>NC_058123.1:1037500-1667500 GCF_914725855.1 Thunnus albacares
ACTAGCCCTCTGCTATCAAAACCTGACAGAAAAACTTTATCTCTCAGAATCGAAGGAGAAATTATTAGACTGATGGCCATAACATTAACCTATCGTATTGTTGAGTTATCAAGGACACTTTTGTGTTTTTGTGTTGAGAAATGTTAAAGATATCATCAAAAGAAAACCTTAAAATGGTGACAGTGAGGAAAATACTGCCGATTGCAAAGCTTCAAGTCCTGTTTACTGCAGTTTATGGCTGATTGAGTTTATTATACATAGACACATTATTTTCTTAACAGTTCAATGTACAGAACAGTATTTTGTTTTCAATTGTAACCACCAGCCTGCAGTGCTATTTAATGTTATACTGAATATATGTCATCACTTCAGGTGGCATCTTCACCATAGTAACGGTCGCTGAGGATCATGGGTAGGCTAATGTAGCCGCTTCCACTATCATCCAAAACTGACAAAAAAAAGATGATTTTTCAGAATCCAAGGTGAAATAATTAAAATGGATGGCCATAACCTTTCATATTGTTCAGTGTTGAGAAATGTTAAAGATATTAAAATCAACAGTGAGGAAAGCACTCATACATAACGTGTCCTCTCTGGTCCGCCCACTAGACTGGTAAAATTAGAATAAAGGAATAAAAACAAGGAAAAATCTAGTGATGAAATGTTGAGTGATGTAGCAGTTAAAATTTCAAAATAAATAACAAATTAGAAAAAGCAATACAGCCTCTGTGTTCCTGAGTCCCCACTGACAGAAAAAAACCTGCTGCAGGAACGAAACCTGCTTCCAAATGAAATACATTCATTTAAAAGTCGTGCTGACTGTCACAAAAAAATGTAAAAATGATGTCCATGTACACAAATAGATTAAATTTGGGTTGAAATGGTACATAAACCAAATAGTAATGCATTAGTTCCAGTAAGCAACCACCTAGCAGCTCACTGGCTCCTTAAACACATGAAGCAGTGGGTGTTGTCTTGTAGAGCTTCCAGTTTTATTGTGTAACTAATCTTCATCACAGATAAATGTAGCTGTGGCTGACATCATGACTTTTTGAATCCCATCCACAGACCAAACACCAGTGGAGCTCACTGTATCAGCATCACAATGGCAACGCAGTGAGTAACGTGCACATACACACACACTTATATCTCTGGGGGTTCTGTTATGCTGTGGGGGGCATTTTGCTGGCATGGTTTGGGTCCACTTGTCCCCTTAGAGGGAAGGATCACTGCAAATCAATACGAAGTTGTTGTGAGTGATCAGCTTTATCCTATGATGAAACATGTCTATTCTGATGGGAGTGGTCATATATATATGTATATATATATATATATATAATTTTATTTAGATTTTACCATGAATACAAAACAATTACTGATGAACAAAAATGAAGGAAATCTGTACCTAAAGTTTACTGAGCAAATCTACCTTATTCTACAGGATCAGTAACGTCTCATTCAAATACAAGGACATCATCTCCAAAAGTATTCTGATCTCTTCAGGATCTCCTGCTGTCTACCAGCTGAGACCAAAGGAAGAGAAGTTTGGAACTCTGACAAGAAAAACTGTTGGTGAGAAAAACCTGAACAAGACAAACAAAACCATCTTACTTGTAGGTGAAACAGGAACAGGAAAATCTACTCTGATCAATGCTCTGCTCAACTACACCATGGGAGTGAAGTTTGAGGAAAACATCTGGTTTAAAATTGTAGAAGACGAGAAGAGAAGTCAGTCAGAGAGTCAGACATCAGATGAGGAGGGAGGTCAGTCAGAGAGTCAGACATCAGATGTGATGGTGTACGAGATCTTTGGTTTTGAAGGTGAAACTCTGCCCTTCTCTCTGACCATCATCGATACTCCTGGATACGGAGACACCAGAGGGATTGAAAAAGATGTTATTGTCAATGAAAGATTATTGGACCTGTTCCGCTCGGATGAAGGGGTTCATGTACTTGATGCAGTGGGTCTGGTGCTGAAGGCGACTGAGAATCGACTGAGCGACCGAAAGAAGTACATCTTTGATTCAGTGGTGTCTCTGTTTGGAAAAGACATAGAGGAGAACATCATCACTCTCATCACACACTCAGATGGAAGAAGACCTAAAAATGCTCTGACAGCTCTTGAAGCTGCAAACATTAAATGTGCCAAAAATGAGAAGAGTCAGCCCGTTCACTTCCTGTTTAATAACTGCCAGGATGACGCCCGAGTAGAGGATGAGATAGAGGAACTTGAACATTCATATAAAGTAACACTGAAAGGAATGCGCCAGTTGACAGATTTTATAGGAAAAACTGCACCTCAGGAGTTGGGTACGACAGTTGAAGTGATGAATACACGCGTCGAGCTGACAGCCTGCATCAACAACCTGCAAGAAAGAATCGAGCTGATTGAACTAAAACAGAAAGAGATCCGTCAGACTAAAGAAGCTCTGAAGAAACTTGAACTAGAGAGTGACGAGAGGACCACTGTAGAAGTGGATGAGGTCTACAAAGAAAAAGAAATAATTCATTGTGGGATGTGGTTGGGTATCTTTTACCAAGGAGCTGTCTGCTGTGATGTCTGTGAAGAGAACTGTCACTATCCATGCACAATGGCCTGGACACCTGGAGGCTGTGAGATCATGAAAAAAAACCACTGCACTGTTTGTACCAACAAGTGTCATGTATCAAATCATGTGAAAGAAAACCAGAGGTACGTGAACAAGACCAGGAGAGTTAAAAAGACCAAGAAGGAGTTGAAGCAGACATATGAGTTAGAGCACCAGGAGACCAAAGATGTGTTGAGGTCTCTTGAAAGAGAGACAGAAAAGTTTGACCAACAGAAGAATGATTGGCTGGATGAGGCCTACGAATATGTGGTCAGACTGCAGCAGATTGCCTTGAATGTTAATTCAGCGTCCACTCATGTCCACTTGGACTTCCTGATTGAGAAGATGAAGGAGAGAGGAGACACGAGGAAGATGCAGAAACTGGAGGAGATAAAAAGTCGAGAGGATGAAGGAATCAAGAAAGTGTTAGGTTACATGCTTGGTAGATTAAAATCAGCAGCTGGAAAGCAAACAGTTAAACATGCAGGGTGGCCCAGATTCTAACCGCTGATCTGGGCTGCAAGGCACATGCTGCACCAATGAGTAATCATCACACAGGTTGTACAATAATAATGTGTAACATTAATATTAGATTACTGTTTTTATAGCACATTACAACCTTGGTCATTCTGTAAGGAAACGTTATTATTCACCAACAAACCAGGAAAGTTTACATGCAGGTCTAGCAGGGAAGTGATGACAAGTTTCCACCTAAAAAATATCCCATACAAAAAATAGGAGCCAAATTTACTTTGACATGCAAGATCAATAAACATGTTCAAAACATTTAACAGCCTGTAGAGGTCCCATGTTGTTATGTAATGGTGTCTGTATACTTGCTGGGAGTTATTGTGGAATAAAATCACTGTCATAGTCATTATATTCTCTGGACAAATGGATTAATAATGCCTCTTTCATAATGTTGATATTATCTTGCTATATTGAAGGTGAATCCAGCTTTCAGACTTTGTCTTTGATGAGTACAGTTATGAAATAAAGTGTGCTGTGTGATTTGATTTAAGCTTGTGTTCTTCATGTATATTTGCATCATACAGCTTCAATTAGTTCAAATAGTTTGATGATTTTGGCCATTTCGCTCCATTTATATTGTATTTTATTATTGTAACACAAATGTTTTTCTCTGTGTTATTATTGTGTTATTCTACATTAGATCATATCCTGCTTGATGCATTTTTCTGTGAATCATGAATAAAATGTGATCTTGATGAAACCAGTTTGCTCAGAGTGTCTTCACTGGATCATCAGCTGCTTTCTGAGTCTGTTGAAGCTTCTGCTGAACTTTGTTCATTAAATGTCTGTTTGACTTTATTGTGAGCAGCAAGTCTGACAGAGACTCAAAGAAAACACAGCTCACATCATCATAATGAACATATCCTGAAGAATATTAGATCAACTCTGGATAATGATGTTTTCTGTAGTGACCACTAGATGGAGCCACAACTGATGTGGACTGAAGGAAACCTGAGCAGACTGAACTACAACAAGTCTGTTATAACACATTCAAATCTATTTAATCTGCTCCATGTTTACTTAACTCAGTATTCAAGTATAACTGAAACACCACTAATAACATATTTTAATTCAAGTCTTCACTCACCTTTAGTTTCCTCCATCAGAGAAATCTACAAACTTTCCTTGAAGCTGTTTGTGTCTCATGTTAAAGTTCAGGACAGTGCAGAAACTACAGGGCTGAAACTTATATTTCATTTGATTAAAAAGCAACATCCTCCCCAGATTTATTAATATTTCTGTTAGACTCTTCCCTAAATATGTTAAATAATATATATCTGTATATAATCTGTCTTTGATCATTAAATGTTTGTTTCTCTTTATTCTGTCAGAGACTCAGTGGAGAAACAGACACCAACATCATATCTCATATTAAATAAAAGTATCATGAGGAATATCTGATTAACTGTTAGATGACTGTTATTGATTTCTGTATTGATCACTAGATGGAGCCACAACTGATGCTTCATGTGTTCTTTATTACTCAACTCTTCACTTTAAAGGACCAGTTCACCATGTTTCCAGTGAGTCTTAAACCAACAGTCAGTGTTTTTCTTGCTGTAATCATTCCTCCTGTTCATACTGACCATTAGAAGATCCCTTCATAATGACCTTACAATGGAAGTGATGGAGGACAAAATCCACAGTCTGAAGCTAATATGAAGCTTCACACAGAGCTGACAGACTGTAAACTGAACAAACAGCTGTCGAGCTCCACCTGCTGGATGGAGGGAGTCTTCCTCTTCCTCCTTTCTATCTCTCTCTCCATCCTTCCCTCCTCCTCTTCCTCCTTTCTATCTCTCTCTCCATTCTTCCCTCCTCCTCTTCCTCCTTTCTATCTCTCTCTCCATCCTTCCCTCCTCCTCTTCCTCCTCTCTATCTCTCCCTCCGTCCTTCCCTCCTCCTCTTCCTCCTCTCTATCTCTCCCTCCATCCTTCCCTCCTCCTCTTCCTCCTTTCTTATAAAGTTTTCTGTCTGTTCAGAGGAAGAAGTTCTGAGACTCTTTACTGCAGTAAAAGTACAAATACAACTGTGTGAAAATACTGCATTAAAAACTTTACTGTAGTAAAAGTACACAAGTATTATGAGCTAAATGTACTGTAAAAGTAAAAGTACTGGTAGTGCAGAATGAGAGTTTTATATTATCATCAATCATATTATTGATTATTAACATGTAAGCAGCATTTTAATGATGTCATAGTTGGTTGAAGTAAACGAAGGCAGATAGGAAGTAAAATCACTTTGTACTGAAGCAAAGAGGACATGAAGAAGCAACTTCAATGTTCCACATAGAAACATATCAATAAAATAATAAATGATGATCAAACAATCTTAGAAAATAATCCAAAATCATATTGTGCAATTATTCATACAGAAAATCTATAATTTACCCAAAACTGTAAAGTTTAACAGCAGCTTCAGTTAGTTTGATCAACTTTGAACTGAAATAACGATAAATGTGACGTGTGCAGTAATGAAAGTGAAATATATAGAGAGAATGAAATATATATTTCTGCTCCACACATCTCTGTCAGACCTGCCTCTAATCTTTGTTTTTCTTCCTATGAACTCCGTCATCATTTTACAGCATCTGGTCTCTGAATGATTGACAGCTGCAGGTAGAATGATTGACAGCTGCAAGTAGAATGATTGACAGCTGCAGGTAGAGGTGTAACTGTCACAGTTAGTCATATGAAGTGAAACACCAAAACACCATTTGTGCTTTGCCGAATAATGTATTTGTATTCGGGCACACCCCTAATATATATGCATATTATTTAATTATTAGAGAGCAAGTGGCCTTGCAAAAAATGTATTTAAAAAGCCTTGGATGAATGAAGAAAAAGGCCCAAAAGATGAACATTTTCTGTCTTTCAATAGATCAAAATAATCTACTTAGTTTTATTCAGCACAAAAAGAAAACTACAAAATCTCAAAAAAGTAAAATTTGCTAAGCTAAAAATCTGCTCAAAAACAAACAATAAAAACTAACCAAAAACTGTCCTCTCCTCAGAGTTCTGTCTCCTTTAATACAGCTGCAGCTGAGTGAGGTCTTCACTATTTTTGTCCTATCAGAAATCTACACATGATACACATTTTAAATTCAAAGCATTTCATTGGTTATATGTAAGCAGATGATACCAAAAAAGGACATACAAAAATACATGAGTAATGACAAAGGATAGTACCAAATAAGGCTGTTCTAACAATGCATGAGGTGTGCATGCACAAAGCATGTGACATATTTAGCAAAGATCCTCATTTATGACAATCTCACTAAGCAGCAGCTGTAACTGACAAAGTTAAAAATAGCACATCACACAGCGACAAAATCAACTCAGCAACATTAACCACAGCACATCACAGACGTGCTTATATCAAAGTTTCAGGTCTCACGTGGTTTCTCAGTCCGTGATTTAGACCAGCATCTTCTTAGTTCTCTCTCTTTCTCTCCTTGGCTGAGCAGAATGAACTCTTGACCCCTGCTCTCCCCCAACACTTTCAATAAACTTAAAGTCTGTTTCCAGCTTAAGATGAGATCTGACAATTAAAGAGCACTTTGCTTCAGTTACTTTGTATTTGATTTTTCAAATGTCTTAATATTTCAAGTGATTGACTCGTGATATTCCACATTAAATCATATCCTGCTTGATACAGTCAGTACATCTTTTAACTGATGAATAAGTAGAGTGTGCTAAGCAACAGGAAATAAAGGCCCAATGCCAATGTCCACACCCACAGACTCAAGGGTTTGAAGGCGCATTCCTGCTAAATCTGTGAGATTGTCCCACTGTCAAATCATCAAGTGCATGAGCGCTCTCTGGCAGACATTTTGAGCCCTTTATGTACACTTCTGTAAGTCTGCATCTCTGCAGACTTTGCTTGAAGGAATTACCCACAGTTCCTAGCACTGTGACGTTAAGTCAGTGTTAAATACGGGGTTACCAGGGGAAGCCCAGAAACATTAACAAAAAATAAATAAAAACAGTAAACAAACTGGCATGTGAGTGTTCAGCCTGGCATAGTGGGTGTGCTGGTATGCCTACATTTACTAGAAACACTACATTAACAAGGACAAGTTTATTCATCAACAGTTTCTTTTAATTTTTGTTTAATGAGACTATTTTGACAAAACAAGTAAACTGATTATTTGACAGTCGCCTCTCGTCCACTCTGTAAGAGCCTGGAAGACGTTTAAATCAGACAGTTGGTCCCTGATTTGACTGTTGTGCACATGATTGTTTCATGGGTTGTATATTATCTATTTGTTTTACACTTTGTTTAATGTATTATGTACTTAATGAGTGAGTGGTTTTACTATTTTTGCCTTTTTCTGTTTTTGTTTAAGTGATCTCATGAAGACAAATTCCAATCAATCATGTTGATTTGGCAATAAGGTATTGAATAAAAAGTCCAAAACCCACAATCATACATAACATGTTTTGGTTTCGTCAAGGTAATGTGATATGTCGCTAAAGTGCTGTCCCATTCCTATATAAACCATTTCGAGCCTCTTGCTCTCCGTTAAGTCCATGACGGTTCAGGGTTCAGGGTTTAGGGGGGACATTGGGATTGGGCTGTAGCTCACTGCAGTCAGTTAGTTTCTTCTGCAGTTGTTTCACTTCTGGTGGAGTTACTGAATGGAAATGCGGACAGCAACACTCTGCTACTGCAACTACATTGCAGTTGGAGGAAGTATTATCCTAAAATCCTGTCAGCGGGATTCAAGCACTTTGCTGCCAACAAGCATCTAAAGTTATCTAGTGCAGCATCTCTCTTACTGCCGCAGCAGCATCATAGTAACACAGCGGTAGAGCATAAAAACGAAATGATTAACATCTGTGGCCTTAAGTAATGCTGCTGCTTCAGTTTGGGTACTTGCACGCTGTTGAGCAGACACCAGTGAGGGTAACAAACGTACAACATGAGCTAAGTCACCTTCCTGTTCAAATGAAACACAATCCTCTCATACAACACACTGAAATACCATTATACAAAATCATTTTTTCAACAATGATTGTGAACGCTTTTCAATAGTTTATATCAAAGGTTTCCAATTACTATATGAAAGCATTTTAACTGTGTATATGAGCACTTTTTACTAGTATGTGTGAAAGCTTTTCAATAGTTTTAATGAAAGCGTTTCAGTTGTATGTGTGTTTGTGTGGTTTTCAGTGTAGTATGTGAATGATTTTGGTTTCATATGTGTAAGAGGAAAAGTTTGTATATATACATGGTAAGTCTGAATAATGTCCCTCATGGCCCCTTATTATCATACATCTGCATCAGATGTTAGGAATCGTCAGACAAGGTTTATTTTCACCTTTTATCAGATCTCATCTTGATGTTGTTTTTAGCTTTGCTTTTTATGGGATCTTAAGATTTGGTGAATTATCTACTTCAACCTCTTTCTTGCCTTTTCATGACATCTGATTTAACTTTTCATCCTAATTTTTACAGTCTCTTTCTCAAACATATGAAGGTCGAGGGGAACTGTTTGATTGTTATCACACATATCAGCTCTGAATACTTCCCATACAGTCCAGGTTAATTTTTTTAAGACTAAGACCTATAACCACCGCTTCCTCTCCTCTATTCCTTCTCCTTTCTTTGAAACTCATGTCTAAAGTCTGGTTTCATTCTCATCTGACAGTTGTAATTAAAAGATTAATCTTCTTCACATCGATACTCTGAACTCTCTGTAATAATTGGTGCTGCTACCTCAGCAGCAGTGCAGGATGTGTCCTCAGTTCCTCACAACAACTGTGTCTCTGGTCCTCTTCCACATATTCTTTATATATTCAACCAGATCAATCTGCCAACCTCACTGTTCAAAGATCCCTGAAACCATGATGTGAAAAGCTAATATCTGGTGAGGATCATGCATCCAGCTGCTGGCGGTGATACACAATCATTCATCCTTTCTCTCTCACTTTATTACCTGTTATTCCCTAGTTGCATCCATATTAACTAGCCTCATCTCCCACATGTGTTCTTAATTTCATCTGCTAGTACACATTTTCCAGTGTTGCATTCCCCAATTTTCTCTTTCTGTTTTTTCCTTCATCACTGCACCAGTTGCTGTCTACTCCCAATAACAGTTGCATTTTGAAGCAATGTTTAACTCTTTTCTAATGGAGGTCATATGTTCCCATCTCTGGGGAAAAATACATTTTCTTCTGATTATGGTGAGTAAAAATGTATTATTCACTTTTAGGGGATCTCTGATCGGATGTTATCCATATGGCTCTCTCTCTCTCTCTCTCTCTCTCTCTCTCTCTCTCTCTCTCTCTATATATATATATATATATATATATATATATTAGGGATGTGCAGAAATCCCAGTATTTGTATTTGTATTCGAATAAAAGTGGAAAGAGGCTTAAAAATCCTGTTTTTGTTTTTATTACACTTTTAATTTTAGAAAATTGAAGCGTAACAATAAGTTTTTATGAATAAACTACCTTACAAAGGAGGTCCCCACACCGGGTCTCGAACTGGAGTCATAGATCATAGATAACTGCGCTGATTACTGAGCTAAAACTTTACTCGTCACCTCATTGCAGACAGACCTCTACCTATTTATACACACATAACACACACACATAACACAGAGACAGCACAGCGTGTAACGTGTAGAGAAGAACTTAAAAGGTGATTGTTGCTTTGCGCTTTTTACTTATTGCCTGTTTTTTACAACCTAACTTTGGCTTTCACCTGATGCAGAGGCTCCTGTCCTAACAATTCTACCGTTGGCCCATCTGCTGAGGGGCACAGATTAACATTTCCAACATATTATTGAATTATTAGAGAGCAAGTGGCCTTGCAAAAAATGTATTTAAAAAGCCTTGGATGAATGAAGAAAAAGGCCCAAAAGATGAACATTTTCTGTCTTTCAATAGATCAAAACAATCTACTTAGTTTTATTCAGCACAAAAAGAAAACTACAAAATCTCAAGAGTAAAATTTACTAAGCTAAAAATCTGCTCAAAAACGCAGAAAAGTTAAAAAAAACTCACAAAAAAACAACCAAAAACTGTCCTCTCCTCAGAGTGCAGCTGAGTGAGGTCTTCACTATTTTTGTCCTATCAGAAATCTACACATACACATTTTAAATTCAAAGCATTTCATTGGTTATATGTAAGCAGATAATACCAAAAAAGGACATAAAAAATACATGAACAATGACAAAGGATAGTACCAAATAAGGCTGTTCTAACAATGCATGAGGTGTGCATGCACAAAGCATGTGACATATTTAGCACCCATAACACAGAGACAGCACAGCCTGTAACATGTAGGGAGGAAATTCAAAGGCAATTATTGCTTTGCACTTTTCATTTATTGCCTATTTTTTACAACATAACTTTGTGGAAAGAAGGGAACAACAGGTTATGGAGAGTCTTTAAGAGCACTTTGCTTGTGTCAGTAGCTCAACTTTATCTCTGGGGAACACCCCTAACAAATTTTTAAAATATTTGTATGAAACAAATATTCATATAAAACCCACTATTTTTGTTTTACTGATTAATATATTTGTATTTGGACACACCCCTTATATATATATATATATATACACTGTATATATCCAGTTAATCGATGGGGTCAACACCAAAGACTATCAAATAAAACTTTTGAAACTTGTGTTTTCCCTGACTGAACTAACAACATCTCCAAAAATGATCAATTAAATGTCCCAGCCTGGTGGTGGGGGGGTTGTCTTTCTGTTTCATTCTGTGTCTCTGAGACTTTCTGTAAATCATATGACAAGCCGCCTCTCAGCTGTTATAAACCCTCTGCAGTCTGACTCCTCTCTGCTCTTTCTGCCTCCTCAGCATCTCACAGCTTCCTCAAGTCAACAACAACACAGGTAAAAACTCTTTGAAAAAAGAACCATGAAATACTTTCAATATCAGCATTTTGGGACACAAATGCTGCAGGAAAAAAACTCACCATGACTGAACACAACTTAATAAATGAAATGCTATAGTTATAATATTTAATGAAATTAAAATGAAAAACTAAAAGCTGAAATGAAATTTAAATGTGTTTTTCCTGTCAATGAGTTCTAACACAGCATCTAATAATGTTGAAAATGTTGTATGACAGAGATTAAAATTTTCTCGCATTATTAGTAACCAAAGACATCTCGCTTTAAAGTTTTAAAGGAACATATTTGTGTATGTGATGACATTAATAAGCCTGTCGTAGAGTTCATGTAAGGGATAATGTACAGCAAGCAAGTCATTACTGTGAAATGAACCCCAACGTGGCTATTTACTAAAGAAATCAATAATCTGACACAAAATATTGATTTAAAAATGATTTTATTGCTTCCACTAAAAAAATAGTCCTTTAGCTTCTACTGTTGGAACTGCGCACATAGCAACGTTAATATCTATGAGATATCTGTAGCCTTCTTAAGATTATACCGTTTCTGTCATTCATCTCTACGTTTCCTTCTTGCTGAGGCTTTGCAGTTAACACACCTGGAAACACAATAGTTACTAATGTTACAACCAGTAATAATATTACTATTATCACTTAAGTTAGTGTGTAGCGATACACAACTATGAGAGGCGTTCACCAGATCTGCTGCCGTTGGATCTTGCTAAACTTTTCCCTGTCTGTAATGGCTGGAGCCCAGTAGCTCCTCAGACTGCCGTCACATCTCTGCCCAGTCAGACATTGGGCCCTATTTTAACAATCTAAGCGCGTGGTCTGAGGTGCATGGTGCAAATGCATTGAGGGTGTGTCCAAATTCACTACTGCTAGTTTAATGGCGGAAAAATGGTCGCAGTGCCAGGCGCATGGTTCAAAAGAGTTGTCCTTAGTCTCCTAATTAATCATGGGCATGTTTTGGGCGTAACATGCAATAAACCAATCAGAGTGTCGTCTCCCATTCCCTTTAAGATCCAGGTGTGCTTGCAGCTTGGTAGATTGCTATTATAATGGCGCATTTGCCAAGTAGTAAGATGGAAGCTTCTCATCAGAGGAAACATATCTGCTTGTGCGCAAAGTGAAAGCGCACGATCCATAACAAGCACATTGGCCCCTGCTGCTCCTGAACCCTCCCGTGGCCACAGACCACCAGTTTAAGGTCCTGTTCATTAATTTGTTGCGAATGTATTTTCATTTGACTTTTGAAAAAGTTTATTACAGCTTTACAGTTTACAGCTTTAGTTTCTTTAAATTGTTTTGTTCAGTCATGGAGTAACAGGTCAAATCAGCAGGGTTTTAATTGATGAAAGTATGGAAACCTGATCACTGTACTCTCAAAAATGTTAAAGAATATTTGTTAAATATTGTTCAAAAATTTAATCATTAATTTTAATCATGTAAAGAATCATTAACACAGTTATCAGGACTTGATCAGCTCTCCAAGGTTCTGATCCTGCAGCTGGCAGCAGCTAGAAGCTGTACAGATTTATTTCCTTTGTTAGTTTTATGTCATCATGTATTGATGCAGCAGGAAAGTTGTTGTCTGTCTGTTTAAATACCAACGTGTATTGCCACGATTTGGTCAAATAATTAGATAATTTAATCCGTCAATACTGTGATTAGTTAATTCTGATAAATAGTATGACTAAGCATTATGACATGTATTTTTTAAAATATGTTAATATGCACAATAATAATCTTTCACATTGTAATCCTTTTATTTGTAATCTTTTGCATGTTTGTGCGCTGCTGCACGTCCTGTGTGTGTAACAGAGTGTGTGTTGTGCAGCCGCCTGTAGCCGCATACTACTGTCTTAATAATGCAATACAATCATATTTCTGTCTTTGTGTGAACACATGAACTCTTCAGCAGATCCTTCTCTCTCACACAATGTAAAAATCAAAATTTTATGTTAATGAGACAGACCTGTCTGAGCATCAAGAGGCGCTCTCATGAGCTTCCACAGTCTCTTTAGTACTACATTCCCTCTCTGTGTTACTATTCCTCCACTGCAGCTCAACAAGGAGAAACCACAACACAAAGATGAATTACACAACTGTAACTTTGGCAGATAAACTCTTGGTTTGTTCAGCTCTTTATATGAACTTCAGCTGAACTTTAGACTGTGTTTCCTCACTGAACTCATATCTCATATTTGAGCTGCTGTAGGAAGGGATCACATCACAGCCAGTGTGGACAGGAGGAATGATTACAGACACCAGTAACTTCCAATGTGTCCACTGCATGTGATGGTAATTTGTATTTGAATAAACTAAAGTAAACCCTGTATAGAGACTGTTTGGTAAGTCTGTCCCATCATAAAATGATTTATTGTTACAGGGTCTACTGTAACCCCATGAACCCTCATTCAAACAGCCACTCACATATTATAGAAAACAAACCAAATGTGTTGTTATTGGACATTTACATTCAGATACATTAATTAACAACATTTCCTCATTATGTTGATATAAAAGTTTAATCCAGGCAGCAGGACGTTTCCTTCAGAACATATATGCTGTTTCCATTTAGTAGCAAACAAAGATCATTTCTAGGAGACGTTGTTGGCCGAGCGGCTCGTTGCTCAAAATGTGCAGCACTGAAACTTTCTGCAGCAAGTACTTGATTGATTTATTTATTGACTGGGACAGTGTGCAGTTTGAAACATTAAAGATGCACTGCACCAGAATTAGCTTGAAGCTAATTTGCATCCATAGTCCAAAACAATAAACATACAGCAGCACAACAACAAACAACACAAAGCAAAAAAAAAACAAAAAAACAAACAAACAAACAAACAAAAAAAACACACACAGAACATTATTTATTTAATTTTATGATGGATTTTCATTTTGTCCACCAGATACCAAAACACCTGTTTCATCTTCACCGTGTGGAGTCTCTCTGCCAGGCAGCACCATGGTGTGAGTAACATTACCACAAATAACCATTAAAATACAATTAGAACAAAATGCATGGAAGTGCGTATGTGTGTGTGTGTCTTTGTGTGTGTATGTGTGTGTGTTCACACACATTGTCTTATTAAATGATGAAATGATCCTGCAGTAGTCAGCTGTAGTTTTACAGCAGTAAAGTGAAAACAGCTGATAACAATGCAGTGGTGTGTTCACTCTGATCTCTGCCTGCACAGGTGTGTTAGGAATATTCAGCCTCTGGACAAGATGCACAACTGACAATCCCTATAATGTCATTTCAGAACAATATCATAAACTCACTGTTGATTATCTACCATAGAAAGTAGTAATGTTGTTATATATGATCAATTAAAACTAAGATAAAGTTGGATGAAGTTAGGAGACATAAACACAATACTGATGACAGAAACAGTCAGTGTCAAGTTACTGTAGGAATATTTAAAGTATTATAGAGATGTTAGAAATGACATCAGAGAATGTAAAGTATGTGAACCTCATTGTAACATCAGGAAGCTTCCACATATGTTTTCAGTCTCTACAGGTGAATTATAGGAATATACACAGGTCTACAAATGATAAAGTCAATCAACTAGTGCTCTGATGTTTTTCATGTTTCACTACTTGCTGACCTGCGTACAGCTTTCATTTTTGATGTAGTGCAGCTGAATATCATCAGGCCTCTAAGTAAAAAGGTTCTCCAGGCGTCGTCCAGCAATGTGCAGCTGAATCAGATGTTTCTCAGATCAGGGACAGAAAACTTCAGACAGAAAAGACACTGATTGATTCTCAGCTTTTAATACTGCAAACAGAGTAACGTTTCTACACTACTGTGTCTTCATCAGTGTAAAACACACAAGAAATAATAGAAGGCTTCAATTTTATCACACAGGAATATAAAAGACACAATCTAAACACACACACTCAACCATCAGTATCAATCTGGAGTTCAGTATCTTGTCCAAAGATTGAACCACTGACCTTCTGATTAGTGGACAACCTGCTCTACCTCCTGAGCCACAGACACCACAATACTAATTAATATCAGAGTAAAACAAACACTAATGTGATGTCATAGTGGACTCATTTCCTTATTATCAGCTGATGCAGTGAGTGTTGCTGCTCAGATTTCTGTCAGCAGCTGGAGGTAAATATGAGTTTGTTTGGAGGCTGATGGATCTCAGTGGTTTCTGTTCTGTTAAACTGTGATGAGCTTCATGATATCAGTAGCTGAGATGCTGCTAGAGGTTCAACCACTGAGCTCACAGCTGCAACATTTAGGCTTTTATTCAAATAAGCAATTATGACACTTTATTTTCTCTGATTTTATATCTTTTAAATACAAATAGAAAATAATTACTGATGTACAATAAGGGAAGGGTACAAATCTGTTCATAAAGTTTATATGTGTATTAAACAGTTCTTTATTTTTTCTCTATTTTTTCTACACAATCAGTAACGTCTCATCCAAATACAAGGACATCATCTCCAAAAGTCATCAGATCTCTTCAGGATCTCCTGCTGTCTACCAGCTGAGACCAAAGGAAGAGAAGACTGAAACTCTGACAAGAAAAACTGTTGGTGAGAAAAACCTGAATAAGACAAACAAAACTATCTTACTTGTAGGTGAAACAGGAGCAGGAAAATCTGCTCTGATCAACGCTCTGCTCAACTACACCATGGGAGTGAAGTTTGAGGACAATATCTGGTTTGAGATTGTAGAAGATGAGAAGAGAAGTCAGTTAAAGAGTCAGACATCAGATGAGAAGAGAAGTCAGATAGAGAGTCAGACATCAGATGTGATCGTGTACGAGATCTTTGGTTTTAAAGATAAAACTCTGTCCTTCTCTCTGACCATCATCGATACTCCTGGATACGGAAGCACCAGAGGGATTGAACTAGATGTCGTCGTCAGTCAAAGATTATTTGACTTGTTCCGCTCAGATGATGGAGTTCATGAAATTTCTGCAGTGGGTCTGGTGCTGAAGGCGAGTGAGAATCGAGTGAGTGACCGACAGAAGTACATCTTTGATTCAGTGACGTCACTGTTTGGAAAAGACATTGAGAAAAACATTGTCGCTCTCATCACAAACTCCAATGGAATAACACCTAAAAATGCTCTGGAAGCTCTTAAATCTGCAAACATTAAATGTGCCATAGATGAGGAGAATCAGCCCGTTCACTTCATGTTTGATAACTGCCAGAAAGAAGAGAGAATAAAGAAAACAAAGCTTGCTTTAGGGAATGCATGGAGGGTAACAGAGACAGGAATGGAAGAATTCAAAGACTTCCTGGAAAAATCTAAACCTCAAGAGCTGAAGACAACTCTTGAAGTGTTGAACGCACGGATCAGAATAACAGCCTGCATCCACAACCTGCAAGAAAGAATCCAGCTGATTGAACGAAAGCAGAAAGAGATCCAACAAACTGAAGAAGCTCTGAAGAAACATGAACAAGAGATGAAGGAGGATGAGAACTTCACTGTAGAAGTTGATGAGGTCTACAGAGATAAAGAACCTATCAGAGGTGGGAGGCGGTGGTTGTTTTTTTATGCAGGAGCTGTCACCTGTAACATCTGTAAAGAAAACTGTCACCATCCTGGATGCACACTGGCCCGGAGTCCCGCACGCTGTGAGATCATGGAAGATGGCTACTGCACTGTTTGTACCAAGCAGTGTCCTGCAGAAGATCATGTGAAAGAAGACTGGATCTATGTGGACAAGACCAGGAAAGTTATGAAGACCATGAAGGAGTTGAAGCAGAAATATAAAGGAGAACAACAGGAGGATCTGTTGTTGTCTCTTAAAAGAGAGAAAGAAAAGCTTGACAAAGAGAAGAATGATTGGCTGGATGAGGCATACCAACATGTTGTCACACTGGAGGAGAAAGCCCTGAATGTTAACTCAATGTCCACTCATGTCCACTTGGACGTCCTGATTGAGAAGATGAAGGAGAGAGGAGACTCAGAGAAGGTCAAGAAGCTGGTGGAGATGAAACGTCGAGTGGGTGAAGGAACTATGACAGATACACTGTGGTACATGTTTGGTAAACTAAAAGCAGCTGGTAAAGCAGTTAAAGATAAAGTGATGTAGATGAACAACATCAGACAGCTGTGTAGACAACAAGCTCTACACTGTTCATATAAATGTTTAAACATCACAAATATTACTTCATTATAATCCTTTTAATTACAATGTTGATGTAAAAACTACATCAGAAAATAAATGTGAAATGTGTGATTGTGAGAAACAGCGAGCTCTGTTGCTGTTTGTTCTTGTAGTTTAATGTTTAATTATCGACGTCACTTCACTGTTCAGATTACAGGAGAATCATTTGTTGATCCACATCAGTCAAAGCAGAGCCAGAATCTGTCTCACAGTAACAGCAGCTGTTGCTTTTCTTCTTATCAATACTCTTTTTTACATCACTTCCTGTCATAGTTCAGCCTCTTTTCTGCTCTCAGCTTCAGTCAGCAGATCAAAACACAACATCAGTGTGTTCAGCTGCACTTCAGGAACCAAGAAACAAGAAGAAGAGAGCTGCTTTCAGTAGTTGGAGTAGGGATCAGAGAAACCTGATTCAGATTTCTCTGCCATGTATATGAGAAAGCAGGTTTCTAATCAGCTTTAAAACAAGTTCACATGTGCAGGACAAAAGACTACAGATGAGGAAAGTAACAGCGGAGCGGCTGATAAAAGTAGAGATAATTAGATGGAGCGATGCCTCCTCGTGTTTGAAACCATTCATCCAAAGTCTGATTGAAACTGAAACTGACACAAAGTCTCCTGTAGCATCTAAAGAAGTCAGTTTATTAAACATGATTGATTTTCTCATTTGAATGCGTTTGTTCAGACGATGTTACTGAATGTAGAAATATTCTGCTGTGTTGGACGTGAATCCAACTTTCTGATGTTTGTGTTTTTGAGTGGAGTCATGAAATCTCATTTGCTTCTGTTTGATGAGATTTTCTTCACATGTATTTGAATCATACAGCTTGTAATGATTAGTTTAATATTTCAGATGACACAAGTTATTTTTGAGTGATTGCAGTATATTGTGTTATTCTACATTAAATCATATCCTGCTTGATGCATTTTTCTGTGAATCATGAATAAAATCTTAGCTTACCCACCCATCTGAGAAAGCTTCTGCTGAGCTACAACAAGCGACAGGCTTCAGGAGTGACGTTTCTGTGTCATTTTCTCAGAGTCCACACTGTAGACTGGAGACTCTGAGGTCAGACAACTTTTTTTTCAACTGTGAAAAAATGTGAAAGTTATTGTGTTATTATTGTGTTATTCTACATTAAATCATATCCTGCTTGATGCATTTTTCTGTGAATCATGAATAAAATGTGATCTTGATGAAACCAGTTTGCTCAGAGTGTCTTCACTGGATCATCAGCTGCTTTCTGAGTCTGTTGAAGCTTCTGCTGAACTTTGTTCATTAAATGTCTGTTTGACTTTATTCTGAGCAGCAAGTCTGACAGAGACTTAAAGAAAACACAGCTCACATCATCATAATGAACATATCCTGAAGAATATTAGATCGACTCTGGATAATGATGTTTTCTGTAGTGACCACTAGATGGAGCCACAACTGATGT
Source organism: Thunnus albacares (assembly GCF_914725855.1). Lineage (NCBI taxonomy): Eukaryota > Metazoa > Chordata > Actinopteri > Scombriformes > Scombridae > Thunnus > Thunnus albacares. The sequence continues at coordinate 1,056,101 of NC_058123.1, forward strand.
GGACTGAATGAAACCTGAGCAGACTGAACTACAACAAGTCTGTTATAACACATTCAAATCTATTTAATCTGCTCCATGTTAACTTAACACATTATTCAACTATAACTGAAACACCACTAATAACATATTTTAATTCAAGTCTTCACTCACCTTTAGTTTCCTCCATCAGAGAAATCTACAAACTTTCCTTGAAGCTGTTTGTGTCTCATGTTAAAGTTCAGGACAGTGCAGAAACTACAGGGCTGAAACTTATATTTCATTTGATTAAAAAGCAACATCCTCCCCAACTTTATTAATATTTCTGTTAGACTTTTCCCTAAATATGTTAAATAATATATATCTGTATATAATCTGTCTTTGATCATTAAATGTTTGTTTCTCTTTATTCTGTCAGAGACTCAGTGGAGAAACAGACACCAACATCATATCTCATATTAAATAAAAGTATCATGAGGAATATCTGATAAACTGTTATATGACTGTTATTGATTTCTATATTGATCACTAGATGGATCCACAACTGATGTGGAAACATAAAGTAGTGCTTCATGTGTTCTTTATTACTCAACTCTTCACTTTAAAGGACCAGTTCACCATGTTTCCAGTGAGTCTTAAACCAACAGTCAGTGTTTTTCTTGCTGTAATCATTCCTCCTGTTCATACTGACCATTAGAAGATCCCTTCATAATGACCTTACAATGGAAGTGATGGGGGACAAAATCCACAGTCCTCCTTCTGTGCAAAAATGTATCTCAAAGTTTATCTGAATCTAATATGAAGTTTCAGCATCCAAATTAGTCAAATCGAGTAGATATATTTCAACGTTACAGTCTTTTTGTGGAGCTCATTAACATTTACAAACTCAGAACCAAAAAATTTCTGCTTTGATTTCACAGATCTTGCTTCTTTCTTCCCTGAAAACTGTTAATAGTTCCATGTTTTTACTGCAGATGTGTTTGAGAAATAAACATTTCAAACTTCACATTGACTGTATTTTATTCCAGAGATGTTTGCTAAATAAACCCTTTTTAACACAGAGCTGTTTTCTTTATATTCTGAATCACTCTATAAAATGTTCATCTGAATTAGTGATGGAGCCTTTTTACCCAGCATGCATCACTGTCACATTAAATCCTCAACTGAGGACCTTCACATTGTAGATGAAGAAACAAAAAACAACCTTTACCCGTCTAGTTGATCTGATTATAATAAACAAATCCACCTTTATAACTGTGAATATTCTGCCTCATCACACCTCACTACAACTATTAACTTGTATAATAAAACTGAAAAAAGCAAATGTCATCAAGAGTAAATATGGTAGTTTTTATTATTATCAGCCTGTTATATTAAAGGTGCACAGTGCAGACTGGATGAACTGTGGTTAAAGCTCCTGAAAGCCAAACAGAGAGAGAAACGTTCCAGCGTTCTCAGAGTGATCAGACTGTAAACTGCTGTGGAGCTCCACCTGCTGGACGGAGGGAGTCCTCCTCTTCCTCCTTTCTATCTCTCCCTCCATCCTTCCATCCTCCTCTTCCTCCTCTCTATCTGTCCTTCCATCCTTCCCTCCTCCTCTTCCTCCTCTCTATCTCTCCCTCCATCCTTCCCTCCTCCTCTTCCTCCTTTCTATCTCTCCCTCCATCCTTCCATCCTCCTCTTCCTCCTCTCTATCTCTCCCTCCATCCTTCCATCCTTCTCTTCCTTCTTTCTGTCTCTCCCTCCATCCTTCCCTCCTCCTCTTCCTCCTTTCTATCTCTTCCTCCATCCTTCCCTCCTCCTCTTCCTCCTTTCTATCTCTTCCTCCATCCTTCCCTCCTCCTCTTCCTCCTTTCTTATAAAGTTTTCTGTCTGTTCAGAGGAAGAAGTTCTGAGACTCTTTACTGCAGTAAAAGTACAAATACAACTGTGTGAAAATACTGCATTAAAAACTTTACTGTAGTAAAAGTACACAAGTATTATGAGCTAAATGTACTGTAAAAGTAAAAGTGCTGGTAGTGCAGAATGAGAGTTTTATATTATCATCAATCATATTATTGATTATTAACATGTAAGCAGCATTTTAATGATGTCATACTTGGTTGAAGTAAACGAAAGCAGATAGGAAGTAAAATCACTTTGTACTGAAGCAAAGAGGACATGAAGAAGCAACTTCAATGTTCCACATAGAAACATATCAATAAAATAATAAATGATGATCAAACAATCTTAGAAAATAATCCAAAATCATATTATGCAATTATTTATACAGAAAATCTATAATTTACCCAAAACTGTAAAGTTTAACAGCAGCATCAGTTAGTTTGATCAACTTTGAACTGAAATAATAATAAATGTGACGTGTGCAGTAATTAAGGTTACAGCTGTTTTATACACCGTTGGATCAGATTTATCAGTAACAATAATCATGTTTTTATTTTAATAAAATCATGTTTAATATGTAACATTTCAATCTGTAAAGTAACTAACTTTAGCTGTCAGATAAATGTAGTGGAGTAGAAATATAAAGTACTCCAGTAAAGTAAAAGTACCTCAAGATTGTACATTAAGTACAGTAGTGTAGTACAATGGTTTCCAACCTGAGGGTCGCGACCCCACAAGGGGTCATGTGAGGGGTTGAAAACTGATTGAAATGATGGAAAAGTGAAATATATATTTCTGCTCCACACATCTCTGTCAGAGTTGCCTCTAATCTTTGTTTTTCTTCTTGTGAACTCCGTCATCATTTTACAGCATCTGGTCTCTGAATGATTGTAAGTTGCAGGTAGAATGATTGACAGTTGCAGGTAGAATGATTGACAGACAGCTGCAGGTAGAATGATTGACAGTTACAGGTAGAATGATTGACAGCTGCAGGTAGAATGATTGACAATTACAGGTAGAATGATTGACAGTTGCAGGTAGAATGATTGACAGTTGCAGGTAGAATGATTGACAGCTGCAGGTAGAATGATTGACAATTACAGGTAGAATGATTGACAATTACAGGTAGAATGATTGACAGCTGCAGGTAGAATGATTGACAGTTGCAGGTAGAATGATTGACAGCTGCAGGTAGAATGATTGACAGTTGCAGGTAGAATGATTGACAGCTGCAGGTAGAATGATTGACAGCTGCAGGTAGAATGATTGACAATTACAGGTAGAATGATTGACAGCTGCAGGTAGAATGATTGACAGTTGCAGGTAGAATGATTGACAACTGCAGGTAGAATGATTGACAGTTGCAGGTAGAATGATTGACAGTTGCAGGTAGAATGATTGACAGCTGCAGGTAGAATGATTGACAGTTGCAGGTAGAATGATTGACAACTGCAGGTAGAATGATTGACAGTTGCAGGTAGAATGATTGACAGCTGCAGGTAGAATGATTGACAGTTGCAGGTAGAATGATTGACAACTGCAGGTAGAATGATTGACAGTTGCAGGTAGAATGACTGACAGCTGCAGGTAGAATGATTGACAATTACAGGTAGAATGATTGACAGTTGCAGGTAGAATGATTGACAGTTGCAGGTAGAATGATTGACAGCTGCAGGTAGAATGATTGACAGTTGCAGGTAGAATGATTGACAACTGCAGGTAGAATGATTGACAGTTGCAGGTAGAATGATTGACAGCTGCAGGTAGAATGATTGACAGTTGCAGGTAGAATGATTGACAACTGCAGGTAGAATGATTGACAGTTGCAGGTAGAATGACTGACAGCTGCAGGTAGAATGATTGACAATTACAGGTAGAATGACTGACAGTTGCAGGTAGAATGATTGACAATTACAGGTAGAATGATTGACAGCTGCAGGTAGAATGATTGACAATTACAGGTAGAATGATTGACAGTTGCAGGTAGAATGATTGACAATTACAGGTAGAATGATTGACAGCTGCAGGTAGAATGATTGACAATTACAGGTAGAATGACTGACAGCTGCAGGTAGAATGATTGACAATTACAGGTAGAATGATTGACAGCTGCAGGTAGAATGATTGACAGCTGCAGGTAGAATGATTGACAACTGCAGGTAGAATGATTGACAGCTGCAGGTAGAATGATTGACAGCTGCAGGTAGAATGATTGACAATTACAGGTAGAATGATTGACAGCTGCAGGTAGAATGATTGACAGTTGCAGGTAGAATGATTGACAACTGCAGGTAGAATGATTGACAGTTGCAGGTAGAATGATTGACAGCTGCAGGTAGAATGATTGACAGTTGCAGGTAGAATGATTGACAACTGCAGGTAGAATGATTGACAGTTGCAGGTAGAATGATTGACAGCTGTAGGTAGAATGATTGACAACTGCAGGTAGAATGATTGACAGCTGCAGGTAGAATGATTGACAACTGCAGGTAGAATGATTGACAACTGCAGGTAGAATGATTGACAACTGCAGGTAGAATGATTGACAGTTGCAGGTAGAATGATTGACAGCTGCAGGTAGAATGATTGACAACTGCAGGTAGAATGATTGACAGTTGCAGGTAGAATGACTGACAGTTGCAGGTAGAATGATTGACAGTTGCAGGTAGAATGATTGACAGCTGCAGGTAGAATGATTGACAGTTGCAGGTAGAATGATTGACAACTGCAGGTAGAATGATTGACAGTTGCAGGTAGAATGATTGACAGTTGCAGGTAGAATGATTGACAACTGCAGGTAGAATGATTGACAACTGCAGGTAGAATGATTGACAGTTGCAGGTAGAATGACTGACAGCTGTAGGTAGAATGATTGACAACTGCAGGTAGAATGATTGACAGCTGCAGGTAGAATGATTGACAGTTGCAGTTAGAATGATTGACAGCTGCAGGTAGAATGATTGACAGTTGCAGGTAGAATGATTGACAGTTGCAGTTAGAATGATTGACAACTGCAGTTAGAATGATTGACAGTTGCAGGTAGAATGATTGACAACTGCAGGTAGAATGATTGACAGTTGCAGGTAGAATGACTGACAGCTGTAGGTAGAATGATTGACAACTGCAGGTAGAATGATTGACAGCTGCAGGTAGAATGATTGACAACTGCAGGTAGAATGATTGACAACTGCAGGTAGAATGATTGACAACTGCAGGTAGAATGATTGACAGTTGCAGGTAGAATGATTGACAGCTGCAGGTAGAATGATTGACAGCTGCAGGTAGAATGATTGACAGACAGCTGCAGGTAGAATGATTGACAGCTGCAGGTAGAATGATTGACAGTTGCAGGTAGAATGATTGACAGCTGTAGGTAGAATGATTGACAACTGCAGGTAGAATGATTGACAGCTGCAGGTAGAATGATTGACAGCTGTAGGTAGAATGATTGACAGCTGCAGGTAGAATGATTGACAGTTGCAGGTAGAATGATTGACAGTTGCAGGTAGAATGATTGACAGCTGCAGGTAGAATGATTGACAGCTGCAGGTAGAATGATTGACAGCTGTAGGTAGAATGACTGACAGCTGCAGGTAGAATGATTGACAGCTGCAGGTAGAATGATTGACAGTTGCAGGTAGAATGATTGACAGCTGCAGGTAGAATGATTGACAACTGCAGGTAGAATGATTGACAGCTGCAGGTAGAATGATTGACAGCTGCAGGTAGAATGATTGACAGCTGTAGGTAGAATGATTGACAGTTGCAGGTAGAATGATTGACAGTTGCAGGTAGAATGATTGACAGTTGCAGGTAGAATGATTGACAGTTGCAGGTAGAATGATTGACAACTGCAGGTAGAATGACTGACAGCTGCAGGTAGAATGATTGACAGCTGCAGGTAGAATGATTGACAACTGCAGGTAGAATGATTGACAGACAGCTGCAGGTAGAATGATTGACAGCTGCAGGTAGAATGATTGACAGACAGCTGCAGGTAGAATGATTGACAGCTGCAGGTAGAATGATTGACAGCTGCAGGTAGAATGATTGACAGTTACAGGTAGAATGATTGACAGTTGCAGGTAGAATGATTGACAGCTGCAGGTAGAATGATTGACAGTTACAGGTAGAATGATTGACAGTTGCAGGTAGAATGATTGACAGCTGCAGGTAGAATGATTGACAGTTACAGGTAGAATGATTGACAGCTGCAGGTAGAATGATTGACAGTTACAGGTAGAATGATTGACAGTTGCAGGTAGAATGATTGACAGACAGCTGCAGGTAGAATGATTGACAGTTGCAGGTAGAATGATTGACAGCTGCAGGTAGAATGATTGACAGTTGCAGGTAGAATGATTGACAGCTGCAGGTAGAATGATTGACAGCTGCAGGTAGAATGATTGACAGCTGCAGGTAGAATGATTGACAGTTGCAGGTAGAATGATTGACAGACAGCTGCAGGTAGAATGATTGACAGCTGCAGGTAGAATGATTGACAGCTGCAGGTAGAATGATTGACAGCTGCAGGTAGAATGATTGACAGTTGCAGGTAGAATGATTGACAGCTGCAGGTAGAATGATTGACAGTTGCAGGTAGAATGATTGACAACTGCAGGTAGAATGATTGACAGTTACAGGTAGAATGATTGACAGTTGCAGGTAGAATGATTGACAGCTGCAGGTAGAATGATTGACAGTTACAGGTAGAATGATTGACAGTTGCAGGTAGAATGATTGACAGCTGCAGGTAGAATGATTGACAGTTACAGGTAGAATGATTGACAGCTGCAGGTAGAATGATTGACAGTTACAGGTAGAATGATTGACAGTTGCAGGTAGAATGATTGACAGCTGCAGGTAGAATGATTGACAGTTACAGGTAGAATGATTGACAGTTGCAGGTAGAATGATTGACAGCTGCAGGTAGAATGATTGACAGTTACAGGTAGAATGATTGACAGTTACAGGTAGAATGATTGACAGTTACAGGTAGAATGATTGACAGTTACAGGTAGAATGATTGACAGTTACAGGTAGAATGATTGACAGTTGCAGGTAGAATGATTGACAGCTGCAGGTAGAATGATTGACAGTTACAGGTAGAATGATTGACAGTTACAGGTAGAATGATTGACAGTTGCAGGTAGAATGATTGACAGCTGCAGGTAGAATGATTGACAGTTACAGGTAGAATGATTGACAGTTGCAGGTAGAATGATTGACAGTTGCAGGTAGAATGATTGACAGCTGCAGGTAGAATGATTGACAGTTACAGGTAGAATGATTGACAGTTGCAGGTAGAATGATTGACAGCTGCAGGTAGAATGATTGACAGTTACAGGTAGAATGATTGACAGTTGCAGGTAGAATGATTGACAGCTGCAGGTAGAATGATTGACAGTTGCAGGTAGAATGATTGACAACTGCAGGTAGAATGATTGACAGTTACAGGTAGAATGATTGACAGCTGCAGGTAGAATGATTGACAGTTGCAGGTAGAATGATTGACAGTTGCAGGTAGAATGATTGACAGCTGCAGGTAGAATGATTGACAGTTGCAGGTAGAATGATTGACAACTGCAGGTAGAATGATTGACAGTTACAGGTAGAATGATTGACAGTTGCAGGTAGAATGATTGACAGTTGCAGGTAGAATGATTGACAGTTGCAGGTAGAATGATTGACAGCTGCAGGTAGAATGATTGACAGCTGCAGGTAGAGGTGTAACTGTCACAGTCACTCATATGAAGTGAAACAGCTTTCAGTTACTTTGACCTCTGCTTCTGTTGTTGTGACCTTCAGCTCTGTAGCTCCACCTGCTGTTCAACAGGAAACATCACTGCTGCTTCACTTTCAACCCTGAAATAAAAAGTTGGATCAAACTGAGACTCCACAGTGTTTTAACTCCAGCAAACATCTCTGTCAGACACAGAGTCTGTTAGAAACCTGATAAAGTCTGAACCCTCACATACTGTTCATATTCTGACTCATAATTAGTCTCTACACCACAGATCTAGTTCACATTCATAAAAACCTCATCAGTCATTAATAAATGTGTGATTCATCCTTAATGAAGCTGCCAGAGAGCAGACAGAGTGTCTTCTGTTTGTTTAAGGAGAAAAAAACTTTACAATCTCACAATATTATGATCCAGGAGAACATTTAATATGAAGAATACAACAACATGTTTGGATGATGATTTTTCTATTTTTTTTAACAAATACGGCTCAAATTTGTACATCTGTAAAAAAAAAAATGTGTATCAGCTATACAAAAATTTTTAAAAAAGCTATATTTTTAAATAGACTAACAGAAATGTGTTTAGAGTGTTTTTACTGCTCTGAAATGTAAAGTGAACAGTATGTGAGGATTGAATGAGTCTTAATGAAACAGCTGGATGGGAAGTTACATCCACACATCAGCTTTTTATTGAGGCAGAACATAAAGCTGGTAAATATACGACTCACATTATCCTTTTTACACTGTTAACTTTTTCACATCACAGATCAAACTCACAAAATCATTTCCTTTTTATATCAATAAGTTGTGATATTGGTGATATTTTATTGATTGATCATCTCATATAGAGGGAAACAGAATAGCTGCAGATTTGTGTCCTTGTTTCTTCTCTCTGTAGAAGTTCAGTCTGATTTGCAGCCTCGATAAAAGAATTCAGTATCGCAGCCAAACAACATATTAAATATTGACCAACATCAGAGAAACTGTTTTATTGTGTCTATCATATCAGAATTTAGTAAGAAGAATAACCAAAGTTATCACAGATTAACTTCACCACATATCTGCTTTTATTAATCTTTTCTTTACATACACTAACATCTGGAATCAAGTCAAATATTACATTTTTTTTTAAATATTGTTTTTTAAATCATGCAATTACAATAATATGATGGATACAAAAATACAACAGCGAGAGGTGAAATAGAGTCACATGACAACTAAAATAAGTGGAGAAAAGATCAACGATTATTAAACAACACACAGTGACAGAAGAACAAATATCTGTAGATAAACAGCAGAGTGAGTTACGTCACTATTGTCATGTTGCACCACTGAACTGTCCTTCATCACATGTCACAGAGAAACAGGACACACAACAATGCAACCATTTCCACTCTGTGTCAACTTTCCTCACATGGTGCTGAATAAATCACTTTATCATTCATTCAAATGACTGATTTCATTTTAATAACAATAATAATAGTTATATAGCATTTTACAATCATAAGCACAAAGTTCTCTCCAGATAAAAATGATATTAATAAAATACAAATAAAGGAAATAATCTGATAAAACAGATTAAATGCCAGTAAAAGAACAAAGCTTGAATACAAAAGTGTAAAATATCTGGAAGAGCATATAAAAATACTAAAATGATGACAGCAAATAAAACACAATTAAAACTGTTATAACATCATGACTCTATAATATAAGAAGAAATATAACAGTGATGTGATGATGTGAACAGCGTGTTGTGTTCAGCTTAGATGTGCAGACTCTTGTTGCAGCTGCAGAGGATTTCTGTCCTTTCTGCTCTGAGATCAGCTGAGACAAAGTCTGAAAATGTTGTGAGACGTAAACTTCAAGTCGCTCCGATAAACGTCGTCACGTCTACAGACGTCAGCTGTATGTTTCCTCCATCAGTCACAAGTTTTCAGTTTGTTGAATCCAGAGTTTAAACTGAGTTTGTCTCCATAAACTGGAGTCAGTCGCAGCTCAGTGATCATCATCAGCACTAATGTCTTTCATTTATAACATGTTATAATAAACGCTGGACATCTGTTTTCTAATCATAGAGTTTGTTTTGTTCATTACAACCTGAATGTTCTTTGATTCTAAACCTTATGTGAAGAAATCAGACTGATATTACAGAATCAGTCTTGTTGCTGCAGAGTGAACGAAGCCAAAAACTCTGAGATTTACTGTTCAAACCCAGTTTATCTACTGTTCCTGTCTATTATTGTTATTGTTCTCTTTATAGCTTTAAGCCCATTAAAAGCCTCCTGATACTTATCAGCTACGGCTTTGACATGGTGTCCAGTTGCAGATATTTGGAGTTGTGTTTTACGGAGGAAATCCTTCAGTATGTTGATTTCCAGTTTGATTATTTCTTCTTTCTCAGCTCCGTCTGATCGTGTCTTTACGTATTCACAAACCTTCATCATATGTTTCAGGTCTTTGCTCGCTGATTCAGCAATCGTCCAGAACTCTGCTCTCAGTTTCTGTTGCACTGCCATTTTTCTATCATTTGTTATCCCTGTTATACTGTGATGAAGACTAATAGCTGTTCCACCAAGAGTACCTGCTGTTGCAGCTCTCCATATTGCTAAACTCAAACCTCCAGTGAATAGAGCTGTAAGTGCTGCCACTCCAAGTCCAACAACTCCTGTAACAAGTCCTGCCTCCAGGCCCTCCGCAGATCTCTCCCATGTGTCTTTATATTCAGTAGTAACCTTCTGCAGCTCATCTGCAATCTCTCTCATCCTATTTACATGTTCTTTAAATAATATTCTGTGTGGATCTACTCTTTCGTGATATGTGTTCTGTATAACAGAAAAAGTAGAAAGTTGTCCCCCGCTCCGTCTGCTCAAGGCCATTTTCTGAATGTTGCTCCGAACTAAACTTTTGTTTGGAGGACAGTCTGGTGTCTCGTGTGTGGAGATGTTTCCTCTGCAGAGTCTGTTGAACAAGATGAACTTTTTGGCTTTGATTGTAAAACTTCAGTCTGAATGTTTCACAGTCTGCTGCTGTGGAGAGAAACAAAGACGCATCATAAAATAATTCAGGGATCTGCTCTCAGTTCCAAAGTTCAACAGAGTTCATTTCACTGACTTTTCAGAGATCTTTATATAACTCACCTGTTTAAATTTTATTAAGCCATAAATTTGAACTTGTTTCAGCAAAGGTTGGCTAAGCCCATTTTGGATTAGCCAGGAGTTAGGCGGAGTCAGGCACTGCCACGATGGCAATGGCCAGAGCCGCCCACATTGAGCCTCAAAACCGCTCTTCAGAAACCAGTGGGTGGCTACGTCCATATTTTTTACCGTCTATGGTAATTACCTATCTGAGCAGACAACAATAACATGCAAAGCCCCAAAGCTCCATTATGGGGCCTCTTCTGTTCAACATCTACATGCTCCCACTGGCTCAGATTATGGAAAACAACAAAATATGTTATGCAGATGACACACAAATTTATATAACCATATCAGCAGGGGACTATGTTCCAATACAAGCACTGAGTAAGTGCAATGAACAAATCGATGATTGGATGTGCCAGAATTTTCGTTAACAATTTATAATACAGCCCACGTTTTACGGTATAGCTTCCCATCACTTCACTTCCTTTCTGTCAAAGAATTGATTTTAAAATACTGCTGTTGGTTTATAAAACACTGAATGGTTTAGGGCCAAAATACATTTCTGATCTGCTACTGCGTTATGATCCATCTAGACCTCTCAGGTGGTCTGGATCAGGTCTGCTTTCTGTCCACAGAGTCAAAACTAAACTTTTATTTCTCCCCGTTTCAGGTATGTTGTCGGCATTTGACACTCTTAAGGTGGTTGTAATAAATTTTCTAATATGTTTGAGTGTCAAGTGAATGTATGTGTAACATTTCAAGTGAGTTAAAGTAAAGTTTGCTGAGTATGGTAAAGTGTCTGGCGTGCTAGCTCCCGCTTGTTAGCAGAGTTCAACCCGTAACTACGCCAATTGCTTCCGCCATTTTGTGAATCCAATTGTCTACATATGTAAATGTATTTTACACAGTTTTTCTATATTGTCTATTTAGTAACTTTTATAAGGTTATGAGAGGTTACTGAGTTACAACAGTATATTATTTACCAATAACAGTAGAGAGAATAGGAATTATGTCTCAAAGAAATACTGAATATTTGTGTAACTTGGATAGGGTATGTATGCTACTGTAACCAGCAGTAGATTGTGTATATGTTCAATTATTCATTCGAGTAAACGCTCTCACTGAAGAAATCACTCGTATCACTCTTGTGATTATTTCTCCCCGTTTCAGGGGCGTAACAAGTACATATAATCTGATTCTATCCAGACAATCAATGGCAGCACAGAAATAGAGGCCAGCCTCCCGTCTATCATTCATCCACATAATTACACACAGCGCAGAGTCGACTGGTTGCTTAACTGGCCAGTTACAGTGCAGTGTAACTGAGCAAAGTTACACCACTGTGTATTATAATATACAGACACTCATTACCACCATGAATCAACATTATAACACTGAAACAACAGTGGCACACCACCAGTACACCACTGACATGAGAGTGATAATCTGTTTATGAATCACACACAGCATCAGTATAATAAGCAGTGCATATATCATAAGAATGGGAATATGACATGTGGAACATGAGTGACATACTGTTTATAAGAGCTTCACCTGTTAAAATCCACAGTGATAAAACCACTCAGAATCAATACTAACAGAACAAGAGTGACATACTATCAGCCACTTTAACTCTGGCATCACTACCATGAGCTGAGAGCTGTATAATAAAGATATTTAGTGCCAGACGTCTCTGTCTATCTTTAGTTAAATGAACTCCATGACAGGCTTATTAATGTAGTCACATACACAGATATGTTCCCTTAAAACTTTGATGTCTTTGGTTACTAATAATGAGAGAATGATGAGAGTAAAACACTTTTAAATTAAATTTCAGCTTTTAGTTTTTTTGATTTCATTTAATGTTATTCTATAACATTTCATTTATTAAGTTATTACATTCAGTTATAGTGAGATTTTTCCTGCAGCATTTGTGTCCCAAAATCCAGATATTGAAAGTTTTTCATGGTTCTTCTTTCAAAGTGTTCTTACCTGGGATGTTGAGGAAGCTGTGAGATGCTGAAGAGACAGGAAGAGCAGAGAGGAGTCAGAGCTCAGAGGTTTTATGGTCCCTCAGAGAAGGGACGGATTCTCTGTGGTCACATGATTTCACAGAAACTCTCCTCTTACCTCTCAGGATCAGCAAGGAGTCAGAGAGGGTTTATATAAGCAGAGAGGCAGCTGGTCACATGATTTCACAGAAACAGTCTCAGAGACACAAAAAGATTGAACTTTATGGACTGCAGTAAAGTTCTGCTTCTTTATGCTGTATTATTACTTATTGTTTACAGTGAGATTATATTAAATCCATATAATGATGAAGCAAACATGTTTGAAGTGAGATGTGAATATGACAGAGGAGGACACACAGAAATATCTCTTCACTTGCTGTTTATATTTACTGATAAAAAGAGACTTGAAGTGATTTGAACTCCACAGTCAGTTTATTTAGTCTGTCAGTCCTCATGTTGCATGTTAGTACACAACAGTTCATATATACAGTCAGGATAGTGAACTGTACAGTTTATAGTGTTAGTACAAAGTACAGAGCCACCATGCAGATAAAGACTATCACACTACACTGTAAGAAGGCACAATAATATTTAAGTGAAAACATTTTAGATATCAGCATCATTGGGCTGACAGTGCAGTAAGTGATTTTCACTTTTTTATTTTTTCAAATCAATCAATCAGATTTTTATTTATAAAGCACAATTCATGCAGTGGAAGTAACTCAAAGTACATAACGTAAAAACTTTATTAATATAAAATCCAGAAATAAGTTTAATATCAAAATAAAATAAATGAAACAGAATAAAAACCATTAAAAAGCCATTTTAAAGAACTGATGTGTGAGTGTTGACAGTCTCCTCTTCAGCAGTTTCTTCTTGTAAATTATGTAATTTCTGCAGCTTTATTCATGTTTCTGAACAAACTCATTCTTTCATCTCATAGTTTTATAGACAACACTTGAACGCATGATGACACTCAAAAACGTTCATCCTGACAAGTCATTAGCTCTGATTTATTAAGACTCAACTAACAGTGAAGACTGAGTGCGCTCAGTGCTGCTCAGACTCACACAGCTTCTGCAAACAGGCACTGAGATCATCCTTCTGTGAATTAAAAGGACTTTTTGAGACAACGACATGTCTTACAAAAATGCAAAATAAAAAGTGTTAAAACTTGAAAATGCAAACAAATCATTGTAAATTGAATATGAACTTTCAGTGTACTGAACGGTTTAGCGGGCTCAGGAGTCATTGGCCCTGTTTACACCTGGTATTAACATACGTCCTGAGTGACCACTTGTGATTGGATCTCACTTCCCCGCTTTATATGCAAATAAACACCAACATCATTTCCATTTTCAAAGGCCAAATTCATTCCTTATTTGTCCAAAGCTGTGTTCACTTGTTTGATAACAGGATACATGTTCAGGATATATATAAATATTCCAAAAGAGAGAGAGAGAGAGATCTCCCTGCATTTACACGCAAGACACAGCAGCATAACTTCATTGATTATTTAAATCTCCAACACGCTGACAGGATCGGTCAGGATCTAATGTTAATAATGTTCTGTGATTTTCTACACATCTGTATCATCTGTTACACACACAGTCCAGGTTCATAATGTTTGGAGTAAAGCAGTCGTTCTCCTAACAGCAAAACTGAAAACTGTGGTTATCCATTTGACATCAACCTGTCTCTTAGATCCCATCCCAACTAGGCTGCTTAAGGAAGTCTTACCCTTAGTGAGCACTTCTTTACTAGATATGATCAATTTGTCTTTAGTAACAGGCTATGTACCACAGTCCTTTAAAGTAGCTGTAATTAAACCTCTTCTTAAGAAGCCTACTCTTGATTCTTGATTCTGGAACATTTAATTGGCATTAAAGGAACTGCATTAAGCTGGTTTAAGTCCTATTTATCAGACCGATTTCAGTTTGTACATGTGAATGATGAATCCTCCGTGAAGGCAAAAGTTAGACACGGAGTTCCACAAGGTTCTGTACTTGGACCAATTCTATTCACCTTATATATGCTTCCTTTAGGTAATATTATTAGGAAACACTCCATAAATTTTCATTGTTACGCAGATGACACCCAATTATATTTATCAGTGAAGCCAGATGAACCCAATCAGTTAAACAAACTCCAAACATGCCTTAACGACATAAAGACCTGGATGACCTGCAATTTTCTACTACTAAATTCAGATAAAACTGAAGTTATTGTGTTTGGCCCTAAACACCTTAGAAACACATCATCTAATGATATAGCTACTCTGGATGGCATTACCCTGGCCTCCAGCACCACCGTAAGGAATCTGGGAGTTATCTTTGATCAGGATATGTCCTTTAACTCCCACATAAATCAAATTTCAAGGACTGCCTTTTTTCACTTACGTAATATCACAAAAATCAGACACATCCTGTCCCTAAAAGATGCAGAAAAACTAGTTCACGCATTTGTTACTTCTAGGCTGGATTATTGCAATTCCTTATTATCAGGCTGCTCTAACAAGTCTCTAAAGACTCTCCAGCTGGTCCAGAATGCAGCTGCACGTGTTCTGACTAAAACTAGAAAAAGAGACCACATTTCTCCCATTTTAGCTTCACTACATTGGCTTCCTGTAAAATCTAGAATAGAATTTAAAATCCTTCTCCTAACTTACAAAGCCCTTAATGGTCAGGCACCATCATATCTTGAAGAGCTCATAATACCGTATTATCCCACTAGAACACTGCGCTCCCAGTATGCAGGATTACTGGTGGTCCCTACAGTCTTTAAAAGTAGAATGGGAGGCAGAGCCTTCAGCTATCAGGCTCCTCTTCTATGGAACCATCTTCCAGATTCAGTCCGGGGTGCAGACACCCTCTCTATGTTTAAGAGTAGGCTTCAAACTTTCTTTTTTGATAAAGCTTATAGTTAGGGCCGACCAGGCTCACCTTGGATCAGCCCTTAGTTATGCTGCTATAGGCCTAGACTGCTGGGGGACTTCCCATGATGCACTGAGCTCCTCTCTCCTCCTCCTCCTCTCCATCTGTATGCATTCATGTAACATCAATGCATGTTACTAACTTTGCTTCTTCCCCGGAGTTTTTTGTGCTTTCTCATCTCACAGGAAAACCTGAGTCCCGGGCCGAACCTTTGCGGTCCTTCACAGTCCTGATGGCATCCTTCCCTGGCTATTGCTGCTTGTGCTTGTTGTTGTTGTTGTTGTTGTGATTGTTTTTCTTCTGTCCCCCCTCCCCCTTTCCCTCTCTCTTTCTCTCTCTCAACCCAACCGGTTAAAGCAGATGGCCGCCCACCAAGAGCCGGGTTCTGCTTGAGGTTTCTACCCGTTAAAGGGGAGTTTTTCCTTACCGCTGTCGCCAAGTGCTTGCTCATGGGGGAATTGTTGGGTCTCTGTAAATTAAAGAGTACGGTCTTGACCTGCTCTATGTGAAAAGTGCCTTGAGATGACTTCTGTTGTGATATGGCTGTATATAAATAAAAATTGATTGATTGATTGATTGATATAAAGTCATTGCCTTTGTTTTCTTTAACTTACTTTGAGTCACTTTATGTATCTGATTCCTTTCCTGAGTGCAAGTTCATTCCCAAAGCTGATTTATGCGTTAAAGATTCTCTTGACTGATCATCAAGAGAAACTATTTATTAGTGTTATTAAGCTGATTCTGTTATGTTGCTGGACGAATAATTAAAGTGATTCTGCTTAACACTAAAATTTCCCTACAGAGACAAATACTTTTTTTTTCTTTTAAAGAAATCAATCGTCTTTTAAATTTTAGACATTTGATTCTGGGAAACCACCTCCTCTGTGATATATAACTGTTCATTTAGTTTAATGTTTAATTATCATTTGTTGATCCACTTCAGTGAAAGTAAAGCCAGAGTTTATCTTATAGTGACAGCAGCTGTTGGTTTTCTTGTTATGGATTCTCACATCAATCACTCTCATAGTTCAGCCTCTTTTCTGCTCTCAGCTTCATCAGATCAAAACACTTCATCATTGTGTTGTTGATGAAAAATGTAAAACATTTAGTTAATTCTCATTACTCTTACTGTTCTGGAGCTTTCAACTGTATCACACAGCAGCACGTCAGGCTCAGTGTTTAAACCAGCATGGATGAGAAGTCCTCCAGCTTTGTCAATGACAACTGAACAAACTCAATCTGCTGATGAAGACCATGTGAAACAGTCGAAAAAGCTCCAGAACAAGCGAGTAAGTGGACCTTGAGTTGAGACAGTTTTCATCAGCTGCTGTTTCTGAGGTCAAGAATGAAGCATAAAGAGTAGAGAGGAAGTGAACACAGCTAACAGCTCAGGTTTAAAACGGAGTGAAGACGCCACCTGGTGCTTCATGTGGAGTACAACAGCCTCCCTGCTGTTACAGAGAAACACCAGTCACATCATCTTCTACACACACACATTATGTTTCTTTAGCTTCTTTCACTTGAATGATTTGAATGTTTTTCTCGTGTGTTTCAGTCAATACGAGGCTGAGATGTTTTCTGAAGTGACTCATGCTGACAGAAGTGTCAGTAAACTGGTGGAGGGACAGTAACATGTTACTGGCATCATATAGAAACTGATACACATGATTGATTTTCTCATTTGAAACCAGTTTGCTCAGAGTGTCTTAACTGGATCATCAGCTGCTTTCTGAGTCTGTTGAAGCTTCTGCTGAACTTTGTTCATTAAATGTCTGTTTGACTTTATTCTGAGCAGCAAGTCTGACAGAGACTCAAAGAAAACACAGCTCACATCATCATAATGAACATATCCTGAAGAATGTTAGATCAACTCTGGATAATGATGTTTTCTGTAGTGACCACTAGATGGAGCCACAACTGATGTGGACTGAAGGAAACCTGAGCAGACTGAACTGATATTACAAGAAGAACAAACTGTTTAAACTGTGCAGACTTCAAGTACTTCAAGTGTATTATAGTACTCAACTACAAACTATAACTGAGACGGCACCAAGTTATATTAAATTTTAAACATTTTTAAATTCAAATGTTCACTCACCTTCAGTTTCCTCCTTCACATGAATCTACAAACTTTCCTTGAAGCTGTTTGTGTCTCATGTTTAAGTGTTAGAGATTAAATCACCTCATAGTTTAAAGGGCTGGAATTGTGTAAAACAATAAAAATTATCTTTGGGATTTGATTAGGATGATTGTGGGGCCTCCTGTGCTGTAAAATTATGTATTCATGTAATTATGTATCTGCTCACTCTTTCTAAGTTAAATTTTGAAATTCATGGCTCAAGAGCAAGTGTTTGATGATCTCATTGTTTTTATTTGCATTTGCCTTCATTATTTGCTTTTCTATTTTCTCTGTAAAGCACTTTATAACTTTGTTTTTGTACAAAAATGTTTTATTCTTCTTATTATCTTACTTGTTGCAACTGTGCAGCAATAATAGAACAATGCTTAAAATGCAAATAAACTATTCTAAACACTCTCCATTCAGTAGATGTTTTAATCTGCATCAAAAAATAAAGTAATGTGGTTAAAGCAGGAACGTCATGTCTGACTTTATCTATAAATTAATCTAAATATATCTGTTGTCCACAGCTGATTTATACTGTATGAAAAGCAGGACAGATGTGTTGACGCATCTGCAGTCAGACTGAGTGACCTTACACACACTGTTCACTGTGTTTACCTTCATTAAATCAGCAGGCAGCTATAAATAACCATACACACCTCAACACACATTAGACTTGACTGTGATTGGCTCAGCTGTGTCAGAGGAATGAGACCAGTGATGTGACTAACCAAGAGAGTATTTATTAATCACCACACCCTTACATCTACATTCACCTTCTCTGAGCCCTTCTGTACTTGTGCTTGTACTTTGCACTGTTGCACATACATGAACCAAAATAGGAGGTGGAGATATCCAAACAGTCCAAGCACCCAGGACTTTGTGTTTGTTGTTGGGTGCTGTGATTAAAATAAAGGCCTCACTGTAATTATCAGGCCGGAGCTAAACCAAAAGATGTATCAGAATTTCAAAAAGAAGTAAAAAAAAAGAAAAAAGAAATAGACACTGTCAGGGACTAAAATCATCAGCCCTGACTTCCTTTGAAACATCACATTATTAACACAAACATGAAAACACTTCATAAAATAAGATTATGCAGTGATGTTCATGGACGTTAGTGAGAGCAAGTTAGGAGTAGAATTCCTGTTGTGACTGAGAGACAAGTTGAGTCAATGCACGATGACCAACAATAAACATGTTATAAATGATCTGGAATAAGTGTTAAGTCGGCCACTCACATCACCGCTGTATTATGACAGAGCGGAAACACAGGCCTGCTGTTATTACAGACCTGTGAATTAACCACAGACACTCGACTGTCCTGCTGTTATTACCATCAACTGTAAAAAAAAATCATGGATAGCCACTGTGATGTCACCCATTGGTTTGTGGACTCCAGATTTGAAGAGTTGAGTTTGCATTTTGACCTTCGCCATCTTGGATTTTTGGAGCCAGAATTGACCACAAGTGGAGGAGAGGGTGGAATTGACCCTAATTCTAGCTGCTAGCTGCTAGCTGCTAGCTTCGTTAGCACAGTGCATTTACAGTCTATGGTTAACTGTGGTAATGCTAATGCCAATTTTTGCTAGTGAAAAACAGGCTTAAAACCAACTTACCAGAAAAAACTGAACATGCAACTCCTTAGCGGGTCTTTTATCTCCGAACCAAACATCGAACAAGACTTTTTTAGATGACCAAACTGTTACAATTAACTTTCATGAACTGAAAACACACTGATATGCCGGCAGCTATGCCTATACTCTGTGAATCTGGGGTAACACCATGGTTACGTTACCCAACCAACGTTGTAGCAACTTGCCTATGATGGCACCCACCTGTCACCCAAAGTGGCCACGTCCTTGATTATACTTAACTTTAAGCCTTAATAAAATCTAAATGGCTGAGAGATATAAAAATTCACCCCCTGTACATTTGTCATGAACGGGTCTATGAGGATTGACTTGCTTTTGGAGCCTCAAGTGGCCATTCTAAGGACAGGTGAACCACAGACACTTGACTGTCCTGCTTACACATTTCCCTGGGCGGACTTTGAGGTCACCAAAGACATTTTCCTCATGGAAGAGCCAGGCTTCCTGAACCTCCTAACAGCCTACTTCCCAGTTGATGACCTACCTGATCCTGTATCTCCTGAAACTGTTCACCCTCTGATGGACCAGTTGAGGAGCCAGTCTGTATCACAGCGGCTGCCTTGGTCTTGTGCATTCTGTCTCTCTGTCCCTCCCTTCAGCCACGGTCCCACCTGCTCAGATGCTCTCAGATTTTTCAACCTGCAGTAACCTGACTCAATATTTGTACAAGCCAGTCCCAAGCTGCTCCCTGCCAGATCATCAGTTTCCTTGTTGCTACAGTTGCCATTGTGCTTTCACCCTCCAGCCTATTTTCTGTTCAAGGCGTCTGTAACTGTTAACTGTACCTGCCTGCCTGGGTGTCCTCACCTCTGCTGCTCTGTACTAAACCTGTGACAGTTAAGTAAGTAAGTAAAACTTTATTTATATAGCACATTTATTTTTAACACAGGTTACAAAGTGCTTTACATAACCATCAGCACAGAAAGGAAAAAGAGGAAATCAGAACAGGAAACAGTTAACAGCGAAGACTGAGTGCGCTCAGTGCTGCTCTACCTGCTCAGACTCACACAGCCTCTGATAACAGGCACTGAGACCATCCCTCTGTTAATTAAAAGGACTTTTTGAGACAACGACATGTCTTAGAAAAATGCAAAATAAAAAGTGAAATTAAAACTTGAAAATGCAAACAAATCATTGTAAATTGAACACTGTATCTGAACTTTCAGTGTACTGAACTGTTTATCTGGCTCAGGAGTGTTGGGTCAGGACAGAGAGAGACTGGACTGTGATTCATAGAACTTAACTGAAGGTTTAAGGCAGAATTGCTTATAGTCTCTTAAACTCATTACTAATGTAATTAAACAAGAATTACAACCCACAAGCAAACACCAAACAGGCAATGAGGATCCAACTCAATAAAAAAATATCTACTTAACATTAATATAACAGTTAACTGACACATTCTACTTACATCCTGTCATCTACGCACACAGCAGGTAAGGTTTACTTGGTTTAAAGTCCTCTTAGTGACCAACTGGAGAAACTTTCTGCTGTGTGACAAACAGGATTTCCAGAGCCTGCCTGGGCTGGGGTTGCTATGGTGATTAACTGGCTCATTAACAGGTGCACTGACGGAGCCTTTAATACATGCAGGAATATTGTAATGTTTTCTTGGTACAATGATTGTAATTTCTTCTTCAATACATGTATGAAAAACCTTTTACCTGACACTAAGTAAAAGTCCTGATTGATCTGCACTGTGTAACTGAAACTGCTGATCTGAGAGCAGTTGACGGTGTTATCTGATGTGTCTTTGTTTCCTTCCAGCCACAGAAACTCCAGTTTGTGCTCCGAACAACAACAGCAGACATCAAACTGGTTCCACTGAGGAAATCTTGTGACCACATTCAGTTTGGAGGAACCTTCTGAAAATGGACTCAAGTACGCCACATGGAGGAGGGAGCCAGCTATATCTGGATGATTTTTCTGATCTTCTGAAAAAACTCTATGTAAATGCAGATTCATTCATCAAACGATTTGATGACAAGAAGCAAAGGATGAGACAGATTGTACATGTGCTTCACAACACCGATGCTGAAGTTAAACATATACAAAATGAATCAGAGATGGAAAGAAACTTCATGAGGTTTGTTATAATACTTGGAGCTGTATTGGCCTTACTTGCTGCTCCACTCACTGGAGGCTGGAGCATAGTATTAGCTGTAGTAGCAGCAGCAGCACTTTTTATTGTTATGGGTGTCTTGGCTCTAGTTGCTGGTTTTGATCCCACTGAAAAACAACGAAACACAGAGAGCGAAAGTGTAAAGAAAGTGGAAGAACTGATGGAAGAATTCAGGAGGAATGTTGCCTTACTGAAGAGAGATCTGGAAAAAATGAAGAAGCTTTGTGAAGATCTGCGGAGAGAGTCGGTCGGAGCTGAAACAGGAAACCTCATCCGACTGGAAATCAGTGTTCTGGAGGTGTTCCTCACTACTGACAACCTCAGAGTCTCTCCAAATGCAGCCTGTATTAAACACGCAGCTGATCAGTGTGAGAAAGCTTTTTTTGCGTTTGAGAAGATGACGACACAACTTCATTACTTCAGAGAAAGAACTGACCTTGAGAATATGTAAACAGACTTAAATGCTGTTTTTCTATACTGTGATATAAATATCTTGGTCTTTTCTGTCACGTGACATCGATATCCTGTCCGTCCTGGAGAGGGATCCCTCCTCTGTTGCTCTTCCTGAGATTTCTAACATCTTTTTCCCTGTTAAAGGAGTTTTTTTCTTATTGACTTACAATCAATCTCTTTGTAATATGATCAGAAGTTGTTATCTTGTGTGCAAAAGTAGAAAAATAATAGAAAAACAGAACATTTTCTCAGGACTTCAGGGGCTTTGTAGTGCTGTGTGTGTGTGTGTGTGTTTGTGTGTGTGTGTGTGTGTGTGTGTGTGTGTGTGTGTGTGTGCAGCTAATTGGAAGAAGTCTATTTAGAGGAATCCTTAATTAATTGTTAATGGTCAGCAGTTTTTTCTCTGGCTGTGTGATAATCTGTATAATACACCATGTTTAAATGAATCTAACTGCTCTTTGTGTAGCAAAACAGCAGCAGGTTTATTAGTTATGGTGCAGTTTTAATTCACCAAATGTTCATATACAGTAACATTTAGCTGAATTATCTAAATTTAGGAGGTTAAATATATTGGTATTTCATATTTTTACTGTGTTATTTTTTTTAGATTTTTGGATAGTAATTAGACAGTTAAAATCACTACAGTGTAAACACTGATTACCTCCATCTTGATCTATAACTAACTATAACCACCTATAAGCTGTTCTAGGATTGTAATAGTGGAATCATTACTGTGTTTCTGAGGAGAATAAAGTTAGTTAATACCTGATAAGATCTGTATGACTCAAATGTATTTATTTTTTTACTGAGAGGTAATAAACTATGAATGGATTCTATTTTCTAATACAAGATAACTAATTATCCTTTTTATTGGCTGCAAATAAGTTTTTTTTTTTTTTTTCCAGATTCTGTTTTGTTTTTCAGTTTTTCTCTCATTTTTATGTTTTATTATGAGATTCGAGTACAGGCAGCTGACTAACAGAGACCAGTGACTCTCCTGCAGAGTCAACATGGCTGCTCACATCCTCAGTTTATCCACAGCAGGGAAAGATACTGTAGAAGTAGAAACCAAACACACACCAACAGCTTGATGGTTCACTGACATTACAGAGATCACAGAACCTGAATGTAACATAACTGAACTCCTGATGATCACAATACAGCTGTAAAAAAAAACTCCAATATATCATTTTCCACTCTACATGATTTTATATGGGCCAGTAGGAAGTACTGATTTACTGGTTAAGTGTTTGTTAGTGTAACTGGTCACGTCTGTCAATAAAGTTGAGTTGAATCTATAATTGAATAATTCCTCCTCCTGTCCACCAGGTGGAGACAGAGTCCATGTTGGTCAGTGTGCAGCATCACAGAGAATCACATTTATAAACTCTCATCAGTCATTAGTGTTTATTAGTGTTTTACTTTATCAAATCATTTTCTTTTATTTATGAGAAATATTTTTAATATTTTTTTTTATTTCTAAACAAACTGGTTCAATCTTTATCAAGAAGCATAATATGAAACTTTACTGCTAATTGTATTGTTTGTTGTTGTTGATTTTGTTTGTTTAGTTTTTTTTAATTGAAGATGTTTTTATTTATTTTTCTATCATGTGGGTTTTCTTGTTCATGTTGTCCTGTGAGGAATAATTTGAACAGACTCATTCATCAGTAAAACAGATGAAAGAATAAATATTATTTAAAAAGAGCAACAACAATAAAAACAAAGTAAAACCGCTCAGAACAGTAAATAACAACAAGTTAAAAACAATAAGACCGTCTCTTTGGTAACTGAAAATGTGTAAATTAAGTGATTTTATTGCATAAAGTTGTTTGTGTGTATTTAATATCACAGTTGCCAACCTGGACGTGTGGACATTTTTACCCAGAATTCAAATAAAAAAAAGAAAATAGAGAATAAAAGAAATAGGATTCATTTTACATTTAATAAGGAAATTTATTTACAGAATATATTTGAAAACATTTAAACATTTTTGAAGCAAACAGGGAGAGTTTATCTAACGATTGTCTGATTTGTTTAATTACACATAAGTACTTAACCAGAGAAACTGATCATTTATGTGAAAATGCATATAACTGCTACGTCTGTGCAACATGAGTTGAACATATCTGAGTCTGATGTTCTGTTTTTAGTCATTTCTGTAAAACTTTATTATTTCTGTGGTCACATCAAGTGAGAACATTTGAACCTGGAGGTTGCATGAACTGTCTGGATCTGCGAGAAAGGTGCAAACAATATTCTTATCTTACACATTCTTATTTCTGCTGCTCATATTGTTCATAAAACTGCTCCATTACAAATATTAAAAGTGAACATTTCCTGCAAAATCATCAGGCAAACAGACCATCAACAGTTCTGATATGTCTAATTTAAAATATCAGTGAAAATATAATATCCAGAAGACAGACTCACTTAACATGACTGTTAGTAACTAAATGTTCCTTTACTGGTATTTGGCAGAATTACATTTAAAAAGACATGAGAACTACAATCAAATAAATAAGAACATAGATGTAATAATGAGGATCAATACAGTAATTAATGAAAGCTCGTAATTAAAACATTTCGAGGGGATAAAGTCATAAAAAAACATTGAACAGAGAACAAAGAACTATTAAAAGCAGAGTTTGGACAGTCTGCTTGGATGATTTCAAGCCAGAAATGAGAGTCACTTTCACTTCCTCCTCCTCCTCCTCCTCCTCCTCCTCCCCCTCTTCTTCTTCCTACAGACAGAATAAAGGGAATAAAACAATTAATTAATAAAAGCCTGCAATAAAAAAAAAACATTTTGGGGGGATAAGATCATAAAAACATTAAACAGAGAACAAATTCATATTAAAAACAGTCCACTTCGATGCTTTGAAGCTAGAAACGAGAGTCACTTTCACTCCCTCCTCCCCCTCCTCCTCCTCCTCCTCCTCTCCCCCTCCCTCCTCCCTGCCGGGTGGAGAGGAGGAGGAGGGCTCAGAGATCTGACGCAGTGTTCCTCACTTCCACTCCCCGCTGCCAGGAAGCCTCACAGCGGCTCGGAAAGCTCAGAGAAACACTCACATCTCGGGACGGAGAGAGACCCGGAGGACGGGTTCTGGAGGCGATGAGGACGGCAGTGACGCAGAGCGCGAAGCCGCGGCACCGGAGCGCGGATACGGGCTTAAACCCGGAGCTGTAACCGGGGAGGTTTGTTCTCATTGTGTGCTGAGTGGCGCAGGAGAAAAGGATGCCTCCGCGGCCGCACACAGCCCTCCTGCTACGATCCAAACGTGTGATTATTCCCCGACAGAAAGTGTCTTCTCTGCCCGCTCTGACGGAGGGTTTGCTGCCGTGGATTCCTGAAGGACACCGTCCACCATGCGGCCCGCTCAGCACCCATGAAAACTCTCAATGAAAACAAGGAGCAGCAGGAGGAGGAGGGGTCTGGCTGCAGAGCCATGGAGGACAAGGAGAACAATCTGAAAACGGCCAGGTTGTGGAGAGATGCCGCCCTCCGCTCCAGGAAGCTGCGGAGCAACCTGCGCCAGCTCACCCTCTGCTCCAAGAACAACCAGATCATCCTGCCGGAGGATATATCCGAGATAGAGGTGCTCAACCTGGGTAACAACTCCCTGCAGGAGCTGCCAGACGGGCTGGGATCCACCCTCAACAACCTGCGCATCTTGGTCCTCCGCAGGAACAAGTTCTCCTGTGTCCCCTGTGTGGTGTTCGAGCTGGGGCAGCTGGTGGAGCTCGACATGAGCCACAACCTGCTGAGGAGCCTCTCTGAGGGGGTGAGCCAGCTGAAGGGCCTGAAGAAGCTTTGCATCAGTCACAACAAGATCCAGTCCCTGCCCGCTCAAATAGGAGCGCTGCAGTTTCTGGAGGAACTTGACATCAGCTTCAACGAGCTGCGAGATGTCCCCAGATCCTTCAGCTGCCTCCACAGGTTGCGGACGCTGGACGCAGATCACAACAAGCTGAACCAGTTCCCCCCAGAGATCCTGGCGCTCAGGGACCTGGAGGAGCTCGACTGCTCTGGGAACAAGTTTGAGGCTTTACCAGCAGACATCATGAAGCTGCAGCCTATCAAAATCCTGTGGCTCAGCAGCCTTCACATGTCTTCACTACCTGATGCTTTCTGTCACCTGCACAACCTGGAGAGCCTGATGCTGGACGGGAATAACCTCACAGCGCTGCCGGCCTCGTTTGGCAGCCTGCAAAGACTGAAAATGATCAATCTGTCCTCAAACGAGTTTGAGAACTTCCCCCAGGTGATTTTAAGCATCACAGGATTAGAGGAACTGTACCTGAGCAGGAATAAACTGACTCATATCCCAGAGGAGATCGGGCAGCTGGGGAAGCTGGCGAACCTTTGGCTGGATAACAACAACATTACATATCTACCAGACTCCATCGTGGAGCTGGAGAAGCTGGAGGAGCTCGTCTTACAGGGTAACCAAATAGCCATACTGCCAGATAACTTTGGAAAGCTGTCCAGAGTGAACATCTGGAAGGTGAAGGATAACCCGCTCATCCAGCCTCCGTACGAGGTGTGCATGAAGGGGATTCCTTACATCGCAGCCTATCAGAAGGAACTCGCACATTCCCAGCTCGCCGTGAAGCCGCGGCTCAAACTGGTCCTGATGGGGATGAAGAACGCCGGGAAGACGCGGCTCAGGCAGAGTGTGGTGAGCAGACAGCAGGACGCAGCAGGAAACCAGGGAAGCAAAGGAATCGAAGTCACTAACTGGGTGGCAGACGCTGATCGATGTCTCACTTTTCTGGTGTACGATTTGTCAGGGAAGCAAAATTACGACCTCATCAAACCCTTCTTCCTGTCCCCCGGTGCTCTCTACGTTCTGGTTGTGAATCTCAAAACGTATTCGCCCAGGAACTTTTACGCCCACGTCGGGTATTTCCTCCACCTGCTCAGTGCCAAAGTTCCCCACGCTGTCGTGTGCTTAGTGGGAACGCACGCCGACCTGTGTGGGGAGGTGGAGCTGGAGGAGAAAACTCTGGACATCCACAGACAGATAGGCCTGCAGGAGAAGAGGGACATCCAGAGTCTGAGGAGCCTGGCTCTGCAGGTGGACCAGGCGCTGGAGCAGGGCTTCAGCGTCCGCACCTCCAGCCCTCACGTCCTCTTCTACGGCGTCTCTGACAGGAACCTGCGGCGGAGGAAAGCCCAGCTGCAGTACATGCTGAACCAGAGGCTGCAGATCTTGTCTCCTGTGCTGAGCGTCAGCTGCACGGAGACGCAGAGGAACATTCAGAGGCTGCGTGAGAAGCTCATGTCCGTCGCTGACCACAGGGACATCTTCCCCAACCTCCATCGCGTGCTGCCCAAGTCCTGGCAGATGCTGGAGGAGCTGCACTTTAAGCCCAAAGACTTATGGCTGTCATGGTGGGACTCGGCCCGGCTGGGCCTGCAGGCGGGGCTGACGGAGGACCGACTGCAGAGCGCCTTGTCCTACCTGCACGAGAGCGGGAAGCTGCTCTACTTTGAGGACAGCCTCACCCTGAAGGAGTATGTTTTCCACAATCTTCCACGCTTCATCGCAATCCTCAACGTCTTCTTCCAGAGGGACGAGTCGACGCTGCTGGACCGGCTCCTCTCTGAGGGGGAGAGGGGGGACAAGGGCCGGGTGAGTCTGGTGATAGAGGACGAGAAGGGGGAGAACCTCAGGGTCACCCATCTGCAGCATCATGTGGAGGGCTTCCTGCAGCACGGCCTCCTGCCCTCCAACGTCATCCGCCTGCTCCTCCGCCCGCTCATCCAGACCCAGCAGGACCTCCATCTCATCATGGAGCTCCTGGAGAAGATGGGCGTCTGCTACTGCATCAACAAACCCCGCAGCAAGCCTCTGAACGGGGCCACCGCCTGGTACAAGTTCCCCAGCTACGTCAGCAACGAGGAGCCCCGGGCGGAGGCCTCGGCCGGCGGCAGCTCCGTCCCTCTGTGTCCGCTCTTCTCTGTGGAGCAGCTGCACATCCAGTACAGATTCCCCTTCCTCTTCCCTCCCGGACTCTTCGCTCGCTTCAGTGTTCAGATAAACAGCCACGTGGTTCAGCGGTCGGACGGCAGGCATCAGATCTTCGCCTATCGGGGTAAAGTCCCCGTGGAGATCAGCCATCAGCCCTCCAAAGGGAAGCTGCAGGCGGAGACTCTGTCCATCACCAGCCACGCCTCGCTGCCCAACATCTGGACTGCGTGGCAGGCCATCACGCCGCTGGTGGAGGAGCTGAATGTGCTGCTGCAGGAGTGGCCTGGGCTGCATTACTCTGTACATATTCTGTGTTCCAAGTGCCTCAAGAGAGGGTCATCCAGCCCACACGCCTTTCCAGGTAAGAGCTCTTTACTTCCTCACATCTCTGGTGGTTTGATGCACTGTTAGAAACAAAAGTCTGGTTTGAGAACAGGTGTCAAAAACAGCAAATGCATGCTTTTAAAACTCTTTATACACTCAAGAAAACCACAGACTGGTGTCTAAAAATGAAATACTGGAACAAAAAACTCAAAAACAAGCGCAGAGCATCAAGTTCAAACCTGCAGACATTTAGTGGTGACAGTAAAATCAGTAACATATTTTATGCAGTCTGTTTCCATCAGCTCATCCACATCACTGTAACTCTCTTTCTGCTCAGATAAAATTGTTTGTGTGACAAATCCAAACCTCAGTGTGACCTCTGAACATGAGGTTACAGCTCGTTGTCACACAACACACTGAAAAACAAAATCCTTCTGTGTTTGAGGAGCAGAGAACGTTGGTTTTGTCTCCTGATTTTACCTCCTTTCATCCACAGCTGCGCCTCCTTTTATTCACCTCATCAAATGTTTCAGCTTCCTGTCGTCCATCATGTGACCTATAGAATATAAATATATAGTCATATTATATATAAGTACTTTCTACAATATAAAATGTTTACTTGCCTGTTTCCATTCTCTTTTTATGCAAACTTTTCCACATCAGCCGGAAACACTTTATTGAGATATTGACTTTTTTTTTTTAATTTTCAAATTTACACCAACAATACAAAAGTTTCTCCAGATTTGTTGCTTTTCTCAACTTTATATGACAGTAAACTGAATATTTCTGGGTTTTTGACTGTTGGTCGGTTAAATCAAGACATCTGATGACGTCATCTTGAACTCTGACGGGCATTTTGCTGTTGTTTTTTTAAAAATTATTTATTGAAACTTTAATCATACAATGTCACTGAGATCTGTTTTTCAAGAGAGAACTGAGAACAAGAAACATTCATAATCAGACCAGAGCTGCAACTAACAATTATTGATTAATCTGTCATTTATTTTCTCAATTAATTGATTAGTTTTTGGTCCATAAAATGTCTTTGTCCACAACTCAAAGATCTTCAGTTTACTGTCACAGAGACAAAAGAAAACCAGAAAATATTCACATTTAAGAAGCTGCAATCAGAGAATTTGGACTTTATTTCTTGAAAAATGACTCCAAACGATTAATTGATTATCGAAATAGTTGGCGATACATTTAATAGTTGGCTACTAATCGATTAATCTATTCATCATTGCAGCTCTAAATCAGACAAACACAATCAACAAAGAATGAATAAAAACATTAGAAAATAAAGTTTTAAAATCTAAAATGAGTATGAGAGTTCAATGAGTTTTAAAGACTAAATGATTAATACAGAGAATAATCGGCAGATTCAGATTCATAATGCTAATGTTTTGTATTCTTGGTATCTATGGTGATCTGTGGTCACATGACCAGAACCAGATTTGGCCTCAGACACTCTGACGAAGGACAGGAAGCTGAAACGTTTGTTGAATAAAGCGTCAAGGTTTAAAGTTCACCTCGCTGTGCTTTAATTCCTCACAACCAGTTTTATTTTTCCTTTTGACTCGAATGTTTTAGAGAAGAGAGACGAGCTCTCACTCTCCTCCAAACATCCAAACGTCCAGTTTGCTGAAATTAATTAAACTCCTGCAGCTCTTATTAAAGGACAGATTCACATTTTTTGTCTTAAACCAACAGTCAGGAGCCTAAATGAACATTAAAGCTGTTTTTCTTGCTGTAATCATTCCTCCTGTTCATACTGACCATTAGAAGATCCCTTCATAATGACCTTACAAAGGAAGTGATGGAGGACAAAAATGTATTTAAAGTTTATCTGAAGCTAATATGAAGCTTCAGCGTCCAAATGAGTCAAATCAAGTAGATATCTTTCAACGTTACAGTCTTTTTAGTGCCAAAGTTCCTCTTTTTGTTACTATACTTCCACCTGCAGCTCAACAGGGAAACACAAAGACTGTAAATGTGTCAGATATCCACTTGATATGACTAACTCAGACTGCTGAAGCTGAATAGAAGCTTCACACAGACTTTAAATGACTGTGTGGACACACTGTGGATTTTATCCTCCATCACTTCCATTGGAAGCACATTTGAAGGATCTTTTAATATCCAGTATGAACAGCAGGAATGATTACAGACACCTGACTGCTGGTTTAACACAGACTGGGAACACTGGGAACACTGGGAATTCGTCCTTTAAACAGATTCACTTACAGTCAGAAGAAGCCTTCATCAGGCATGCAGAGGATGATGCCGGGAATCAGCGGGGGGATGGAGGCTGAACAAAGGCTGCGGCTCCTGATGTTGCTGGACAGGGAGGGAGGGGCTGGGTGTGGGGGGGTTATGGGTGGGGTGGTGGGGGGGGGGGGGGGGTACAGAGATAATCCTGACGGGATGGAGGAGGATGTCACGGCAGCTTGACCTGCTTTTATTTCTTGGATTGTAGTTTCAGCCAATGAGAAAGCGTCAGACAGACTGATAGGATGTGAAGTGAAGAAGGGATGAGGATCAAGGTTTCAAGCCTGATCCGAGTCCTTAATATTGATTATCTGCTGATAGAGTCTTATATTTACAGCAGCAGAAGATGTGAAATATGTATCTGACACACTGAAATATCATTTTTCAGGAGCTTCTTGATATAAACACTGAGAGTCCTGATTGAAAACGATTAAACTGATCAGCTTAAATGATTGATCTGATCTGAATGACAATTGAAGTGGAGAGACTCCTGATCCTCTAGAGAAGAGATGTCTCACTCTGTCGGAGTTGTTGGAACTACAGAAACACTCTGATTATGCAGCAGAGTGAAGCTTCTTCCTTCACAGAGGATCTTTGGTCGAATACAAACACACAAACTGTTTCATTTTGTCATCAAAGTTACTCAGAACAGCTGATTTATTAGGGCTGAGACAACTCGTCAGTTAATTGACGAGTCGATCGACAGAAAGTTGATTGATTAATCGTTTGAGTCTTTTTTTCAAGCAGACATGTTTTCTGGTTCCAGCTGCTCCAGGTTCAGGATCTGCTGCTTTTCTCTGTTTATATGACTGAACAGACCAAACAACTAATTGATTAATTGAGAAAATAATCATTTTGATAATGAAAATGATCGTTAGTTACAGCCCAACACGTTGAGATTATTGTGTAATCTGGTAATGATTGTACTAATATTACACAGTTATTATAGTTGTAGTGTAGTTGATTCATTTCAATATATTGTTGTTGTCGTAGTTTCCTGGAGAGAAATAATTGTAATTTGGAGCTAATTATAAAGAAAATAATAATAATAATAAAACACAAATAAATATTCAGTCATTATTCATTTATTATTGGAAACTTTATTAGTTTTTGCATCACTGTTGTCAAATTTCTACTGACTAAATGACTCTGTTGGTTACATCAGCAGTTAATTATAATAAATATTTCCATATAATTAATGCCAGATTCTCTTTTTAGGAACTGATGGACCAGTTAAAATAAAACAACCTTGACTTTAAAACAGAACAGCTACATGAATAAAAAACAAACATCTCTGAGGGGTTTTTTTGAACTATGACCTGAATATTTGTAAAATCCTGACTCACTGCTGCCTTCAGTCAGTTTCAGGCTTTAAGAAACTGGATTAAAATAAACCTTTTTATGCAGCTTTTTGCATTCTGTAGCTTCTATTATTTTAATTCTTCTTCTTCTTTTGTTTTGTTTTATTTGAGTCCCAAACCCCCAAAAATATTGATTTTACTATCATGTCATCCATTTTTGTCATTTTTGCTCGAACAATGAAAGTGATGAATTTTCTTCAGATTGAAGCGACTGATGCTTTGATAGAAGCTGAAGAATGTGAAGCAGGCTGTTGTGGTGGAATCCGACCTTGGATGTGATAAAATAGTTTCCGTGTGATGTGTGAGAGATTACGGCTGTGATGTTTAATGAACCGTTTTATATCCGGCGGCAGATTAGAGCTTCGATCACAGACAGACGGACTTTTCTTTCTGTCGGGGCGATCAACCAAACCAGGAAACGCTTTGGAGCTGCAGAAAAGAAAACAGCTCCGATTTTATCACAGAGTGTGTTTGCAGCCGCGGAGGAATTTCCTCTCTCTGTGTCACATGATGCGATGCTTTTTTTCTATATTGTTGTCTGAAATTCATAAAAAGACTCCTGAAGTGTTTGTTGTGGAGGACGCAGTGATCGTTGCTGTGAAACAGGAAGTGACCACAAACTGATATTATCTTTATTTATTATCTTTACATCTGATGATTTTATCAGAAATAAAGTTATATAGATATATTTATACACTGCTGTGAAGTACTTTAAACTTCCTCTCAGCACATTTCCATGTGTTTCCATGTGAAACATATCAGGATCTTTAAATATGTGACAGATAGAAACTACAGATTATTTTCATCATTAAGTTTCAGGTTTTATTTAATCGTCATATAAAGATAAACATACAGCAGGATGAGATCGGCAGGAGGCTTTAAAGTCTGTCTGTATTGTTTTATTACTCAATAAACATATAAAGAGAGTAAATACTACAATCAGAAATACACCACCACACCACCCAGTTCACCCAGTTCACCCAGTATCACCCAGTATCAGCCAGTTCATAAACACTCTTGTCCAGGATCTGTAGTTAACCTTCCGGGTTATTGAACAACCCTCAGATAGAAACAAAGGTCAAGAGTTCAACTAGTGAAGGATTAGTGTTACTTTACAACCGTATATGAACACAGCCAGTAACGTTACTGTCACATGAAACTAACAACAAACAACATTTTCCTCTAAAAACTTCTCACATCAACACTTTAAAGACAGAAATCTGTTAAACTATCAACTGTAAATGCAGTAAAAGAGACCTGAGTTAGTTAAAAACATGATAAACAATATAAATATGTTCATATCAGCTTCTATTTACATTCTGGGCTCTGGTTCCCAACGTTACTGGTGTTTGTGTGTTTATCAGTCATGTCACATAATAATACATGAATAATGGAGGACGGGGTTCAGTCGAGCAGTTTGTGTGTCACATTGTTGCGTTTAGTTGAGGAGCTTCAGTCCTGCTGTGATGTTTTTCTGATCGTCTGCTGCGTCCATGGCAACAGGTGAGCATCCTCAGCTGCTCCGTCAGGTAGAGGGAGGATCAGTGACGCTTACGCCACTGATGTGTGTGTGACTGTAGAAAACTGTGATTGTCAGCAGTAGTGGTACATTTGTGTATCAGTCCAGCTTCCCCCTCTGGTCACCTGAGCAGATGGTACGGTCCAGTCAGGTGAGGCTGAGCAGGTAAAAGGCTGATCACTGGTCCGTAGTGATGAGTAGAGAAGAGGAGGAGGTGGCAGCTGCTTTGGTTTAAGTTATCTTTCATTAATATTTCTGTTCATAAACATGATCCCTTTAAAGGTTTCACTGCTAAATACCATCTTCTACCCTTCATATGGGCAGCATCACTTCAGATTACTTTCACTTAGATGAGTTGATCTAACAGTACCTTCACTTTAAACTGAGTCTGAGTCTAAAATGTTGTGATTTACATAAACAGGGATGTGATTTTTGTCCCCAGTAGGGAGACGAGTCCCACAGAGTGACTGTAAACAGCATTTACCTGCAAAAAAGATGCTGTACGAATAAAGTTTGATTGACTGTATGTTTCACATAAATGTAGTGAAGTAGAAGGAATAATATTTCCTTCAGGAATGTGGTGATGAGTAGAAATATAAAGTAGCATAAAATAGAAATACTCAAGTAAAGTACAAGTACCTCTAAATTGTAGTTAAGTGCAGTACTTTAGTAAATGTACTTAGCACACACACACACACATACCTTTGCAGACGGACCTCTCAGCTGATTCGCAGCTGTGTTTTTGTCCTTTTATGGATATTTCTGTCTGCAGAGTGTTGATGCAGTTTGGGCTCCACAGAGCAGAGCAGACTAAACACTCCTCAGTCTGCAGAACAAAGTCTTCACACTGAGGAGGTCACAATTTACAGAAACAACCTTCAAACTGTCAAACAGACCCAGTATGAACCTCGTACACACACTCGCGCTCGCGTGTCGGGCTGCAACTGAGGATTATTTTCATTATTGATTTATGTTTTGGTCCGTGAACTGTTAAAAAAACCAGTGAAAAAAATGCTGTTCCCAGTTTCCTCCAGCTGCACTGACGCCTTCAGTTTACTTGTTTTGTCCGACTAACAATCCAGAATCTGAAGATACTGAACCGACTGTTTAACATGTCGAAGAAAAACAGCGAATATCTGCTCAGAATATGACTAAACACTTTCACTTAAGTCTCATTTTGAATGCAGTTCCTCTGGCTGTAATAACTACAGTATTACCATTGATGGATCGATTGAAATATAAAAGATATGCAACATATATAAATAAATAAATAATATATGCACAGCTTCCAGGATGCATCATATCTTTGTACAGTAATTGTCAAAAGGATAAAACACAATAAAGCTCAAGAGCTTATTTCCATTGTTGTCCTTTCAATAAAAGTCTTTATAATGCAGCGTTTAAGATATTATTATTATTATTATTATTATTATTATTATTATTATTATTATTATTATTATTATTATTATTATTATTATTATTACACATGTTAAAGTTGCAACAATTAGACATTTGAGGAGGTCATCTTGGGCTTTTGGGAAACATTTTTCACCATTTTCTGACATTTTATGGATCAAATGATATAGTTTCTATGTTTTATTCTTGATGACCGATAGTTTCCTGGAGCCCAGGATGATGTGTTCAGCACTATTGATTCATAAAGAAGTCTGCATATGAAACTAATGCATTGTGGGTACTTGTGTAGTTTTATTATACTGAATGTTCAGACACTTTCACTCTTGCTGCTGATCTGACTCCCTGCTGCTCACTCAGCTTCTCTTAATCCACTTAAAGGATCCGCTGGGATTTAAAAAAACAACAAGTTACAGATTCACCAGACGGACAGCGAACGCAGCGCGGGCTGTTTGAGTGTCTCTTCTGTCTCTCAGGTGTTTCTGCTTCACCTGCCAACAGGTGGATCACATGTCGCTTATTATGAAGCTCAGCCGGGTTTCAGTTTAGCGTTACTTCAATAAACTTTATTGTTTTATTACAGAGGAGCATAAATCAGATACTAAATAGTTTGTTTGAAGTGCAGTGAAGCTGCCAACGGCCTCGTAGGAACATATTTTATTTAAATATTAAGATATTAATCTTTACAGTGTCCATTTTCCCTACTGGCCCACTTCATCTACTGGCCAGTACATCAGAGTTTTACTGGTCTGGAGGCCAAAAAATGACAATAACTCTTGTTTTAAACATAATTTTGGTGATTAATTCATTGTTTACTGTAATACAGACAACAGTGAAGTTCTCTTTTGATTTGTTTGTTTTCCTTTGGTCACTGATGTGTAATGTTGATATATCACAGCATCAGTAAATGAATAGTGTATAAATGCAGGTTTCTCCATATGTTCAGAGAATAGAATACATAAAGAGAACAGAGTGGATGACTGATAATAAACTCCTGTGTTGTTCAGACAGAACAGAGAGAAAGAACATGATGGTGTTTTGTTTGTGTTTACGTCTGTGAGACACGATGAACGCAGCGAGCGTCTGTCTCCTCACGAAACATCTGTCGAGTGTTTGATGGTTGTTTCTTTGTGTTTTAGAAGGTAACCGCCGCGCTTTGTTTTCGCCACCGCTGCTCCCTCACCTCACCTCGATCCACTGCCGCTGCTCAGAAATCTTTACTTCACTTGTAACGTTATCAAACCATAACGTCCTAAACTGCGCCCTGATTCTCTGATTGGCCGATCTGGTTTCATTTCATTGATCACATGAAGGTTTTAATCATTTAATTCCACTTCAGCTGTTTTTTGAAACAGTTTATTTTAAAGATGATTTATTAAATGATGTCACTGATACGGCTGAAATAATACACAATAAAAAAATTTAAAAAACTAAAGCTGCAATTAACAATTATTTTAATTATTGATTAATCTGCCAATTATTTTCTCGATTAATTGATTAGTAAAAAGTAAAAAAAAATGTAGGAATGTACAACATGTACTCTGGCAGATGTCGGGTGAATCCATATCTCTGATTGGATATTCCTTCATGTGATCAATCATGTGATCAGGTGATAAATGTATCTTATTGATCACACTCAACATATTCAGTTGGTTCTTTCTGAAGTTTGATAAATATGAACTTGGATCTGTTTTGTTCGTCCTTCGTCTTATATTTTCATTTTTAAACTCTGAATATCTGAGTTAAACCCTTTATTAATAATAATAATAATAATAATAATAATAATATATAGATATATAAAGTGGTGCAGTGTTGTATCCTGATGCTGCACAGACGTGAAGTCTGTCTCAGCTTGGTGTCTGAACTGTATTACAACACGCAGCTCAATGGAAGTGAAAGCACGTCGATGGCAGCAGCATAAAGGAGCTTCTGTCTCGCAGCTGAAACCATCTGTGACTCTGCTGTCTGAGACAATGAGACTGTTCACAGATCAGCTGAGGAGATCAGCTGCTCACAAACTGCCACAGGAGCTAAATTCAGCTTCCTGCTGCTTTCAGGATCCACTTTATGATCTTTTTAATCACTTTTAAAGACGTAAATCGGTCACCGCAGCACAATGACTCACTGCTGTTGGAACAGTAGTGACACATTTCTGACTCTCTGTCGCTTTTGGACACAAACTGAGGTTTGTCATTTCCCAGCATTCAGTGTTTTTATGGGAGCAGAGGTGCTTCATCAGAGTCTGAAGCGGAGAGATTTCCTTCAGAGACTTTTGGTAAATAAATCAGTTTATATTTGTATGGATTTACTCTCCTGCATCTCTAAACAGGAACACTTTGAAATGTATATCACATGAATAAATATCCCCTGAAGTCTTATCTGCATTTACACTCAGAGTTATGTTTCTTCCTGTATCTGGATGTTGTAACATATAGTACATGATAATCCTGCCCTGCAGGGTTCATCAGCACCGAGCGACCTGTTGAGACACGTCTCAGTCTGTCTGGTTTCACTCGAACTCAGTTGTTTGTGATCAGATACGGATTTCAGCTCGATGCGGCGGCCTGAGAGGAGACGTCACGGGTGTGAAGAGGCAGCGAGCGGTTAGCTCTCAGTGTGTTGTGGTTTCTGTTTTAGCTTCTTGTTACCGTATTTATCCGAGTGAAAAGTGCTGGTGAGTAATCTCGTAGAGAGGATGACAATCCTGTTACATCACCCTGCTGTAAGCCTGCTGCATTATCTCAGACATGTGACTCAGTCGGTGGTGGCGGCGGGTTTAGGACGGACACGCGGGATCTACCGGGCAGGTCTGTGATGTCAGTGGATGAACGCTGGCTGTCATGTGACTCCAGCTGTGTGGTCAGAAGAGGCTGACTGAGCAGGATAACGTCCAGCAGGACTGTGCTGACGTACCTGTGGACTCCTCCAGCCTGCACCATTCACTGATGTGATTCTGCTGTGTTTGCATTAGTGAGCAGAGATCTGTTGCATCAAACCAAGATTCTCCCCAAACTGCATCAGCCAGTGATGGAAGAAGTGTTTTCAGATGCTTTTACTGCAGTAAAAGTACCAACACAGCAATGTACAAATACTCCATTACAAGTAAAAGTCCTGCTACAGTAACATAAGTATTATGAGCTTAATGAAGTTCAAGTATTGCAGTAAAAGCAGCGGTTTGTTCCGTCTGACTGATGCAGCAGATGGAAAAAAAATCCAAAAAGATCCACTTTAAATACAAGGACGTCGCTCCGGACGGGATTTAAATGACAGGAGGAGCAGCGAGTTCACTGAAAACTACAGTCTTATAAATCAGTTTCATTCTTCATAGTTTTTTTTTTTTCGAGTTTCGAGTCCTGACAGCAAATAGCAGCAGAGAAACCACGACTGGGTGTTCTGCTGCTGGATGCATGTCTGCTCACCACAAGCAGCCAACAATTTGTCAGCCGACAGCTCAGTAAATCAAGAATCCCTGACGCTGTTATTATCGTCCCTCCAGCAGCTTCTTTTACTTCTGTGTAGGATTTTAAATAAAGACACCTCCGTTTATTATCCGTCTTTGTTTGTTCTGTCCAGACGGATCATCAGCGTCAGTCAGACAGTGACGGTCTGTTCGGTTATCAGGTTTTAGTTCCTCTGGGAGTTTCCGGGGTTATCTGACTAGTTTCAGGGAAATTTGAGAGCATTTCTGGAAAAAACATTTTTCAGTTTAATAACAGTCAGCCCTGTGAGCGCTGCGGGCGTCCAGACAAGTGCAGGACGGCCTGCAGGCTCATTATTCATTTAAACAGAACCACTGCGTCGACACTGTGGGGCCGTTACACTAAGAAACACGCAAAAGAGTTTAAATAAAGTCCAGTAAAGTGCTGCGTCACAGTGCGTTTGATGGTAATACGACATTACTGACAGAGAACAAGTAAAAGTACAAGAGCTGCAATGATTAGTCATTTCATCAGGAACTGTTTTAATAATCAATCACTTGTTTTATTCATATTTTGAGCAAATATTTTCTGCTTCCAGCTTCATAAATGTGAAGATTTGCTGTTTTTCTTTGACATATCAAACAGCAACAAAGTGATTCATCAATTATCAAAA
Organism: Thunnus albacares; assembly: GCF_914725855.1. Lineage (NCBI taxonomy): Eukaryota > Metazoa > Chordata > Actinopteri > Scombriformes > Scombridae > Thunnus > Thunnus albacares. Next base: position 1,095,092 of record NC_058123.1, read on the forward strand.
TAGTTGGCGACTAACTGATCAATGGTTGCAGCTCTAGATGGATAAAAACTGACGTTGTGAGTTTCTGTTGGATCAAACTGCAGCTGAAGGTCCTGATTCGCTGCTCTGAACAGTATCTGCTTCCTCACACTGAAATGTCGCCGACGTGTCACTGCAGGACTCGTCTTGCGCTCCTGACATGAGCCGACACGACCGAGGATGTGTCGTCGCTGTCAGCAGGATGAAGGTGCAGCTGCCCGTGAGGGAGATCGACCGTCGGCGACGCCTCACTGCCGTCTGTAGGAGTCACAGCGAGAGTTCAGATATGAAACAGTCGTTGTGTTTTGAGAAGAGGAAGTTTAGTTTACTGAACAATGAAGCAGCAGCCTGATGAATCACCAGAAACCAGGCTGATGATTGAAATCCATTCATTCCAGAGTTACGTAACATCACTGCGAGTCCCTCTGGACCACAGTTTAGAGTTTAATTTACTCATAAATGAAAAGAAAAGAATCTGCAGAATAGTCTCTTACTTCTATATTACCACACACACACACACACACACACACACACACACACACACACACACACACACACCATTCTGCTGCCAGAAATACTCACTAGAACACCAAATGTGGATTCATCCGCTGCTGAAAATAGTCCCCAACTAATGCTCTGTTTCCTCCTGTTTGTTGATACAGTGAGCAGCTTAAACATGAAACTGTTTTCCTGAAGAGTTTTTTAAGGCAGAAAGTGTTGAGAGACGGACTAACACGTTAGTTTTGGTGTTTTTTACTAGTTGTACTTCAGAGATGTCAGATCAGAAACAGCTCGTATGAATTATTGTTGTAATATTTGTGTTGTGTTTGAAGACGTTATGACTGTTTCAACTGTCAGCTAGAAACGACACTGATAACCAGATGTGAAGCAGCTGATTGATCACATTGTTCATTTGTTTTGCAGTAATAAAAAAATAATTTGATTTACATACAAAAAACCTGAGTGGAAATACAGAGAAAAAGAATCTGAATATTATATATAATATAATATAAGTGTTTGTTGTTGTCTGAGGTGAAACAGCAGCTGTGTTAAACATCACTGAAGAGTTGATGAGGAGGCTGTAACCTTCCTCACATCAACACATGAAACTAACAGAAACATCATATTTCCATCATGTTTTCCATCTTTGGAGCTTTGACTGTTTGAATGACGTCATCTGGTTGTTTCTTCTTCTGCGACGGTTTAACGGCAGCGACTGTTTATCTGCTGATGTTCACACAGCAGGTTTGGATGGAAACAAACATTCACTACATTTTCTTTTGATCATTTTCTGTGAATGTGGTTAAAGTTTGTGCAACAGTTAAGATGGAACTGAAGAAGTAAGCAGCTTTAAGACATGAAGAACATTTTAAAACTATAAAGAAAGTTTCAACACAAACAACAACGAAGAGAGAACAGCTTCAAATGATCAAAGTGGCCGTTTCTTCCCTCTCTGCTCTCTGGTGTCGACCCGATCAGACGGTATTAGTGTCTGACACATCGCTGCTCAGCTGCACGACGCAGTTTATCTCATTACACAGCAGATGTTAGCAGCTGGAACACACACACACACACACACGCTGGGGGAATCCCGAGGCTTTAAACAGCAGCAGATGTGAGGAGGAGAGTTTCTGGATTTTCTGAATAATTGACCTGAAAGTTTCATCTTTTTTTAAGATCAGAAGAAAGTTGAATGACTCACTTGGAGAAAATGATGTTGGATGGTGGCGCGAAGTCACAAAGGAAAGATGGCCGACTGAAAGTAAAGTTAACATGATGAGCTGCAGTGATTACTCGATTAATCAATAAGTTGATCAACAGGTAATTAACCTGCAACTGTTAATGGACTACGACAGTTTCAGCTCCTCAGATGTGATGATTTGATGCTTTTCTTTGTCAAAATAAGATATAAACTGGTAACAGAGACAGTGAGTCAGTTGCTTCCACAGAGTGGATCCAGTGTTTTTCTTCATTCTTCATTTCCTGATAAAACCCTGAATGTAAAGAAGCAGAATATGAGTTCAGACTGTCATCAGCAGATGTTTCTACCTCCAGGTTTCAGCGTTAGTCTCCAAAACTCACACAGCTCGAACCTTAAAGGACCAGTTCACCATGTTTCCAGTGTGTCTTAAACCAACAGTCAGTGTGATTCTTGCTGTAATCATCTCTCCTGTTCATACTGACCAGTAGAAGATCCTTCATAATGACCTTACAATGGAATCCACAGTCCTCCTTCTGTGTAAAAAAGTATTTAAAGTTTATCTGAAGCTAATATGAAGCTTCAGCGTCCAAATGAGTCAAATCCAGTAGATATCTTTCAACGTTACAGTTTTTTAGTGCCAAAGTTCCTCTTTTTGTTACTATACTTCCACCTGCAGCTCAACAGGGAAACACAAAGACTGTTAATGACTACGTTTACATTTTGTTCTTATTCCTACTAAGCTTTTTACACGACTAATGAAAATGAATATTCCACTAATATTCCTGTTGACATGCAGCTGTACATACTCTGATTAACCTGTTGATATCCGCGGTGTGTTTCTCTTGGTCATGCATCTCTACGCCAGCGGTTAGTTAGTTAGTTTGTTTACAGCTGACAGAGCTGACTGTAAACAGGAGACCATGTGACACAAACTGCTGTAGAAACCCCAACTGAGACTGTATACATGTCCAAACAACGCTGCTAAAACCTCAATAATATCAACATGTCTTCCATGTTTTAATTGGACATTCTGAATATCCAAATGTAATATGCTGTTTACGTGACCCCTGTCATATTTGGAATATGTCACATTTGGAAGATTAGTGTGTCAGATATCCACTTGATATGACTAACTCAGCCTGCTGAAGCCTCATATAAGCTTCTCATCTACTTTAAATGACTGTGTGGACACACTGTGGCTTTTGGCTGTTGTTTTAAGACACTCTGGAAAATGTATGAACCCGTCCTTTAATCTTTGTAATTATTATGAAATTCTTCGTCTTGTCTAGCAGCTTCTGGTGTCTCCAGTGTGGAGTTTGTTCCCTCCAGGTTTCCTCTCTGTGGCCGTTCAGGCCGGCACAGTGACCAAACGAGTTATTTTTGGTTGTGTTTCCTCGGCGGTGGAAGTAGGCCACACATTCCTGAGGACGCGTTGCTCTGACAGTGCAGCTGCTGATCACAGGGGATCAGACTGATGATATGAAAGACGTCCTGCTACTGTGAGTTTAGATCCATCGCTGTGTAAAGAGGAAAAACAGAGACTCAAAGTCAAACCACAACTTCTGCTCCAGAAGTAAGAAAAGCTCGTGAACGTGTCGCTCTACTCATCACTATACATCCAGAACCTTTCTGATCCAAGGCTGTCGTGTGTCTCGCTTCTGAAAAACCATCTAATATTATTGTTTATTCAATGTTTCTGATCTTTAGCGGCCTAAAGAACATCCCATAAGTCCTCGAGGTCTGCAGGCTCCGGTCCATGAGTGGAGCCTGGAGGGAGGCGACAGGTTCAGACACGTCTGTAATAACAGCAGCACAGATTACAGCTGCAGACACAGCCCAGGAAACATTTCACTTAAAATCACAAAGGTGTAAATGTGTGATGAGCTGTGATCTCCTCTCACCTGTTGACTGTCTGGGTTGATCTTGAGAGGAGAAGATCAACGTCCTGATATTTCTGTAGTGAAGATCAGGAGGAAGAGTTCAGATGGCCGACGTTAATCTGAACTGAATTATTCCTCCTGATAGAAACTCTTCAGTCCAGCTGTCTTAGAGCTGTTGGACTTAATGAAAGACGTCCTGCTACTGCAGCTGTTTCCTACACATATTAATAAAAACACACTTTTACCTCCAAACACTCAGCTACACTTAAAGAGACCAGAGCTGAAACTGAAGGACCAGTATAAGATAAACAAGGAGTTTTTAACTGGAAATCATGCAAAGATATTCCAGTATAGCCCCAGTTACTCAGTGGTGGAAAGTAACTGAGTACATTTACTCAAGAACTTTACTGGAGTATTTCCATGTAATGCTACTTTATACTTTCTACTCCACTACATTTATTTGACAGCTTTAGTTACTTTTCAGATGAAGATTGTACATAAAATAAGACATGATGAGCTTATAAATGACACTGCTTTGTTAAAGATGAAAGCAGTGGTTCCCAAACTGTTTGTTTGGTTTGTGGACCTTTATGAAACATCAGTGTGTATTTGTTTCAGATGTCTCTGAGTTGTTTGCAGTTTCTCCTCATAAGGTGTCAAATAAATAACCGTTTGAGGAGGTAAAACTCTTTAATATCTCACAAAAAATACAAAGATTAAAGAAAAGTTCTGAACAATGAATCCAAATTTATGTAGCAGAACTTTGTTTTTTCTTCTTTTCTATCCGATCAATCATCTCAACACCTCTGAGATTTATCTGGTGACCTTCACAAAGATCAAACTGGCTCCACCTGCAGCAGCTACAACAGTATCAGGCTGCTTATGCATTGACTCATCAGTATTAATGAGTCGCAGCCTGATTTCCTGCAAAACCACGTGCTTCTACACTTAAGTAGGATTTTTCATGCAGGACTTTTACTTGTAACGGAGTATTTTTACATAGTTTTATTGGTACTTTTACTGCAGTAAAAGATCTGAGTACTTTTTCCACCACCGTCGTTACTTTTTATTTGGTTTTAGTCGTTTTTTTTGTCGTGAAAAAAAGTTGTAAATGAATGAAATGAACTGTGGTGACGGCAGACGGGGATCAGACTTGCTGCTGTGTGTAGTGACTGACTGACTGGACTCTACACACACACACACACACACACACACACACACACACACAGATCCTATCAGCTGATCAGCAGGGTTTCTGAGCTCTCTCACACACACACACACACACAATGAAATAAGCCTGAAATGGAGTCTGCTGACTGGCTGACTGACTGAGTGTGTTGGTCTTTTCTCGTCTCCAGAGTGTGACCTCCGTGTCGTGTTTGATCCTGGATATTTGAACACTCAGCAGTGTTAATCCTCTCTGTCTGTCTTACAGCAGCTGTTCGTGCCCTCAGTCACACTTTCACTGTCATCCTTCCAGCCAGTTTAAACCCCTGCGAACGTCCCGAGCGGTCCGGTTCCTCTGAAGCGTCCGTGTCGGCCTGGAATCTGAGCCGAGGGACTATTTGTAGAGCAGCTGGAGGTGGCGGAGCTCTGGTTTCTGAGGTCGCTCTGGATGTTCTTTCACATCTGTTGGTGTGAAGACACTTGACGAGGGCTGCAACTAGTTAATATTTACATTAGTGATTAATCTGCCGGTTCATTCTTTCAGAAATTCTGTCAAATAATAGTAAAAAATGGCGTCATGTTACCCAGAGTCAAAGGTGACGTTTTTAAATGTCGATCAAATATCAGAAAGAAAAACAAATTCTCACATTTGAGGAGCTGAAAGCAGTGAAGTTGTTCTTGAAAAATGACTAAAATGATTGATCAATTATCAAAAAAGTTGCAGATAGAGAAGGAGGGGACGCTGGATACTTTGTCTTTACAGGCAGATAAATAGATTAGTCAGTTAGTCACTCAACAGAAAATAAAACAGCAACTATTCTGATAATCAATTCATCTTTTTCTTCAGATTTGCTGCTTTTCTTAGTTTTCAGTTACAGTGAAATCAATAGTTCTGTATTTTGGACTGTTGGTTGAACACAGCGGTAATATGAGTATTATATAGACTGAACGATTAATCGATTGATCAAGAAAATAATTGTCGTCAGCCATAAGATCGACAGTTATTTGACAACACTGAGGTCAGTCCTGATATACAATTAAAAATGACGTCTTTGTAGGTCTTGATATGTCCAACCAACAGTTCAAAAAGTATTTCTGACTTTTTCTTTCTGACAACTTAAAATGTTTTGTTTGTCCACAAAAGTATTCAGTTTACTGTCAAAAAGACAAAAAGAAACGAGAAAATATTCACATTTAAAAGCTGCAATCAGAGAATTTGGACGTTTTTTCTTTAAAAAATGACTCATAACGATTAATCGACTATCAGAGTAATTGAAGATCAATTAATGGACTAATCATTGCAGCTTTCAGTGCACCACGGACACCCACACAGACCCGTCACAACACACCAAATACACAACAATGGAGGAGCTGTGTGCAAAAGCAGTTTGTCTGTGATGACGTGAATACGCCTTAAAGACTAAACTCAGGGAGCAGAAGTCTCAGATTACATGAAAGACTGAAACATGACTGACTGCAGCTTCACTCTGTGCACTGATGCGTGTCTTTGGAAACCTGCGTAAACACACCTGAACACACACCTGTAACTCCTCTGCAGCCCCGTGCAGCAGCAGCAGCAGCAGCAGCAGCAGCAGGTTTCCCTCTCTGCCCGCTGTGGTCTGAGGTGGATTAGACTTTGTTTTTTTCCCCTCAAATCGCTTCGCTGTGACATAATCTGATCCCTGCTCACATGTGATCTTTTGTTCTGGGCCCAATCCTCAGTCTGACCTGGTTAGCGTCTCGCTGTGTGTCCGTGCATGTGAAGAGTTTACTCTTCCTCATCAATATGAAGGGATCTGACCGCTGTTTCTGCTGTGTCACTGTAACACGGACGCAAGACGTCTCCTCTCCGTCACCGCGCTGCGTTTCTCTCCGTTTATCCTTCATGCTGCAGATTCTGAACAGCAGCACTTTTTTTTATTTGAAGGATTTTAAATATTTAAACACCGACTGTGACTGCAGGCAGAGAGACGCAGGGCGGAGGAAGACATGATGGGAGTCAAGTAGATTTTTATATTTGCTGTAATAAAAAGTCTGTTTTGTGCATCTCGTTCATCGTTGTTTGAGTAAAGAAAAGTTCTCATATTTGTCATTAATAATCAGTCAATAAACGGTTAATAAATGGTTTTATGAGTGTTTATGAGTGTATTAGTCAACAACTAAAACTCTAACTATAACAATATAATAAAACACGAGTATAATAATATAAAATATGTCTTCATAGGAGAAGTTATAAAATACTGAACATTAATAAACACTTTATAAATGGTTTACAACACACTATAATATAATTATAAGCAGATACATTTTAAACTGTTATAATACTGATTATTAGTGATAATTAGTGGGACCAGTGTTACCAGTAGCCTGTTTAGTGGTTGGTGAATTAAAGAAAACTAACGTTGAGTTCAGGTGTTTCCAGCTGACGTCATTTCATGTGTCGTTCCTCCTGAAACCACAAAGACTCCTTAATGTTTCATATTTAATTCGTTTAAATATGAGTTGATAACTTCATTTATCAAAGTGCACAATAGATTTACTGTTAAAAATGGGATTTAAAATCACACTTAACGTCTGCAAAAAAGTAGATGCTGGTTTTATTTTGAGCTGCGACGGTTGTTTGATTCACCAGCAGAAAATATTTCATAATCAAATATTAGTTTTAGTCTTTTTTTTTTTAAAGCAAAAATGCTAAATTTTTGCTGGTTTCAGCTTCTGAAATGTGATGATTCACTGTTTATCTTTAGAGATCAGAAGAACAACATTATTGTGAGACTGACGTTAAGAGCTGCTTCGGTTACCGCGGTTACTGTGGTTTACCGCATTACCACGGTAACACAACCATGTCACACCCACCACAGATGAGACAGAGAAACGGCTCAGTTATTCTCTCAGGATTTAGATAAACAATGACGTGTCTGCTGCTTAATGACATCACTGGAATAAAGAGTCTATAAAGAACAGACTACTACAGGAACAGATGCATTTGAAAAGCTTAACATGTTCAGGAACCAATTATTTTATAACATCTGAGGTTTAAATATTTTTTTAATGGTGGTTACTGTGATGGTTTGAATGACTGATTTGTGCGATAAACTCTAACCAGCGTGTTTGTGGTCGTCATCAGAGAAACACGTTATAAAGAAGATGTAAATGTGTTGATGTGTGTTGTTTCCTGCTGAGCTCTTCAGATTCTTTTCCTTCTCTGGAAGTCGGTGCCAGAAATTATCTGCTTTTCTTTATCAGACATGAGAGTAAACAGAATATTTTGGCTGTTTGTCAAACAAAATGAGACATTTGGAGCCGTCACTTTGGACTCTGAGTCATTTTTCACGACTTCCCGACAAAACATTAATCAAATCGGCAAAGAAAATAACCACTAGTGACAGATGTAGTCTTACTTTTATGTTTTTTCACAGAACTGTTATGTTATAAAAGATACTGTTGGGTTGGTCAAATATCTGCATGTATGAGTAGATGTTTGTGACGAGTGGATCCATTCTTTGTTGTTCGTGAAGCACTTGTGTGTTTAAATCCAGATTCTTGTTGTGAAGTGAGAGCGAGTAGTGAAACAGTTACTGTAGTACACATTGTACTCTGTTAGTCTGCTTGGCTGCTGCTCAGATTCCTCAAACTCCTTCAGTTCCTCCTCCGCTGGTCAGATGTGAAGCTCACAATAGAACAGGAAGTGAAATGGGATGTTTGGAAACAGTTTGTGAATGAGCGGCTCAGCCAGACTCCTTCACTGGTTTCTCGCAAATATCCAACATCCCAGCGGGAGTTTCCTGGAGACAGGAAAACTCGTCTAACTTCCAGAGAAGTGGCTGCTTCCTTTTATGGCAGCTGATGATTCCTCTACCTGCTGATGGTGTGTGAGGAGGAGGAGGAGGAGGAGGAAGAGGAGGAGGTGAGATGTGCACATTCCTGCTCCTTGATGTCAGCTGTTTCTGGGTTACTGGTGAACTCTCTGAAGGGAGGAGTTATTAGACTTTGACCTAATTCAGGACACACAGCCGGATGTGAGCCGTCAGCTGCTTCCAGTAATGAAAAACACGTCTGATTTCCACAGAGCTGAGAAAACAGCCAGCATGAAACTGATGATGATGATGATGAGGAGGATGATGATGATGATGATGAGGAGGAGGAGGAGGATGAGATATTGCAGATTAAACATGACTGCAGCTCTGACTTCATCTGGCTTCACTCCAGCAGAACAAAACAGCTCCAGACTTGCAGAGCGACACCAGCAGAAATCAATAAGCTGTAATGGTTAAAGTGCTGCTGCAGACTGGGCGTGTGTCTAATGTCTAATGCTGCTTTATTGCATCAGCAGCAAACCTGCTTCTTATCTCGTTGCCTGAGAAGAAAGCAAACAAAGCAGCGTTCAGTCTCACGTTCAGTCCAACTGTGAAACTTCAACATAAAGATAAGACTGTACTGATTTCTTTTATAAAGGGCTGAGAGCTTTTAATATCTACAGACACACCCTGATGTAAAATAGTCCACAGATTTATTATTTCACTCCTAAAGCATTATCAGACTCATGATGGACAGTTTGTTTTTAAAAAAGGATGAAAATCGATGCAGCAGATTCATCTTTTTTATTCCACACATTCTTCTTCTTTGTTAAAACCTGCTGCCTACATTACCCACAATGCACCTGGAGAGTGTGATGTGCAGTTTTGACTGAATACTGTGTTTTGGCTCCATGAGCCTGAACACATCAATCACTGCAGCGTGGATTTAAGTAAAAACTATGTAATTTATTTGTCTTTTATTCTATTTTAGTTACCAAAATTAACAAAATATCACCTGGTAACAAATGAGGCTCATGGTCTCAGTGAGCTCTAAATGAGCTCATGTACTGTTAATCTGCGATTTGAAGCCTGATAAACTCGATTCTTACTGCAGTAAAGGATCTGAATACTTCACTGCTGTCAAACACTGAACTGGTGACAGAAAATGAAGAACTGAAGGAAAACACACACAGTCAGACATCAAATAAAGAAGAAGAAAGCCGAATACTCAGAACTGTGATGGTAGATTTTTTATTTTATGTTTAAAGGTTAAAACAAACTTCCTTCTCCGGGATCCCTCGTGCTCTCTGATGGTGACTTTAGTGTGTATTATCTAACAGCAGCAGCAGGTTGAGATACAGACGCTGAAAGCAGGTCAATCTGTGAGCAACAGATAAACCCAAATCAGAATATTACTGAGCTCTAGATGTCCTGAAAAAGAGGTTTATTATGTGACTGTAATCCAGGAGCCGCTTACAGCAGCTGTTGGTAAATTCAAACCTTTAACATTTTAATGTAACATAAAGTTATATTTAAAACCGGTTTCACCACAAACTAGTTATTACATATTTACAGCTACTAACTGCTGCTAAGCTAGTTTAATGAACCTTCTGACCAAGCTAACGTTAGCATGCTAATATCTGAGCCATTTGGATTGAAAAGTTATCAGTGATAGATAGATATCAGTGTGGAAGAAGCACTCAGATCCTTTATTTCAGTAAAAGTTCTCTATGACAAATAAAAGTCCTGGTGAAAACCCTACAACAGTAGGAGAACCCAAGTACTATCAGCTTGATGTAGTTAAAGTATTAAAGTACAATTTATATCTTGAGGTGAACGTATGTAGAAATGCTGCCTGCAAGTCAAAAGTCAGGGCTACATAAGTGTTCCAGTGTCCAGTATCTTCATGTGACTTTAAAACACACACCGAGCACATGATGCGTTTATTTCTGTGCTTTGGGGAACAACAGAGATCATGTAGGATCTGAGTAGCCGCAGTCTGAGTGATTCAGGACCGACGCTGTTTGTCTGCACGACAACAAGCACTAAAGGCCACGAGTGAACGTCCAGGTGCGGCTTACTGTGAGGTATTTTTAGGTCAGGTGTTTCCTGCCAAATGGACACATGATCGTTTGTGCCTTTCACTGTTTTTCCTGATCCTCGCCGCACCTGCACACACTTCCTCCTGCTGGAAACACGGTTCTGAAAGTCAGAGTACAATAACAACTTTGAGGTGCTTGGAGATACGTTTTTACTTTGTAGTCTATGATTTTACACTAACATTCATCAAACAGAAGTAGTCAGATGCTTCATTTACACATAAAAACAATGTAAAGATACAAAGATGAAGGTCAGTGGTCACTTCAGGTTTTTTATGTTCAAAAATGGTCAAAGGTCAGGAACTGAAACTGAAAAGTTCAGCAGCAATACAGAGAAAAGTGACAGAAAAAGAGAACTTCAGATCAGTGAAAGTAAAGTATAGTTACAGTTTTATTGTACATTTTGATTCTTGAGGTCATTTTTTGGCTTTAAATCATTTTATTCACTTACAATTTATTCATATTGTTTGATTCTTGGAAGATTTTGTTCAATTATTATGAATCTGATCCAACATGACTACGGGAAGCTGATAATACTTCTACCTTCACTTGTAATAAAGTATTTTTACATCGTTGTATTTGTACTTCAGTAAAGGATCTGAGTAGCTCTTACAGCTCTGAGCATTAAGCTGGTTTTAAACCTTGTTATTTGATGAGGAGGGACTGATGATGAGGAGGAGGAGGAGGAGGAAATTAGGCCACTGTAACATAAGACGTTCTAGCTGTTGATCCTGCAGACGTGTGTGTTTGTTTTCCTGTCACGGATCATTTGGCTCTCTGCACGTTCACTCAGGAAGCGTGTTTGAATGTGTGGATGTGAAGAGTTCGTTTACTGAACTCATATTCGAGTCTTTTGTGTCTGCAGTGAAAACATGAAAACTCGCCAAGGTCGTAATAAAAACAGCAACACATACAGTAACAATACCCGGCTGTCCACAAGGAAAACCAGAAATATCACCAAGCATGAAATCAAACAGCTTCCTGTGTTAAACTTCACTCCGCCCTGAGTTTAGTCTCCCAGGCAGCGCTTCAACTCAGGCTTCATCTGAAACATCTCCTCCTGCTTATGGCGTTATATTTCTGTTGTGTCAAATCTCAGCACGTGATGACTCATAAGTTATATTTTGCAAAGAATATTATTACAAAGAATAATAATCCAGGATAGTAAAATATTTTTGCGAGGGCAAACATAATGCTTATAATACGAGACGTTACAAATTACGTCAAACACAAGCAGGCAGGTTTTACAAGTTTTACAGTTTACAGCAGAGAGCCTGTTTGTAGCAGGCAGATCAGAGCCTGACAGACTGAGTTCAGGGCAAAGAAGCGCCGTCTTCTCTGCGTTTCCAAGACACCAGATATGACCAGTCATCCTTCACCACTATGCACACACACACACACTCACACACTATAAACACAGAGCTGACCTGAAACACTGAGGACTGTGCGCCACCTGCAGGAACTTTGTGACATTACACTCTTCACATCACCTTCAATACTGTTAATATTCTGACTGTATCCTCTCAGAATCACTCTAAACCAAACTTCTGAACCATTAATTTGTTTTCATTCATCAATCATTAATAAACAGAAAATTAATCCTTAGGGGAGAGTTTATGTTTTTATTTTTTTTATGGAGAAAAACATTTATAGTCACATTATGATTCTGTGTTGCATAAAACAGGAAACATGTTATGACTTCAGTAAATGTGAAAAATGGTGGTTTTTGATTTTTTTTTTAATATATATTTAATACTGGTCAAATTTAAAGGATCATTCCGTCAATTTTCTATATTTGTCTTCATGTTTGGATCCAAACCAACAATGAACTGATCTACTAACCAGTATTGTGTTTGTATCAAAGCTGATATATCTGATTAAAAACATGTCAGTGAGTCACAGCGCTGCACTGGGTCACATGTTCCTTCATCATGAAGAGTTTGGTCACGTTAGTTTGTTTAGAAACGGCTCCAAAGACTAATAACAGCGATGACGTTTTCGGTCTCCAGAGAGTAGTTCTGTGTATTGAAGCTCTTTGAGAAATTTATAATGTAGTGCAAAGTTCAGCCATTTCTTTCTTTCTTTCTTTCTTTATTTACTGACTCTCAGTAAATGTTCCTCTCAGTCTCCCAAAGTGACGTCTTCAGATGTTCTTGATCTTGATTTGTCTGAGCAACAGTGTAAAACCCAAAATATTCAGTTTACAGTGAAATAAAATAAAAGCAGTAAATCCTCAGGCAGCAGACTAATAAGATAGATAAGATATACTTTAATGTCCCTGTAAGGAAATTTCTTCTGGCCTCTGTCCTGCAGTTCCATAGAAGATAAAATCAAACGTATTGCATAGTAAAAGAAAAATAGTCAGCACATGGCTTCCATACACACCTACTGACGGTGGTGACATAGTGCACAACCCTCCTGGCCGACATCTACATCACATGTTAGTATTGAGAATCATAACGGATGCAGGACTTGATCAATGACTCCGATTGTTTAATTGATGAACCGTCTCTTGTGTTGCAGGTGAGCTGCTGAGCCAGCCGCGGCCCGACGGTCTGACGGAGATCATCTGTCCAAAGAACGGCTCGGAGCGGGTCAACGTGGCTCTGGTTTACCCGCCGACGCCCACTGTGGTCAGCCCCTGTCTGAAGTGAGCCGCGGGGGGGGGGGCTGGACTCTCCCGCCGGCCGGGCTCGTATCACCGGGTCAACCTCCCCCCCCCCCCACCACCTCTGACTGCCTCACCTCCACCTCCCACACCTGTGACTCCTGCAGCCTGCTTCCTGTCCTCCTGCCTCAGCTTCAGCCGGGCCGCTTCACCCTGAACTGAACCTGAAGGCAGCACAGCGGCTCACTGCTTCATATGTAGGTACTGCAGACTGGTTATCCCGCTGCTAGCGTCACAAATACAGACAGAATACCTTCAGATACTGGTGCTCTCTATCCTTAACATCACTCTGATGCTGCAGGGAGGTAAACTTGAGACATGTGTGATTTATTTAAACATGAAAAAGACACATCAGGCCTCATGTAAGAACATTTCCTTCTCCTGAACATCTCTGACTTTTCTCTCTGAGGTTTATTCCAACAAACTCTCTCAAACTCTTTGTGAATCTGTGATGGACGTCAGCTGTTCACGAGCAGCTGGACGTTCCTGAGATTTCATCGTCAGCATCATCAACGCCGCTAAAATGTCTCGTATAAGTCGACCAGTTCTGCTCCGTTTGTGGTTGAGTTTCATTCATAAAAATGTTCACAAAGAGTGAAAAGAAGAATTTGGAGAAAATAAAGAAAGAAATAAGGAGGAAGTGCTTTGAAACATCTCTCCATGGCTCCGTGACTAATATGAGAGGCGTCATGTGACTGAGATATTAGACAGAGAGCTGCAGCTGTTTACTACCACTGACATAAACATCATCAGGAAACTGGCAGCCATGATGATGATGATGAAGTTTTTTTTTTTTGGTAAATAATATTTTAGTTGATTTTGGTGTCGTACTCTGTTCTGTTCATAAATCATACGACAGCTCTGAACTTGCTGCAAATGTTCTTAAATCACTCGTTCGTGTCCTTTAAAAATGAATCTGTTCATCTGAGGGATTCCTGCATGAGGCCGAATGTCTGACATGAAGAAATATTACAATTAAATAAAATAAATGTCAATAATTGAATCACAAGAGCAATAAATCAAATCAGTAAAATGCTTTTATTGAGACACATAACACCAAATATATCTGTTTGTTGAATTAACTGCTGTTAATTCCACATGTTTGTTTGTAATTTTAATGTCTTGTCTTCTTCTATTGCAGGTCTTCTGGTGTCTCATCATTTTAATATTTAGGAGCTTGATGAGCACAATCTTGGGCCGTGTTTATCCACAGTAGCTCTGGATCTTCTCTGGCCTGCGACGCTTCACAAGTTCCTCAGAGTGTTTTTATTAAAACCTGCAGCTGCATCGTCTCCTGACAGTTTTATTTACTTTTTAAAAAGCAATCCTACGTTGTTCAGGACTCTAAAAGGCTTGAGGATAATTCAGTCATTTATTAAAGAAAAAGTCTTTTAAACACTGATGAACTTGTTAAATCGTGGGCCAGATTTCTGCCAAGTCTCACCTGATCAAACCAACACAACAGACTCTGAAATCAGGAAAGAAGATTTTTTTACTGGACTGCAATATTTTGCAATATCTAATAATGTTTTAGCAATTTGTCCCGTTTCTACTGTAATGAAGAGAGCAGCATGGACACGGTGGATTGAAGACTGTTTTACAACTATTTACACGTGTAAATATTCTCTGTGCCTACTTTAAAAAGTCCGATGCAAACTACAAGACTTCATCTCTTAGATCTGCTCATCCTGAGCCGCTCCGGACGCTGCCACACACGTTTCAAACATGCTTGAGTTTCTTGTAGCCAAAAACAGCAGGATGTGCCTGTAGTTTGGTCACCATGGAGACCAGTCAGAGCAGCATCCAATGAGAGCGCACAGGAAAGCGGAGGCAGTATATATATATATATATAATTAATTCAATAGGAGTAATTAAACAAGCTTCATGAATGAATGAAAAGGAGATGCAGTGACATCACGTCACCATGACAACAGTCTGGGACTGAAGATGTCCTGTAGTGTGAGCGGGACAGCCTCACGTCACCATGACAACAGTCTGGGACTGAAGATGTCCTGTAGTGTGAGCGGGACAGCCTCGCGTCACCATGACAACAGTCTGGGACTGAAGATGTCCTGTGGTGAGAGCGGGACAGCTTCACGTCACCATGACAACAGTCTGGGACTGAAGATGTCCTGTAGTGTGAGCGGGACAGCCTCACGTCACCATGACAACAGTCTGGGACTGAAGATGTCCTGTGGTGTGAGCGGGACAGGAAGTCTTGTAGTCTGCACTCGCACTGAGCCGTTTTGTGACACGAGGAGGACGAGATGACGTCTGTGGTGAAACTCTCTTCCTGTTCAGAGGTTTGGTTCAACATCAACGTCTGAAGTGTTCCAGCAGCGATAAACATGTAAAGTCACGTTCTGTTCATGTCCCGTCACAGTATCAACTCATAATTAGTCTCTATTACACATTTCATCTTCATGAATCCCTCATCAGTTATTGATAAATTGGTGATTAATCCTCAATGAAGCTTTCAGAGAGCAGAGAGTTTATTCTTCAGTTTTTACACCTTTTGTTTATGGAGGAGAAACATTTACAGTCACACTATAACAGTCCAATGTTACATAAAACAGGAGAACAAAATGATTTCAATTAATTATATTAAATGTGAAAAATGCAACAATATGTTTGGTGATTTATGATTTTTTTTTTTGAATAAATGTGGGTCAAACACTACAAAAATGTGCATCAGCTGCACAAAAATGTTGTTAAAAAGTTGAAATATTTCCATGTTTGTATATTCTGAGTCTCATTAGGAGAAGTCGTCACATTTCAGAATAAAAGTCAAAGTGTTTATGGTGTTTTTACTGCTCCCAGATGTAAAAATGTCTCAAATCTGACCCTGAACAGTATGTGAGGGTTAACCTCAGATATTTATCTTCACTCTGACCGCGGTCGGGAAACAGTGATGTCATCGCCGTTTCCTGAACGCTGACTGTATATAAGTGAATAAGAGAAGATGTTTGCTGTGTAGAAGGAAAGGACGTCAGGTGTTTTTTTTTCACTTCCTGTGCTCTCGTTGAGTTGATTTCTGGATGTTTTTCACCTTTTAGAGGAAACATTTCGACCTGTGCGAACACGTCGAGGGAAACGTGCTTTTCTTTCTGATGTAAATAATATCTTTATTTTTGTATGTTGACACGAGGCGTGTCTCCACTCTTAGCTTTGACTTTATTTACAGTGCAATGTTGTGCATGACTCACTGTTGAGATGCACAAAAGGGTTTTTATATGTAGCTGGTTTCAACATCTCACATGAAACAACATGAAATACCAAATACAAATAAACCAATAACTGGCTTTAGTACCACGCTACTGTGTTGTTTATTTATTCTGTCTGTCATCACAGAGTCCAAAGTTGTTTACATGATGCTCATAAGTTATTTTATCCTGTGTGTTTTGCTGAGATGTGTGTGTGTGTGTGTGCGCGCGCTCTGCTGGTGATGAATAAAGTTCTCTGAATTGAATTGAATATAATCACTAATTAACACTTTGTCAAAGATGATAGTAATAAAAACAAACCAAACTCTTCTTCCTCAAAATAATGATGATAATAATAATCAGCAAAAGATAAAAGAAGAAACGAAACTAAAATAATAAAATAAATAAATACAATAAATATTTTATTAACCCTCCTGTTGTCTTCCCGTCAACCATGCAACTTTTGACTCAAGAAGACAAAAGTCCACAGATGCTGTACGTTATAATAAAACACCAGTGTTTGGTGTGGATCCATCCATGTGGTTTTCAGGCAGTTAGATGAAAGAAATCCATATTTCTGATATAAAAACATTTGAAAACGGGTCAAATTTGACTCGAGGACAACAGGAGGGTTAAACTGAAAAGAAATTAATTAAAATAAAACATGTCATACATCCACTTTGTTTTTATGGTATTTTACACTATTTAAAAAAAAAATAATTAAAATATAAAATATAAAAATAATTAAACACAATAAAAGTGAAATTGAATTGACAAAAAAGGGGAAAAAATGAATAAAAACATCCTGTTATATGAGGTGAAAGTAAAAACCACAAAGTGTATATAAATATATGTAAACAGGTGAACTCTGACCTCACCTGAGACCAGATGCATCAAACTGTAGATTCATGACTGAAACTGCACACAAAGAAAAAAGCAGACAGTCACAGATCTATGAGTGAGCTGCTTCTGTTTCTCATTCACTCTCCCACAATCAACCAGCTGTTCTCATATCAATATGATGTCTGATCCACCCGTCTGTACACCTGTAAGAAGAGGACGTGCAGTGATCATCTCAGAGAAGTAATCAATGATCAGTTTGTAGCTCATAACTAAACCAGCTTTACAGGGTGTGACACAGCTGCATAAAATAAAAAAGAATAGTTACAGGAAAATAAAACGTCTCCTGTGTGAATTAAAGGAATTATCAAATTAATCACACAAAAGTAATTAATCAACATTCTGTTTTATATATTCCTCTGATTGACATTTTACAAATCTCTGTGTAAACATAAAAAAATACACAATCAGTGCAGCTGAAAGATGCTCTCAGTTTATATGTATTTATTTATTTATGTATTTATTGGGACCATGTAGTGTTAAACATAAATGTTACTGCACCAGAGTTAGCTTATTGCTAATTTTAATCTGCAGCCCCTCACAATTAAAACATATAACAGCACAATAACAAACAGCACAAAGCAGAAAACACGCAGGACTCATTATACAAAATACAAAGATACACACAACAGCACATAAACCACACACAAGATTATCTGCGGTCATGAGAAGACAAAGAGATGAAATATATATTGTTTAAACATGTGGCCCCTGGTGTCTAAACCCTCTCACTGCACCGGGGTCTCCTCCCCCTGCTGCCCGGCCTCCTCCCCCTGCTGCCCGGCCTCCTCCGGGCCGGCAGGGGGCGTTGAACCTTAAAGCAGCGGAAGAAGCGGTGCTCTGTCCCCGGCTCTTCCTCTTCCTTCCGCGGCCTCAGAGGTAGGAGACCAGTCCCGTGTATGAAGACAAGAATCTGTCTTAAATCTCCTTTAAATCTTCATCATCCTGCATTTTAAACCGCTGAGTTTTATAAACTATCATCAGACACGTCGGATGATGTTAAATTTCTGTGTTTGAGCAGAAAATTCAGTTTTAAATCTTAATATTTGTGATCATACCGGTTTGTCACATCAGCCCTCCGCCATGTTGGCTGCTGCTAGCTACAAAAACTGAGCTAAAAACTGTTAAAAATCAACTGTGGTGTTTATTTCTCCACATTATTTATGTGTCAGAGTGTTTCTGGTGATTAATAATGTAAATATATTTTTCTATTATTATCGGGAGACTCACTAAATGTAACGTTAGCTAAGCTGAGCTAAAGCTAACGCAGCTAACAGTCATGAGGAGTTTCTGTCGGCTCAGTTTTAAATGAAATACTGAAGATTTGTGTTATTTTGCAGATATCTGAAAATGGTCCGCTACTCTCTCGACCCCGAGAACCCGACCAAATGTGAGTAAAGTGGATTTCTGGAGGTTTGTGAGACGTTGTGTGTTGGCTGTGATGACTTCTTAGGACACCTTTGGATTACACATGAAAATAACTCAAAGAAAGATCTGAGCTAACAAACTGATGATACACTAAACTGTCACATATAAGATTTATATTCTATTTTTATAATATCTATTTTATTGTTGCAGCATGCAAGTCGAGGGGCTCCAACCTCCGGGTTCACTTCAAGGTAAGTTAAGACTCCTTCTGATAGTTCAGTGTTTGTTCTCGTAGGAAATGTTATTTATTTATTAATGATGTCTAAAAAGTTCAGAAATGACTCAAACTTTGTATTTGTGAGCTGGACGAGTTGATTTTTAGAAACTTACTGTACTTGTTGGAAAAGTTTCATTCACAAAGTCAGAACCAACATGATTATGAATCAAAACTGACATGTATTTACACTAAAGTTATACAGAAGATTTAAAAGTGAGTAGTGTGTTTTTTGAGGTTTATGATTATATTGTAAATCATTTTAAGGCATCAATCCTCAGATATAATCTCCCATCATCACATCTGGTGGTTCATGTTGTTTGTTCTGACTTTATTCAAATGAAAATGTGCAAATTCACACGTTTTTCAATTTGAAATTTTTCAATAACAGCAAAGTGTGAAGAGAATAACAGACGTTTACTGAACTTTATAGAAACATCATTTACTATCAGGAACAAAACATGTGACTCAGTCTAACCTGTCAAGTGTTTTTATTATTTTATGCATTTTTACACTCAGAATTACAAACATGCTTCTTCTACATGGACCATCTGCTTCATGTTGTTACTGTTTGACCTGCTGATGAAGTTCAGTTAGTTCAGCTGAGATGTTTGAACCTGCCGGCGTGTCGTTCTGCTTCCTTCATGTATAAGATCTAAGACGTGTGATTACTGAAGAAATAACTGGTTGTAATTGAACCTGCAGGTTATTTCTTAGAAGCTATAAATGGTTTATAGTGATGTGAACTTCAATGTAAAACTACACGTGTGGAGATCAGAGCTGCTGTTTAGTCCAGCAGGTCTACTGGGACACAGTTCACAGTCCAAACTGGTTCATTAGTTGATCCACAGAAAAGTAATCAACTCTTTTGATGCTTTTCTGTCTTTATGTCACTGTTAACAGATCATATAAGACATGTGAAGCAGTTTAGACTCTGGTGTCTGACGACACCTGAAGGCAGCATGTTGGATGTTTGCAGTGATTCTGCTTTAGTCTTTATTTCTAACAAACATCTCAAACTAAACTTTCACAACTGTAGCTTTAATTCATAATTGTTGGACAAACATTCATGAATAATAGAATCACTGGTTGATCTGAATATAGACTTTGTTCTCTAAGAAAGTGTAAAAACATAGTTTTCTATGTAGTAACAGTGAGAAACGTCATTAAACTTCCAACAGGAGAGTGAATATATGTCGTCATGCTGGCAGCTCCGTGTTTACAGCTTCCTATAACATGTCTTAGTTGTGATTAATGTCACTTCTAATAGAAACGCAGCACAACTGTCAGTTACTGTGATGAAGATGATCACTTCCTGCTGGTCTTTTAAGTTAAAAAAAAAAAAAAAAAGTGGTTTGAACATCCCGTTAGCCTCCTCAGTACTACATGTAGAAAACATTAGAACTTAAACTCTGCTGCTTTTCTTCTGAGTGGTGATGAGTTTGTTTGTTTGTTTGTTGTTCAACAGAACACCCGTGAGACAGCTCAGGCCATCAAGGGCATGCACATCCGCAAGGCCAACAAGTACCTGCGCGACGTCATCGTCAAGCACCAGTGTGTCCCGTTCCGTCGCTACAACGGCGGCGTGGGAAGATGCGCCCAGGTGAGTTATTATTATTATTATTATTATTATTATTATTATTATTATTATTATTATTATTATTATTATTATTATTAAGAGCTGCAGTGATGACCATCTTAGGACACCTTTGGATCAATGATGAAACTAAACTTTTGTAATCTGAGCAGCTGAATGAACTCACTGAGCTCATTTAGTGGTAAAATAAAGACGTCTGTGCATCTCAGTAAACAGTTGTTGTTGTTGTTGTTTACAGGCCAAACAGTTCGGCTGGACGCAGGGACGTTGGCCCAAGAAGAGTGCCGAGTTCCTCCTTCACATGCTGAAGAACGCCGAGAGCAACGCTGAGCTGAAGGTGCGTTCAAAGACTTTAAATCCCGTCTGACTGGTTCAGTTCAGAGAATCAGATTATAATCTGGACGCTGTCGTTCACATGAGTCAGATTGCAGTGATGACCATTTAGGACACCTTTGTATTAACCATGAAAATAAACCGTTGAATCTGAGCGATCTGACCGTCACTGTGAATTACTGTTTATATATTTATGCTGCATTTATAAGATCAATGTTTGACTCATCAGATGCTTCATAGGTTTTAAATATTGTTCATAAACTGCAACTAATCTGCAGATTATTGTCTGTATTCATCATGAAGTCTGTAAGATGTCAGATAATAGATATAACAGTAATATAATTATGTAACATTGAACAGTTCAGATGTCTTGTGTCTGACAGTTTAAAACAGTTTAAAACCTCATAAATCTTCCATTTGTTTTATAAAAACACACAAATGTTAAATATTCTTGCTTAAACAACTAAAACGATGAATCAGTTAAAATAACTGCTGATTGATTTTCTGTTGATAGACGACAAACTTTAAAGAAAAATGGACATGTGTCACGTTGTCTTTAACAAACTGCTGAATCTTCAGTTAATGTCAAAACTAAAATCATTTTACTGTGAAGCAGCAGGTCTGAGATCAGCTGATCTTCATTGGGTTTAATGATCAGCTGATCAAACATGAACCAGAAAACTGACAGAACGTTAACATGTGACGTCACAGTTCCCTCCTTTTGCTTTAAAAAAAACGTCTCGATTATCAGAACAGTTGATGATTAATCGACTAAACGGTTGCAGCTTCCATGAATGTTTCAGAGCCAGTAGACAATATAAAGTTACGAGTTTTCCAGCTGTGGTCATGTGACGTGTGTGTGCGGTGGTGGTTTCAGGGTCTGGATGTGGACTCTCTGGTCATCGAGCACATCCAGGTGAACAAGGCCCCCAAGATGAGGAGACGTACTTACCGAGCTCACGGCCGCATCAACCCCTACATGAGCTCCCCCTGCCACATCGAGATGATCCTGACCGAGAAGGAGCAGATCGTCCCCAAACCAGAGGAGGAGGTCGCCCAGAAGAAAAAGGTAACGGAACGTCGGCTCCCTCCGCGTGTTTCTGTCTTACTTCCTGTGTCGCTGTGATGACTTCTTAGGACACCTTTGGATAAACCATGAAAACAAACCACTGAAATACTGAGCGACTCTTCTTCTCTGACGCTGATCTGTTGTGTGTGATGGATGATTTATTAATAATAATAATTGTGTTTGTGTTGTGCAGGTTTCACAGAAGAAGCTGAAGAAGCAGAAACTGATGGCACGGGAGTAAAATGTAATAAAATGACAACTTGTTATTATCACTCGAGTCTCTGTCTGTCTTTATTTGTTCTACTTTAAAAGACTTTATTTGACACCAGATCAGTTTCTATCAGCTGTTAGCAGCGTCTCTCTGCTCAGATGTGACTGAAGGTCGACTCTGATGTCAGTTTGCAGCGTTCGAGCATCAAAAATGTACAAACTTTGATCTGAAGTAACAAACTGTCTTAATGTTTGAGTCTCCAGTTCATCTTCAGTTTAATAAACATACATATAATCCAGCTGTAGACGGGATTCACTGTCATGAATCTAAAACTAGAGATGATTAAGTGGTTTGTTGCTGAAATATTCTAGTTTATTGTCTCATTTTACTGACTTTATGTCCTAACTGTATCAGTCCACATCTGGAGGGAAAAGACTTGACAACTTGTTTCCTGGCAGATGTTTGAAAACTTCAAATCTGAGCTAAAGGTTTATTTTTAGTATTTCTTTTTAAATATAACGTGTTGTTACGCTGAGCTGCCAGTAGAGGGCCTGCATAGCAACACAACTAAACACTGTTAGAAGAAAAAACCTCATTCAAACTCTAATAGAGGTAAACAATATGCAAACATGCCCATAAATACATAATGATCACCAGATCTACATATGTATAGTAACAGTTTTGTGTGTTGTCAGTTATATATTTATAACTGGGGGGGGGGCAGAGTCACTGATAACCAATACAAAGCTGATCCGAGTGATCAGCTTTATCCTATTGATGGAACATGTCTATCCTGATGGGAGTGGTCTCTACCAGGATGGTTTGATGATCTCAACCCAGCTGATCATCATCATCTTCATCATCATCAATACACCACATGAGGGAAGATCTTTATGGAGAATGATGATCAGGATCAATAACAAGACTCCTCTCTGATCACAGCAGACTCACAGCAAACATGAACCCAGTGAATCCATCTAGAACTGCAGTGGTGGAACTGGTTGGCTCTGACTGGGTCTCTGATGCACTGGTACAGTTAAAAACCATTAATTAAAACAGGAAACGATGATATGAAGTCATTAAAACCTGGATCAATAAAATAAATCACCTGCACGTGTGTCTGCAGGTCCTTCAGACGGTTGGTGAAGAAATTATATTTAGTTGAAATGTTACAATGATGTAAATTTAACTTTTTATCCAATAAAACGTCCTGCAGCAGCTTCAGGTTCACGGCTGGAGGTAGAATCAGGGTCAAAGGTCAGAGGTCAGATAAGGACAGAAGTACAAACGTGTCTGTGTGTGATGATGATGATGATGATGATGATGATGAAGGTTTAAGTTTCCATCAGTGGAACATTTGAACATCTGTGGTGCAGCTGTTGGTGCAGTTATATCAGTGACCAGCAGGAGGCGCCTCAATACCGCTGAGACTATAAATAATAAGACTCTGATCAGAGTGAGTGTGTGTGAGAGTGTGTGTGTGTGTGTGTGTGTGAATGTGTGTGTGAGTGTGTGTGTGTGTATGTGTGTGAGTGTGTGTGTGTGTGTGTGAGAGAGTGTGTGTGTGAGTGTGTGTGTGTGTGTGTGTACTTCATTATCTGTAATTATAATTACATGATGATCAGCATTAATTAATGCAGCAGCGTCTGTTATATGTTATGTTATATGAAAGTTACAATCAGAGACAATAAACAGAAACGTGAATCTGACTGAAACATAACGAGATATTTATTTATTTATTTATTTTGACATTAAAAACATTCATGTAAACAACAACAGACTCAGTTCAACTGTTGACTTTCGGTCAAATGTTGATTGTCCATGAAAACAAACAAATAAACAAACAAGTAAACATGTGAAACAGGAGAGACGTGTGAACTATAACATGAACAACAATCACAATCACAAACACAAACACATGACAACAAGCTGAGTTTGCTTCTGTGAAAACGTTTATTTACAAACATCAGCTGTGAAATATTAACATTCATCCATCTTGAATATTTCTGATGTGGAAGAAGTATTTACATCTTTACTCTTATCACAGTTACTGTGTTATGATTTACTGGCTGCAGCTTTAATGTTGCAGGTTTTTATTAATGACTTAATATATGTTTATAAAACGTGAAGAGTAACTGCAGCTGTCGGATACATTAAAGCAGTTAAAGTATAATGAAGCAGTACACTGTGATAGCATCATAAAACCCTCAAAGATAAATAATAAAAACATAAATAACTAAAAACTCAGACAGTTTTCTACCTTCCAGTCATGTGACTTCATTATATTTTCCATCTTCAGGTCACTTTTAATCATTTAAAGCATCACTTCTTCTTATTTAACTACAACAACACCATCCTGGTTGTTTACTGCTGAGATGATCAATCAGCTGCTGTTGCATTCTGGGTCTTTTAAATGATCAGAAAGCTTCTTAAATAACCAGATGTGTTATTGAGATATCAATGTGTGTGACATCATCCAAACATCTGTCCAATCATGAGGCTGAAATCAGACGAAGGCTGAAGACAACACGTCTTTATGTTCCTGTGAATGTTTTCAAATGTTCGTCCTTTACATGATCATTGAAAAATAAATTGATTGACAGAAAATTAATCGGCAGGTATTTTGATCAAAATGTCCAGATTCTCTGATTCAGCTTGTTAAATGTGAATATTTTCTGGTTTCTTTATGACAGTAAACTGAAGATGTTTGATGACGTCGTCTTTGGGAAACACTGATCAACAGTTTTCACCGTTTTCTGGATCAAACAACTAATCAATGAATCAAGAAAATGATTGAGGATGAAAAATAATCTTAATGTAGTATTTCTGCTGCATCGGTTCATAATGTTCTTACATGTATGTTGTTTATATTATATAATATCAATAATTAACAGATGACGTATCACGTGACATCACAACTCATCTTTGCTTACAGGTGTGTTCATGTTTACCTGCTGTGTGTGTGTGTGTGTGTGTGTGTGTGTGTGTGTGTGTGTGTGTGCCACCTGATGATTGCATGAATTCAATGTAAATATGTTTTATTTAGACACAACAAATTCACAAATTTCTTCTTACAGTCTCAACACTTCGACCATCATCAGAGCTTCGAGTCATCTGAATCTGAAGAGTTTTTAACAGTTTATATCCTGTAGATTATATTCTGTCATTTATATTCTGTAGTTTATATTCTGTAGTTTATATTCTGTAGTTTATATTCTGTAGATTATATTCTGTAGTTTATATTCTGTAGATTATATTATGTAGTTTATATTCTGTAGTTTATATCCTGTAGTTTATATTCTGTAGTTTATATTCTGTAGTTTATATTCTGTAGATTATATTCTGTCATTTATATTCTGTAGTTTATATTCTGTAGTTTATATTCTGTAGATTATATTCTGTAGTTTATATTCTGTAGATTATATTCTGTAGTTTATATTCTGTAGTTTATATTCTGTAGTTTATATTCTGTAGTTTATATTCTGTAGTTTATATTCTGCAGATTATATTCTGTAGATTATATTCTGTAGTTTATATTCTGTAGATTATATTCTGTATTTTATATTCTGTAGTTTATATTCTGTAGATTATATTCTGTCATTTATATTCTGTAGTTTATATTATGTAGATTATATTCTGTAGTTTATATTCTGTAGATTATATTCTGTAGATTATATTCTGTAGATTATATTCTGCACTTTATATTCTGTAGTTTATATTCTGTAGATTATATTCTGTAGTTTATATTCTGTAGTTTATATTCTGCACTTTATATTCTGTAGATTATATTCTGTAGTTTATATTCTGCAGATTATATTCTGTAGATTATATTCTGTAGTTTATATTCTGCACTTTATATTCTGTAGTTTATATTCTGTAGATTATATTCTGTAGTTTATATTCTGTAGTTTATATTCTGTAGATTATATTCTGTAGATTATATTCTGTAGTTTATATTCTGTAGATTATATTCTGCACTTTATATTCTGTAGATTATATTCTGTAGATTATATTCTGTAGTTTATATTCTGTAGTTTATATTCTGCACTTTATATTCTGTAGTTTATATTCTGTAGATTATATTCTGTAGTTTATATTCTGCAGATTATATTCTGTAGGTTATATTCTGTAGTTTATATTCTGTAGTTTATATTCTGTAGATTATATCCTGTAGTTTATATTCTGTAGATTATATTCTGTCGTTTATATTCTGTAGTTTATATTCTGTAGATTATATTCTGTAGTTTATATTCTGTA
Organism: Thunnus albacares; assembly: GCF_914725855.1. Taxonomy (NCBI): domain Eukaryota; kingdom Metazoa; phylum Chordata; class Actinopteri; order Scombriformes; family Scombridae; genus Thunnus; species Thunnus albacares. Next base: position 1,121,635 of record NC_058123.1, read on the forward strand.
GATTATATTCTGTCGTTTATATTCTGTAGTTTATATTCTGTAGTTTATATTCTATAGTTTATATTCTGTAGTTTATATTCTGTAGATTATATTCTGTAGTTTATATTCTGTAGATTATATTCTGCACTTTATATTCTGTAGATTATATTCTGTAGTTTATATTCTGTAGTTTATATTCTGTAGTTTATATTCTGCACTTTATATTCTGTAGTTTATATTCTGTAGATTATATTCTGTAGTTTATATTCTGCAGATTATATTCTGTAGATTATATTCTGTAGTTTATATCCTGTAGTTTATATTCTGTAGATTATATTCTGTAGATTATATTCTGTAGTTTATATTCTGTAGTTTATATTCTGTAATTTATATTCTGTAGATTATATTCTGTAGTTTATATTCTGTAGATTATATTCTGTCGTTTATATTCTGTAGTTTATATTCTGTAGTTTATATTCTATAGTTTATATTCTGTAGTTTATATTCTGTAGATTATATTCTGTAGTTTATATTCTGTAGATTATATTCTGTAGATTATATTCTGTAGTTTATATTCTGTAGATTATATTCTGTAGATTATATTCTGTCGTTTATATTCTGTAGTTTATATTCTGTAGTTTATATTCTATAGTTTATATTCTGTAGTTTATATTCTGTAGATTATATTCTGTAGATTATATTCTGTAGATTATATTCTGTAGTTTATATTCTGTAGATTATATTCTGTAGTTTATATTCTGTAGATTATATTCTTTAGTTTATATTCTGTAGTTTATATTCTGTAGTTAGAGGCTGACACGTGGCAGATATGTTACAGACTGTTCGTGACCTCCGTATGTGTGAAGTTCTGTCTGCTGCTGATAAGTTCAGTATTTCGTGTCTAATCTGTTAAACAAACATGAAACTCCTTCATGTTCAGATTCTGAAACCTTCTGTTTCATCATTTATTTCTGAATGAGACGAAGGATCAACTGAACCAGTTTGACTCAGCTGGATGAACTTTAACCCAGTTTTAGTGTCATTAACTAAAATGTGTTTATTTTGACTCTCACTCTCCAGCTGACATGATAAGATGATTATTATATTAGTCAAGTCATTTTTAATCAGAAACACCCAATAATTCTGTCAGCAGCTTCTCACATGTGAATATTTGCTAGTTTTCCAGTTTTCCATCATCGTAACTCAACATCTTTGTGTTTATTTTCACTATAATGATTCACACTGTTCACACCGATCAACCAATAGAGTATTAAAGACAGTAACGACCGTCCTGTGATGGAATAATATGACCCTCAGTTTAATGAAACTAGATTTGAACTTTACTGCTGCTGATTTATAACTAATCTGAGATCAATCAGATGATGTGAAGGAAACGTGAAGGTCTTAAAAACCGTCACAGACGATGTTGTTAGTTGATCTAAATGATGTTCAGGAGACAAAGCTGCAGTAGATTATAACTGTCCAGTTAGTTTAGTTTAGTAACTCAGCAGTAATAAATGAATCTGACTCTAACACTGAGTTAAAACATCTTTAACGTGTTTATCAGTTAAAGTTCTGCCTTAAAATGTTACGTTAAGTCAATAAATACAAACAGTTTAACAAACCAGAAGTTCATTTATTAAACTGCTCAGACAGATCATCTTTAATTCAGATGATGTTTTTATTTATATTTCCTTCATCTGAAGAGTTTTTGGTTGCTGTGTAAAGATAATAATATAATATAATAATAATAATAATATAATAATATAATAATATACAGGCTGCCGTCAGTCAGATTATTATTCATGTAGTGTTGAACTTTGACCTTCATCAGGGTTTATTGACTTATTCTAACACATATTAAAGACACACAGCAACTTTCCATCATGTCAAACTACAAAACATGACGTTTTAACTCTTCAGCAATGCATGCTGGGAAATCTGCTAACATGCTGATCATGTTTTTAATTTAACCAGTTGAGTTCATTCAACTCATCATTTTAAGTCAGAAGATTTTTTTTATAAATATAAGTTATGAAATTATTTTGAAATAAAAAAAACTACATTTTCTTATTTTAAGGTTTAATTTGGTCTCATTTAAAACTATAAAATCTATTTATTTAACTGAAGTTAATAACAAATAAGAGTTGATTCCACTAAACTCTTGTGTGATATTTTACAGTGTTCTTGCTTAAAATTTTGACCCAATTGGCTCCATTTTGACTCTGTGATGTTTTTACACATAAACAAGATCAAATAAGAAATAATCTACCTCAGAAATATAAAATAAATGTGTTATTGGAGAAAAAGATGTTTCCTCGTGACAGAATCTAAAAAATTCTTCTTTTCCAAACTCCAGAACTCATTAAAAATAAAAAACTCTTTTATATCCGTTTATTTCTCCTCTGATGGTGTCTCTTCCAGCAAATCAGCGGCCGCCTCTCAGCCAATCAGGAGGCCCCCCGAAATCCAGACAGTTACGTCACGGTCGGGTCAGCCAATCAGCGCAGAGACCCCCGCCCTCCGCGCTCCGTTTTGTGCTCAGAAAGTTTGGACTTGGAGCTGATAGACAGCAGGACAGATGATCATGTTTTATTATCTCACACAACTTCTGCTCCTGCGCACTGACGCTGCTGCTGCTGCTGCGGGTTCTGATGCGGGACTGTGCGGGGCTCTTTGGTGCTTTTATTGCGGGTTGAAGAGTTTGGATTTCCTGTCGGACTGAGCTGAGATGGGCTTTGAACTGCGGGTTTTTGCGTGCAGCTGCCGGTTCTAGTCTGGACTGTGTCCGGCGCGCAGGGCCCTAAAAACCCGGAGAACCGCACTCCAGCCCCGCAGGGTCCCCGCAGAGAGGGGGGTTATGTTAGCCGTGGGTCCGATGGACGGGTCCCGACAGAGCGCCTTCCTCCTCAGCACCCCTCCTCTAGCAGCTCTGCACAGCATGACCGAGATGAAGACCCCGCTGTACCCGGCGTACCCGCTGTCCTCCACCGGCCCCAACTCCTCCACCTCCCCGGCCACCACTTCTCCCAACCCGGGCGGCATGGCCGTGTCCTCCCCGGGGATCAAGTCCTCCGCGGGGCTGTCCTCGGGGCTCGGCTCCCCGCAGCTCTGCTCCTCCGCCACCCCGCACGGAATAAACGACATCCTGAACCGGCCCATCGCGACCTGCGCCGGAGCCACGGCCGTGGCGGCCGCCGCCGCCGCCTCCTCCTCGGCGGGGCTCCTGTCAGGGCTGCCCCGGTTCAGCAGCCTCAGCCCGCCGCCGCCGCCCGGACTTTACTTCAGCCCCGGCGCCGCGGCGGTGGCGGTGGCCCGGTACCCGAAGCCCCTGGCGGACCTCCCGGGCAGGACGCCGATCTTCTGGCCGGGAGTCATGCAGAGCCCGCACTGGAGGGACGCCAGATTTGCGTGTTCAGCCCGTAAGTGTGTGCGGGCCGGTGGCGGGAAAACCGGGACTAAATAACTTTAAAAAGGCTTTTTAATTCTCTCACAACGAAATCAATTCATATTATTAAAATACAATTTAAAAAAAATAATCTTGAGATGTTTCTGTTTTAATTCAGTGTAAATATTTTGCAGTAAAAGCCAAACGGAAATAATATGAATATTATTGATAATAATGATGATGATGATGATGATGATAGTGGATGAAGCGGCCTGTAGATGATGGGTTTTTATTGTGTGGTTGTTTCAGATCAGAACTCCGTCTTACTGGACAAAGACGGGAAAAGAAAACACACGAGACCAACGTTCTCCGGACAGCAGATCTTTGCGCTGGAAAAGACTTTTGAACAAACTAAATATCTGGCGGGACCCGAGAGAGCGCGGCTGGCTTATTCTCTGGGCATGACGGAGAGCCAGGTCAAGGTAATCCACTACATATCTATACAAATATATATATAGAAATAACTATATAAATATATACATGTAAATAATGATATGACAGGGAGCCAATTCAAGGTAAAATAATAAACTGAAGCAGCTTCTTTTATTTTAGCAAAACAAATGATTTCATAATAAACATCTTGTTTCTCTATATTGAAAAAAAAAAAGAACAAATGTTTTTAATTTTGGATAAAATGCTGCTAATTGATGAATCAATGAGTAAGTTTTTATATTAATGATCTGACATGTTGTCCTGTGAACATTCAGCTCATTTTAACTTATTGAGGAAAATCAGGCTTAAAATGTCATTTAATGCACGAGGCCTTTCTATCAGAAAGGTCACGAGCTTCATTCAAGTCTAAATTTCTCCCATGATGCATCATGTTTATTTCCTGCGTGTCTTTTATTATGTGAAACACCTGCTTTGCTTTTTTTTTTTTTTACACGAATTTTATTATAAATGTTATTTGATTCAGTTTAAATAATAATCACGTGTTTATTTCTTGTTATTTTCATCTGTGAAACATTTGTTTTGCATCTTTCGCTTGAAATATTTTGTTTATTTAAAGTTTTATGACACATTTGATTATATTATAACACATTATAATTATTACTGTAGTTTATTTTCATGGTTTGTTTCTGGAACATGAATCTAAAATGAAGCTGCAGAAGAAGAAGAAGACAAGCTGCGCACCTGCAGGCGCGTGAGATGCCAGAACAATTAAAAACAATATGTGTGTGTGCGTGTGTGTGTGTGTACGCGCGCGCGCGTGTGTGTTGCAGGTGTGGTTCCAGAACAGGAGGACTAAATGGAGGAAAAAGCACGCGGCGGAGATGGCCACCGCCAAGAAGAAGCAGGACTCGGAGACGGAGCGTCTGAAGGGGACGTCAGAGAACGAGGACGAGGACGACGACTACAACAAACCTCTGGACCCGAACTCAGACGACGAGAAGATCACACAGCTGCTGAAGAAGCACAAACCGCTGCTGCACACGTCGGAGAACGACAGCTCCTAACTTCCTCTTTCTGCGGGGAAAAAAGACGTGAAGTGACGTGAAGGAACTCTGTCTGTCTGGAGTCTGCAGCTTCACTTCTTTTCCTCCATTTTTTTAAACTTTTATTTTGTTTTGGTTTTTTTTTTGCACGAAGTCCGGAAGGAAATAAGAAGAGTTGATTTTATAATCCGGACTCGTTCCGACACAGAAGACGACACTTACCTGTAAATAGAACCGTGAGTTGTATCCAATAGAAATTATCCTGCTGTGAATAATTTATGTGTAAAAAAAAAACCAGTTTTTTTGTAAAGACGCTCAGCTGAAATTTCACTTTTTATTTCGTTTCTTATAATAATAATAATAATAATAATAATAATGATAATAATAATAATAATAATCACAGCGCCTCCGGAGGGTCCGTGAAGGCCTCTTGACTCACTTATCAGAGCTGGAGGAGCTCTTTGAACGCACCACCACCCTGTACACACACACACACACACACACACACACACACACACACACACACACACACACACACACCTGTGCACCTGTGACACACCTGACTGACTGAACCTTTATTTATATGTTTTAAGTTGTGACTGGCGCCTGCGCAGTTGTGTATCATCGCAGGTTCATGTAATGCACTTTTATTTAATAAAAACTCAAATGTTTGCTGTTTTTTTCACCCGCGAGATGTTAATTAATACACGAGTTTCAATTGATTAATAACAGCATTGATTAATGATTGAATAGCAGGCAAATAGCCAATTAAAGCTCTAATTCATTTTCATTTTTAAACACTTTTTCTATTTCTGCTGCGATGCTGCTGCAGATCAAACATTATTATTATTATTTATGTGATTATTATGATATAATTTATTGTGTTTTGTTTGATTTTTATAGTTCTTAGAAATAAATTCACATTTTTAAACATTTTGAGTCGATTTTGAAACAGAAAATCAGCAACAACTCGCTTTTAAAGAAGGAAACCAGCAAATCTGAAGGAATTTTATATAAAATTGTGAAATATTTTAATTTAATCGGAATAACTGAACGTTTTTTTTTTCTCGAGTTTTCGTTGAGGCAGAAAAAGCTGACGTGAGTGTGAAGCTTCACGGTTTTGTTGTCAGATTGAAACGCAGCGAAGCGACGAGCAGCCGCTGATATTTAATTCATCACATGTGGATCCAGATGTGACGCCACGTGCGTCTCATCATAAAGTCCCGACTGACACCCGGAAACAAAGAAGACGAGATTTATGAACGAAAAAAAAAATGTCATAAAAAAAAAGGAGAAAATCTTCTTTCTGCTGCGGAGTCTCAGCAGCAGGTTGATCCGAGCAGCAGCAGCTTCAGTCTGATTCAGTCTGGACATTTCACCGCGGATCCACCTTCATTATTATTCACCTATAATATCACAGCTGCATTTATAAACATAATAATAATAATAATAATAATAATAATAATAATAATAATAATAATAATAATAATGATAATAATGATACTGTTATAAAACAATCAGGCAGCTTCACATTTATGAAAACGTATTTAAACATTTATTCTTTTTTTAACTAGAAACTAAAACTACATTTTTTTTTATTTTAATGATCTTTTTGTTTTTTTGCAAACTAAATAATATTCAGTAAAACAGAAAATAGATTCTGCGTGTAAAAAGTGTTTTTTTTTTTTTTTATTAAAGTCAGAATATAAATGACGTCAAACTTGATTAAATTGAGTCAAATTGAAGAGAAAAGCTGTAAAAACTGAATCAACTGTAAAAAAAAATAAAAATAAAAATCAACATTTCAGCATTTTTATAAACTCTTTTATCCACTTTGGATCAAATTAACTTTGAATAATTATAATTGACATTTAACAAATAAGGTTTAAATAAGAAAATTCTCATAAACTGAAGTCATGAAGCATCAAACTGATAAAATGATGAAGAACATTTCGACTGATTTGGATTTTTATTCTTTTACATTTAATATATTTGACATCAAACAAAGAGAAAACTGTAGATTTTCAGCTAATTATATGTATGTTTATATATTCTATGTTTCAGACACACAGGAGATGATTTTCTATTAATTTCTGTTAATTTGTATTTTCTGACAGATTATAATCTGTGTTCGTGTTTCCTGTCTGAAGCGAGCTCAAACTCTGCAGAACGTCTCAGGAACCTTTATCATCATCATCATCATCATCATCATCTTCATCATCTCACGACCTCTGAGATTTATCTGGTGACCTCTTCGGGGGGGTCCTGCCCCTCAGGTTGAGAACCGCTCTTCCTCACATGGATGGATATAAAAGCAGCTTTGAGTCACTAATTTAAAAATAAAACTGAAATGTTTCATCAATAAACTGATCGACAGGAAATTAATCAGCAACTATTTTAATAATTAAAACATCACAGAGCAGCTGCTCAACTTTATGAGGATTTTCTGCTTTTTATGTTTTTATAAACTGAATATTTTTTGTGTTTTATTTATTATAACAAACATTTTTCACTTTTTTTTGACATTTTATATAAAAACAATGTATTGATTGATCAGGAAACAGTCATAGTTTGCAGCTCTGATGTGTATTTTGTGTGTAATTATAGATTATAATCTCTCTTCAGGTCTTTAAAACCTTCAAACATTCACAGAAACAACTCAGAGGCATCGTGTCCTCAGCGGTTCTCAACCTGAGGGGCAGTTCCCTGTGAACAGGCCACTAGATGAATGTCAGAGGTCCTGAGACGATGAACAAAAGCAAAGATGATAAAAAGCAGAAAGTCAGAGCTGGAGGCAGAGACGAGCTGACGATCAGCTGCTTCAATAAAGCTTCAATTAGAACAGATTGAATCGTTCAGCTGTGGTTTCTCTGCTTCGACATGTTTAAACGTCTGAAAACTCTGAAGCTTCCTGAATAAAACTTTGAGTCGTTTTGAGCAGAAACGTTGAGAATCACGTCTGCAGGTTTCTGCCTGTTTCATTAAACAGGAGACATGAACACAGATTATAATCAATAATCTGCTCTGTGTGTCTGAAACAATGTTGTAATAAAGTTTTCACTACATGTTTATTCCTTTAACATCCTGAAAACAACACAAACAATAATAAAACAATAAAACACAATCCTGTCAGAACATAAAATGATGAAACAACATGATCATGTTTGCAGCTTAATTAAGATTATTTATGAGTATTTATGGATAATGAATACAGATGATCTGAGTTAAATGATCAGTCAGTTCATCAATTAGTCGATTGACAGAAATTATTTTATATTTTTATCATTTTTTAAGCAAAAATAGTGAAAATGTTCTGGTTTCAGCTTCTCAAACGTCTCAGATTTGCAGCTTTTCTGTGTTTTGAAGACGTCACTCTGGACTCTGAGAAGGTAAAACAACATTTTTATATTTATGAAAACAACTTTACTCTTCAGAGTTAGTTTACTGACTTAAATATGACCAAACAAACATGTAAAATAACTTCAGATGATCCAATAAAAACAATATTCTACATAAAAACACAATTCTGTCAAAATGTAATGAAAATGACTGAAGAGTTTTCAGCTTCATTAAGATTATTAACGAGTGTTTATGAAGAGAGAATAAACACGTCAGAAGATGTAACATATAATATAATAATACATATAGATATTTAAAGACATTTTTACAGAAATAATTATTGATCGAGAGAATAATTTACAGATTATAACACATATCTGCTGATCAATAACAGTTATTGGAGGATCAGTCGCGATACACCGATACTGACGATAATCTGAAATATTGATATCATGTTATATATAATACACATAACGTAAATAATCCAACACACACACACACACACACACACACACACACACACACACACACACTCGAAAAGAGACAAAACAAACAATAAATAAAGTTAAAGATGAATTTGACTGATAACATTTTTATTTTTAATTTTCTACAGATATGATGATAATAATGTTATTATGAATTATTTTGGAAACTATTATCATCATTACAGCCTGGATCTCTCTGGAATCGTGGCTGTAAACATTTAAAGTGAAGAGTTTTCTCTACACGTTCGAGCATTAAACACAAACTTCATCAACACAAAGACTTTAAAGTGAAGCTTCAACACTCGTGTTTGTTTCAGAGGAAACTTCATCAGGATCAAACTGCAGCGTCAAACACAAAGAGATGCAAATATAATTCAGTTTTATTGTTTAAAAAGAACATAACATGTGATTCTTAGTGTCCGTCATGTGACCTTTTTTCTTTCTGGACAAAAAGACGAAACGTTTTATGGTTTGATAAAAGACAGAAAACAGTAACACGACACTGACGGTGAGACATCAGGATATTAAACAGTGTGTTTATTTTAGTGATGAAATATGGCAGCTGTGACCATTTTAAGGATGTGATATACACCACAGCTTTATTTAAATCTCCCTCTTTAACATTTATGAGCAGTTAATAAACACTTAATAACTGTTTATAACTATTATAATGCAGCTATAAGCAGATGTACAGAGTTTATTAATGAATATCAACGATCATAACTCCACATTTGTTCATGTGTGTATTATTATATATGATTATTACATTATAAAGCATTTATGAAACATGTTTATATGACGTCATCACATGTTAAATATCTGATGTAATAAACATGTTTCATATGAGGAGTTTTAGTTGTTGACAAATACTTTAGTAAGAAAGAAAACTGCAGATTAAATCAGTTTTCTTTTGGATGATTCAACAACAACTGCTGCTGCAGTGTTTCTTCTTCATCATATTCAACAGCAGCTGAGGATTGTGGGTATTGTAGTATTTAGATCCGTCCACCAAACTAACAGAAAAAAAAACTTGATTTCTCAGAAATAAAGTTGAAATAATGTAAACTGGTATCAGAACATGAACATGTATGATGGTCACATCATCCAGGAGTTTCTGTGTCCTGTCAAATTTAACAGATCATTTCATCTGTTGTCATGGCAACCCATAAATATAAACATGTAAACGCTGTGGGACGCGTGTCAGCTGCCACCATGTTGGTAAATTCACTTATTGTGAACTGAATTTATTATTATTAATTATTCCATTTATTGATAGTAAACCTGCAGACACACACACACACACACACACACACACACACACACACACACACACACACAGGAGCGACCTGATGATGTCATCAAAGAATAAACGCTGCTTTCACACCGACTTCATTTATACTGTTGATCACGTCTCTAACAAACAGCCCAAAGATCATCATCATCATCATCATCATTATTATTATTATTATTATCTGAGTTTTGTTTATACAGTTTGAGAATAATGTGTAACTGATTATATAACTCATCATTTATATAAACAGTGTTGAAAATATGAATATTATTGGAACAGAATGGTGAAGTTTGTTGACATTTGACATTTTTAATAATTATAACTATTGAAATCTTAAAAAAAATATTGAATCTCTATCAATAGTTTTTAAATCATCATAGTAATAATAATAATATAATAATAAACTTTATTTATAAAAACCTTTCATACAGAAATGACATGCAGAGTGATTCACATGACCAAAGACATAAAAACAGAGACAGAAATCTGTAATTAAAGTAAAACTAATCATAAAACAACAATATGAAAACAGATAATACTTTGAAATAATTACAAAACATAACTTTAATTCATTGTAGTAATTTGTATTCTGTGATTGATTGATTGACAGTTATGATGCTGTGAGTTAAAGCTCCTCCCACAATATGGTGGCTGTGATGACTCAGTGATAAAATGACCAGCGGCGCCCAGTTAAAGCATCTACGTGTATGTAGAATATCTATGATGGGAAACGCTCGGTCACAGGCCTGAAGGTTACAGACGGTTTCCATTAATATCCCCAAAACTGCACAAGAGCTGCAGGATCATTAGAGTTTATATTTCCTGATACAAAAGTGAAGATCATTCAAATTTTAGTTTAATTCCTCAAACATCAGTTTCCATCATAAAGGAGAAATTATTACATGTGAGTCAGATGAAGTTTGATTGATCAGCAGTGATGTGATGATGACGTTTAATGAGGTCACAGCGTCTATGAGCTCCAGGTTAGCATGAAGCTAACGTGTTCTACGTCCACTCCAGGTGGAGTTAACGTGTTCTATGTTGACTCCAGGTGGAGTTAATGTGTTCTAAGTCGACTCCAGGTGGAGTTAACGTGTTCTATGTTGACTCCAGGTGGAGTTAACGTGTTCTATGTTGACTCCAGGTGGAGTTAATGTGTTCTAAGTCGACTCCAGGTGGCGTTAACGTGTTCTAAGTCGACTCCAGGTGGAGTTAACGTGTTCTATGTTGACTCCAGGTGGAGTTAACGTGTTCTAAGTCGACTCCAGGTGGCGTTAACGTGTTCTACGTCGACTCCAGGTGGCGTTAACGTGTTCTAAGTCGACTCCAGGTGGAGTTAACGTGTTCTATGTTGACTCCAGGTGGAGTTAATGTGTTCTAAGTCGACTCCAGGTTGAGTTAACATGTTCTACGTCGACTCCAGGTGGCGTTAACGTGTTCTACGTCGACTCCAGGTGGCGTTAACGTGTTCTACGTCGACTCCAGGTGGAGTTAACGTGTTCTAAGTCGACTCCAGGTGGAGTTAACGTGTTCTATGTTGACTCCAGGTTGAGTTAACGTGTTCTACGTCGACTCCAGGTGGAGTTAACGTGTTCTGAGTCGACTCCAGGTGGAGTTAACGTGTTCTGAGTCGACTCCAGGTGGAGTTAACGTGTTCTGAGTCGACTCCAGGTGGAGTTAACGTGTTCTGAGTCGACTCCAGGTGGAGTTAACGTGTTCTGAGTCGACTCCAGGTGGAGTTAACGTGTTCTAAGTCGACTCCAGGTGGCGTTAACGTGTTCTACGTCGACTCCAGGTGGAGTTAACGTGTTCTACGTCGACTCCAGGTGGAGTTAACGTGTTCTAAGTCGACTCCAGGTGGAGTTAACGTGTTCTATGTCGACTCCAGGTTGAGTTAACATGTTCTACGTCGACTCCAGGTGGAGTTAACGTGTTCTACGTCGACTCCAGGTGGAGTTAACGTGTTCTGAGTCGACTCCAGGTGGAGTTAACGTGTTCTACGTCGACTCCAGGTGGAGTTAACGTGTTCTACGTCGACTCCAGGTGGAGTTAACATGTTCTACGTCGACTCCAGGTGGAGTTAACGTGTTCTGAGTCGACTCCAGGTGGAGTTAACGTGTTCTACGTCGACTCCAGGTGGAGTTAACGTGTTCTGAGTCGACTCCAGGTGGAGTTAACGTGTTCTGAGTCGACTCCAGGTGGAGTTAACGTGTTCTGAGTCGACTCCAGGTGGAGTTAACGTGTTCTAAGTCGACTCCAGGTGGAGTTAACGTGTTCTAAGTCGACTCCAGGTGGAGTTAACAGGCTCTCCATTGACTCCAGGTGGAGTTAACGTGTTCTAAGTCGACTCCAGGTGGAGTTAACGTGTTCTAAGTCGACTCCAGGTGGAGTTAACGTGTTCTAAGTCGACTCCAGGTGGAGTTAACAGGCTCTCCATTGACTCCAGGTGGAGTTAACGTGTTCTAAGTCGACTCCAGGTGGCGTTAACGTGTTCTACGTCGACTCCAGGTGGAGTTAACGTGTTCTACGTCGACTCCAGGTGGAGTTAACGTGTTCTAAGTCGACTCCAGGTGGAGTTAACGTGTTCTATGTTGACTCCAGGTTGAGTTAACATGTTCTACGTCGACTCCAGGTGGAGTTAACGTGTTCTGAGTCGACTCCAGGTGGAGTTAACGTGTTCTGAGTCGACTCCAGGTGGAGTTAACGTGTTCTACGTCGACTCCAGGTGGAGTTAACATGTTCTACGTCGACTCCAGGTGGAGTTAACGTGTTCTGAGTCGACTCCAGGTGGAGTTAACGTGTTCTAAGTCGACTCCAGGTGGAGTTAACGTGTTCTACGTCGACTCCAGGTGGAGTTAACGTGTTCTGAGTCGACTCCAGGTGGAGTTAACGTGTTCTGAGTCGACTCCAGGTGGAGTTAACGTGTTCTGAGTCGACTCCAGGTGGAGTTAACGTGTTCTAAGTCGACTCCAGGTGGAGTTAACGTGTTCTAAGTCGACTCCAGGTGGAGTTAACAGGCTCTCCATTGACTCCAGGTGGAGTTAACGTGTTCTAAGTCGACTCCAGGTGGAGTTAACGTGTTCTAAGTCGACTCCAGGTGGAGTTAACGTGTTCTAAGTCGACTCCAGGTGGAGTTAACAGGCTCTCCATTGACTCCAGGTGGAGTTAACGTGTTCTACGTTGACTCCAGGTGGAGTTAACAGGCTCTCTGTTGACTCCAGGTGGAGTTGAACATTGCTTTTATGTGTTCCAGGTGTAGTGAACACAGGCTGTGGTCCTCAGGGACCGCCGGCAGCATCTGTTCAGTGGCGTCCGCTGCCAGCCGGCCGCCGTTCGCTCTACAGCTGCTGATACCTGCAGCCACAGATCTGAGTCCCGACTGTCTGAAGACTTTCATACTTCTAGTTTCTACTGAGCTCATCTGTTGTAAAGTTGTGTTTTATCAACCTGAGGGACAGCTGGTATTATTCCAACATAGGAGGACTGTGATTACTGTCTTTAATAATCCATTGATTGATCAGTGTATAACATGTTGATCATTATTTCCTGAAGCACAAATCAACATGTTCAGATGACTTGATTTGTCAGAAACACAAAGATGTTGAGTTACTATCATGGAAAACAGGAAAACCAGCAAATATTCACCTGTGAGAAGCTGCTGACGGAGAAGTTTTGACATTTTTACTTTAATAAACCAGTGAAACAATAAACTGCATGTTAACGGACTAATGGATGAACCATCTCAGTGCTTGCAGGTACAGTCGGGGTCATCAGGGGTCAACAGGAAGTTAACATGGCGGTGAGCTTGTTTCATCTCACACTGGGTCAAAATAAACATATTTTAGTTAACAATAATATAAAGAATAATAATAAATGCATTAATGTGAGTAAACTGACTAATTATAACGAGTTGAAGCTGATCATATGGCAGCAACACGCTCCCACAGTCTACAGCAGGCACGAGGAAATATTTAAGACGTTTGTTCATCAACTTTAAGACTTTTTAAAGCTTCTAAGACCTGATTTTAAATTCTTTTTCAGCCTTTAAAGATGCTGCAGATTCTCTGTTTTGTGATCAGCGAGGAACAGAAACTGAATGCAACCTGTTAGCAGCGTTCAGCCGGCGGCGCTACCTGTTGACTCCACACTAAATCTTTCCTGTTTGGCTGCGTGACTAATGTGTTAGCCGATCTTTATAAAGAGCCCATTGACAGGCTCTCAGTTGACCGTGTACTACAAGAGATTACACACAAGGACATGTGTGACGGGGGGCCGCGGCTCCCACAGCCTGCGGCCTTATCTCGCTCTCACCCGCCTGGAGTCCTGAGATAAGCAGCGCCTTGGGATCCCCCCCATTATGAAGAGCCGCCGGGCCGCACGGCAGCAGCTTCTTCTGCTTAAACACATTCATGGTTGAGTGGAAACATTGTGCTTCTGACAGAATGTAATTCATTCCTGCGGCATTACGCTGCTCACTGAGTGCAGTAATCAGCGGCCCGTAGGGTACGAGAATAAAGTCATTGTTAATTGCTCTGTCTGCTTCAGCAACTTAATGACAACTTATGTCAATCATTAACTGAGTCCCACAGAGAGCCGGCGTTTGAAGCAGGTGCTCCTTCCAGAGGGAGAGCTCACCTGCTGGCTCCGAGCTGCAGATGTAATCTGTGTTCGGTGTTATCAGAGAGTCTGGGTGGCAACCTCATCCAAGTATTTATTCTGAGATAATCTCCTTTAATGATGTTTCACCTCTCTGCCTCTGTCAGAGGAGCGTCTCCTGTACGCTGGCTTATGATCAGGTGTCGTCACATGACAGCAAGGCCAGGAAACTCATATTAACAGCTAATCCAGGCAGGAAGATTGTTTCCCCACAAGTCTCTGTGTCATCACTCTGAAGGCCGACGTATCTCTGAAAACTACTGGTTTTATCAAGAACACATTAAAAACAGTTTCCTGTTGTCTGAGGAGCGACAGCAGCTGTGTGAATGAAAAGTAAATGTAAACAGACTGAACGAATAAATGAATCATGTGACTGAATTTTCCACTGATCAGTGGTGTTTCCTCTATGTGTGGACAGTAACGGTGTGTTCTCACAGAGCACCGAACGTTCAGACTAGTTCAACTTTGATTTAACTTCCAGTTTTGTTACAAAAACACAAGATTCTTGTTCTCATCATCAGTCACAGTCCGACTGTGTCTGAATCCGGCCAGCGTGTTCTTGCTCCGCCTGTTTTACCCAGCATGCTTTGGGAGCTGACGATAACCAAACATCCCAGGATGCATTTTTGATTGATTTTGATCCAGGTTGAAAAGATGCTATAAAGTTCATCCTACAACTGTTAATATGTCACTTTATTGAGTTTTGATATGTTTTCAGGTGAGAAAGAAACATTTAGATTTTCAATATTTGGCGCCGGTGAGATCAGCTGATCATGTCGGCTGCTAGCGGACCGACTGATGATGATCAGCTGGTCAACATGTCGTCATACCGGAGAGAAGAGTCTGTGATTTACTGCTGGCTCTGGAATATAAATTTATGTCTCACAAATATTATAAATCTAATATTTGTTGCTGCTGTTCGAACTGCAGATGACGGAACGACGTCCTCCAGAGTCTGAACTCGGTGTCTGTCTGGGTCTCTGAAACATAGCGATCAGCTGTTAGCAACATTAGCTCTGTGCTGACTAAAATGTGTTTAGTTGCCAAAACTAAACACATTTGGATGTGAACTGAATCCTCTAAACAATATATATATATATATATATATATATTTATATATATATATATATATATAAATATATATATATATATATGTCAAAGTAAAGCAGATATACGTGTTTATTAATGTATCAGTCATCAACTTTATCTCCTCCTGTGGAGTGTTTGCTGCTGAATAAACAAATCACGAACAACAATATAGTAAAACACATCTTTATATATATAAAATATGTCTTCATAGAGACAAATACTGATTAATAAACACTTAACATGTCTGTATATCTGCTTATAACTACGTTATAATGTGTTATTAATCATTTATTAGCTGTTTATATATGATTATTAATGATGAATAGGTGGATTTAGAGTAATGTTACCTATAAATGATTCAGCATAATAAGTCCTTTAACTTTTGGTACTTTAAGTATAATTTGATGAGAGTATTTCTACACCGAACTAACGCTTCTTTAACTTTAATAAAAGATGTGAGTCGTTCTTCCAGCTCCATCAGACTGCTGGTTAGCAGCAGACTGAGGCCTGTAACTGTGTCAGGATGAAGCAGAGACAAACTGTTGTGATTAATCATGAGGCTGAGGTCGGTCGTGGCCTTCCTGAAGGATGGACGGCGGTGAAACGCCGGCTGTTATTTCTCCCGCTCAGGAGCTCGGCCCGGCTAAGTAATGACAAAATGAGCACCTTCAGTAGACTCGGGCAATGAAAAACCCTGCCCTCATCACCCGAGTCTTTTGTTCTGAATTTTATTAGCACTAGCCACGCTAAAATAACCTGTTAACACGTATCATAGTGCAGCAATAATAACCTCCTCAATCATATTTTAAAAGTCACGTCAAGGCGGCCCGGCGTAATTCATCTCTATGCAAATACCTCGGTGTCAGCCCATTAGTGTGTTGCTACAGGGGTTTTATTAAAATGCATTCTTCGCCACTCTCTTCTTACTCAGGACTAATAAAACACGAGCCCTGTTGCACAAGAATTATAGCAACTATTAGAGTAACATATGGACAGCGTGCACTCTGAGAATAAAAACCAACAGATAAAGTGGCAGGGTCAGGCAGGGTGCAAACACTTAGGAAATGGCAGTGAAGTAATAGATTGTGCCCGGGCTGGAAATCAAAGCCTGATTATACATTCATTTGGGTGGGGCTCTCCCCCCCCCCCCTCCTCTCTATAGCTGGCATCACAGAGTGTTTCAGCGTCATAAATTGAGACGGCACTAAAAAGGTAATAAACTGCATTAATGAAATTAAAACAATGGAGACGGATTCATTCAGTGATGAGGAGACGAGGACCGCGGCCTGCTGCCTTCTCGTTAATACTTCAGCTGCTGTGTTTGACACCTCGGAGCTGATGCGAGTACACAGATATACTGCGATACTGTGTTTATCACACTGGATGTCAGTTTAATCCATGAAGAGAAACACAGACAGAGTTCTGTAGTTCTGTATTTTTACCGATATATCATAATCTGGTAATTAACTCCCTGATTTAATATTTATAAGCATCATATAAACAATTAATACATGTTGTAAAGAGAGGAGATGTCTTATATCAGCTTTTAGCTAAAGATCACAACCTCTGGGCTTTATACTGTTAAATTCTTTGAGAAATAAGAGGTTGTGATCTGAAGCACAACTAGCTAACCGTGTTTCTGCACATGCTCAGTGGGTCTGCCTTACACAGAACTACTCTCTGGAGACTGAAAACATGATGCTGTTATTAGTCTTTGGAGCCGTTTCTAAACAAACTAACATGACCAAACTCTTCATGATGAAGGAACATGTGACCCAGAGCAGCGTTGTGACTCACTGACGTGTTTTTAATCAGATATATCAGCTTTGATACAAACACAATACTTGTTAGTAGATCAGTTCATTGTTGGTTTGGATCCAAACATGAGATTTGTTGACAAGAAGAATTATTCTTTAAAGTTGTTTCAGCTTTGACTGCTGGATTAATGGTGTCATTGCGTTGTGCCGTATTCTTCTTTTGTGGTAAACTGAACTTATTATTAGGAGAATCAGAACCACCAGCTGTCTAAAACAACCGAAAATCCTCCAAAACAACACACAGAAGTGTTTTCTGACAACGTTATGGTTAAGTTTTGGTTATAACTGTCTGTCAACTTTCTATTGGTCAGGGGACGATCGTGGTCATGGTGTAAATAAAACTGCTGACCGTTGGTTGTAAACAGGAAGTGAACAGTGATATTTTGTGTTAAAGTCTGATGTGGACTTTGTCGCTCTATAATAACGTCACCTGATTTGGCTCGCTGAAACGTTTCTTGAGAACAAAACAAACAGACAGGAAGAACGTGTGGTGGCTTTATGTGTGTCGCTGTTTTCTCTGCGGTGAATGGAGGTGTTCCTCTGAGCGTTCAGGGGCAGGATCAGGTGTAGATCAGCCCTCCTTAAAGAGCTCATGAAGCAGGTATGAAGCTCACAGAGACACATCAGGACTCACCTTCCGCCATCAGCGAGGTGCTGCAGGCCCTGATGAGCCCCGCCCTCCTGATTATCTGTCATTTACCGGTTTATCAAAGTCACAGGATCCCGTCTCGCCTGTGTGAGCGGCGGATTTTTCTATCTGATGGAGTCATTAATTTCTGCTGGATCATTAGCCTCCACACGGATCCCTGTTTTTGACAAATGCAGCCGCTTGATTCTGCACACAATGTGCTTCCACTGAACGCATCACATGATAAACAGGGAGCCCGTCACACATTACCCAGACTGGTTTCACTGGGTGTCTGTTCACTCCATTACAGAGGGGAGGGTTCAGTCTGCAGCCGGCGGGGGGGGGGGACACAACAGAGAAACAACATGAAATATAACACGCTGACGGAAGATGAAGTAAAGCTTCACATCAGATACCATCACACGTCAACATGACGCCGTATGATGCTGTAGATATAAAGAAGAAGTGATGTTTAAGAGGCGTTTATTGAAAAATCAAAGCTGGATCAGTTTTCTGCTCTACATTAGTGGCCAGAAGTAAAAAAAAATAAAAAGCTTCATATTTAAACCTGTCTGGCTCTTGTTTGTTTGGTTTGAGAGTTTAATTAGTTTTAATACATCTTCAAAGTCATGTTACACATAAAGAATGTGTTGAATAAAGTGAAAATAAAGACATCATGCAGCTAATGTCTTCTAGAAAAATGATCTGTCAGGTTAATGAGATGTTTTGTTCCTCAGGACTTTTGGAGAATTCATATCACATAAAGCATTTTAGGGTTCAGTCACGAGGTTCAGTCATATCAACATTTAAAAAGTCAAATTTCACAAACAATTCAAGAATTCACTTAAATATCCACTTTGGTGACACTCAAATCTGCTCTGTTGACCAATAACAAGCCGCCGTGACAGAACTGAGAGTCTGAAATGGAGGAAGCTATCGTAGCTTATTAGCTGTGTTGCTAACATCCAGTTTTATTGAAGCTCCTCTGTCAGATTAAAAAACGTCTTTGGCTATAAATGCTGTGGCATCAGTTCATATACGCGTCCCCTATACAAATGTTTCCGTCTGTCTTAAACCAACAGTCAGGAGCCCAAATGAACAGTGAAACCTGTTTTTCTTGCTGTAAACATTCCTCCTGTTCATACTGACCATTAGAAGATCCCTTCATAATGACCTTACAATGGAAGTGATGTATTTCAAAGTTTATCTGAAGCTAATATGAAGCTTCAGCGTCCAAATGAGTCAAATCAAGTAGATATCTTTCAACGTTACAGTCTTTTTAGTGTCAAAGTTCCTCTTTTTATTACTATACTTCCACCTGCAGCTCAACAGGGAAACACAAAGACTGTAAATGTGTCAGATATCCTCTTGATATGACGAACTCAGACTGCTGAAGCTGAATAGAAGCTTCACACAGACTTTTAAATGACTGTGTGGACACACTGTGGATTTTGGCCTCCATCACTTCCATTGAAAGCACATTTGAAGGATCTTTTAATATCCAGTATGAACAGGAGGAATGATTACAGACACCTGACTGCTGCTTTAACACACTGGAAAACTGAACTCATCCTTTAAATAAATAATCATTATGACAGATGATGACATCACATTGATCCTTTAGTTAACAAACTGTCTTAACTGTGTTTGTGTTCTGTGTAATTTGAGTGAACTGCACCTTTAACACAAAGTATTCCTGCAGCTCTTGTGTACTGAGTGGATCCAGACGTTACAGCGAGCCGAGCAGAGGTCATGATTGTAACTAGAACAAATAACAGCGAGGAGGAGAGCGTATCGATATTTAAATTGGATCGTTCTTTGTGTCTGTTGAAGCTTTGGTTGGGATTTCCTCTGTGACCTTGTTGTCTCCACCGGACGCTCGCTCCGCCTGATCCGACCTGCCGGCCTGTTGTTTGGTTTATTGACTGACCGCAGACACACTGCTGCACCTCCATTGGCTTAAATGGGTTTTCATTTTTTATTGGCAGCCGGGTGACGGGGGTTGTTTAGTTGAGGCTCTTTACACTTTAACAGCCCGGAGGATCAAAACATGTTTTACTAGCTCTCGTAAAAATCAAACAAAATGAAATAAAATCAAAAGTAGACGTGCAGCGGCTGAGCTCAGCAAAAACAAGGCGAGGATTTGGACGAAACCGTGTGTTTGTGGTTTATTCAGGCTGTTTTTAGTGACAGACGAGCTGGACGGTCACTGAGGAAAAACTGATGCTGCTGGTTGAAAACTTTCTGAATGCTGACATTGGAGAGAGTTCAGACTACAACACATCCACACTGACATCATGTTTCTTTTTCTGTTTTAAACCTTCTGATTTAACACAGATTTTAAAAATGCAATCATCAACTTTAAACCTGCATTGGCTTAATTTCAGCAGAAACAAGCAGTGAACACAACTCTGATATATCTTCAGTTTTTAAGTTGATATGTTGAACTTGTTAGCAAACAGTTGCTTATTTCCACATCCGGCAGTTACGGAGCAACATTATCATTCATTTGGAGTCATATTTTTTCCAATAAAAGAATCAGTGGGATGAGGAAGAACTTCAGTACACTGAACTACTCTCTGGAGACTGAAAACGTGATGCTGTTATTATCTTTGGAGCCTTTTCTAAACAAACTAACATGACACAGTTAGCTGGTAGAGAACAAAAACAGAGCTAAAAGAGAGTGAATATTGGACTTAACATTCACCAGGTGGACAGAAACACGACTCCACACGAATGATAATGTTGCTCCGTAACTGCTGGATGTGGAAATAAGCAACTGTTTGCTGACAAGTTCAACATATCAACTTAAAAACTGAAGTTATGTCAGAGTTGTGTTCACTACTTGTTTCTGTGTTCATGTGGAGTCGTGTTTCTGTCCAATATTCACTCTCTTTTAGCTGTTTTTACTCTCTACCAACTCCTGAGGGAAGTATCTGGCTCTTTAGCTGCTAAATGCTCCACTATGTTCACCAGCTAGTCTACAGCTAACTGTGTCTGTTTGCCGTTTGATGCTCAGCAGATAGTGTACAGCGGCTTTTTACAACTTTTACTCTGAAAACAGCTGCCTGCTGCGGCCCAAAACGACGCTATGAGAACGCTGAGAGTGAACCAGAACAGTATAGTTGCAGCCGGACAGATAAACAACGAGCTGAAACTCAGTAGAATGGAGGTAATATGCTCTCTTTGTTTAGCCTGCCTGCCGTGTTCTGAACCAGCTGAAGTTGAGCAATTACAGACTCGCTTAAGGAAATACGGAGTTACAGTAATCCAGGAGAGAGGAGATAAAAACATGGATGATCTGCACTACGATGCTCTGAACTGATTTAGACAATATTTCTGAGTTATAGAAAACAAGACTGAACTAATTTCTCAATGCGACGGTCAAAATTCATATTCTGATCAAACCCAACACTAAGATTTCTAGCAGATGGTTTTTATATTTCCTGCTAAACGCCTGAAGTATGAACCAATACTCTTTGAGACTTGATCTGGGCCACCGAGTAGAGTATCCAGATATTTTAGCTCTTCAGATTTAAATGATACATAAATCTGGGTGTCATCTGCATAACAGTGGTAAGCAACAATCTTAAACTGATGAATAATATGACCAAGTGGAAGCATATACAAGCTGAACAAAATGGGACCAAGGATTGAACCTTGTGGGACACCACATGACACACGAGCCGACGATGAGACAAAATCATCAATCATCATCACAATAGGTCTCTGTAAGATAAGAGGAAAACCATCTATGCCAACCAGTGCTTTAGTCTATCCAGAGAGATGATATGATCAATAGTGATGACCAGAATCTGAACCATAAGTATATTATTAGTGACTTTCAGCAGAGTTTCACTACCACGCAGCTGGTGAAAACCAGATTGAAATGGGTCGAAAATGTTATTAGCGTCCACTGTTTCCAGGAGTTGTTTAGAAACAGCCTTTTCAATGATTTTTGAGACAAAGGGTAATTTAGAGATTGGTCTGTAATTATGAGGGAGGGTTGGATCAAGGCCAGGGTTCTTTAAAAGAGGATGAATACAGGCTTGTTTGAAAGAGTCTGGGAACAAACTGGAGGACAGAGACTCACTTACAATAGAGAGAAGACAAGAGGCAGCGACTTCTGATACCTCTTTTAAAAAATCTGGGGGGGGCAGAATGCCAAGGCCACCGGAGGATGAGTGCACCATATCAAGAAGATTAGTGAAAAACTGCCAAACATTCTGTGTTTTCAGCTTCTCAGATGTGATCATTTGTTGCTTTTCTCATTTTAACCAAATCATTTGATTTTGGACTTTTAGTCAAACAACAACAACAACATATTTGAAGACATCACCTTGGTGACTGGGAAGTTGTGACCAGCATTGTTGAAAAATAATCTGCAGATGTATTACTTTATGAAAATTATTGTTAGTTGCAGCCCTAACTGAGTTTAGAGTCAGATGTCGGATGTTAAACGGGCTTCAACCTGCTCTGAACGCTTTGTTTGTAAAGTTTTTTTTGCTCGTCACATGTCCATAAACGTGCATCTGTTCTGTAATCTTTATTTCTGAGGTTGTCCACGTCGTCCACTCTCATATTTCAGATGTGATTCAGCTCCAACATGTACGGATGGATTTGACAAGTTGACATTTGAAGTAAAGAAGGAGAAAAAGAAGTGAAATCCTGCTACTATAGTTTGTTTACGTAGCCTCCGGAGCCGGAGGAAGCTTCCTGAAAGCTGACCAATCAGAACAGAGTGGGCTCATCAGGAGGCGGGGCCTTAAAGAGACAGGAGCTAAAACGGCCTGTTTCAGACAGAGGCTGAACTGAGGGGCTGCATAAAGGACCAGTAGAAGATAAATAAGGAGTTTTTATTCCAGTAGAGCCCCAGAATATAAATATAGAGCTGGAAATGTGCAGAATATGTCCTTTAAGGTCAGAGAAAGATCCTGGTCTCTACACATAGATATATAATATAGACCTGGAAATGTGTGTGATATGTCCTCTTTAACACGTGGATCAGGTAGTAAAAGTACTTCACACGAAGAGTCACAGCAGCCGCAGGATCAGACGGTGGCGGCGGCTCTATTTCCACCAGCTGACAGACACCCTGACAATAAATAACTCTATGAAAAATGAGGCGGGAGGGAGAGGCACAATAACCTGCTGAACTTGAGAACCTCCTCTGATCGATTATGGAAATCTCTCCGCCGCTGACCCGGGGTATTATGAGTCTTAAAGTATTGATTAAATACGCAGAGAAAATACTTTGGCAGTTAAATCAGACTTTCATTCGATTAGCTTCCCCTCTGCACCGCCGCTCAAAATCAACCGCTGTTTGAAAGGATTTCATTTTAGTAGAAGCTGTGTTGTCTGGAAATTGAATTAACTCTGGTGCAATGTTAATGCGGGGTGACCTTGGGTGGGTTCCCGACCTCTGACCTTTGACCCGGGGCAGCGTCTGGTCATAAGGGAAGTACAGGGAGGCACTTAAGCCGCTCTCTCTGTTGGGGCTCCTCTCTGATTCGGCACAGACACGTCCCATCATTGGCCGATCGGATCAATAGATTCTCTGAGGTTGACTTCATAAGTAGGTCATAAGAAGCATTTGGGATATTAGCGCTGGCTGGAGTGAGGCTGGCTGGAGTTCATGCTCTTTAAAGAGGGAATCTGCACTAAAACTGAGCTCACATGTTATCTGGACACTTCCATCAATACATGTGAATATTGACGACTTTTTCCTAATATCTGTGACGTTAATGGCGGCGGCGGCGGCGTCCGTGAAAGCTTCAGCAGTTCTTTTAATGGATGTAAGTGATTATTACAGCGCTCTGCCAGAACAATGAACGACACACTTAACAAATCATAAAACTGTTACAAGTTTTACATTTTTTTTTTTATTCTGCTGCTCCAGTTTAAAGCAGGAGAATCAGCAAAGAGCCAATTCAGAAAATGATGGTTAAAGGTTAAATCGATCAATGACAGGTCAAGATTTTAGCTAAAAGGTATATAAAGTAATGTGTTTGCACTACTGGTCAGTTTTTCAGTCTGTCCTTTTAACTGCAGGCTGAACTCTGAATGAACATCATGAACATCACTAATAACTCAAATTATGATGATTGAAATATCTTAGTTGTTGCATTAAACAAACGTATTGTTCTTGTGATAAAGACGTGAACGAGATACCGCAGTCAGTGCCTCCATCCTGCCCTCCATCCAGGACCTGCACACCTGGAAAAAATCACTGCAGACCCCAAACACAACCTGCTCCTGCTCCTCCACACACCATCACAGTTAATGATCCCTGTGCAGTAACCAGGAGTTACCAATACTTCGATTAATAATATATATAAATCACATTCAGTTTCAAATAGTGCAATGAGCAATAAACTGTAAATGACTGTACATACCAGTGAAAATGTATATATATCATCATATGTATACTGTAACCCACTGTATACACTTAAATAACTTATTACATTAACTGCATAGTTTACAGTGACAGTTAGACCTGTATATATAGACACTGTATGTATGTTGCTGTCCATTGTTGTGTATCTTTTCCACCCACATGCCTGTAAATAACAGTATCATATGTTTGTATCTGCTTCTCCCTGTTAGTCTGCTGTGCTTGTTTAACTGTGTGTCTTCTGTTTGTGTATCTTTCGGTACATTTGTATAAGCGAACACACACACTGAGTCAGATTCCCTCGTGTGTTCAAACATGCCTGACCAATAAAAAGCTGATTCTGATTCTCTTCAATCTCGTACATTCCAGGTCAGGAATGAATTCATGCATGAAGTCACGATAATCCATCTTCTCTTCCCATAAACCGTCACCAATTAATGCACTTAACTTATTGTCCCTGCTGGTTTTGTGTCATTCTTTTACTGTGAAAAAGGTGTTAAATTGCATTTTATGTCGTATTAAATAGCTCTTCAAAACTGCAGAAACCCTGAACGATATTTCATAGCAATCCATTTAATAGTTGTTGAGATATTTTTGGTACTTTTGTTTTTCAAAAACCTGACTAATCAGGATACTAATGTGCATGTAAACACACAATAACTCATAAATATAAAGTCAAAGCCTCTTGACTTTGTACTACATTATAAATCTCTCAAAGAGAGGTTGTGATATGTAGCACAACAAGCTAATGAAGCTGTGAACAGAACCGTGTTCCTGCACATGCTCAGTAGCGTCTGCCTTACACAGAACTACTCTCTGGAGACTGAAAACATGATGCTGTTATTAGTCTTTGGAGCCGTTTCTAAACAAACTAACATGAAAATCACCAGAATGATCCTTTAATAAATAATTGTTGGCCTTATTGTCATTCATTGACTGTGAAACAGTCAGTTACATTAGATTACAGGTGTTAAATTACATTCTACAAAAAGGTCTTAAAAAGTCTTCCAGAAAACACAGAAACTTCATATCAATCCATCTAATAGTTTATGAGATATTTCAGTCTGAACCAGAGTGTTGGACCAATGCTACGCTGCTAAAAATGTGTCTTAAATGATCTGACAAACTCTGTTTGTGAAGACGTTGTAGGTGAGAAATGAATCTCACATTCTGCCTGATAATAAACAATCATCTGAACAGGCATCACAGCTTCAGACTGTTGGTCTCTGCTGATTCTCACTGGATGTTTTCTACAAATTTGAGCGTCTCTGCGAGATTAAAAATTAACCACAGTTGTCCTTTCAACTGTTTTTCCCATGAAACTATTTAGCAGCTTTAGCTTGGACAGTTTCATTGTTTTTCCATAAATGTTAACAATTATCATAACTCTTGATAAATCTCGCCTCGGTTTCTATTTTAGACTATCTGGAGGATCTTTTGTGTAATCGATTACAGTCCGTGAACGCCACCAGCAGCACACAGCAGATCAGATTATCGCAGAGCTTTCTCTGCAGAAACCTGAACACTGTCAACTTGTTGTGTCTGCAGGCAGAGAGCTCCCCGCCGCTCTGATTTATGAGTCCGACGCAGGGAAAGCCCCTTTTATGGAGCTGCTGCTGCCTGGGAAAGTTGGTATACATGATAGAAAGTTGTCAGCTGCGTGCAGATGGAGGTGGAGACAGGCAGCTCGACACAAGGCTTAAATTGTGCCTTGTTTTCTCACTTGATTCACCGCAGCTCTATAATGCTGTTTCCCATGCTCGCCGAGGCCCCGACGTTTGTTTAGTGATGTCGCAACCGGGTGTTAATGCCTCTTTAGTTATGTCACCCCGAGCCTCCGTCTCCTCACTCAGGAGCTGAAGGATCCTGTTGACCCCGTCACCTCCTGCCGGCCCGCATGCAAAACGCTAACGGGTAACTTTATAAACCACTAAACTTTATTTTAACTTCCACTATTTAACATTTAGAAACACTACAGAAACTAGTACAGGTTTTTTCTGATTGGTTACCTGCACAGTTCAACACCGAGTCCACATGTTCAAAACTCTTCAAACTGTCAATTACAGACATGTTTACATCCTCACTTCCAAACTCTTCAGTTTATGTTCAAACACTAACATGTATTCATACTGAAATACATCTATATTCAACCAAAACACAAGACGAAAGCTTCCTGCTGCATTTCTATGACTCGTTCCTGTAGATACACTGTAGTACGTTCTATAGAGAGCTACACATCTGACTGTATTTACACTATATACACATTTATACACTATCAACCATTAAACTACATATAAACACAATATACACATTTATACACTATCAACCATTAAACTACATATAAACACAATATAAACATTTATACACTATCAACCATTAAACTACATATAAACACAATATACACATTTATACACTATCAACCATTAAACTATATAAACACAATATACACATTTATACACTATCAACCATTAAACTACATAAACACAATATACACATTTATACACTATCAACCATTAAACTACATCAACACAATATACACATTTATACACTATCAACCATTAAACTACATATAAACACAATATACACATTTATACACTATCAACCATTAAACTACATATAAACACAATATACACATTTATACACTATCAACCATTAAACTACATCAACACAATATACACATTTATACACTATCAACCATTAAACTACATAAACACAATATACACATTTATACACTATCAACCATTAAACTACATAAACACAATATACACATTTATACACTATCAACCATTAAACTACATATAAACACAATATACACATTTATACACTATCAACCATTAAACTACATAAACACAATATACACATTTATACACTATCAACCATTAAACTACATATAAACACAATATACACATTTATACACTATCAACCATTAAACTACATAAACACAATATACACATTTATACACTATCAACCATTAAACTACATATAAACACAATATACACATTTATACACTATCAACCATTAAACTACATCAACACAATATACACATTTATACACTATCAACCATTAAACTACATATAAACACAATATACACATTTATACACTATCAACCATTAAACTACATATAAACACAATATACACATTTATACACTATCAACCATTAAACTACATCAACACAATATACACATTTATACACTATCAACCATTAAACTACATATAAACACAATATACACATTTATACACTATCAACCATTAAACTACATATAAACACAATATACACATTTATACACTATCAACTATTAAACTACATAAACACAATATACACATTTATACACTATCAACTATTAAACTACATAAACACAATATACACATTTATACACTATCAACCATTAAACTACATATAAACACAATATACACATTTATACACTATCAACTATTAAACTACATATAAACACAATATACACATTTTTACAGTATTTCTTCACATTTCAAAGTGCTTCACAGATGAAACTATGAACATGATTATATATATTTGTCATTATATATAATCATCAATAAATCAACACATCAATAAACTGTTTTAAAACTTTTCTACATGTGAGAAAACAGTTAATAAATACTTGATAACACTGTGAAACTGTTATAATTTAACACTGTTTCCACATGTTCACCTAGAAAACTAACAAAAACTCACAGATTCAAAGTGTAAACATAAAACATAAAACATGAACATCCAGAAACACAAAAACAACAAACAAACAAAAATAAGACTGTAAACAAAGTGTTGTGCATGAAACTGAAGCATGAAACAGCATAAAAACCCCTAAAAGTTAAAATAAGCGACTCTGCTCCCAGAGAGGTTAAATCTGATAAATTCTGATCAGATTACTTATTCCTTACTAATCAAAGGAAAGGTTTATTGTATTAAATCGATCAATCAAACTTTCATTCAGTTCAGTGCAATTCAAAGAGCTTCAGACTGATGACTGACAGGCTGATAATAAGACTGAATGTAAAAATGTACAAAGAATTTGAGACTAAAGAAATAAAAATGATGAAATAGTGATAATAAAACCAATAAAATAGATTTTTAGAAAACAGTAAAATATATAAAAGATAATAATAATGTTGAGTATTTTTATATAGAAACAAGTCGACTATTCAGCTGTGTGTGTGTGTGTGTGGTGTGTGTGTGTGTGTGTGTGTGTGGTGTGTGTGTGTGTGTGTGTGTGTGTGTGTGTGTGTGTGTGTGTGTGTGTTGTGTTCGCTGCCGGCTCCTCTGCAGGAAAATGGATCGATGTTTAAGTATTTAATTCTCTGATGGTTTCCTTTAAGAAAGTCCTTCTTGCTGCTCTCTGAGACATTATCATTACAATTTGTTTATCATTCAATTATAAATTCTTCATCTGTCTTTAAGACGATTCAGTAATCAGATTTCCAGTCGTACGGATGCCGTCCCGCCCCGCGGACTCTTAATATTTATCTTGTCTTTATTCTCGGTGACTTCAAACCTTTTTGTCAGAGCGGAGCTGAATTCACTGCAGCAGCATTTAAACATTCAAACACACAGTTTAACTCTTGTTTGTTCTCAGCGTTCGTCTGCTTCTTCTGCAGCGTTTATACAGGAAAATGGTTCCCAAACTAGGGTTCAAGGCCCCCACAAGGACACGGCTTAAGATATTTCTGCTTCATGTTTATTCAGTGTGTTTCCATCTTCATGTTGTAAACTCATTTTCAATCTGGACGTAAAAAAAACATGAATGAAAAAAAAGTCTAAATATCTTTTAAAGTGTTTGTGGGATTATCAAACCAGATTAAGAGTCTACAAACATGCTAGCAGCTCTGTGAGGCCTCAGGTCTGTGAGCCAATGATGCAACACGTCCTCATAACTAAACAACCTTGTAGCTAAAATTAGCAACATTAGCATCCAACTTCATGTGAGCTACTCTGCTGTTAAAGATGATCTTGTTGTATTTAGTGATTTTGTTTTACCTGCACTTCATGTGACGTCAACCAGGATTTAATCTCTTTGGTATTTTACTGCAGTATTTCTTTCACACTGAATACACGACAGGAATGAATATGTTAGCTAACATCATGCACACTCGCTCTCAGGTGTGTTTCCTGTTTTTAAAACACATTTTTAATTTGAGCATAAAAAAAGTGGAAACACTGAAAATTCAAAAGAAAGTTGAAACATCTTCAAAAAGTGTTTCCTGTTGTTTTGAGCTGTATCAGCAGCTGTGTGGATGAAAATTAAACAGACGGAGTGAATAAATGATGACATCATGAAGAGCTGAAAACATCAGATCTGTGTGGAGCGATGATGATGAGGAGGCTGTAACCTTCCTCACATCAACACATGAAACTAACAGAAACGGTTTGAGCTTTGACTGTCGCTCCTTTAATGACGTCATCACGTTGTGTCGTCTTCTTATTCAGACACGGAAACAAACACTCACGTCGTCTTTTTACTGGATCATTTTAATTTTGTCAGGACTCTAAAAATATATTCAAATAAAACAGAAAAAAAAGTACCTTTTAGTTGAGCTGATCACAAAGAGTTTGTTGCAACAAACAGTGCTGCGGCTGTGCAGCAGTGGTGCATGATGGGTAACCGGCTGTGTGTCATGGGGGCGGTTTAAACAGAGGAGTGACCAAAGCACACTTTAACACTGCTGTGAGACAAATTGTTACAAATTGGTATTTTTCCACTTTATAGGATTACAAAGGGGCCCCTGTTGGGCATCACCAGGGGCCCGAGACAGAGGCAGAGGAGGAGGAGGAGGAGGAGGAGGAGGAGGAGGAGGAGGAGGAAGGGGGGGGGTCAGAGGAACAAAGAGAGTCTGGGAATCAGCTGCAGCCGCTGGTCCAAACACACACAGCAGGTCCGTCTCTGACGTTAAACACAACTAATCAATTCATCTGTTAGTCGATCGACAGACGTTTAAAGGGAATTTAAATGTTCGTCTCTCTGCAGTTTATTTTGAAAGTTTCCCTGATTTCACCTTAAAGTAACAATCTGGGAAACGTCCATTTCGTTCTCTTTGGTGTCACCATATGGCGTTAAGCTGTAACTGCAGGTTTGGACCTCAGTCGACCTCCCAGGGACCCAAACAGACGATCAGAGATCAGGATTTATATATTTATCTGTATTTGTTGAGGCAGCAAAATTATTTGTATTTGAATTAAAGTGGAAATAGGTTTAACAATCCTGTCTTTGTTTTCATTAAACCTCTAATTTTAGGATATTAAAGTGTTAAAATAAACTATTCTGCAGAGTCTCGACTCTCCGTCTGATCCAGATCACAGATGACTGCACTGACCGCTCAGCCAAAGCTCAGCTCCCACACACACACCTGCAGCTGTTTACACATGCATGACACACAGAGAGACAAGCAGAGGACAGAGACGGAGACGGTGATGGAAAACACGTCCATGGCGGGAAAGTCACCACAGACACCCGCTTCATAATAATCATAATACTGCAGATATCAGAGCTTCCATCAGCAGCCGGAGGTTCAGTCACCGCTGTGTTACCTCGATACACTTAACAGACAACACCTGCAGGATTTATGACATCACAGCTAGTCTGGAGCCAATCATGAAGCCTTCAGCGCACAAACACTGAGGATGAACTTTACAGTGAAGCAGAGCTGCAACGCACGATTATTTTTAATCGTTTTATCGATGAAATGATAGAAAACAGTGAAAAATTCTTTCCACAGTTTCTCAGTAAAGTCAGTTTGTTTTTCTTCACTAAGAACCTAAAATATTAAGATATTTAATTTACTGTCATATATGATGAAGCTGGAAACATCATGTTTGATTAATTGATTAATTGATTAATTGATTAATCGTCGCAGCTCTACAGGGAAGTTGGACGCCTGCAGTTCAACTTATTCTGGATTTGAATGATGGTTTAAGAGTCATTTATTAAGCAGGAATCATGAATATTTGTCTGTTTCCAGATTCTCTGATGTGAAGGGTTGCTGGTAGAGAAGCTGTAGAGCCAATATGTCCACATTCTGAGGGATCAATCTATCAATCGATCATCTCGATCAGCCCGGAGGAGCCTGCGACGGTTCAATACTTCCTCCCTCCAGCAGGTGACGACTGACGTGACAGTCGGTCTGAATAATTCAGGTTAGACGTCTTCACATGTTCGTGGCGGCGAGTCTATAAAAGACATGTGACCTCATTTTACAGCCAATGAGTGTGTCCGATCCATCCGCAGGTATTTACTGAGAGAGAAGCTCTCGGCCTGGACATGAAGACCATCATCATCATCATCATCATCATCATCATCATCACGTTAACGGAGGAATATCAGCATATTGATACATCATTAATGATCTTATTAACATTTATTCATCTATAAAGACGCCGTCTCCTCGACATTATGTGAAATGTTGCTGTCTGGATTATGTTCCTGAAGCTTAACTGTCTAAACATAAATACAAAATACATTTATCATGTATTTATCTGCTTCGGTTGGATGTTGTTGGAAGAATAATGAAATATTTTACCAGTGAAAGTTTGTCAGAGACATTTTGCAACTTTACTTTTATAAACATTTAAGACTCTTTCAGACCTGAACCTTTGTTACGTAAATGTTCTGGCAGTTTAACACGTCAGTTTCATCTCTTCTTATTCTGAATTATTCTCTTTTACATCAGTTCAAACTTCTCCAGTGTGAAGTTTATCTTTGAGTTTAGAACCGTTTGTTGACATTTTATAGAACAAACAGACTTCAGGATCACAAGTTTACAGGTGATCACTCTTCTCCTTCATTCATATTATTATTTAGTTCTGGATCACTGAGTATTTGCTGGAACAGAGAGATGAAGTGTCGTATTTCTCTCAGGAAGTGTCTCCTAGAAACAGTTTCCCAGTGACGTTGTGTTGGCGAACGTTTAGTGGAATGAATGAAGCTACGTTTCTATATATGTGTCTCTGCAGTGGGAGGTCAGAGGTCAACATACAAGATGCAGGACAGCAGAGACCAGGTTCACATCCTGAGTCCTGTGTGTGTTCAGGTTAGTGAGAGATGCTGCTGTGGCTTAAATGTTCAGAAAAAGGAGAAAGGAAAAAGGACACATTTTCTGCACATCTCCAGCTTTATATTTATATTCTGGGGCTCTACTGGAATAAAAACTCCTTATTTATCTTCTACTGGTCCTTTATGCAGCCCCTCAGTTCAGCCTCTGTCTGAAACAGGCCGTTTTAGCTCCTGTCTCTTTAAGCCCCGCCTCCTGATGAGCCCACTCTGTTCTGATTGGTCAGCTTTCAGGAAGCTTCCTCCGACTCCGGAGGCTACGTAAACAAACTATAGTAGCAGGATTTCACTTCTTTTTCTCCTTCTTTACTCCAAATGTCAATTTCTCAAATCCATCCGTACATGTTGGAGCTGAACAACACATGGAAACACCTTAGCAACCACCTTAGCAATCACCTTAGCAACCAAAGCTACAGAACAGACGGCTGTTTGTGGGCATGTACGATGAGCGAACGTCAACATGTTTGGGTTGAAGCCCCGGGTTTTGACTTGCAGGCAGCATTTCTACATATGTTACCGGAGTATTCTGGTTATTTTCTACCGCTGAGGTTTACTATCTGATCGCTGTTATTAGTCTTTGGTTTCTAAACAAACTAACATGACCAAACTCTTCATGATGGAGGAACATGTGACCCGGTGCAGCGATGTGGAGAATCAACAGACTTTAACCTCAAGTTTTGGAACTTTGACCATGTTTAACATCTGATATCAGAGCAGGATATAAATGCTGTGGGAGACCTGATATCACGCTGTTGTTAGCAGAATAAACAGCGTGTTTTTTGCCCTCACGCGTCACACAGCATCAAGAGAGTAATAACTGCTGCCTGTGAACATCATCTGCAGAGGGCAGCTTTGTTTCTGTCCTGAGCTGATGAGTGGAGGTGGGTTTTTTGGCGCCACACCGCAGGTCCTGTGATGGTGAAGCGGAGGTTAACTTGTTGAGGTTATGGGACACTTCCCACATGACTGATAAGAACCTGCTGACACTGATTCTGTGGATGTGAGCTTCACAGCTTCACAGCTCTCTGCTCCAGCTGAGTAAATGGCTTATGTGTGAAATGTAAGCTATGCAGGTCAGTGCAGTCCGGAGTCACACTGAGCAAATAAATACTGTGATGTAACAGTGAACCCCCCCCCCCACCACCACCACCACCACCCCCACCTCTACATTAAACACATAGTTCATTACCGCCGACACACTTTCACCCCGCCGACACGTCTAACGGCCCCCCGCTCAATGATGACACATAAATCACAGACTGATAAATACACCTGATTGGTCTTTGTTCCAAACGTTCTGTGTTCTAATGCAGAAAGATGAATTCTTATGTAAAAATCAATACAGGATGTTCTGCAGAAAGGTGTCAGCGTTTAGTGTTATGGATCTTTATCTGACGGAGAAGCAGCTGCCGCTTCGGGATGGAGACGTTTTGGTTTTGTCGATCGATAAACGGGACACTTCTTCTTCTTCTTCTTCTTCTTCTTCTTCTTCTCCCGTCGTCCCTCCTTCGTCCAGCATCCGTCTTCTCAAGTACACTTTAAACGTGCAGATGTGAGATATTCTGATGACGGCTCTAAATCACGTTTATTGCTGATTGTGGAGATCTGAGCAGTTTCATAAAGGAGCCGATTCATCGTTTCAACTATAAGAAAACTGAAAAACTTTCCCAACAGAAACCCCCAAAAATATTCAGTTTACAGTGACTTAAACTTATTTATGATTATTTATTACTTATTTATTTATTTGGATCCTGATTAGCTTCCACATTGTGGTTGCATCAACATTATTCAATATTTAAATAAGAGAAAAAAAACATCAAAAGGTGTTAAACTGTTACAACCAAAGAAAAGTTCATACAGAAATATCTGAGAAGCTTTAATTTATTGATGATCAATAGTTGTCCATTAAGTGATTGACTGATAGTTTAACAGTTCTGCAGTTTAGATTGTTGCTTCAGTTATTTAACTGTTGACTTTTTGAATATTGAACTAAAATCATCAACAAACAGCTGCGAGTGTTTCAGCAGAAAGAAGATTTAAATCAATGTTTATATGTTCTTCTAAATGTTACAATATGACAAACATTCAAACATTATGGCAACTAATAAATGAGCATAAAACACAACAATAAACAACAATAAACAAACACAAGAAGAAGAAGAAAAGATTCTGGACTAAATCACATGTTCTAGATTTGGGGAAGATTAAATGTTTTTCTTTTGGATGAATGATGATAAATAAATATAATAATAAATATTAGCCTGTATGTTTGATCACAGATTATATTCAGAACATTTGACGGCTGTTTGGACTCAATATTGATCAGAAACATCTATAACTGGTTTATCTGATTAACAGCATCATATCAACTACTGTACAAGCACTTCCTGTTTACATTTACAAAGTGTTTATAACATGCAGGATTAATATTTATAACTAATACAAACAATATAAACATAAACCGGTGTGAACACAGAAAGGTTGAACCCTAATAATAATAATATTAATCATCATAATAAAAGTTTCAAACACAAAATGCAGCTCAAAGTTCTTAACAAATCTAAACTGTCAGTGAACATTATGTCATAAAAATATATAATCATGTTGGTGTTTGTTACGGCCAACATATGAAGACACCTGACGATTACTTTATTTATAAGAAGTAAATAGATAAATGAACCAAAACTATGAGAGTCTGGAGGTCAAACACACAACGAGCTTCCATAAACTAACAAACAAAACCATGAAAACTGAACCATCAGACCTTCATCCTCTAAAGAAATAACACAAAATAAAAGAGTCTAACAGTGAGTCGGCTGCTGTAATCAGCTGATCACCTGACAGGGTTCAAACAAACATAAACAGCTGTTTGCTGCTTTAATACTTTCATTTAGTTTGTTCTCTCATCATAAACAAAAATCCACAAAGAGCTTCTGTTTCCTTCTTTATTGATCTGAAACCTGTTTCCTGTTAAGATTCCTCAAACATCAGCCTGGTGTGTGTGTGTGTGTGTGTGTGTGTGTGTGTGTGTGTGTGTGTGTGTGTGTGTGTGTGTGTGTGTGTGCCCGTCTCCTTCCTGTCAGGTCATTTGAGGGATGCAGACGTTTGAAGATGATGATGAAGACATTAATGGTGCAGAAACCTCCTCCCTGCTGCTTATTGTTTTATAAAGCGAGACAGACAGTCCAATCTCAGATTGATTATGCTGCTTCTCTCCATTGATCGTGCCGCCTGCTGCTCTCCCTTCAAGTGTGTAAAAAAGAGAAAAACACTTTGATTCCTATTTGTATTTATTCTCCTCTCCATGAAGAGCTGAAGAATAGTTTTTATATTAATTTCATGGATTATTTGCTCATTATGCATTAATCACGGTGCCCCATCTGGAAGGTGCAGGCGTGACTGTGTGAGAAACAGCCATTCTGGTCTCAATTAGATTATGCCTCTGCTCGCCGTCTACCCATAAATCACTTCTCCAAAGTGAAATTAACAGTTACTGGAGCGCATTAATATCCCGAGTCAGGCATGAGGGGAAGGCAGCGACTGGAACCAGCCATCTCTCACAATGTTGAAAACATCATTCTGTTTGTGAAATATCAACATTACATGCTAAGGTTTCTCTGACAGGAGGAGTGATGGTGTGTGAAGCAGCAGCGCGCGCGCACACACACACACACACACACACACACACACACACACACACACACACACACACGTTAATGTAAAGTAATTAAAGTCTGAGTGATTCACTGTAAAGAATGATACTGATGACTGTTGTGATTGTGATGAAGATATCACATGTGGATATTTAGATTTTATCATCTGTCATCAACTTCACACGTCTGAATGTTTTGCAAAATTAACATTTTTGTATCTCATTTCTTTTTTACACGACGCTCAACGATTAAACTGTTTCCCCCAAAGAATCCCAGTGAATCTTTCCTGAACTTTAACCCAGATGTGTCTAAACACAATCAGAGAATACACACATACAGTCTGCAGATGTTTTCAGTATTAAACAGAGACAAAGTGAGTCTCAACACAACCAGGAACTGTTTTATACATCGCTGTAGTTTCTACTGGATCCGATATTTTACTGTAACAATCAACCAGGTACTTTGTGTCTGAACATTTCACTCATCAACACTTTATTAACTTGCTGAATACATTAATTAACAACATTTTCTCATCATGTTAATAGAAAACGTGAACGCAGCGAAACGCTTCCTGCAAATCATATTTGATGTTGCAGTTTAATCGTATCTGAACGTAACTTGTTGTTATATGTGAGTTGACAGCAGAGAGCCAGAAAACTGTCTGTTGTTATCACATGTTATATATGTTATAATAGTATTTAAATTCATACATTCAAAGAGTTTAGTTGTATCTGAATAGTGTATTATGAGTGTATTTTGCTAATACACTTTAGTATTTCCATTTTAAGCTAATCTCCCATCACATCAATGTTAGCGACAGAGCTAAGCTAACAGGCTCGGAGATCAGAGATCTTTATTTTCACTCTTCAGTGACTCTTTCTTGAATGAAATAGTGAACAGTAGCGAACAGAATGAGGGGAAAGTGAACACAAAGTAGAGAGACAATTAAAAAAGAAACTCCAGTAGCTTCTGTGATCGACTAGTGCTAGCAAGTTAGCGAGTTAGCGAGTTAGCGAGTTAGCGGTTAGTGCTGCAGGTCACTACGTCACCATGACTACGACCAAATTTTTCACTAAAACAGGCAGATTAATTTCACTGAATCACTTCCTGGTGTGAACAGATCTTTATACTAATAATACAAACATGAACTACTTTTTACTCGTTACAGTAGTTTTCTAACAGCTGCTGCTACATCTGATGTTTCTGATTTAATTTAATTTACATGTGTGAATGTTTGATTGTATGTTTTATTTTTGTTCTTCAGGTTTTCACTGGTTCAGTCTTTAATCGACATGAATCAGCACTGATCAGCATCACTGAGCAGGTAGAATAACTGAGGTGTAACATGGTAACATCTGTCTGATATCTGTCTCCATAGCGACAAAACTATTCTCACTTCTGATTGTTTCCTTTGTTCCTGACGAGCATCTGGAGCGCAGCTGTTTTAAAAATTAGTCAGATTTTACATATAAAACTTACCATCAACTGATGAAATATTCTGCATTTTTACAGATTAAACTCTGCTGATATACTGTTTGTTCCCTGCACACATGAAGACGACAATGTTCTGATCAAAGCTTCACTGTCTTTTTATAATGATTACATGTAAATAACATGAGCCAGCGTTCGTCACATGATCCTGAAATAACAAACGTCTTCTGGTTTAACATCGTGGTGACGAAGGTCGACAGTCCTCTACAACTCTGAAGAATTTAATCCTTTTAATTAAAACAACAACTTTATATTTCTATATATATATATTTCACTCTGAAATACGTCACACGAGTGAAGAAAAAGACTCTCTGTCTTTAAAGCATTAATAATAATAATAATAATAATAATAATAATAATAATAATAATGTGAGGGTTGTTGCTGCCTCTCAGCAGCAGCAGAGACAATAAGAGTCAAACAGTGAGATATCATCGTGAACAGTCAGATCTCAGGGGAAGAGGACTTAAAGCCGCTGTGTGATGTCCGTCACATCTTTGATAGATTGGAAGTGTGACATTAAAATGGAAATTACTCGAGGGAGACTTGACAAGAGGACGGCAGGCGACCTTTGACCTCCGGCTAAGACCACAGACTGACAGGAAGGATGGATAGTAGAGACTGAAGAGCCGCTTACATAAAGACTGAAGAGTCATGTGTGATTGTAATAACACGTTGATATCTGACTGTAGCCTTTAACACTGATAACTGTATTTATATGCTGCGATCTGATCAGGGATCAATATTAAAAACATGTTTATTTTACTCATAAAAACATCCCTGAGTCCACATGGTCAATGATTTTCTTTCTGTAATGAGACAAAATGAGTTATTTTTATGTAAATTAATATGAGTTTCCTGTGAGATCAGATCACAGCAGCAACGTCAGGTAATTACAAAGAAAATCCTG
This sequence comes from Thunnus albacares, assembly GCF_914725855.1. Lineage (NCBI taxonomy): Eukaryota > Metazoa > Chordata > Actinopteri > Scombriformes > Scombridae > Thunnus > Thunnus albacares. Next base: position 1,160,306 of record NC_058123.1, read on the forward strand.
CATTTTTAACCCTGATCCTGATCAAACAAATTGTGCATTTTTCAGGGAAAAAATTGTTGTTGAGCTTGTTTGTTTATGTATTTTATGTATTTATATTCCATTTAGTCAAAATCTGTCACAATTCATGAGTACAACATTTTAAAGAATAGATGTGGAGCAATTCTGCAACAGTTGACGTTCGCTGCACAATAAAATTACATCACAATAATCAAACAATCTAAACCTGAACACTGACAGATCCAGTTGATTATATGAAGATGTTTATATCTGGAACATGACGGCTGATGGTGATACTGGTCTGACAGTAAACGCTGAACCATTGATCTAAGAAGCACATAATAATGTTAAACATGTCGTGGACACGTAGAGTACAGAGGACGAACATGAAAACGAAACATGACCTTCGTAACAAAACGTGTTTTTTACTCTTTTAATCAGGCTGCGGGAACACAGAACATGAACGAGGACTTAAAAAAACCTGCAGCTGAGGACTTAAAGTTCATTAAATGAGAAGGAGGAGAGAGAATATAAAAGGGAGATAAAGAGTGTAAAGATGGAGCTGGAGATAGATTGTGGGACCATGCAATTCCCTAAACTATGATGACTCCTGCTCTTACATCTGTCAGGCTGTGAACAGCAGCAGAGGAGGAGGAGGAGGAGGAGGAGGAGGAGGAGGAGGCCTCTCCATACATAATTAATGACATCATTTCAACTACACTATTGACTAAACAAATGCATAAATCACACCGGCCCGAGTCAATAGACACGGAAACGTTTAATCATGTTCTAAATAATGACTACTGTTCCCATAATGCCATAATTATTTTCAGCTGCTGATGTGAATTAATCGGCTGTCAGAGCGGCGATCAGAGCGGCGAGCAGACGTGAAGCAGCAGCGATCAGGGAGGCCGAGCGGTGATTGACAGCGACGGAGGAGAAAAAAAAGCCGAGCGGGGCCGGCGGGCGGCGTCTTTATGTGGAGTGGCAGGTGAAAAGTGGCTGTCAAAAAATGCAGTGGATATTTGCTGTTTTGTTTATCAGCTGGCTGGCGCTGAATAAAAGTGGGAGAACATGTATAGCCTGTCCGTCTGCCTTTTCATCTGCTTCCCTAAATGGGTCTGGGGATTGGAGAGTGCAGTTTATCCCCTCCATTCTCCCTGACAGAGAAACCATTTAAAGCTCAGAGACAGCAGTCTGTCACCAGAGACAGCGCTCAAATCAACTCTTCACATGCTGCTGCTGCTGCTGCTGCTGCTGCACATCAGCAGGTTTATCCCGATGTCTGCCCTCCACTTATATCACTGAGACCAATCTGTCATTACCATCATTCACACGTATCACAACCAGAGCTCAGACAACACCTGCACTAACTCTCAAACCAACAAAACCTGTCTTTTATTTATTTATTTATTTTTAATGAATTTGGTTTTTTTTGTGTCTGATTCAGTCGGTTAAATGTTCAGTTACACTTTCTGTAAATTTTATTTTCCCAAACTTGAAAGTTTAACTCCTGGCAGGAATAAAATGATGGCAGAGAATTGCAAAAATCTGTTATATATTTATAATTTTCTTGTCCTAAAAGTACTCCTCTCATTAAATCAAACCCCATTGTTGATCCTTATAATGGTTGCAATTGTTTCAGCAGCAGCTACTCATTATTTACATGTTGTTAGATATAATAACTGTTACGGTTGATAAAGATGAATCCGGGTTTGCAGGATGAAGTAGCCCAGTCATCATTAAACCACATATACACCTGTAATTTATATAAAGTATCTCTCTGTTTGGACCTTTTTGCAGAGAAATATGTCCAGGCCATCCAGTAGACGTGGTTATATGTTGAAATATAGTCATTATATTTCCTTAAATACAGGTTATAATCTACTGAACTTAATTTTTTAGTGTTTGCAGATGACTCTTTACTGTGCTGTGAGCTGTTCTGTTATCAGCTGTTCAGACAACAAACAGAGTTTAGAAAAACAGGAAGTATAAATCACAGCTTCTGCTCCATTAAATCCTCGTGTTTGAGTCTCATCCTGACCGACCGGGTATCTAAAGCCCCGCTGACCTCTGTTAGCTCGGAGCTATCGTTACGTTTCCAAACTGAAATCCCACTTTTCGTGTTTCTGCCATCGTCTAACGTTCCCGCCCCGGATTCAAACGATCTTCCTACAACTTGTCTGGCTGCTCTGTGAAACAACTGGACCTGCTGGGCATTTCTGCTGGACCTCTTGTAGACCACTAACACGACATTTTGACCATCACATCGGGCATTTAACCCAAACGATGGTTTTTCTTTCTAAACCATTTATAACCATTTGAACCCGAACCAGGGGAAGGATTGGTGCATCACCTGCAAACAAAAATGTTCCTCTATTTTGTGCTATTAACACCAAAACACATGCATAATAATTCTGTACCAACAATAAACAGATTGTTGACATGGAGGAATCTGTACCAACAGCCACTTCCTTACAAAAAAACATGTTGGTTGTAAACAGGAAGTGAACAGTGATCTATAATAACGTCACCTGATCTCCTCCTTTGTTCCCGTCATCATCACTACAGCTGCTAGAGGACGCTGTCACTGCATTATGAACAGATGTTTTGTTGGAGTTGCTGAAATGATGGATTCTGTCTTTTTTTTCTAAATTCTAATAAGAATTTAGAATTTAGAAGTAGTAATATTCTTCTTTTTCTTCCTCATTTCTCTAATTTCCTGCCTTTCTTCCTCTGGGGTTTTGTCTCTTCTCTCTGGAGGACGTTACAAACATGAATGGAGATTTATCCGGGTCAACAGCAGCTTCAGTTTCACTCTGATTCTGATGGTAAAGCCGCTTTGATGAGCCCGTCTCCTCCTGACACCTCCCCTGACACTCAAGGGAATCTCCTCTCCAAACGCCATCCAGCCGGGTCGCAGGTTAATGACTTTGTGTTTACCATCCAACCGGCTCTTTGATAACAAGCCGCCCTTCCTCCTCCTCCTCCTCCTCCTCCCTCCATGTTCCTGCCCCGCCGAGGCCGATGAAGACGCTCGGTGTAGCAACCCGGAAGCGAGGAATGTGACGCCACACACAAGGGGGCTTTGTGGGAGAACAAGCAGAGTGAGAACCACTAATATTTATTCATGATAGAGAGAAAGTAGTGGTTTGTTGGCACAGGCTACTTCATTTACATTCTGTTATAGACTGTTTGCCCCAGCGTGGGAGCTCTGTCCATCTCCAAATAGATGAACCTGTCCTGCTCACTCCTTCTCCCTGTCAGCCAGTCATGTTGCCTCGCAAGAAAACTCCTCAAAGAAGCTTCTGCAGGTTGTTTCTCCGCTGTAATGGAGTCTTTATAAACACCAAGACGCTCAAAAGAGATGGACGTCTGCGCAAAGGCACAGGAATTCAGCAGTTTGCTCCTGTGATTAAAGGATATTTATTTATATCAAGATTTAAATGCAGCATCTTGTTTCTGAGGGAGTCCACAGACACAAAAACATGAATAATCAGTCTATAAAAGTGAATCAATGGTTTATAACACACTATAATGTAGCCGTCAGCAGATATAAGTGGTTATTAATAAAACAACTATAACTCCAGAAGTGTTTGCTGCTGTATAAACAGATAAATATTAATAATATAGTAAAAAAACAGCTGTAATAACAGGAAATGGAAACAGTGTAAATGTTGATTATGTTGTATTCTTTTTATTTATTATCATCCTGAAGGAAGATTAGTTTACAAACACACTGATGACAAACAAAAACAACCAAAGAGTCAACGACATAAATACAAGATAAAAAGATAAATTAAAATAATAAAAATACAATAAAATAAACTATGTAATATTAATAGAAACACTATTACCTTCTACCCTGCACACACACATGTAATATTAATACACTACTACCCTGTACATTCAAATAAATATATATATAAAAAATACAATAAAATAAAGATAATACTAATAGAAACACTAAAACCTCTACTGCCCTGTACATACAAATAATATATATATATATAATAAAATAAAGTTTATTAATAAAGAAACTGGTGTTGATCAAAGTGTTTTACAGAGAAATTTAAGATATAATTAAATAATTAAAACTAAAATAAATAAGTAAAACCAGACAGAGCAGAGTTAAAACAATTGTATCATTATATTAATAATTAAAGTGACTCTGTATAAAAGGTGAGTTTTTATCTGGACTGCAGGTTGATTTTCCTGATTTTACTGAAATAAACGTAAACGTTGAGCCTGATTTTTGTGTAGTTTTGCTCCTTTAACACTTGTTCTCCTGTTTCATGGGAAACAGATCGACACCGGCGGCGCTGAGGATGATAAGAGTGTAATGATTGGCCCACGAGTTTAAAGAGTCACACACTTAATCACCGGCGGGTGAGAAGAGGCCGAAGATAAAGCAGCTGGAAACCAGTTTGACTCTGAAGGGGGAATATTGAGTCTCTGTCAGCATCTTCAACAACAGCTGCACAGTTTCTCACCAGAGTTTCATCTAAAGGAGCCTCACTGATGAGAAGAGAGTATTATTATTACTGATTACCAAGACCACTTTCTGGATAAATATTGGATCAATTGTTGAGTTATACAATTCAATTTTCTAGTTTTTAGCTCCTATTTTCTAATATTTCTTATTGTCAGACACTGAACCTCATGCAAGAAACTTTCACACAAACATTTGTTCTGAACATACGAGCGATTTAAGTTCAGAGTTCAGAGCTGTCTTCATATGAATAAACTAAAATAAAATATTTAACTAAATCAAACTGAATACAAAATTAATATTCTCTTCAGCATATCATCAAGCTCCCAAACTATTGATGAAGGTGTCCCTCAAGGATCAATATTAGGCCTCCTGCCGTTCACAAATAAATAGTGTTAATTTTCCAACTCAGCACTGTAATATCTGTTTCTATGCAGATGATACCATCTTGTTCCACAGACCAACCAGACCTTCTGCAGGCCTTTGTTTGATTTAAAACTGGTTCAGACAAACCTCTGATGCTCTAAATGGTGAACTTATTGACTCAGTGCAACAATATAAATATTCTGGATTGTCTTCATGAACATCTCGCTCAAAAACTAGAAATTCTGATTAAATTTGTGCACCAGAACAGAGCTGGTCTGAAAACACATTTCAATCAAACAGCTTTTGAAAGTGAACTTTTTTCCTGTATATCGCTTCTGAAAATATATTTTTATCATATTTCAGTTTGTAAAGCACTTTGTAATCTCTGAATTTGATAGGTGCTATATAAATAAACCGTATTACTATTATTATTATTAAGTGCCATTCAATTCATAACATCTCACACTCACCAATGTGAGTTATATGTAAAAGGTCAGACTGGTTTTAAACATTCATCATACAGACTCTGTACTGGGACAGACTGGTATCCATTAACGCCATTAATGTTAAAATTACCTGATCAATAGATGAATATAAATTAATGCAATATGTAATAAAACAATCTTCTATTACCCAGAGATGATGGCTGAAAGGGAATGACTGATGCTGAACTTTTTTCATAACTCACTAGTGGAAACAGAGACTTTGAAGTTTTAGTAGATGATATTTTTCATAATGTTTGTGATTGATCTCAACAACATTTCCTGAATAACAAACTAATGATTAATTAACTAATTAGGCGCCTGTATCTGATTGAAAGTTGACCTCTGCTTGTCAGATGTTTGGATGAAGGTGAATCTGGCTGTTAATACAGATATTCACTTTTTATATATGTCATATTTTATAGATATATATCTGAAATTTGTCAATAATCCAAACCAGACTACGGTGGTAGCAGCTGGAGAGAAAATGCCAGCGACGTCCTGCAGATATAATAACGTCTGTTAATGCCGGCTGATTAATGCACATAATGAAAGACGATCAATAGTAATAACCTGCGGTGACACCAGTGTGTTTGAGTTGGAAACAGCACAAAGTGAACCTGTGACACATTTTTATTTACACCTCAAACACATCATCTGCCTCCTCAGCCTTATGTGGTTAAATTCCCGCCCCCTCCACCTCCCCATATAAAATGTATTGCCATTTAAACATGACAAAGAGGCCATGGAGGTGGTCATTACAATAATCCATCATGTCTTCCAGTGGTTGGATCCAGCCTAGCGGTAAATCCAATCTAAGCAAGGGTCAACACTGTTTTTTTCCTCCAATATGGCTGACTGCTGCGTCCGCTCGGCTGTCATCAGTTAGCTTTTGTCAACATGAGGCCAACAAACGGAGACACATTAATGCTGCAGACACACCAACACATGCTGCTCATTCTACAGCTGCTGTTACACTTCAATACATCTAACATACATGTAGACAGAGATGATCAAGTTTATTAGCCCTGATCTCGATCCCAGTCCTTTAATAATGAATATGTCTGATATGATACGTTTATTTATCTAAATGTTTGTTAAATATGTATCTGACACATTGGAATAATGGAGTAATGGAGATTCAACAACTGAAACTGATGTTAATTGATCCACTAGACAGAAGATGTGTCACTTCGTTTGGAGTTGATGAAACTACAAAAACCTCAGATGCTCGAATGTCCTGCTGTCGTTACCGAGCTGCAGCTCCAACGGCATTAAAGCGCCAACGACGCCGGCTAGACGCTCCAACTTCTCTCTAGAAACTTCTCTCAATCACTGTTTTCAACGAGTCATTATGATCTCAATCTCTAATTAAAAAAAAGATTTGTTGGCTCAACATAAAGGTGTTCCTCAAGGTTCTACTTTAGGACCACTTATATATATACATATATGTATTATTTATATTAAGTAATTCAACTCTTTATTCTCTTTTATTCAACTCTATTTTTACAGGAGAACATTTGAACAGGCAAAAAGTTACAGAAGTTACGTCGGCACTGGTGTTACGTAGTAACGAGTATCACCTCAACAAATAACTTCAAAAGAATGAGGAGATAGAAGTGATTTTACAGTTTATTGTTTTACAGCGTACCAGCCCTTTAATAACGAATATCTGCTGATATTCTGATATGATTTCACTCACTGAGCACTTTATTAGGAACAACTGTACAACAGCTCTGCTATAAAATCTACTTTTATGAAGCTTCTACGTTGTCAGAAAGGTGATAATTCTCCTTTATGTTTATGACCGCAGTGAATTATGCTGTTCCTAATATTTTGTCCACCTCATCAACATACATGAAAGGGGGCAACGTTTTATTGTTTAGCATAGAGAAGACTACAGCTCCCATGAACATTTAACAGTTATACAGCATCATAGCTTTGTTTCATCTCTGCTGAAGTCAGTTTTCCAACATTTCTCTGGTTCTTTTGTTTTCTATCATCTTAGAATTAAACAGTGAAGTGTTGCTGTTGTAATGTAGTGCTACAGAACTACAGTATATCATTACAGTTTATCACATTATCAACATGCAGATGCTGTTTGATTTCAGATACAATTTACTTGAAAAATCAATACTTTGTTTCTTGTATTAAATCTGCGACACATTTGTGAAATATTTGCTACCCGCCTGCTTTAATATTCATAATATTCATAATTTATTTGTACATATGTTTAAAAATGTTTTATTCTTATATGTTAAAACAAGTTTTCAGTCAGTAGAGTTTGATTAGTTTTCTTTCCTGAAGCTTTTAATACGTTTATTTTATTGGCACTGTTGTGGTGTTTTGTGTTTTTAAATGTTTTAGAGAACAAGATGGTAAAACTAGTTTATCTTAATTATAATAATTATGAATCTGATGGTGTTTTTTAGCTCCTTTAACTCTGAGATGCTGCAAAACCAAACAGTGCAATATTGTGTTAATGGTGACTAATGTGCAGGTATGGATCTGTGGTCGTCCCTCGTTGTCCTCCTCCAGGCAGCCTAAGGAACCCCCCATATAGAGTTAATCATTACATCCCAACCCCTACCCTCATTGATTACCCACATACTGCAGTCAATCCCGCGCTGGATGCAGATTGCTGTGGCAGAACAGTCGCCTCAGCCTTTAAAACTGCTTTCATTTTCTGTGTTTGTGCTAAAGAAATATCGACCGGCTGTATGTGAGCGCTCAACAAGTTTGTGCCCAGTCGATCTTCAGCATAACACACACACACACACACACACACACACACACACACGAGATGATGATAAAAATTGTTTTTTTTCTGAGGTTTCATCAAAGTTGAATTGACTTTTTGTTTTCTTGTTGCTTGTCAGAGTTGAATTGTGAGATGAGAGTTTGAAGTGAAGAGAAGATGGAGGAGCTGAAGCTCAGAGTTACAGTTATCTGAACTTAAAGCTGAGTTTATAACTTGATGTAAAAGGTTAAACATGAATCCTTCCACAGATCTTCAGTGCAGTGTGATTTCACCGGTATTGTATTCACCTGCAGCTTCATATATAAATCAGTATCAACAAAGTGCTTCACAAAAATATGAAAATACAGTAGTAGTAGTAGTAGTAGCAATAGTAGTAGTTGTGGTAAAACAACGAGAAAGTTGTAATAAGGAAATGAAATCAGAACAGACATAAAATTAAAATAAAAAAGGGAGGAAAATGGAATAAAATACACAAAATAGAACTTAGTTAAACATCAGATTAAACAAGATTCTTATTAGCATTTTAAGTCACGTTAGCTTTAATCAAGTAATGTTAGCATCAACATTAGCATTTTAAAAGTCACGTTAGCATTAAAGAGGTAATATTAGCTTTAAAAGAAAGTAATGTTACCATTAAAAGAGTAAGATTAGCATCTCAGAGAGCAGTGTTAGCATTAAAAAAGTAACGTTAGCATTAAAAAGGTAATGTTAGCTTTAAGAGGAAAGTAATGTTAGCATTAAAAGAGTAAGATTAGCATCTCAGAGAGCAGTGTCAGCATTAAAAAAGTAATGTTAGCATTAAAAAAGTAACATTAGCATTAAAAAGGTAATATTAGCTTTAAGAGGAAAGTAATGTTACCATTAAAAGAGTAACATTAGCATTTTAGAGAGCAGTGTTAGCATTAAAAAAGTAATGTTAGCATTAAAAAGGTAATGTTAGCTTTAAAAAAGTGTTGATGTTAGCGTTTAGCTCCAGTAACTTTACAGCCTGGCTGTGGACTCTTAGTCTAAACAATAACTGGATCAATTGATAATCATACAGAACAACAATAATCATTAGTAGCAGTTTGTTCTGTAATCTGGCTGTAAAACAGATTTTCTGGTTGTAAGAGACTTTGTTCTATTGTTGCCATGTGAAGCGACCAAATAAAGAGGTTTTATAAAGACATTTTGCTCCTGTGGTCCTGAGATGTGCAGGAATTGTTAAACAGCCGGTTGTTTCTGTGTGTTGACTCTCAGCTGTTCAAACAGGAGCGCCGTCACCATCACTCTTTGCTCAGCTGAAGAAAGGATTCCTCCGTCACAGTTACAGCTCAATAAGCTTTACAGTGACCGCTGCTAAAAGAGAGAGAGGAGCGTCGCAGGCTGTTTGACTTCTAAAAAAACAACATTTCTGACTGCAACACTTCACTTCCAATCTGTTTTAATCTCTCCAAATCCTGAATGTTCTGCATCTCTTTCACTCGTCGGAGGATTTGAGTAAAGCTTTCAGACGGCGGCGGCCTTCTGGCTTCAGCTCAGATGTAAAAGCTTTGTTATAGATGTGTAATTTAAAATACGCTCTCCTCCATCTCCTCAGAGACATTAAGCAAATGTGCCGAGCGCTTCTTAATCTGCCCTGATTAATATTTCCTCTGAGGGAATAAGTTACAAGGCTTTAAAGTCACCGCCACTAGAAACAACTTGTGAGACTTATTTAAATGGATATCTGGCTCCCATCATATTCATGCCTCCGAATGGAAACTGATATTTTCTATTAATCTGTATTTTATGAGGCAATTGGCTGCGATAAATGAATTAACCAAATTACATCTATATAGCCGGCGTCGTGAATACCTTTAGTGGTTTTGTGTTTAATCTCTGGAAGTCATGAAATTATTCTCAGCCTGCTGTTTGTCTAATGTGGTGGTTCTCAACCTGAGGGTCGAGACCCTTCAGTGGGTCGTAGGATTAATCTGACAACTGATGAATAAGTTTAGAAATAAGAAAATAAACATACTCTGCTTTACTGTAATATTAGTTTCTTTATTAAGAAATAATGAAGACTATTGTTACCACTCAATAAAAATGCAGCCGTCATAAAGGACTTACAGGAAGTAAATAACGGCGTCAATAACAGTTAATAGAGTATTTATATAATTATTATTAGTATTTATATAGATTAATTATAACCTATTAATAAAAACTGGTCTCTGGGTTTCTTCTTTTCTCTTTGGCAAAAATGCAGTTTAAAATATACATTAATTAATACTCAGTGTTAACTTGGTAATAACTAATTTTATAACGTATTTACTTACTTGTAACTTTTGTTTAATTAGCAAAGAATAACGTAGAGAACGTTCAGGTAGCAGCTTCTCAGAGCTGATCGTCACTTTCACCCGTCAGAAGAACATCAGCTGCAGATAATTAAACTTTAACTCTTTATGTTTGTCTTCTCTGTAGTTAATGTGTTAATTAATGTTAACGCCGCTCTGCGATGGCGACTGAACTGTGTGACTTTCCTCCGGTGAAACCATCAGCTGGTCTCATCTCACCTTCAGGAGTCACATCACAGCGCTGTGGTTCAGGTCTCGTTAGGTTTACAGAAAGTTTATGGTTTGAGTTATTAAAAATGATCATTTGAAACGTGGTGCGGGTTAAAGTTACTACTTCCTCAAAATAAGGCAACTTTCATCGTCATAGCAACAGTAAATACCACAACAATCACGGTTGGAAACCTGAAACAAACAGCAAAGTCCATTAAGTCCACCCAACCTGCCACCTCTCAATATGGAAATATGTCAACTTATACAGACATTAGACAAGATATTAATACTGTTATTGTAGTAGTTGATCATTCTTGCAAACTTATGGTAACGTTAGTGATTTAGCTTAAATTAGTTAACATACTTTGCTGGACTCTGCATCTGCAGGTGGTTGTTTAGATAGAAGTGACTGAAAGCTTTGTTTGTATTACTGAGTGCATTGTTTAAGTATTAAAGCAGTTAGAGATTATGCAAGTAATAGTGATTTAAGATTTAGTGCATATATAATGAAATAATGCTCTATGCATTGTGTATGATAGCTTGATTTCTCTTTGCAGAATCTGTTGCTCAGGCTCATTCAAGTCTTGAAAGGACAGAAGTCGTCTGCGTCCGTGTTTTAACAGACGCACCTGGAGACGCACCTGAAGTTTGGAAGAATAAGTTTTATACAGTCCTTTGTTCTCACTAACATCATGTCATGTGGAGCAGCAGGAATGGACCCAAATGCAGAGACTGACATGCAGGGTTGATGAAAACCTTCTTTATTCTTGGACAAAACAGAAGCTGGCTGAGCAGAGAGGCACAAGAACAAACGATCCAACAAAGACTGAACAGAAAACCAGGATTTAAAAACTAACGAGGAGATGAGGTGCAGGTGGGGAGATGGGTGGAGAACTCAGGAGAGGAGAGTGAGGTGATGAAACAGGGAAACACGGAGCAGAGCAGGACTGATGAGGCTAACACCAGGCAGGTGTTGCTAACGAGTCCAGATGCAGGACAGGTGTGGAGAGACAAACAGGCCACAGGGAGGAAACTGAAAACCAAAACCCATAGAACACAAACTCTCAATGCAACCCACACTAACCCGTCCAAGAATAACCATAAACACAAACCCAAGTACACAACACGCTACGCTAACCACCACCCAAACCACAACAAGCAAAACCAGATGACCAGAAGGACTCAACAGAAGTGTAACACAGGAAACCCCAAAGAACACAAACACACAAAGAGTCTAAAAAACAAACCTTTAGTCCATTCAGGATGTGACAACATTCATATTTTATTAATATTTCATCATGTTCAGGTTGGAGCTGCAGACTGTCGACATTAATTAGACTCACAGTTTTACTTATTTATAACTTAAGTCGCTTCCAAATGATAAAATCTAATTAGAAGGATTCAGATTCAATAAAATGTGAACCAAAAAAGGGATTTTTAATGACTTGGAAGAGCCAAAGTTGTTCTTGGCAACAATTTCTATTATTGATTTGTGTAATTTAATGTATTTCTTAAGCAAGAATCTGACATCTGAAGACTTTACTGTGGACTCTGAGAAACAGTGATAAACTGTTTTCTGCCATTTTACAGACTTCAGGCTGTAACTCGCTGTTATTTCCATTATCAGTTAATCTAATGATTATTCTCTGGATTAACTGATTCATTATTTAGACTATAAAAAGTTTCAAAACAGTGAAAAAAATGCTGTTTATAATTGTCTCAAAGCCCACAGTGATGTCTTCAACGTGCTTGTTTTAATCTGGATCACCGACCCGGTAAAGCAGGCAGCTCCAGGTTCCCTCCGCATCATCTGATCAATCAGTCCAACATGAGCTCTGACTGGTCCTCCATCCTCCATCTGCTGGTCCTGGTCCTGAAGAGGGACTCTGTCTGAAGACTTTAATAGTTTTAGTTTCTATTGAGCTCCTTAGTTGTAAAGTTGTGTTTTATTAAACTGAGGGACAGCTGGTATCAATCAATCACAGGAGGACTGTCATTATTGTCATTGATAATCCATTGATTGATCAGTGATCAGTCACACACAGAGAGGTTGAGTTTACTGTCATGGAAAACTGGGAAAATAGCAAATATTCACATGTGAGAAGCTGCTGACAGAAGAGATTTGACTTTTTGGTTTAAAAAATAACTTAAAAGAATAAATAAATGTTTTATTTTAACAATCGACTAATCATCCCAGGGCCCCGTATTAATCCAGTCATGAATAAAGATATTCAATGTACTCTATAGATTATGATAAAAACAAAGCACCTCACACTGAGAAGCTGAAATCAGAGAATTTTGGAGCATTTTTGATTGAAAATTTGATTAATTGATCATCAGAACGGTTGCTGACAAATCGATGCATCGACCAAACGGTTGATTAATTGAGAAAATAATCTGCAGATGAATCAATAATGAAAACAATTGTTAGTCGCAGCCTCGTGGTCATAAATCAGAAATATTGTGAAGCTGAAGCTGTTTTAATGAAAGATTTGAATATTGTAGTGAAAAGTTAGATTATATGTGATATCTACAGAGCAGCAGCTCAGTGTGTCTGCTGTTTACTGCAGAAATGTAAAAGTGCCTGAGTAAACTCCATTTAATGTGGCCTGCAGTATCTGAAATACATAAATATGTCAAGTGAAGGAGCCTTAATAGACCTGCTTAGGCTGGTAATTGCAGCAGTATTGTTTCCTTCTGATTAGGACAAAAGCGTTCCCCGAGGACCCCCCATCCTTCAGCTGCTTCATCTGCATTAGCCGGCTCTTCCCCGGCTTTAATCTGCTCTCTCCTCAGGTATTTAGAATAAATCAATGGGAATACATGATTGTTTAATGATTTTTGGAGGAGCTCTCTTCGACCACAGCTGCATGATTTAGAATGACTAATTCCACTTTTTACCATTGATCCACGGCTGCATCCTCGCACAAGAATGCCCATATTTAGAGACTGCTTGCTGGGCTTTTAGCGGCGAGGAGATCCTTCAAGGTTATGGAGCAAAATAAAAAAGATAGTTTTATCTGAATGTGTGGAAACATCAAATCAACAAATGTCATGATATAATCTGTGAGATATGAGATACAAACACATTTGTTTTTAATTCACTTAATTGCTATTGATCCTCAGGAGGAGAAATTCATCAGTTTTCCTTCACAGAAAGGTCAGAGGTCACAGAATGGCAACCCTGCAGCTGGCTGGGATTCAGTGTCGGGCTCAACAGCACTCTGGCAGCGAGGCTGTTCGCAGGTTCAGTGGACACAAACATCTTTATGAAAGAGCAATATCTTACACACAACCAGGAAAACCAACAAAAGAACATTCAGTCGAAGAACAACAAACTAACACAGAAAGGAATTTGAGCTGCAACTCATTTATTAATGTCATTATTGATTAATCTGATAATTATTTTCTTGTTTGGTCTATAAAATCATCAGGTGATGATATCAAATATCTTGTTTTATCCTGAACCCAGAGATATTTAGTGACTATCACATCAGACAAAGAAAATCAGCACATCCTCATAACTGTAAAATGCATTTTTATGCAGACGATACTGTTTTATACTTGAATCACTTGAATCGCACTTATTGATTTATTTACCACAGAATAATAAAGACTTCACAGATGCCCACCTGTTTTTATGCATATTTTCAATTTGTGCTTAAAGAAATCCTGAGTGGAGAAAAAAATGTGTAAGTTAAATGTCACTGAAGAGCTGAAAACATCAGATCTGTGTAGAGCGATGATGAGGAGACTGTAACCTTCCTCACATCTATGCATGAAACTAACAGATGTGTCATGTTTTCCGTGTTTTTTGAGCTTTGACTGACGCTCTTTTAATGACGTCATCATGTTGAGTCGCCTTCTTCTGCAGTGGTTTAATGGGTTCTGACTGCAGGACTAGCGCCCCCTACTGCAGGGGCATCGTTATTACTAACTAACATGCGGAGAGCCAGTTCAACAATTCCATTTACAAACAATACTGATGCAAATAAACCTTCAGCAGCATCAGAAAAGTTTAATAAGTTAGACTAAGTTATTATTCGACATTACTTCTTGTATGAAGACCATTCAGTTTGAGAGTGTTTTCAGTGTTAATACTGGGGTTACCTGTTATGGATTGGGCCTTTTAAGTTTCTAAAGTTTGATTAATTTTTCGTGTAAAGCATGTTTTTCAGAGGAGATACAGTCTGTGGTTTACAGTAATGATTTATTCCTGTTTGTAACATGAATGTCAGTCACCGGAAGTTGTTTTTTATATGTTGTATTATTGGGTGTCGTGTAATCCCCATGTGAGATGGATCATTTTTAATGACATGACATGAAAATAAAAACATTCATTCATTCATATTAGTCATTATAACTCCTGTGGACACCCAGATGTGTTTGCTGCTGTATAAACAGATACTTATATATATATTATATATATTATATAATTATAATTTATTACCTGTTTGGATATTGATTATTAATGGTAAAAAGGTGAAGCGATGTTTCCGGAGCGATGATGAGGAGCAGTTTTATTCAGATCTATCACTCCCGCTGAGGCTCTGAGATGAATTTACAAACCGTGATGATCCATCAGAAGAATTGTGCATTCAGCCTGTAACGTGCTGTTTATCTGTTACTGAGCCAGTTAAAGGTGAACTCATTATTCCTGCAGGTTGATTTCTTCAGGCCGAGCGCTGCTGCCTGGCTTGTTGATGGACACCTTAATTACAGTGGAAGCTGATTAATTATGGGGCTGCCAGTTGCCACTTTGCCATGACCTGCTTCCGGCTGCCCCCCCCCCCCCCCCCCCCCCCCCCACACTCAGCTTGCTCAGATAAAAACAGCCTCCTGTGAACATCACCAGTAAGACCACTGCAGGAACCAGTTTGATCCAGGAGGGTCTGGGAGGGTCAAAGGTGCCAACAGTACAATGCTGTGAAAATAATATCAAAACACAATTTTAGACATTTTGCTTTAAATTACACACCTTTAAATTAGAAATTCATACACGAATCACAATTCTTTACTGTCAAAGTGACCAAAATGTCCCAAAGTGTGAGGAACCCATTGTTTTTGTAGAGATTATTGCATTTTTGAGGTGCTTGAAAACTCACGAAACTTGGCGAACACACCAGAAGCCGTGAACATCGCAAGAATATACAGCGATTAACTTCATATGTGTTTAGTGGCCTCCATAGCGCCCCCTACTGTGTGGATAAAACGACTCTGATATTCACAAAATTTGGTACACATGTTGCTCTTATCATATCACATCAGACATATTTCACATTGACCTTCATTAGCTCCGCCCAACCAGAAGTCGGCCATTTTGAAATTTGTGCATTTTTTAATGCAAATTTTTTAGAACTCCTCTTAGAGGGTTTATCAATTAATTTGAACTCTCAGACAATCAGACCTACAACTCTTCATGTGTCAGATTAATGTGCAGTTATTCTGTTTTAATTTGCATTATCTGCTGATTTGAATACTAATTAGACAACTAGACTTTCCAAAAAAGAGTCAAAAGAAAACTGTGATGCAGTTTTTTTTTATAACCTAAACAGATAAAAACATCTATTTCATTTAGCTTTTATTTCAGGTTTTTAATTTATTTTAATTTTTTCAATTGCATTTTATTAAATTCTCTATTAATATTAATTCTCTTGTTCGCTCTAAAGAGGGTGTTTGATTTTAAACCTAAATTAAATATTGTAATAATAATGAATTACTTTATTTGTAATGTTTTGCATTTGAGCTGTCTGCAGAGTCCTTGAACACGAACTGTTTGAATATTTGCATCTTTAACATTCTTCTATTTCTGTTTTCTGTTGTTTTAAATGTAAAAAAACTAAACAAATAAAAATAAATATTATTAATATACAACATTTTACTTTGTGCTATTGTACAGTTCTCTATTCTCAACTTTTATCATTTTTTAAATTTAATCCTATTTATAGATTTTGGGTTTTTATTGTATTTTTGTCTTTAATTTATCTTTGTTTTCATGTTTCAGCTGCTTTAACACTGTAATTTAATATCTATCTAATATCTTTAATATCTATCTATCTATCTATCATCTATCTATCGATCTATATTTATCTATTTCTTCTATTTGGCTTTAATCTTAATCTTTCCCAGAGACTTAAAAAGTCACTTCCTCAACCTTTTCTTTCTAAATACCCCCCTCCTTTCCTTCCTCTGCTGCCCCCCCCCCCCCCCCCTCTTTTCAGGAGTGGTTCAGGTCCGTCTGCTCACCCACAAAGCCATGAGGTCAATGATGTCAGACTCCTGCAGGAGGAATAAAAGGCCGTGAAGGAAACAGTCTGTTTAAGCGGCTTCATCATCACACAGTGTTATTTAAAGTATGTGACGGTGACATTTACATATTTTAGCTTCTGAACTTGTCAGTGACGGTAATTTCACCTAAACCTGACAGCCACAGAGAGCGCAGGTCTTATCAGGAAGCCTCGTTAGAGTTATTGGACTTTAATCAAAATTACCTCGTAATTGGTGTCTTTGATTAGATTAGTTGGAATAAAATCAAGCCATCCCCTCCCCTTTAAAAGGATTACGGCGGGTTAAAAAAACAGTGTTCAGGAGCGAATGCAAATGCAATCTTGTAGAGGAAAAAAAAAAAAACATCTGATGGAAGGAAAAAAATGGACTTGTTGGGAATGCAAATTGGCCCAACCCTGTTTTATGCTAATAACAGCAGGGCAAAACATTTCAATGTATTCTTGTCTTGTTACAGTCGGGCTAAAAGCTTCTAAATCCCTACCATTTACCAAATTAAACTAATTTCAAGTGCTTCCAAAAGGCACATCTGTAGGCTGACGTTTGTCCCCCCGGCCTTTGAGAAGTGGGCTCCGCCAGAGCATTCAACATCCCATTGATCCTTGAATAGTCATGCCTGTCAGGGAGCCATATCAACCATTATCATTCTAATTTTACTGCCTTTCTTGGTCCCTAATCTAATTTGCAATGATGCCGGAGCATTTCGCGAGGCCACTGCACTTTCTTCAGAATTTCAACAAGGGCATTAAAGCTCCCCAATTTACATTAATGAAGTGCACATTTAATTAAGGCGGAGAGCAGCGGGACGGTGGAAAGAGATGTTGGACACCAGGTGGAGGAGATTGGTGGATATGAGGTGAGAAAGGAAATGAAAAGTCACTCAAGAAGAAGAAGAAGAAGAAGAAGAAGAAAGGAAAACACGTTTAATCAGCTCGTTTTAAATGTGTTTTTATCATAATGTTGGATTAACAAACAATAGTACTCTAGAGCTGAAGTGTTTAGATCGTTAATTAATTGGGAACAATTCTGATTAATTGTTCAATCAAAAATTCTCTGGAAGCAGCTTCTCATGTGTGAATATTTGTACTTTTCCGTGACAGTAAACTCAACATCAGACAAAACAAGTCAACTGAATATCTTATATCTTATAGCTCAGTTTTAAAAAGAATGAATTTACACGTGGAAAAGAAAATGTTTCATCGACTCTCTCTGAGTTCAGAAAAGGACGAAGTGAATTTACCAGATTTATATTTTTAGAGTAAATTATTGTTCTTGTCAAAATAAAAATTTCGCTAATTTAAAAACGTCTTCCAGGATTTTGCAGAATCATCCACTTTTTACCACCTGACTGTCCAACCATTCATCCGACCCGCCTCACAGACGTCATCGGTCAGTGATGATTACAGTGTTGTAGTTGAAAGCTCCGGACGTCTCTTACAGATGCTAAAGGGCACCTTGTACATTGATGAAGCGTTGGTATTTGACGACCCGGGAATGTGACCAGGCTCGATGTTTTTGGTCAAACTACTGTTTCCAATTAATAAAACAATCTGAACTCAAGGTCTGCTTATTCGATTTCTCTGGAACTTTCAACCATCTCAGCTGCAAATATGTGCAAATGTTGTAATAAATACACAAAATACCAGGATCTATTAAGAATTAACCTACATAAGGATGATTGGACTGAACCTGTGGAAGCAGACAAGAAAAACACAACACTTTTACCAGGGTGGCTGCCAGATTACTCAAGGTCAACTTACTAGCTTTCTCCAGAGTTCACCGTCTTCAGTGAATATTGCTAAGATGTCACCAAACTTCTGAAAAAGCTAGTAAGTGGATTTTTGAGTTAAGATATTTTTTGGCCAAACTACTGTTTCCAGTTGATGAAACAATCTGAACTCAAGGTCCACTTATTTGCTTGTTCTGGAGCTTTCAGCTGCAAATATATGCAAACACCTTCATCTATTACAAAATTAAAAACAAATATCTGCATAAGGAAGGGAAAGAGTTCAGAAAAAGATGGTTCAATTGAATTTGTGGAAGAAGACAAGAATTAGAAAACACAGCAGCTTCACCAGGGTGTCTGCCGGGTTTTAAAGTAAGATCCACTTACTAGCTTTTTCTGGAGCTTTTAACCATCTCACCTTCTTCTTCAGTGGATGGAGTTCACTAGAGAAGGCGAGGTCTTTAGTTATTGTTGGTCGACCTTGAGTATAACTACTGTTTCCAAAACAATCTCAAATCAAGGACTTTTTTCCGGAGCTTTTAACCGTCTCACCATCTTCTTCAGTGGATGGAGTTTGTTCAGTTGTCCCCAAACTTCAGGAAAAGCCAGTAAGTGGACCTTGGGTTAAGATATTCCTTTTACTTTTTCCAATTGATGAAACAATCTCAGCTCAAGGTCCACTTATTCGCTTTCTCTGGAGCTTTTGACAGTTTCAGCTGCACAATATTTGCAAATACTTGATTTAAATACATAAAAAAAGTAAAATACTTTAATCTATTAATGTACTTTTTAAAGAATGGATCTACAGAAGGAAGGAAAATGTGTTTTATCGACTGATTTCAGATCTTTTTTCTTGGGTTTCAGTGGAGGACGGTTGGACTTCCTGCTCTTTGTGAGCTCCGTCTCTGTGACTTGTGAGCTGAATTTGTGGAAGCAGACAAGAATTAGAAAAACACGGCGCCTTTACCAGGGTGGCCTGCCAATCTGGGAGGTGGAGAGGGGGTCCTGTCTTTGTGTCTTACAGATGGGGGGGAACAAGGGAGGAGGGCCCGGTATTAGTGAGCCGGTTTGGGTGTCCTCAGAGTGAGTGGTGGTCTCTGGGGTGGAACAGCGGAGGAGGGGAAGGGGAAGGGGGGGGGGAGCAGACGAGGGACAATGACCCCCGCTCCTCCGCCGTGAAAAGGCAAAGTTATAAATTCATCTATTTGCTCTCTGCTGACCTCAGCTCTCCGCCGGCTCGGCGCGGGGAGCCGAGGCTCACCCACAATGCATCAGCCTGTCACAATATTGAGGAAAATGTGAAAGAGGAAGAATGACTACCAGATGCTTTATTGTCTTTGTAATTTCCACATAATTAGCCGGGAAGAAAAGTCCCCGCTCTGGTTTAATCACGCTGAATGAACTTGAAGATTGCCATTCTGCCCGACAGCACAGGCAGCAACCACCAGCAGCCCCCCCCCCCCCCCGCCACCGACTCTCCTCCCTCATCAGGGGGGATATCAGGAGCTGCCCAAAACTGTGCTGCTGCAGAGTTTAACTGTGCGTGACTATGGACTGTGAAATTGGTTAACACACACACACACACACACACACACCCGGCTGTTGACCGACCCCATGCTGACTGTTGATGTAGTTGAACAGATTAAGCGAATCAATCTGTTAACACCACCTAACATTAAGTTGGGCAGGCTGATTTAATGGGGCCACTCAGCCTGAGAGCAGAGCCGTGTCATTAGTTAAGACTCTGCAGGCAGCACCATCAAACGCACATTAGTCTGTTGATGATGTTTAATTTGCTTTTGATAAGCCACCTGAAAGTTGTCCTCAGCTGATGAGCCTAATAGTTACTAATTACAAAGATATTACTAATGAATTAAAAAGACATTTACCTCAACGACTAAAACTCCCAATTAAAGCGCCGAACAGATAGATTGACTGCAGTGATGATCCGCAGTTTAAAAAGAAGCAGGAATCATTAAAGTAATGACTCAATCTGTCAGCTGATGACTTCACATTCAAGAATATTAGTCATCATACACTCATTAACTGACAATTAAATGATTATTCGTGCCGCATGTTTCCCCCTAAACCCCGCCCCCCAAACATCAGTGGTCCAATCACAGCTCAGCATCTGTAAGTAGTCACAGGTGTGTCAGTGTTTGGATTTCTGCACATGTTGAAGCGACTAACATGGACGGATCTGTGGTAAAGGAGGAAGTAAACGAGCCTCCATCACCGTAAAGCAGACGATAACAGTCACGTTTGATCACTTTTTAAACACTTTGGACATTAAATCTGTTCTGGAGATCCTGTAGAAGCAAACATGTGGAACATACCGTCATCAAATGTCATTAAAATAAACGTCTGTTAGCAATAATTATCTGCTTTTGCTTCTATGTTTATGATCAAACCGTCCGTCTATCAGTAACTATCTACATCTATAACTGAATGACACTTATTAACACTTTATTGCATTTAACAGCAATATTAAGTGAAAAGGTTTTAAACTCAGGGATGTTTAACAGGAAGTAAAGAAAGCTCAAAACACATCAGCTGCTGTTTTTACTGACATGATTTAGCTCTTTACTCTTTGTAAAAAAGTCCATCTTTTGGCGGAAAACTAATGAAACACGTTGTCATTGAACGTTTATTGATATGAATGAATGATGCGAACGTATATATTGTAAAAAGAAAATCTTTCATCTTCAGATCTAGAGACCATCATTAAATAGTTCAGACATTCTGAATTACAGTTGTAAGTTTGCCAAATATTACTGAGAAGTCTAAGTTAACACTAATTAAACAAACAGTCTGTCTCGCCTGCTTTTCCAGGCTTTTGAGATAAAGTTAGCAAACTTAAATACATCAAAATTAAACAGCCGTTCCAGTTTTTACTCATCTGAACACCAAAATATTTCAGGGTTTAGTCGAACGATTTCATGAAACAGTAACTCTGTTAAGTTTATACAGTACAATAGAAAATTTATTGATATGTTCAGTTTCATTAAACAAGCCAGATATATTGATTAATAACATTTTCCCAATACGTTGCGAGAACATTTGAGCAACATCATGTTTCCTACAAAACATATGAACTGTTTCAGATGAGCAGAATATAAATGTAATTTCTGACCTGTTAGCTTTAGCTTCAGTTAGCTAGTCTGATGTCATGTATGTGGAAAAGAAGCCGTCAAGCTCACAAAGTTCAGATCTGCCAGTAACATGAACATTTCGGTAAAACTGATGTTCATATCGGCTAAACAAACAAACAAACAAACAAACATTGTTTCAAATGATTTTTGATGATAAATCTGCCTCCGTCAACGCTGTGAACTGAACGTGTGCACGAGTGGAGACGAGTGTGACAACAGGTCAGTACAAAGACGAGCAAAGTTTATTAATGCAGCACAATTCATTCACATGTATTTAAAGGAGAAAATCAGACTTTAAAAGAGTGAAACTAGAAGAGAATTTAAACATATGGACACAATAAGAGGCAATAATTAGGCTGATAATTAAAGCTGCAAAAAGTTGATGAAGCCAAAACATGAAAAGGATGATAATGTTTTTATTTTTGTTTGTGTGAAAACATTTAAAACTTAATCCAGAATCAAATGTGTTAAATGTCTTATGAGGCAATAATAAGACATTAATATTATTAAAGATAGTGAATAAAAGCCAGATGAAGATCCAGCGAGTTATTCTCTCCATGCTGATGTGTGTTCAGTGTTCAGTGTGTTGGAGGATGAAGGATCTCCGCCGCCGCCCTTAAAGTGTCTTTAAGTGCTGCGACTCTTCACTGCAGAACAGCCACTCATCCGCCTCATAATCTCATCTCAGCCACAAAGGAAGTCGCAGGAAACGGAGACAGAAAATCCACCTTCAGATGCACAAATCTGAGGATCAATTAAAAGCGATCGCAGCTGGACGAGCCCGGCTCTCCATACACAAGCAGCCGCCCCCCTGAAACGCCCCCCCCCCCCCCCTCAGTGAGCCGGTGAAAGGGAGCGGGAGGATGAATGGCCCACTTTATTACAGCATGCCATGTGCAGTCAAACAGCAGCACCGGGCCCTTTCTGCGGCCTTCACCGCCTTTATTAACAGGCTTCAGGGGGGCTTGTAAAACTGTTCTGCCCTGCAGGAGGAGGAGGAGGAGGAGGAGGAGGAGGAGGAGGAGGAGGAGGAGGGGGCTGCATAACAAAAATCAGCCTGGAATTAAAGCCCAGCAAAGGACTGTGGGTGGGCTGTTTGTCCCTCTCTTCACCCGCCCACCGACGGGCCATTCCCACCACGGTTTTCGGGTCTGACCTCGGCCGAGCCGCCGCTACACGGCTGACAGCTTCATGGGCGATGACGCTAACTCATCACTTAAATCCTGCCGTCATAAAAGAGGCCGTATTTCCTTCAGGCGGCGGCGGCGGCGGCGTTAAGTGGTCGGTGTCTGTCTAGTCTACCGCAGAGAGGAACACGGCAGGTTGTCAGCGTGAAGAACACGAACAACACGGAGCTGAATATGGCGTGAAATCAGCCACAAAGAGGCCGACGACGGGAAGCTGATCACACACGGAGAGACGCCGCTGTAACGACCTCATCAGCCTGATCAATCAAAGAAGAGTTTATCTAATCAAACACACACTGTAACAATCAGCTGAAGCTCCTCTTTATAAAGATTTATCCTTATAATCTGAAATCTCTGGTTCAGAATCATCAAACTTCTGACTTTTTCTCCAGTAAAAGGTTTTTACAGCTACATCCACCAGCTGCGTGTGAACAGGAAGTGTAGCTGGTAACTCTGATGTCACTAAACGTATTGATCCTTGCTGGCTGATACAGAACAATTATAATCAGAGTGATCGAATCAATGAAAATGTTGGTTTGGCTCAATCAATACATGTTTTGACATCACTAAGGCTCATCAACATGGTTTATTATATCTCTCCTCTGTACGTTCACATAGTTCAGCATTTCTGCACATAAAGACAATATATTTTATATTTTATATATTTAGTCCTAACTTGCCGTCTGGCATTAAAACAGGATCTGTATCTGGATAAAGACAAATGTGAGGCCTTCATGTCCTCCTGGTATCAACATGTGATCAGTTATCTGGATATCCAATCAATGATTCTTTGCATTTACACCTGCTGTGTTTTCTCAGCTGTGCTGTGATCAGATGTCAACAAACATGTTGCGTCGCAGGTGAAGGAAACTGCTGCAGCCACCAACAGACGTCTACATACTAGGAGTGGAGATAAAGCTCAGCTACTGACACAAGACTCTCCATAACCTGTTGTTCCTCTTCTCCTTTCCACAGAGTTAGGTTGTAAATAATAGGCAATAAATGAAAAGTGCAAAGCAAGAATCACCTTTAAAGTTCTTCCCTACATGTTACACACTGTGCTGTCTCTATGTTATGGGAGTATAAACAGGTAGAGGTCTGTCTGCAATGAGGTGATGAGTAAAGTTTTAGCTCAGTAATCATAATAATTTTCTAAAATTAAAAGTGTAATAAAAACAAAAACATGGATTTTTAAGCCTCTTTCCACTTTTATTCTAATACAAATACAAATACAAATACTCTGCACATCTCTACTACAAAATAAAAGTCACTGAGTCAGTTTGCTTCAATACAGCAGCAACAAGTCATCAAGTCAGACTCTATTATTCTGACTCAGTGTAACGAACAACAAGCTTTAACTAAAAACTGTCACAAATGTTTTGTTTCTTGTACAGATGCACAGACGTGCAGATGATATTCAAATGATACACAAGTTATTAATAATCAATAACAAACCGTCACATGTCAGTCTAAGAAGAAGAGATTATAACAAGCTTTAGTTTGGTTAAATAACACTAACACTGGCTCAAGACAACATTAACCCAGTATTGGCAGAGCTCGGTGACCTTTCAACTTACTGGGATGAAGTTTTCTCCATGAATGTGGTCGTACTGTAGAGATTACATTTACACCTGCTGAGATCTGATCACATTGTGTTCTGATGCATTTGCAGCTGCGTTAAGGTTTGTTCCTCTCATGTATCAGCAGTAACCATCAGTTCCTCTAAAAGATAATTAACCAGCGATGTTTAAAACACTTCCAGCTGTTCGGAAGGTTTTTCCAGAATCCGCAGACTCTCTTCCAACCATCTGGATGAAAAAAAAAACATTTGCTGCTGAATCATGAGAAAGATTTTTTAACCCGTTTGTTTCTACTTCTCTTTATGCATCAAAATAAAAGCTGGCAGCCCGCCGGCGAGCTGGACAGGAAACCCAGTCGCAGTTTGAGGGAAATAATCGTTCAGCGGACAGAATATTTTTTTCATCCAGATGGTTCAAAGAGTCTTTGGGGATTCTGGAAATACTGTCAGAACAGCAGGAAGTGTTTTTAAACGACCTTCACTGGTTAATTATCTTTTAGAGAAGCTGATGGTTCCCTCTGTGACTGAATGTAACGTCACCTGATACAGATTATATGTCAACAGCAGGTGTAAACGAGGTGATAGAGTCACACACACACACATTAGGTTTAATCTGCTCTCAGTAAACACCGACGTTATAACGAAGCTAAAGTTTGAACTTATGAACAGATGCTGGAACCGACTGGTGGAACTTCCTGTTTACTAGTTGGTTGCTTCTGATTGGACGGTGCTACAATAACCAGCAGTCAGGTGTCTGTAATCATTCCTCCTGTTCATACTGGATATTAAAAGATCCTTCAAATGTGCTTTCAATGGAAGTGATGGAGGCCAAAATCCACAGTGTGTCTACACTAGAGATGTGCAGAGAGTCCAGTATTTGTATTTGTATTTGAATAAAAGTGGAAGAGGCTTAAAAATCCTGTTTTTGTTTTTATTACACTTTTAATTTTAGAAAATTAAAGTGTTACAATAAGTGTTCATGAAGTGTGTGTCAGTAGTTCAGTTTTATCTCTGGGGAGCACCCCCAACTCCAGGACTGATGTCCAAATAAGGAAATGTGCGTCATGTAGCAGGTGGATGTGACTCCCCTCACTGAGACCTGCTGATAGACGTCACAGCGGAGCAGAGGAGAGACACTGAGATAGTGATGTAACCAACCTGCATGCTGGTATTTAACATGATTTGTTTTCTTCCCAAAAACAAATAAGTTTTAAAATATTTGTATGAAACAAATATTTGTAAAAAAAAACCCCACTATTTGTGATTTGCCAAATAACGTATTTGTATTAAGGCACACCCCTAGTCCACACAGTCATTTAAAAGTCTGTGTGAAGCTTCTATTCAGCTTCAGCAGTCTGAGTCATATCAGTGGATATCTGACACATTTACAGTCTGTGTGTTTCCCTGTTGAGCTGCAGGTGGAAGTTTAGTAACAAAAAGAGGAACTTTGGCACTAAAAAGACTGTAACGTTGAAAGATATCTACTTGATTTGACTCATTTGGACGCTGAAGCTTCATATTAGCTTCAGATTTTGTCCTCCATCACTTCCATTGTAAGGTCATTATGAAGGGATCTTCTAATGGTCAGTATGATTACAGCTTTAATGTTGTTGTGCAGGATATGAATGAATAATTTAATAAAAGGCAGTGTTGGTACACAGTAAAGTTCTCCTTACTGTGGTTTTGTGTAGTCGTGCAGCGGAGGTCAGAGTGACAGCTGGATGCCGGGAGGTCTGACTGCACACAGAAAAAGGGGAGGATGAGATGTGTCGAGCGAGTAAAAGGATGACCGCGGAGTGTCGGACGGGGCGTTCAGGGGGAAAAAGGTCGGAGTGGAGGGTTTGGATGGGTGTGTTTATGTCTGTGTGTAAAGCCAATGAATAAATCAGTGGTTAGTAACAGTATTTGAATAACAGCAGGAGGAGGAGGAGGGCTGCAGCTGCATTACTTAACAGACAAAAGGCACTCAACAGATGGGGAGAGTTGAGTTAAAGAAAGTCAGCGCTTTAGTTAAGGAACACGCCGCCCACAGATGCTGTCAGAGCGGCTCTGACAGGTGGCCTGATCTCCAGCCGACACTCAGCCGTGTGCCTTTCTTCCAGAAAGTGTAACACTTTGTCCGTCGATTTCACAGGGGGTGTGTCTGAGCGTTTTCACGTTCGGGCCGCTGATGCCTTGATGTCCGCCGGCTTTACAAAAAGCTGATATTCGTCTCCTCCTGATCCTGATCTGAGGGCCCAGGAGCGAGGAGGGAGAAAAGTCACATCTGTTGCATTATGAAACTCCCATTTAGAACAGGAGACTCTGTTCCGCTGTGTGATCTGTCAGCTTTATTGTGTTTATCTGCTGAAATGATCACTTTAAGATACAGAGAGGTGATGCCAGCAGGAAACAGTCTGCAGCTGCAGATAGAATAGAATATGAAGCTTTAATAAGTCAGCTCTTTATAAAGGGTTCATAAGGTGTAACTGATGATCTAACTAATGGTCAATAAGTCATTTAAAATGCTTTATGAATCATTTATAAGCCAACAACTTTTGTGTTGCCAGCAGAACATTTACTGACATACTTAAGTACTCTTTGAGGTACTTGTACTTTACTTGAGTATTTCCATGTGATGCTACTTTCTACATTTCAGAGGGAAATATTGTACTTTCTACTCCACTACATTTATTTGACAGCTTTAGTTACTTTTCAGATGAAGATTTGACACAATGGATAATATAACAAGCTTTTAAAATACAACACATTGTTAAAGATGAAACCAGTGGTTTCCAACCTTTTTGTCTTTTGACGTCTTACAAAAAGCAGTGTGTAGTCGGGGTCACATTTCACATGTCTATGAGTTGTTAACAGCTCCACCAAATAGTGATTTTTCCCTCTAAACTTCTCACATGCTTTCATTTCAATAAATGTTCAAATGATCCAATATTTCAGCAAAAATCAAAGATTAGAGAAAAAGTCCAAAAACTGAAAACAGATTTGTGTATCAGAACTTTGTTTTTTCTTCTTTCCTCTCCCATTAATCATCTCACCACCCCTCAGATTTATCTGCTGACCCTTTGGAGGGCCCCGACCCCTAGGTTGGGAACCACTGGACTAAACTAGCTAACTGTATATAAAGTAGTGTAAACTAGCTCCACCTCCAGCAGCTACAACAGTAACATGCTGCTCTAACACTGATGCTTCACTATTAATAATCTAATGATGTCATATATAATAATATATCAGTCAGAGGGACCAAACCACTACTTTTACTGCAATACTTTAACTACATCAAGCTCATAATACTTATGTACTTTTACTGCAATACTTTAACTACATCAAGCTCATAATACTTATGTACTTTTACTGCAATACTTTAACTACATCAAGCTCATAATACTTATTAGCTCATAATAGTTGTTTTACTCATTTTTCATGCATGACTTTTGCTTGTAATGGAGTATTTTTACATTGCTGTTTTAGTACTTTTACTGCAGTAAAGTATCTGAATACTTTCTTCCACCTCTGATTTGTTGAACTTGTTAGCAAACAGTTGTTTATTTCCACATCCAGCAGTTACGGAGCAACATTATCATTCATGTGGAGTCGTGTTTCTGTCCAATATTCACTCTCTTTTAGCTCTGTTTTTGGTCTCCACCAACTCCTGAGGGAAATATCTGGCTCTTTAGCTGCTAAATGCTCCACTATGTTCACCAGCTAGTCTACAGCTCACTGTGTCTGTTAGCAGGTAGTGTTCAGTGACTTTTTACAGCTTTTACTCTGAAAACGACGCTATGAGACGCTGAGAGTGAACCAGAACAGTAAAGTTGCAGCCGGACAGATAAACAATGAGCTGAAACTCACTATAAAGTTAATCTAAAGATGCTTTAAAGATACAGGACACTAAAAATTGTGAATTTGTAGCTTAATAGGTGTTAATTATATATGTTGTCTTGCCATCAGCTCTTATAGATGTCATACTGTAACTTGCTTCTATAAGAAATTAGCAAAAAAATGTAAAGATTGACAAAGAAAACGTTCCCAACTTACAACAACACATTAATAAACGCATTACTGGTAAACCATTTATAAATGCTGCATCAATAGAACCTTTTTCTGTCTTCATACTCAGTTTGCAGACGTGTGACAGCCCTGATGGATCTCGCTCTGCACTCGGTCGTACAGCGATGATCCAATTTGTAATTTCACAATCATAACGGATGGCTTGTAAAAGACGTGAGCTTCAATATGTTCATCTCTCTTGTGCGCGGCGGCACGCTCAGCTGGAGGAGATATATGGGCGCAGATCTGACAGTAAAACGCTCAGCGGTGATTTAAGTCATGTAGATGTATGTCTGAACACCTCCACAGATGTACTTTGGGTCACATAGTGCCGGTTTAAGACCGGCTCTTCTCTGACTGATGTATTTTTATATTCTCATTTCTCTGTTTCCTGCTATGGAGGCTCATTTCTGCCAGAAGAAGAAGAAGAAAAGTTAGTCATGATGACAAAAAAATGTCCATGATGTGCAGATATTTTGAGATAAAAAGTCACCAAAAGATTTTGGTGTTCAAAGTCAAATTTATAAGGTAAAAAGTTATGAGATAAAAAAATCTAAATGGATTGTAAATCAGAACTATGAGATCAAAATTAAGTAAAAACTATAAAATAGTCAAAATTATGAGATTAGAAGTGAAACTATTAGATAAAAAGTGGAAATAATGAAATAAAGTCCAAATTATGGGATTAATAAGTGAAAAAATAGGATTTAACAAGTGAAACTAATGAGATAAAAAGTCTGACAAACATGAATAAAACATCTAAATCTTATTTAGGAGATATTAAGTCAAAATCAGAATTATGAGATAAAAAGTAAAGATTATGACTCACTAAGTGAAACTTTAAGTGCAAACATGTTGCATCAAATTAAAATATTGAGATTAAAAGTCAAAATTGTGACTTACTAAAAGGAAATTATGAGAAAAAGTCAGAAATAGACGAGGTCAAAATAATGAGCTAAAAAGAGAGAAAAAAGTGAACATTTTGAGGTAAAGGTGAATATAATGAACTAAAAGGTGAAAACTGAGATTAAAAAGTCAAAATCATGAGTTAAAAAGACAAAAATATGACTTAGAAAGTCAAAATTAAGAGATAAAAGGTGAAAGTTATGACTGACTGAGCAGATATGAGGCAACATGAGCATTATTGTATCACAACTAATTTTTCTTCTTCTTTGTTTTTCTTTCCTGGCGTTAATGGTCTTCCGTACACTCAGAGTCTGAATGACCCTCAGAGAGGAGACGGGTATAAATCGAATCCTCTCTCTCTCTCTGTGTATAAACTAGTTATTGAATATATTTATTTTGCTATCCATACAGCAGTGAGCGTTAGCTGCTAGCATTAGCGTTGCATTATCTGATTTTATTAGCTTTACATGAGATGAGTGATCTGCTGCTGCTGCTGCTGCCTGATCTGCATTTGTGAGTGTGTGGACGTGGAGGACATTTGAGTTAATCACTCTGTCCGTTTGGCTGCCGATGCCCCCCCCCCCCCCCCCTCCTCTAATATCCCTCATATGGATAATGATATTTCTTCTTCGGGATGAGGGCCTCCTCCTGCCTGAAGGTTGAAATTGAAGCGTGGTTGTCGGGAGGACAAACCTTCCTTTGCGCCTCAGTTTAGCGATTGTCTTTGGGAATGAATTATTTTTAAGTGAATTAGCCGGGATGCATGGTGGGCCGGCCTGATTTGGAGCTTTGTGGAATCTCATTAAAAGCAGCTTTGTTAAGGCGCAGCCCCCCAATAATGACATGCAGAACGCCCAGCTCGGCCATAGGTCTGCTCATAATGGGCCTGATTCATGGATCTTTGATTGCTGTGTAGAATTGGATTAAAGGATCATCTCGGCTCTTAAAGACTGCACAGAAATAAACGGCTTACGCACGCGTTCCCGGCGCCGCCGACAGTTGCAAAGTTGCCTCCTGCTTTGCATACATCAGCACGGCGCACAAGGAGAGGTGAAAGTCAATTAAACAGTGATGCTTCTTTTGCATTAATGCTCCGATTCAAAGAGGAGGAGATCATATCAGCTCTGTGATCGGGTTTTATTTATCAAGAGTCCCGGAGCAGGAAATCTCTCCCAACAGGCCAAACGTTCTCAGAGTGACGTGTTCTTGTTACGACAGCATCTTATTAACTTTCTTAACTCAGGACATCTCTCCTGTCTGCTGATGTTTAGAAGCTGCAGAGTCCTGGACTCGTATTTATAAAGCTGAAAGCGCTGAAAGTTAACGAACTAAAAATATCTCAGAGTCGGACTTAAGACTCGTTAACAAAGCGTCCTGGTCTGACTGTCAGGAAGGAAGTGAGAGCGAGACGTCGCTGTTTCACGACACTCAGAACCACAAAGTAGAAACTATGATGATGTGTTGAAGTTCTCTGACAGAGATACAGTATGAACACGACATTCAGCCTTTATAGACGGTAAACAAAGCTGCTTATACGGGTTAAAAACATAAATGTAGCCTATTAAGTTTATTAAAATAGTAGATAATGAGACTCTGCTCCATCCTATTGTTATAATATTACTGCATGTTGTGTAGATATTGGACAGACACATGTTGCTGTGGTCACTTCACTGCACTTCCTGTTAGTTTCTGCTCCTACATGAAGGGAAAATGATTATTTCTGTGATGTCACAGCGTTGGGAGATGCACCGTGTGAACAACCTAAATAAATAAAACCTTATTAAAATATTTGACCTGTTGTAATGAAGTTGATATTAAGTAGCTTATCCAGCCAGGAGGACGAGATTTATATATGTTTTAGTTGCTCACACATGCACAATATCTGTGTAAGTATGTAAAAACCATCTTTCAATAATCTTATTATCATCAAGCTTTTATAAAACATCTCGTCTCTCTCTGAACATCTCCTGGAGACTCCTGACAGGTCAGGAGACAGGACTGATTTCCTCAGTTAAAGGACATATTCTGCACATTTCCAGCTCTATATTTATATTCTGGGGCTCTACTGGAATAAAAACTCCTTATTTATCTTCTACTGGTCCTTTATGCAGCCCCTCAGTTCAGCCTCTGTCTGAAACAGGCCGTTTTAGCTCCTGTCTCTTTAAGGCCCGCCTCCTGATGAGCCCACCCTGTTCTGATTGGTCAGCTTGGTCTGCTTATTGTGTGACATATTGGTGTAAGTTACGTGTAGGAAATGCACTAAAATACTGATCGAAGTGGAAAACGTCTGCTGTCAGGAAATAACAAAGGTAACGAAGCTGGTAAAATGTTATTCGTCTGTTGCCAAATGACTCTGACCACATTTAATATAAACATCTGACATTGTAACATTATATATATATGACTGAAAATAAGGTAAAGCATCACAGGTCCCCTTTAAGAGAGTTGATAAGATGCTTTTATTTTAAAAACACATCACTCTGAGAGTTTCTGGCCGGTTCGGACGATAAATACGACCTGAGACGACGTTCAGGCAGATATTCAGAGAGAGGAGAGATGTTTTATGAAAGCTTGATGAGAATAAATGTACTTAAAGATTGTTTTAACTGAAAACAAATAAAGATATAGTTGTAGACTGATGAATCTCAGCTGCAGCTCAAATATTTAATATAAGATCTGTAGCTTGTATCTGTAGCTTGTATTGTACTTCATTTGTACATCATATAGCATCTGTCAAATACATAAATATAAATATAAATTTGATGAGTTACAAGGAGCGACTTTGTGGATTTACTGACGCTGATCCTGAACGCATCACGAGAAGCTTCAGCTGATGTTTCTGGTTCTGGTTTGACAGAATTAAAGGGTTAAACTTTGACATCCTGAACGTTTCCTCTGAACAGGATCAGACAGAAACGATGATTCCTATAAAACAAGATTCAACACAGCTGACTGATGTTACACAGACGTCTTCATATGTTGTTCATATGTTTCTGTTTCTTTATTTCTTTTTATTCATTCAAGAATAAATGTGGTTTATAAAGCAGTTTTCAGTTGTATCTGATCTAATACTCATCTGGTAAAAGATGACTCATGAACATGAACATGAACATGAACACGTCCTCTGTGTGTTGTTCATCTTGTAGATGTTATGACATCATATTTATGAAGACTGATGTAGAAGATTTGATGTCATCTATAGGAGGGAAAACTTAGGAGCCAAATAGTTTCGTTGGATTTGTCCCACAAGCTGCTATGAAACATATTTTTACAAGATAAATCAGCAGTATATGAAGTATATACATATATATATATATATATATATATATATATATATATATATATATATATATATGATATCTGTGAGACTCTGCAGCTGTTTTGTGGCTCATGGGAACATTTGAATGTCAGGTAGTGCGGCGGCGTTCACATTAACCCCTGATGCTCCTGTTTACTGCACGTCCACAATCTGGATTCCTGGTCAATTCATCATTAGTCGTCCTCTAAAAAACACGCGCACACACATAACATGCGGCCGGCGAGCGAGCACACGCCCCCCGCTCACACCTCTCCCCTCCATCCTCGCCGCGGATCCCTGAACCATTCATCACCAGGCAGCCGCTGACAGTGACGGATGGGTCAGCCCGCCACCGCCACTCTCCCCGCCAGAGACCCATACGGCCGCAGCCGCAGACTGACAGCTGGAGCAACATGTCAAGTGGTGGAGAGACTGCGGCCATTAATAACCTCCGTCACATGATCGGCGCGGCGTAAGGGGGGGGCCCCGTGCGGGCTCCGGGGCGTCCAAAAAATCTCAACACGGAGGCCGAGGAGGGAGATGTCACGGCGAGTGGGGGCGACAGTCATGGACGCCTGATCTTTAATCAAGTGTGCAGGGACACTGGGTAATGAATATATCGCTCACAAATTGGAAGGTGTGCAGCAGGAGGGGGGGGGGGGGGGCGGTGAGGATGAGATGACCCATCTGTGGCTCCGCTGTGACCCTGGGGAGTGGTCCTCTTAAAGACGACCCCCCCGGCTCTCGCCACATCTGAGCACATGTAACGTGTCGTTCATTCAGTGACAGAGATGATGATCCTGAGAGGAAGATCAGCTGGCGGCTTCACGTCACAACGTTCAAACACATATCTGAACGTTGTTGTGGTGAGTTTCTGCTCGTCGTGTGGTTCTGTTACCTCAAAGGAAAACAACATCTGTTTACATCTCAGTGACGGCGCCCTCTAGCGTTTGTAGTGACGATGACGGGAGCAAACGAGGAAATTAGGTGACGTTATTAGAGACGTTGTTAGAGCGACAAAGTTGACGTAGGGAGGAGAAACACTTTCCAACTGACAGTCAACACTGTTTTTATACATCACAACTGTTCCCTAACTTAATGGACACATATTCTGCACATTTCCAGCTCTATATTTATATTCTGGGGCTCTACTGGAATAAAAACTCCTTATTTATCTTCTACTGGTCCTTTATGCAGCCCCTCAGTTCAGCCTCGGTCTGAAACAGGCCGTTTTAGCTCCTGTCTCTTTAAGGCCCCACCTCCTGATGAGCCCACTCTGTTCTGATTGGTCAGCTTCAGGAAGCTTCCTCCGGCTCCGGAGGCTACATAAACTAACTATAGTAGCAGGATTTCACTTCTTCTTCTCCTTCATTACTCCAAATGTCAACTTGTCAAATCCATCCGTACATGTTGGAGCTGAACAACACATGGAAACACCTTAGCAACAACCTTAGCAACCACCTTAGCAACCAAGGCTACAGAATGGGCTTCTGTTTGAGCATGTGCGACGAGCCAACATCAGCTCGTCAGCAATGTATAAACTTTAAACTGCAACTTTACTGTTTTAGTTCACTCCTCCAATAAAAACAACAGAATAACGCGGCAGTGACGGCGCCCTCTAGTGGTCATATTAATGATGACGGTAGAAAAGGAGGAAGTCAGGTGACGTTATTACAGAGCAACAAAGTCCATGTAGGGAGGAGAAACATCAGACTTTAACTACCCCTCAGTCAACTCAATACTCACACAAGCCACGTTTTAATTGTTTTTTCTCCGTCTTCATTAGTTCATCAGTTGATTCAATAAATAATTCTCCGTCAGTGTTCTCGACCTGGTCAGACTCCTTCTTAACAATCATTTTGACTTTGTCATTTTATGCTTCATATCATTGGATATTGTTGCTGTTCTGTCATTTTGCACTAATGAAAATGAAAGAAAAAAGTCTTCAGCACAGACAGAAGAAGAAGAAAGAAACAGCTTTCTTATTCTACTCTTTATTTATTCTTTATTCTATTTCCTTTCCCAGTTGAAGAGTTTTTATTTTGGGAGTTTTTCTTTATTTGAATCGATGTTCTGAGGACAGATGATGTTGTGTTGCTATACAGATACGTTATTACAGCAGCCAGTTGGCATAAATCAAAATACAAAAACAACCAGGTAAATTAAAGAAACAAATGCAATTAAAGGCTAAATTATATACATATAAAATATACATATTATAAACCCCTCGCAGCTAATTTGTGGTTTCAAATAAAATATATTCAAATAAAATTGACTTGACATGAATTTCTTCTTCTGGTTCTAGTTTAACGTCCTGCAGCCACATGTTGTTTCCATCACAGCTCACCTGTTGGCAGCATCAGACCTCCATACAACCCCCCAACCCCCCCCCACTCAACCCGACCCCCCCTCTGTTACCCCCCTTCACTCACACAGATACAAAGGACCCTCAGCTAATGTAATTGTATCACTAATTATGCATTTAATTCAGTTATAAGGAGCTAACAGCTCCCTCAGTGGCAGCGCTCGCTGCTAAAAGGCAATTCATCCCTGAGATTGAGAAATCTAATTAAGAGGAAATGCTTAGCAGAGAAATCCTGCCTGAAGATAATCCTGTTTGCTGGCATTAACATCCCAGCTGCTGCACGTGTGTGTGTGTGTGTGTGTGTGTGTGTGTGTGTGTGTGTGTGTGTGTAGTGATTTTTTTTCAAGCGTTTTGGGAGCAGAAAGTGAATACCAGCAGGATCATCTTCTGCCACGAACATCTGGTCTCCTGACACCAGCGAGAAGATCTGAGGAGTGTGTGTGTGTGTGTGTGTGTGTTTATTACACTGTGTGTTAATTTAACATCATTTTCACATGTCTTGATTATATTTGAATATTACTGACTGATAAAATGTAAAATCTTAACAAATGTGTGTTAAACTGGTCGACTGACAACAAGTTTGACAAATTAAAACAGACTTTTTATTTTATTTTACTCATTATGAACCAGAACTAACCAACCAACCAACCAACCAATCACCAACTAACTAACCAACTAACCAACCAACCAACCAACCAAACAACCAACCAACCAACCAACCAACCAACCAACCAACCAACCATACAACCAACCAACCAACCAACCAACCAACCAACTAACCAAACAACCAACAAACCAACTAACCAAACAACCAACCAACCAAACAACCAACCAACCAACTAACCAAACAACCAACCAACCAATCACCAACTAACCAACCAACCAACCAAACAACCAACCAACCAACCAACCAACTAACCAACTAACCAAACAACCAACCAAACAACCAACCAACCAACTAACCAACAAACCAACTAACTAACCAACTAACCAACCAACAAACCAACTAACCAAACAACCAACCAACCAACCAACCAATCACCAACTAACCAACCAACCAACCAACCAACCAACCAATCACCAACTAACCAACCAACCAACCAACCAATCACCAACTAACCAACCAACTAACCAAACAACCAACCAACCAACCAACCAACCAATCACCAACTAACCAACCAACTAACCAAACAACCAACCAACCAACCAACCAATCACCAACTAACCAACCAACTAACCAACCAACCAACTAATCACCAACTAACTAACCAACCAACCAACCAATCACCAACCAACCAACCAACCAACCAACCAATCACCAACCAACCAACCAATCACCAACTAACCAACCAACTAACCAACCAACCAACCAACCAACCAACCAACCAATCACCAACTAACCAACTAACCAACCAACCAACTAACCAACCAACCAACCAACTAACCAACCAACCAACCAATCACCAACTAACCAACCAACTAACCAACCAACCAACCAACCAATCACCAACTAACTAACCAACCAACCAACCAATCACCAACCAACCAACCAACCAACCAACTAACCAACCAACCAACCAACCAACCAACCAACCAATCACCAACCAACCAACCAACCAATCACCAACCAACCAACCAACCAATCACCAACTAACCAACCAACTAACCAACCAACCAACCAACCAACCAATCACCAACTAACCAACCAACCAACCAACCAACCAACCAACCAATCACCAACTAACCAACCAACCAACTAACCAACCAACCAACCAACTAACCAACCAACCAACCAATCACCAACTAACCAACCAACTAACCAACCAACCAACCAATCACCAACTAACTAACCAACCAACCAACCAATCACCAACCAACCAACCAACTAACCAACCAACCAACCAACCAACCAACCAACCAATCACCAACCAACCAACCAACCAACCAACCAATCACCAACCAACCAACCAACCAATCACCAACTAACCAACCAACTAACCAACCAACCAACCAACCAACCAATCACCAACTAACCAACCAACCAACCAACCAACCAACCAACCAATCACCAACTAACTTTCCATCATGTAAATTCCTTTTTAAGTTTAATGCGTCTATAAAGCAGTTTCATTAATATCTGAATATCTGTTGTATTAGTTTGAGCTCAGTGAACCTTATAAACTGATTATTGATTTATTTTATTTATATTTTATTTTATTTTTATTTCTCACACTCTGCTTTGGATCATTTCACATTTTTTTTGTCTTGCTGGAGTTTTCAGAGCTGGAAGATGTTGGTTTATTTTGCAAATGAAACATAGAAATCACACGTTTTTAACAAAGCGTGTGTGTGTGTGTGTGTTATATATAAAGAATACATGGATGTGTGTGTTATCATGTGTGTTGTGGATGAGCCCCCCTTCCTCCTCCTCCTCCTCCTCCTCCTCCTCCAGCTGAGTTTCTGGGACCCTCTGCTCCATCCTCTCCATCTCTGTCAGAGGAGAACACAGAGCCGCCTTTACTTCTTTTAATTTACTATGTGAATGATTACATCCCTCATTGGCTGGCCATTGTCTCGCTGATGGATTTAATTAAGTTGGGATTAATCACGGCAGGTGATATTTAATGTTTGGGATGAGGGAGCAGGGGGAGAGTCCGCTGATGGAGGAAC
Organism: Thunnus albacares; assembly: GCF_914725855.1. NCBI lineage: Eukaryota > Metazoa > Chordata > Actinopteri > Scombriformes > Scombridae > Thunnus > Thunnus albacares. The sequence continues at coordinate 1,198,144 of NC_058123.1, forward strand.
CACAGCTCCACACGGAGAGGCCATGTTTGGAGATTAATGCTCCTCACTGACAGAGGTGCAAAAAATAAATTTCACCCGATTTGCCTCTTGGCCTCTTTTGCTCTCTTCATTTTTTCCACATCACAGGCTGCTGATCAGAGTGACGCTGGAGCTGTAAAATGACTCACTTCTGTCTCCTCTGTGTTATCTGAAATGTTAAAATTCGTGGCTAAAGAGCGAGCGAGCGAGCGGCGGTGGAGGCGGTGCTCGTTACTACGTCACACCAGAACGTCGAATCAGATCAGCAGGAAGCTTTAACACGAGCCCGCCGCCGCCGCCCAGCGACACGCTGAGTGTTTACGTAACTCCTGGAAGTGTTGCTGTTGTTCAGGAATATAATATATAATAATATAATATTTAAGTCTCAGCCTTCTTGCTGCTATGACCTTCATACTTTAGTAATTTTTAAAAAATATATAGTATTTATTATGATTACCTGGTATTTTTCAGCTTTTATTCTATATTTGTGTTGTTTCTTGTCTGTTTTTCATATCTTATTGCACTGAGACCTGAGCAGTTTGTTCCTGTACATGTAAACGTGTCAGAATGACGATAAAAACCTTGAAACCGCAGCTTCTTCCCTTCATTCAGGATCAGACTCTGCTTCATAGACGCTGATACATCTGCAGCTGCAGACATTACTGCAGGTAAACATTTCAGCAGGTCCTATTCTGATTGGCTGGAGGTGAAGGTGGGGACCACACCTCCAGCCAATCAGAGTAGGAGCTCATTAATAATACAGATTTTATGTAAATATCTTCAGAAACAGCCTGCTGGAGGACAGAGAGGAATCAAACAATAAATCTAAACAACTTTTGGTGAATAAAATGTCACAGATATGTTTAAAATAGACTCAGTGTTTATAGAAATGAGTCAAAAAAAGGGAAGAATAGCAGATCTTTAAATCATATATTTAAATGTCTTCAATTGTAAATCAACTTATTACAGAGGCCAGTAGTAACACTAACAACAGGCAACACATGAGACTGATAGTGTATAAATGTGTATATTGTGTTTATGTAGTTTAATGGTTGATAGTGTATAAATGTGTATATTGTGTTTATGTAGTTTAATGGTTGATAGTGTATAAATGTGTATATTGTGTTTATATGTAGTTTAATAGTTGATAGTGTATAAATGTGTATATTGTGTTTATATGTGGTTTAATAGTTGATAGTGTATAAATGTGTATATTGTGTTGATGTAGTTTAATGGTTGATAGTGTATAAATGTGTATATTGTGTTTATGTAGTTTAATGGTTGATAGTGTATAAATGTGTATATTGTGTTTATATGTAGTTTAATGGTTGATAGTGTATAAATGTGTATATTGTGTTTATGTAGTTTAATGGTTGATAGTGTATAAATGTGTATATTGTGTTTATGTAGTTTAATGGTTGATAGTGTATAAATGTGTATATTGTGTTTATGTAGTTTAATGGTTGATAGTGTATAAATGTGTATATTGTGTTTATGTAGTTTAATGGTTGATAGTGTATAAATGTGTATATTGTGTTTATGTAGTTTAATGGTTGATAGTGTATAAATGTGTATATTGTGTTTATGTAGTTTAATGGTTGATAGTGTATAAATGTGTATATTGTGTTTATGTAGTTTAATGGTTGATAGTGTATAAATGTGTATATTGTGTTTATGTAGTTTAATGGTTGATAGTGTATAAATGTGTATATTGTGTTTATGTAGTTTAATGGTTGATAGTGTATAAATGTGTATATTGTGTTTATATGTAGTTTAATAGTTGATAGTGTATAAATGTGTATATTGTGTTTATATGTGGTTTAATAGTTGATAGTGTATAAATGTGTATATTGTGTTTATGTAGTTTAATAGTTGATAGTGTATAAATGTGTATATTGTGTTTATATGTAGTTTAATAGTTGATAGTGTATAAATGTGTATATTGTGTTTATGTAGTTTAATGGTTGATAGTGTATAAATGTGTATATTGTGTTTATATGTAGTTTAATAGTTGATAGTGTATAAATGTGTATATTGTGTTTATATGTGGTTTAATAGTTGATAGTGTATAAATGTGTATATTGTGTTTATATAGTTTAATGGTTGATAGTGTATAAATGTGTATATTGTGTTTATATAGTTTAATGGTTGATAGTGTATAAATGTGTATATTGTGTTTATGTAGTTTAATGGTTGATAGTGTATAAATGTGTATATTGTGTTTATGTAGTTTAATGGTTGATAGTGTATAAATGTGTATATTGTGTTTATATGTGGTTTAATAGTTGATAGTGTATAAATGTGTATATTGTGTTTATGTAGTTTAATGGTTGATAGTGTATAAATGTGTATATTGTGTTTATATGTGGTTTAATAGTTGATAGTGTATAAATGTGTATATTGTGTTTATATGTAGTTTAATAGTTGATAGTGTATAAATGTGTATGTTGTGTTTATATGTGGTTTAATAGTTGATAGTGTATAAATGTGTATATTGTGTTTATATGTGGTTTAATAGTTGATAGTGTATAAATGTGTATATTGTGTTTATATGTGGTTTAATAGTTGATAGTGTATAAATGTGTATATTGTGTTTATATGTAGTTTAATAGTTGATAGTGTATAAATGTGTATATTGTGTTTATGTAGTTTAATGGTTGATAGTGTATAAATGTGTATATTGTGTTTATATGTGGTTTAATAGTTGATAGTGTATAAATGTGTATATAGTGTAAATACAGTCAGATGTGTAGCTCTCTATAGAACGTACTACAGTGTATCTACAGGAACGAGTCATAGAAATGCAGCAGGAAGCTTTGGTCTTGTGTTTTGGTTGAATATAGATGTATTTCAGTATGAATACATGTTAGTGTTTGAACATAAACTGAAGAGTTTGGAAGTGAGGATGTAAACATGTCAGGGCTGTAGTCACTGAACGCTTTCTGTGTGAAAACTATGCAAATGCGTCACAGTTTGATCCAGAATTGTTGCTGTTGTGTCGACTGTGTGAAGAAGTTTTGAAGAACCGTGCAGGTCATCTTAGACTAAGATTAATGGATGTACTTCAGGTTTTAGCTCGTATCCACAACACTGTTAGATCTGTTAAACATATTCTACAGGATAACAGACGTTTTCACTGTAGACGCTGCTCATCCAGGTCATAAAAACTCAGCTTCAGAGTTACTAACAAACCTGAAGGAAATCAAACACACATCAAGCACATCAAGAAGGAAGTGACGTTTCTTCTTCGCTTTCTTCAAAAACGTCCGGCTGACTGAATGTGTTTGGCGTCCTCTAAAGTGAGGAACAGGCACAGTTAAATCAATATAAAGCATCAATTAGTATCTGTAACTTATCATTGATTTCAATATGAATATAAATACAAACACCTCCCAAAACAATAATACAAATAATAACCCAAATCTACAAACTCAAAATAATCAAATTAAATCAAATTAAAACCCTAATATAAATTGAGTTCATTATTATTATTATAAGACTTTTATTTTACTATCATGCTTTAATTAGAAAATATTTGCTTCAATATATTTTTGTTTGAATAATGACGAATCATTTATTTATTATGAAAATAACTGCAGATTAATTTTCTGTCAATTGATTGCAGCCCTGATATAAACAGTTTATTATTATTATAATTATTAATGTGTAGTGTGACTTACATGCTGATGTGCTGATAGGCTGATGGCTCCCTGGTGAGTTTTGGCGACGCGTGCTGCGACCGCCAGCGGAGCAGATCTTATCAGGTCTTGATCACATTGATCTGCAGGGACTCAAACATTCAGGTTAACCAGCAGCAGCAGCAGCAGCGGTGGAGGAGGTGGGGGGGGTGGAGTGGGGTTCGGGGGGGGGGGGGGGGGGGGGGGGTCGGGGGGCTCTGGGATCCACTTGTGCCACATATGCTGTAAAGCAGCGTGGGCTCCATCAGAGACGTGTGAGCTGTGATTGTTATCTGGTAGAAAAAGCTTTGAATATGATTATCTGACCCGGCCTGCGATCATTAACATTGTAATAGGGCATCTGTCAGTGTTGTGACCTGCTGCTCGGGGGGGGGGCCCGCAGGAAGCCTCGTGTCTTCCAACCCTGAACCCCCGATCACTTCATTAATTAACCTGAACCTCCGGCAACTCCCCGCACAACACAACACGGCTCCTACCTGCAGAAGTCATTACCTCCTGGTTTACAGCCGCCACCGTCACCTGCCTGCTGTTGTGTGTTTACACAGGAAACACCGTCACACGCCGACTTTACACAGATCCCCCCCCCCCCCCACACCGCCGCCGGGGGGGCTGACCTTCTTTACATCAGCCTCTCAACCAAATTAGTCTGCCATGTAAATCAGAGCGCTGTACAACAAAAACACCTGTCAGGGGACGCATTCATTATCGCCCGTTTAATTGAAAGAGGTGTGTCATAAAAACAGCTTATAATCAGCATCATAATTCAAGTCATGAATATGGCGAGCTGCGGCGCTTTAACAGCGGCGGCAGAAGAAGAAGTCTCAGCGACGTGGCCTTCTGTTGACACAAGAGCCTCCCCACAAATGAAATATTGTGTGTCAGTTGATTATATGCCCATATAAATAATGGCTGAATGAGAAATGATCATTAAATCATCGGTGGCTCTTTGTTGGTGTCCAAATGAGCTGTTTTCCTCGAGCCATCTGTTGGTGTCGATCGCCCGCGAGACGCTATTGTGACTCCTGCTGTTTTGGCGAAACGCCAACTCCCCCCGTCTCCGGCGTGCGGAGCCGGAGGAGAGCGTGAACGCCGAGACACGGGAAGTGTTTACACGTGTCAAGGTAACTTTTTGTTTCCTTCTGTCTGCAGCTGCTGCTCAGATTGTGATTAAATGAGGAGAAAGTATTCGTGCTCCCCAGAGGAGGATGTGACCTTCTGATCTGTGGTTCAACATCAGCGTCGGGTCCAAACATGGACGGATTAACCTGCAGAGAGCTGCTGCTCCTCCCTCTGTAACACACGTACAGTCGTTATATAACCACCAGATCCGCTGTGTGGTCCTTCATTGACGTGAAGTCTCACTGGTTCATAGCTTCAGTTGTTGTTCCTACAAACTCTTTATTAGTCATCAGGAGATGTTGATGGCCCAGAGAGCTGAAGTCATGATGTCACTTCCTGTCTAACTGGAAGTTTCCTCTATGAGTCTTCCTGAAAACATGAAGCGTTCCTGGAGTTTATTGTCTATATTCTCAGAGCGCTCGGCTCCACTACAGCAGAAAAACTACAGTTCCCATCAAAAGAACTACAAGTGTGAGCGGCAGCTTGTTTTTCTTCGTTCTATATTCACATTTCAACTTTTTCTTGAATTGATCTCCTCGATATGACTGAACACAGAGACTCAGGACTCTGCTGATGATGTAACGATCTACAGGTTTATAATCTGACACCAGTTTATATTATTCACACTTCGTTTCTGACACGATCAAGTTTTGTCTGTGAGAATACTACATTACCCATGAGCCTCGGCGGCTGTTGCTATGGAGAAGAAGCTGATCAGAGCGTAATGAACTAAAAACGCTTCATTGTTGAAGTCGTAAACAAAACGTTTCGTCGTAGTTGCTGATTTCACTCTGAGAGGTTTTTAATGAGGTTTTTTTATTGACCTGAATACAAAACTGTGTTTTATTCTGGAAGTTATGTTGCGTCTTATATCGGAGGACGAGACAGTGACGTGTTCGTAACATCAGACCTTCTTTCTTAATGGAGAGAGTACCGCTGTAACATCGGCTCCTATAGAGAGTGATGCATTATGGGTTGTTTGTTTGTAGCCTATATGTCGCTAGGCTAGCTAGTTTCTACCAGTCTGTTTACAGTGAGTCTGTTAAATCTGCTCAGAAAGAACTGTAGCTGTAAGTTTATGAAGCAGATTCATAATGTGTGAAACATTTTCAGCTCGTGTGGCCGTCATGATCAAATTCACGTCTACTTGTGTCTTTGCATTGACTTTAGATATAATAGCATCGTTCACTGCAGAGTCAATCAGCACTAAAAGTGTTTGTCAGCTCAGTTTAACCTGCAGGAGTTTCTGAAGACTCGTGTAATGTGTTTTCTGACAGTTGACTGAATCTGTGAAGCTGCAAATTACTGTTGAAACACATGATGAGGAGCTTTAAAAGACACACACAGTCTGAAAAATAATAATTTGATAAAGAAAGAGTGTGTGACTGATGTAATAAGATACACTAATGTGGGATTTATGATGTGGTTTAATGGGTTAATATAACTTCAGGGGAACTTTCCCTTGAAACTTTGAAGACACGAGACTCAAATAGTTTAATTTGAGCTGAAAAATGAATAAAATCTTACTTTTATTTTGGTCTTTTACCTATTTCTAATGTCATGTGACATGAGTGCCGTATACATCTTCAAACAGCTCGGGGATATTCATCAGTGTAGCAGGAGAAGTTTGAGGCTGTTTGAGTGGAGGACAAACGGAGGGCATCTGTTCCCAGTGTGATGTCTTACAGGAGACACTGGGAGTCCTGGATGACAGGCTGGAGGAAACAAACCTCAGCTCAGGTGTCAGCGTGGATCAGGGTATCAGCTGGGAAACGAGAGCGCTGCTGCGGAGCTAAAGGTCAGGAGGAAAAAAAAAAAAGTTACCTTCAGTGCACAAAAAGACGGCCGGCTGCCGCTCTTGTCACTGATTAATCTGGGAATCATTATCATGCATCTGTATGTGAATAAATCTGAGGCTGGAGATACATTTCTGGATTAATTCAGCACTGAGGGCATCTGCTGCTTTCCCCACATGAGAGAGAGAGAGAGAGAGAGAGACGGAGGCGGCGAGAAACACAGCATCCACGCACCAGCGGCCCAAAGATTAGAATATATGTGTGCATTTATATTACCTCCTTTAGTGTCGGCTAAATTATTCATGTCATCCAGATCAATTCAGTCCCGATGTGTTTCCCGGCGCGGGTCATACATCTACCTCTGCATTCATTTCATTTTAATAAAGATCTCTTCCTCCTGCAGATTACAGGCGGCGCCGCGCTGACATTAATATGTTGTATACAGTGTTTGTCTTTGTTTTGCAGAATCAAAAGGTGATGTGGATATACAGCGTAAAGGTTTTCAATTATGTGGACTAAACATGATGATGTCAGGTGTCACAGAGAGCCGGATTTACACTGCTGCAGTCAAGTCTGAGCGGCGGCTGCATGCAGGAGCTCTTCATTTACTGTCTGAAGCAAAGTTTACATTCAAAGTTTAACCAAATTTTGAGAAAGTCATCAAAAAAAAAAAAAATGTAGTGAATGTTTGTTTCCGTCTGCTGCTGTCGGCGCCGTTAAACCGTCACAGAAGAAGAAGAAGAAACAACGTGATGATGTCATTAAAACAGTCGAAGCACAAACGATGCAAAACATGATGTAAATATGACGTTTCTGTTAGTTTCATGTGTCGATGTGAGGAAGGTTACAGTCTCCTCATCATCGCTCCACACAGATCTGATGTTTTCAGCTCTTAAGTCACATGATTCATGATGTCATCATTTATTCACTCAGTCGATACAGCTGCTGTTACACCTCAGACAACAGGAAACACTTTTTCGTAATATTTCTGGATTTTTTCTCATTTTCTGTTTTTCTACTCAGGTTTTTTTTTTTTTACGCAGAAATTGAAAATGCAAATAAAAACAGGTGGATGGTGAATGAAACTTCATCTGTTTTTATGTTGTTGTAGTGAGAAACTCACAGAGTCTGATGTGTTTTTATTTAAGATCTCTGTTTCCTGATCACGACTGATCTGATAAGTTACGAGTGTTTCTACGAACGCACTTAAAGAAGAACGTCAGAGTGAGTCCATGTTAACAGCTTCTTATAGTATATATTAGGGATGTACAGAGAGCCCAGTATTTGTATTTGTATCTGTATTTGTTGAGGCAACAAAATTATTTGTATTTGTATTCAAATAAAAGTGTAAAGATCCTGTTTTTGTTTTTATTATGCTTTTAAATTTTAGAAAATTTAAATAAGCGTTCATGAAGCGTGTGTCAGTAGTTCAGCTTTATCTCTGGGGAACACTCCCAACTCTGGGACTGATGTCCAAATAAGGAAATGTGAGTCATGTAGCAGGTGGATGTGACTCCCCTCACTGAGACCTGCTGATAAACGTCACAGCGGAGCAGAGGAGAGACACTGAGATAGTGATGTAACCGACCTGCACTCTGGTATTTAACATGATTTTTTTTTCTTTCCTGAAAACAAATAATTTGTAAAATATTTGTATGGAACAAATATTCGTAAAAAAAAATAATAAAAAAACGCTATTTGTGCTTTGCTGAATAACATATTCATATAATATGTATTCAGGCACACCCCTAATATGAATACACGTTAACGTCCAACTGAAATCATCTCTCTTTGCAGTCAAAACCAACGTCAACATGTTAAAGGAAACCTGCTGTTTAATGTGCTGCAGCTCAGCAGCTAATTAGCTAAAAGTTTTAGCAGGTTTAGTTGCGTCGTTAGATTATGTTAATTAATTTAAAATCATTACAGGACAATAAATAAAATATAAAATGTGCTGCTGAAGGTAAATTTAGACCAATTAAACTTTAACTTTCATCAAGGATCTTTTTACTCTGTAGTTTCAGGTTAAATAAACAGAAATAGCTGTGAAACACTGTGTGTGTGTGTATGTGTGTGTGTGTATATGTGTGTGTGTGTGTGTGTGTGTGCGTGTGTGCGTGTGTGTGTGTGTATGTGTGTGTGTGTGCCGACTGCTCTCTTCATTATTCCTGACCTCTCTTTGTTTCATCACTCACTTTAGTAAAACAAACGCTGGATTGGACCCGACCCCGGCCTGAACACATGCAGCGGCGCTGCCGGCCTTCACGTCCAATAAGAGGCGGCGGCTCGGGCCTGACTGACACCTGAGAGGAAACGCTCACACGTATCAGTCTCACCTGTCCGTCTGCCGCTCAACAGCTCTGCTCTCTGCCTCCGACCCCGCTGACCTTCCTCTCCGTCTGATCTCTCCATCTGCTCTCCTCTGTCAGCTGACACACCTCCGCCGTCGCTTCCTGTTTCTCAACAGAATCTTTATCCGACCTTTAATGTACAGCAGCGACTTCTATACGGCGTTAAGGTCTCAGACTCCAGCTTTCTCAAATATGAAGCTCATTAAAAAGCAGGAAATGTGACTGACAGTGAGCAGGAGGCAACTTTTTATTTGATCTGTTTATTTAGCAGATAAACACTGTTACAGATACAACAGATGCTGCAGCTTAACATCAGGATAAAAATTACAGGACAGATACAAACAGACTATATACATGTCTTTATGTATGTAAATATAACACAATATGTGACTGTTTATGTATAAAAATGAATACTAGAGCTGCAAATTAATTATAAATCAACAGCTGTTTTAATAATTGATTAATTTGTTATTTCAATGGTTCCAGTTTCTTAAATGTGAGAACTGACTTTGTCTTTTGTCTGCTTGTGCTCTACAATACTGTGATCTGCATTTTTTTATTGTTTTGTGACGTTTAATAAACTAAATGAAAATAATGCAGCGTCGTCTCTGTGTTGACCTCCAGTGGTTTAACCCTTTCATGCATGTATTATAATAACCTCAGTCAGGATTTTGTGTTTTTATTCCCCTTTAGGCATGAAAAAAACATTTTTTTAAACATGGGATGACACACTAGAGTCCACTCTGATGGCTGACGCACATCTAAGAAAACTGCTTTTGAACAGCTTGTCCACTGTAGTGACCACTATGCATGAAACGTCTCACCTGCTGCAGTGATGTCACGGTGTACTCCAGGGGGTGTTTCAGTACACCGTGACATCACTGCAGGGTGTGGTTAACGTATGACGAGCCAATCAGCTCAGCTGGCGCCTTAACGTGAAGTTAACACATATAATTATCAGGTGTTGACGTGTATACAGCTGTGATTTCTGGGAACTAGTCTAATAGTCTTATTGAGATGAACTCTGGGTCCTCCTGGTCTTCTTCTTGACTTCCTGTTGTGAAGGACTAAAGTGTAATTTGTGAAATTCCTTTTTTTTAACGCAGAGCTGCTGGTATGAAGAAAAGACTAAAACTGAAAGTGAACTTGTGTTTAGAATAACTCATCATGTTGGAGTTCAACCAGACGTCACTGAAAAACAAACATATGATTCAAGAAGAGCAGCAGAGAAACTACAGTTTTAATGAAACTCCACAGACGTGTTTAGATTTCTAAACTGTTGTTAATGTGTACAGGTGTGAAGTCATTATACGTACCTTTATGTAATCATGGAAACAGCGTTTACACAGCCAGCATGTCACCACAACGTACGCCATCATCATACCGAAGCTTTACTAGACGTGTTTAGGTGCACCTGGTGGCTCGCCGTGTTACTGGTTCAGCAGAGAACCAGTCTGACCAGCAGAGATGTGACTTGTGATCAAACTTCCAGTCAGATCTGCTCCTCCTCTGCATTAAACATAAACACTGAAAACTTCTGGAAATAAAGACAAAAAATAACAACATTTACATCTTTTAAAAACTATCAATAAGTCCAATCAGACGCTGTTTATTGAAACACAATGAATGAATGAAAACAGAGGTGAATAACTGTGAACGTTGCACATCTCTGACTCTCTACACGTCCTTCAGATTAGTTCTGCTCACTTCGTTACAGCGTCGGCTGAAACTGAGCGTTTTGCCCTTTTACAGAATATCTCTCTTCCAGAAGACAATCTCTCCTCATGCAGATGTTCAACCCTCCCGCTGATGAATTCGCAATTATTGATGGCTTCATATAAGCAGTGAACTTCTCCAATCGGGCCGGCATGGTAATTGTAAAGGAAGTCATATGCATAAAATTAATTATACGGCGCAATAAGGCCCATAAATCAGGTCACTATCAATTCAGCTGAAAATGTTTCAAGCGCACGCTCGTCCGCAGGGTTCAAGGTAAAAAAGGAAAGGATTCCCCCTTTTTTTACCAAATCAAGAAAGTAATCTGTCAGAGAGGACAAAGACGTGTCTCACACAAAGGCTTTACTGAGATATGGGCTCCATATTTGGAACAAGAAATGAGGTTTTCTTCAATTGTGTTCTGCTTAATCTTATAAATGGTGCAATCAAAGAAGAGGTTGCTCTGTTTACTCCCTTTTTTTTTGGAATAAAATAAGCAGCAGAAGCACCTACACTTTCACTATAAAGCCTTTATGTGATGCTAAATGATGTGGTAAATGAAGCACTTTCTGAAAAATGTAAAACTAATTATGCAATTACTAAAAATCACAGGAGTGAAATATTTATTGCTCTTCCAAAGGGCTGAAGATCTTTTAGCTTCCTGCAGTGAGAGGTTGAGTGATGGCTGCGAGAGTGGTGCAGGAACTAATTCGAAAGAACAATTACACGCGTTCAGTCCATTTATTTTCCATCGGATAATTATTTGATGTATTTATTTTAATGACATTGTGTAATTCAGTTCATCTCAGGCTCTCGCTGGCTGCTAGCTTCAATTACCGGCCAGTCATTTATAACTCCCCGAGGCTAAAAAGAAGGTAATTGCCCAGATGGAATGCTTAATGAGGGTTGCACAATTATTTCCCCAGCTATTGAGATTTGTATTTTGTTAGCTACTTAATTAAATAGCCTCTTTTTTCAACAGGTCTTTTTTTTCTCTCAATCACAGGCCACGGCGTCACCGAGGAGCAGAGGCGTCGCGACGCAGATCCACACAGACGACGACGAATCCATGAGCTAAAAACTGTAATTAGTGAGATTTCTGTGCAGCACATTTATGTTGTCTCATATACTTCTTCTGTTTACATGTCAATATTTGGGTAATTTTATGGAGTTTCTTGCATTCGTCAGCATATTTAATGAGATTTTCACTGAAAAATATTGAATAAATCAAATTTTTTGCGTATATTTTTGGTATTTATCTACTACAGTTTTAAGAAAACTCATGTCAAAACATGTAAACTTCTTTGTAGATTCCTGTTGTGACTTTTTAATAAATGCTGAACTTTATGAGTTATTAAGATGTAAAGATGATCCACATTGATTATCATTATCATAATTCAGTCACTGTATACAATGCAAACTCCATTAATATGTCAACATACTCTGTATTGTTCACTGATTAAATCAACATATGCTCATTATGATGACGTGTGCAGTTTATGAGTTATATAATACATGAAAGTCTATGGACGCCCATTCACTCTCATTGTATTTATAGTGCAGCCGTTGTCTACAATATAAACTCCATTCAAATGTAAAAATACTCAGTAATACTCACTGATTATATGAACATAAGATCATTATGATGAAATGTACAGTTAATGAGTTATTAATAGTTACATAATGAATGAAAGTCTATGAATGCACATTCACTCCCATCGTATTTATACGTCAGCAAATGTTTATGGTACAAACTTCAGTTAAATTACACAAAATACAAGTTCATTATGATGATTTGTACAATTCACATTGCATATAGCAGAATGCATTAAAGTCACTTCCATTACATTCATATTTCAGGACCTTTATACAGTATAAATTTAATTAATTTGATGACAAAAACTATGTATTTCACCCTGATCAACTGTGAACAAGGTGATTATAATGATATGTATAATAATTGATAATTAAAGTCTATGGAAGCTCAGCAGAGTACAAACTCATTATAATAAGATGCACAGTTTGTAAGTTAGGGGTTAAATATTGCATTAAAGCCTATAGAGTTCCATTCACTCCCATTATATTTACATCTCAGCCACTGCATACTGTATAAACTCCACTGATATATCAAAATATTCTGTATTACTAACTGATTGACTGTATATGATCTCATTACGATGAAATATAGAAGTTTTGAGTTATACACTTTAATATACTAAAAGCTCCCATTGACTTCCAGCCAAAACATTAAAGATCAATAAGTTTTTACATCTTGTTAATAAGAATCACACACGTCTTCAGGAAATTCTTCTCTCCTTAGTCTCTGTTCCTCTGAGTCATTAATGACGTAACTCTTGTAATAAACGCACCACCGGAGTGAGAAGTTGTTGTCTGACATGAGCCTCCTGTCACATCACAATATCATGTCTAACAATAATATTAGTCTGACTGGACAAATGTAGCCATTAAAGACTATTGAGGCTTAGCAGATAACACAAACTGTGAGGTTCAGGCTCGAGGCTGCGGCTGGTATTTTAACGAGGTGTCGCGGTACGGAGCCGTGCGGCTCGGCCTGATAGCGCTGTGTTAGTATTACAGACAGGAATGTGAGGCTGATTAGGACGTGTGATGGGAGGAAGAGGAGGTGGAGTTCATCCTGGATGTCATAACTTTAACGTGGGGTCATTAAAGGCAGCGAGTTCTTGGCTGATTTGACTTAATTGCAGTTTTTTTCTGTATAAACTAGAGAACAGAACTGACATCAGGCCACAGTTACAGTCAGATTATCTGAAGGCTCAGACGCCTCGTTATAACATCAGTGCAGATTTACACATTTACACGTTACTAAACTAAAACCAGTTGTTACGTAGAGATGAGTTGTTACTAAATATTTACAGCTACTAATATGGAACATCTGACCTGACACAGAAAAAACACAAAATACCTGAAACAACTAAACCAGGAACGTTAGACTAACTGACCAAATAACACCTGTTAGCTTAGCATATCTCACTGTAATCTGCATGAATACTACTGACGCTAAAACACACTATATTTCTGCAGGTGTGCAGACAGAAATAAAACTCCTACATTCACAAAGGATCAACAGCTCACTATATTTTATCCAAAGCCTTCATTTTTGGAAGTTATGTTACAACTTGTGATGCTACTGTTTACATATTTGGTTGCTTCTTATTGGACAGCGCTATAGAACCGTTTTACATATTACCAAAGTGTTTACTAGATAAGACATTTATTAAAGGGTGGGTCCATTATTTATGTATTTATTTATTTATTTATTTTTTAGGTTTTTATATCATTCTGTAGTCTCCTGGTTGTATCTCTAACCCACGTCTCTGTTTTTTTGCTAACGGCTGAATCAGCGTTTCCATCTGAACAACCCAGAAACAAACACAGATGTCGTCCTATGAGTGAGGGCTGTGATGTTGTTCTCTTCTCTGAGCGGTTTGTCTCGGTTTAAAGTTTTTCGTCAAACCTCAAAGTGACGTTCGCTCAGCGACGTAATGACTGAAGAGGGAAAATAAAGCTTGTTTGCTAACGGCGGCTAGCGAACTCATTTGTTTTGCTTTGGTTTGATTCAGTCATTAAACAACCTGCACGTGACTTTTACACATATTCAAAAAACTAACAAACAAAAACATTGAAGAAACACAAAATGAACAAACTGCACATAAAACAAAGTGTTTTCAGGCTCCATATTGTTCACTAAAGTTGAACTCAACACGATAAATCAATGTGGATCCAATGATTCATCTCTGATCGCCGTTAAATGAGCCGTTTTACAATCCCGGTGGTCTTTAGACCTGCACGTATTCAAATTTTAATATTAATTTGGCATTTATCATAATTGAAAATATTGGTAAAAAGTTGCACTATTCTGTCATTATTATGTGTGAACTGTTCACACTACTGAAGGAAATCAGGCCAACAAGGATACATGACACTGAGAAGAAGGCTGAACTTAATAGAATAATGTGATAAAGTGACATTTATTCACAGTTATTAAAGTTATTAAATTACTTCAGTAAATCAAAATCAATTTAAAGTTAATATGAATCAATATTCCTTGTAAATTAGGTTATATTAACATTTTCTTACAACTTTTTCTGTAAATTTGAGGAACTTATTCAATTTACTTGAATTTTATTTAAAGTTTTCTTACTTTAAATCTACTCAGTAATTTAATGCATCACTTAATTACCATCATTTTTTAAATTAACCCTTTATCGTGTTTTACGGTGTAGTTTTTGAAGCAAACAGAGCTGGATTTTTAAATGATTGAGTCACAGAAGAAGAAATATTTGCAGCTTTTATTGTTTGTATTTTGGGGAAAACTTTCCTAACATGACCAGTCTGAACATGTTTCTTACAGTCAAAAAGTCCTTTTTCCCAAAACAGCTGAATGTAAAAGAGAATCATCTTATAATTCAATCAATATAATAAGTTGATTGATCCTTGTTGCTGAGGAGAGACTCAGTCAGCTGTGATGCTGCCTGTCAGCTCTGAAAAACCTTTTCTTTCATAAAGATTCATGTTGAGTTCATGAGCGGCTCCGTTTGGAGAAGTGAATGATTTCTCTCTTTTATTATTACATTTGAAATGTTTCTGGGTTAACACGTATGTTAAAGCTGCTATTAATCAAACATGGCAGCCGTGTCATTTGTCTCTCGGTGTCGATAGCGGCGAGTCCCCGGCTGCTGCTATAAAAGCCACAAACACATCAGCGCTTTAATTAATGCAATTAAATGGAGCAACGATTTCTCAGAGGCCACCGTCACAACTCTACTGACCCATGAACCGAAGGGCCCCGATAACCAGCACGTATTCATCAAATGAGTGAAAATATGAACTAAGAATCCTTCATTTTACAAGCTTGACTTAACGGTAACAGATCCTCTCAGGATCTTCATGTTGTTGATCCTGGACACAGATGAATATAAAAGCTGTGAAAATTTAAACTACAAGCACAACATACATAAACTAACTTACATGATACAGGACTAGTGTGTCCTCCTGTACAATTAACATGACATGAACAGAAATATGGATTCAATAAAAACAAACTGAAGGAAACTGAACTTGAACACGGAGGTAAACGGGTACAAAACACATTATTAGTATCTCTTCTTGATTAATTCAGTTCATTTGGTCTATAAAATGTTGGAAATTGAAAAAAAACACAGATCACAGTTTCCTGAAGTCCAAAGCAACGTCTTTAAATGTCTCGTTTTGTCCAAAACCTCAAATTATTCAGTTCACGATGAGATAAAATGTAAGAAAAGCTGCAAATTCTGACAATAGAGAAACTGCAACAAGGTAAAGATTGTAAATTTCACTTGAAAAATACTTTATTGTCTCTTTAGGGACAATAAAGTATTAATTTATTATTTCATTGTCCCTAAAGAGACAGTAAGTTATTTTTAAATTTACAATCTTTACCTTGTTGCAGTTTCTCTATTGTGAGAATTTGCAGCTTTTCTTACATTTTATCTCATCGTGAACTGAATAATTTGGGGTTTTGGACAGTTGGTCGGACAAAACGAGACATTTAAAGACGTTGCTTTGGACTTCAGGAAACTGTGATCTGTGTTTTTTTTCAATTTCCAACATTTTATAGACCAAATGAACTGAATTAATCAAGAAGAGATACTAATAATGTATTTTGTACCCGTTTACCTCCGTGTTCAAGTTCAGTTTCCTTCAGTTTGTTTTTATTGAATCCATATTTCTGTTCATGTCATGTTAATTGTACAGGAGTCCACATGTGCATCCCCCGACTCTCCAGTACAGGAAGCAGCAACTGCTTTGGTAACTGTAATTATAAATATATCTGTATTGTCAATCATGTCAAAGTTGTTTTCATTTACTCCAGTTGCAGGAATACGTCACAAATAACAGAACCTGATCTCTTTATAAAACCTGCGACGCTGAATAAACAGTTGCACAATTAACTGTTTGTAATTACGGTGGTGTAATAGAGCGCAGGCTGTCTGCAGATCAGCACGTCCATTTTCACAGCGGCGACGGCGTAATAATGTTCCACAACATAACGGTAACACTTGTTCCAATAAAAGCGGCAGTTTTACACCATGTTTTCATAGTAAGCTTTTATTTGACTGCTGTAACAGTGCTGTGAATTCATCAAAAACATTTACAACTCACAGTAACTCATGAATGTCCCCCCCCCCCCCCCCCCCCCCAACAGCTGCACAGACTCTTATAAAACGCTGCCGAGTCTCTGCTGTCTAAAAATATCACTGTTTTTTCCTACGTTTGTCAGAAACTTTTTCTTTGCGAGGCGGTTTTGATTTACAGGTCAGGACTCGTATTTATCAAACTGCTCAGAGTAAGAAAATCAGTCCAGTCGGCCAAAAAAAACTCTCAGAGCGATGTGTCTTTAAGTACGAGGAGTGAAAACATTTCATCAACGTTCTTATCTTAAGAAATCAACATGTAGGAGTCTGAACCTGGTCGCAGCAGCTTTGAAACAGTGTTTCAGCATCATAATAAATCAAACTTATGTTTGTCATTAAAAGACTGGTTCACTATTTTTCCAGTGTGTCTTAAAATGCTGTAATCATTCCTCCTGTTCATACTGACCATTAGAAGATCCCTCAAGTAGATATCTTACAACGTTACAGTCTTACGGTCTATACTTCCACCTGCAGCTCAACAGGGAAACACAAAGACTGTAAATGTGTCAGATATCCACTTGATATGACTAACTCAGACTGCTGAAGCTGACTAGAAGCTCATATATGACTGCGTATCTGAGAAGTTTGATAAATTCAGACCCTGGTTGAACTCTCAGTGTGATTCCTAGAAGTCGTGCTGAGATAAACGTGATCCCTGGAGAGAGGATAAGATGAAGAGTGATGGACGTAAAGATGTCTTGTAGAGCTGATTTGCTGAACCAATGGCCTCAGCTCTCCTCTTTTTGTTTGTGATAATGGCTCCTGCTCCTCCTTCCCGCCCACCCGCCCGTCCGTCACCCTGTGAATGCAGAGGACCACCCACCCGGAGGACAGGTACACGTCCCTGTCAGGAGGTCACAGGAAGTTCATCCTGACTCTCAGGGGGACAGCTGGGATCTCTGACTCTCACTGTAAAACAGCGAGAGGTCATTCATGTTCATGTAGATACTGTTGTGTTTTTCTGCTGTTTACAGTAGTGATACAACCTGCAGCCTGTTCATCTACAGCTGCTGCTGTAAACATGGCTGTCTGCAACAGCAGGAACATCAAACACTGGAGAGATTTACAGCTTAAAGAAACAGCTTCTCAAGTGAAATCCAGTCTTTTATTAGTTGATTTCTCTGATAAACTTCACCAAGAAATCAATTCATTTTAGTGGAATTGTTGATGTTGTGTCAAAGTTCATCAAAGTTGGACAGAATATGACTTTTAACTCTCCATAAATTCATTTTAATGGAATTTGTGGAGGAAAAAAATCACATTCTGCTCAACTTTGATGAACTTTGCCGTTGACTAATAAATGGCAAACTGTGGTTTACACACAGTCAAACTAAACATGTTTCCAGCTGGCTAGCATGTTAGCAGTTAGCTTGAAGGCTACAGCCTACATTTTAATGTTCTTGATTGTTGCTTTAACAGTATTAAATTGTCCATTTTTGCTGAGCTAAGCAGTGGAGCTTCAGTTTTCATCAGCTGCCTCTGCTCATAACCCTCCATGAATCAGTAACATGGTGAAAATGTTATGTTTTCTTGAATATTTCGTTGATTGCTAAACTTGTAGATATGCTGTATATCTGAGGAGTGTAAAAATAAGTAGAAAACAATTAAATGCAGAGAATGAAGAAAATAGGATGTCAATCATTTTTATAGTACCTTGGAAAATATTTCTGCTGAAGCAGGAAGACAAATGCTTTTTATCTCCATTGTGAACAAAATACTGATGTTTAGGTCGTTTTCAACCAGCAGCAGCACTTAAGAGTCACGGTTAACCTGCAAAATGTCACCGAAAAGACGCAAAGCAAAACAACCACGAGTGAAGCATTTTTTTCATGCAAACATTACTTTATTGTTTTCATACTAATGTTACTTTATTTTAATGTTACTTTATTACTTTATTAAAAGTCAGGAGATATCGAAGAAGAACAGACAGGTATGAATCAGAATACAGATATTTTTGTGACATAAACAGATACAGATCAGGTAGTTTGGGACGTAACAGTTAAAAGCATCACCTCGAGGTCACCAGGTCTCCTCCCAAAATAAGGATTTCTGATCCTCCTTTTGATTTTGCCCACTGGGAAATGAAGAAGTTGTGTGTGTAATTGTCTTTGTGATGTTATTCTGTGATTTGGCGTCGCTGTGCAGACACGTTGCCCAGAGGGTGTTTCACTTTTTGGAGGCTGCAGATGAAAACTCATTTGCTATTGTTTGCCTAACAACACGAGATGAATAATGAGGCGAATGAACGCAGTTTGATTAGAAGATGCCGCGCCGTAATCTGACCCGTAAGATTTTAATAGAGACTAGACGATAAATCAAGAGCATTCAACGCTCCCAAATTACCCAAAGCAGTGGGAATGATTGCCTTGGCTTTGCTTGTGCGCCGCAACAATAGTCTCCCTCTCAAAAGAAAGGAAACGGGGACAAATAATGGCCACAGCCGAGCTATTTATGGAGCAACTCCAGAGGGCTATTAAAAACTTCTCAGTCAAATGCTGATGTGCCTGAGTGGATCCCAACAACACGGCAGCGCTTGGCCGTCTCTCATCCTCCGACTGGTTAACATTCATTGCAGAGTGAATTTCCTTTCACTCAGAGCGGGGAGGGGAGGGGGGAGGAGGTGGCGGGTGGGGGGGGTTGGTGGGGGGGCAGATGGGGGAGGTTTGGTGAGGCCAAAGGGAGGCGGATTGTAAATGTGACCTGATTACAAAGTCTCAATTCAGCTGAAGAAAGGACAAACAATTAAAAGAGGAGAGGCTAAAAATGTTATCAGGATAATCTGATTCATATCAGTCAATATTGATATTAATCATAATATTAATTAAATTACACACACAAAAAAAAAATCACACAATAAGCTTTAGCTAAAAACTGTGACATTCAAAAGATACACAAGTTATTAAAAATCAATAACAAAGCGTGACAGAGCAGATTATAATAAGCTTTAGTTTGGATAAATAATAAAAACAACATTTAAACTGGGTCAGAACAACCATTTGTCTTGAGAGACGTTCTGGGTAACATCAACATTAAACTACTGTGTCGGTGCTGCAAACTGGGTCAAACTGTAACCCAGTGATTCCTGTTAACCCTTTCAGTCCCAGCCGGACGCCGGCCGACACGTCAGCGTATCAATACATCAGGGCCTCGATTCCCAAAAGCATCTTAATTATGATAAATGAATGATGTCAAATCCATCTAACAAACTTTCTTTAGCTTAAGATGTGATTCCCAAAAGTAGTGAAGACTCACAGGAGGCTGAGAGTGTTGGAGATAATATATAGAAAATCATCAGAATGATCCTTTAAACACCAACATTTTTTTTTATCTTACTCTCTTTACCTTGTTTTCCATCTCTTACACTCTCCTCATATTTCATCTCCATCAATTTATCATCACTTACACTGTTTTATATTGTTGTTCATGTGTTCTGATCTCCATTTAAAGGAAACATATTTCTGTTATTTATTCTCTGTTCTGATGTCGGATATTAAAACATGGACAAAGTTCCAAAACCTGAAGTGCAGAAGTCAGGGCTCATCATAAATACTCAAAAATAGCCCATTCTGTAGCCTTGGTTGCTAAGGTGGTTGCTAAGGTGGTTGCTGAGGTGGTTGCTGAGGTGGTTGCTGAGGTCGTTGCTAAGGTGGTTGCTAAGGTTGTTGCTAATGTGGTTGCTAAAGTGGTTGCTAGGGTTGTTGCTAATGTGGTTGCTAAGGTTGTTGCTAATGTGGTTGCTAAAGTGGTTGCTAGGGTTGTTGCTAATGTGGTTGCTAAAGTGGTTGCTAGGGTTGTTGCTAATGTGGTTGCTAAAGTGGTTGCTAGGGTTGTTGCTAATGTGGTTGCTAAAGTGGTTGCAAGGGTTGTTGCTAATGTGGTTGCTAAAGTTGTTGCTAATGTGGTTGCTGAGGTCGTTGCTAAGGTGGTTACTAAGGTGGTTGCTAAGGTGTTTCCATGTGTTGTTCAGCTCCAACATGTACGGATGGATTTGAGAAGTTGACATTTGGAGTAAAGAAGAAGAAAAAGAAGTGAAATCCTGCTACTATAGTTTGTTTACGTAGCCTCCGGAGTCGGAGGAAGCTTCCTGAAGCTGACCAATCAGAACAGAGTGGGCTCATCAGGAGGCGGGTCTTAAAGAGACAGGAGCTAAAACGGCCTGTTTCAGACAGAGGCTGAACTGAGGGGCTGCATAAAGGACCAGTAGAAGATAAATAAGGAGTTTTTATTCCAGTAGAGCCCCAGAATATAAATATAGAGCTGCAGATGAGCAGAATATGTATTAATTATTGTCTGTGTCACATAAATAGATGAGTGAAATGATCAATCAATAGTATCTATTCATCATATATAGATACTGATAGATCATTTAACTCTTCTTTAACCAGCTGATGTTGGTGTGTGTGTGTGTGTGTGTGTGTGTGTGTGTGTGTGTGTGTGTGTGTGTGTGTGTCGTGGACATCTGCCCCTGTGTTTTTTTTTTTTTTTTTTTTTGGACAAGCAGAAAACACAAAAGCCATCAACATGACAGGGGTTAAGTCAATCCATGAACAACCAGCTGCTCCCCCCACACACACACACACACCCACACATGCCTCATGCCCATTCAACCCCCCCTCCCTCCCCCCCACCCCCCCAACCAGAACGCCCTCCAACCTGCCTGACGGATCGACATTAACATCATTAGCTTAAATGTTCAACAAATTGCAGCAAACTGCTCCGTACAGACACTTAAAGTCAAATACGTCTCTCTGACTTTAATCACTTTATACAATCAGCTGCAGCAGGAGGATAAATACAAACCATCAGGCTACTGGTCAACCAGCTGAATGAACCAGTGAATGAGTGGAGATGAGTTCAGATAGTTTTACTTTCATTATCCTGCAGGAAGGAAATATGAGCTAGAAAAAGATCCAGTTCAGTTTCTGATGACACACCAGTATATGTGCAGTCAGGGAAACTGGTTTTGAATTGTAAAATTGTTCATTATGCAGTGTTATATTATTATAGCACATTATATTGTTTGTTTTTGTCACTAACAAATATATGTTTATCAATGTGAAGCCAATTTTAGATACTTTGGGTAAATTAATAATAACGGAACTGCATCATGTTATATAAGTGTATCATAGGTTTTATAATAATGATAATAATAATAAAGAGTAGATCATTGCAGCAACAGTTAGAATATTAAAATATATTATTTTATATCAAATCTTCATCTGAAAAGTAACTAAAGCTGTCAAATAAATGTAGTGGAGTAGAAAGTACAATATTTCCCTCTGAAATGTAGAAAGTAGCATCACATGGAAATACTCCAGTAAAGTACAAGTACCTCTAAACTGTACTTCAGTAAATGTACTTTAGTTAGTTTCCACCACAGAGTGAAAAATAACATTTTACTCAAGTTAATAAAAATATTTCTAATAATAATTAAACATTGATTATCATAAAGCAGCATCAGCTGTTTAACTGTTAGACTGAACTGATCAACCTGATTAAATATTAATCTTATAATTAGTCAAAGACTCATAATTAGCTGAGAGTCATCATGAATGATGTTTATCTTCTTCATGATGTCAGAAATATTATTTCATTTATTAAGAGTTTAAATTTGTTTCCATTGAGAAATTATGAAACGACTTTACAGCTCAACAAACATTTTCTTATATTATATTATTCATATTATAAATACGTTGTGATCCTCCTCTAAACATACTTATTATTATTATTATTATTATTATTATTATTATTATTATTTTGCACAGTAAATAAAAAAGTACTAAAAAGGTAATTGATAAAGTGTTACAGCACTTTTTTTAAGAGGTTACAAAGACATAAAATACCAGATTAATGTAACATTTAAAAACAAACAAACAAACAAACAAAAAGGAATTGATCGCTGTATTCAGCAGTATTTGAATTCCTCCATCTCTGCATTTGTTAGAAGTAATAAATCAAATATTTCAGATGCCTGATAACATGTTTTACTACAAGTTTATTTATTATTAAGCTCCAGACCAGGAGCATATTAACAAATCTACTGCTGCTGTTCTGGAGATGTTTTATAATCCTAAATATCTAACACATAATGTAAAACAGTGAACATCCTGTTGATGCTGATGTGACACCAGTGATGTAGCTTTATATCTTATATTTGTTTGTTTAATGTTCCTTCAACTGCAACATGTTCACTTTGTCTTTCAATTTAATAAGTACAATTATTTAAAAATGAAAATAATTACGCAAAATACAACAAAATCTCTTTAGACGATCATAAATGATGACTCAGGGTTGAACTGGTTCACGGTCGACTCTTTAACCTGTTTCCACTCATTTGTTCCTGCTCGTTTATCACGGACTGCTCCTTTATTTTCCCTGAGAAGCGTTCGGTAACAAAGCTCGGCCCCTCGCATGACGAGCCTCCATTTAAACGTGTTCACGCCGGATCAGCCGCTCGCCCCCCTCCGACGGCTCCCATTGGCTGTTTGATGGCGGCAGGCAGGTCACAGGCAGGTCTCCATGACGCTCGCGCTCATATCCATAAAGTCATGAGATGATAACATGTGACTGGCAGCAGAATTAGAGGATTTAATGCTCACACACATGTCAGATTTGCACCAGAAATGACAGAAAAACCCTCTCACCTCTGCTTTCACTTATTTCTACCTGCTCAGCACGAATCTGTCCGTCCTCTAACGTCGGACTGACTGTCTCACTTCACTCATCAGTCACTTTGGATAAAAACCAAATGACAGAATTTAAATATGTCCAAGAGTTTCTCCCATAAAGTTTGCAGATGTCACAACCTGTTACACTTCATTTTCAGTTGCTGATTAAAGATGCTAACTGGTTTATCTGTTTATACAGAAAGCTTTAAAGCAAACAAACTGTCTCTAAATATTACTGATCTCATTATTTTCAGCACCAAAAGTACATATTGTAAAATCTCACTTGAGAGTAATGACAGTTAGAAAGTTTAAGGTTTCTGAACATCATGTTACGCTGCAGACAGGAAGCTGCTAACAGCTGATTCACAGAACTGTTAACGGAGACTATTTGACTGAATGTGAACGTATCAGGTGTAAAAATGTCTTCCTGTCGTCATGTTGGTTCCAACAGGCCGATATGTTGCTGTTAGCGGTGACAGACCAGCGAGTCAGCCACACAAAACCAGCGAAGAAGAAACTATTTGAATTTGATCCTGTGATCTTGTGTAATCATCACCGATGCACATGCGTAATAATTCCGTATCAATAATAAATAGATTATTGACACAGAGGCATCAGTACCAACAGACACGTCCTTATTTTTTATAATTAATGCAGCCAAAAGTGCTTTATTCTGCAGCAGCTTTTCTTAAAAATGAAAGTTTTATGTGCTTTTTTTGCAGTAAAATTGCAAGAATTGGGGAAAAATTGCAAGCAAAGGAAAATAATAATGTGATTATGAAATAAAAAGCTGCTATCAGTAAAGAGTCAGATGTAACCACTGAGACATGAAATGCAACAGTTGGTCCAAATCAGTCTGTTGATTTGGATATTACATGCTGAAATTGGGGTAATTCAGCAAAATTGCAAGTTCTGGGATTATTGACATTTTTTATAATTATTGCAGCCAAAAATACTTGATTCTGCAGCAGCTTTTCTTAAAAATGAAACACAATTTGTAATGTTTTATGTGCTTTTTTTGCAGTAAAATTGCAAGCAGAGGAAAATAATGTGATTACGAAATAATGGTTTTTATAAAAAATTACTATCAATAAAGAGTCAGATGTCATCACCGAGACACGAAATGTAACAGTTGGTCTAAATCACAAGCTCTCTATAGATTCGGACATTTCATGCTGAAATTGTGGTAATTTAGCAAAATTGCAAGTTGAGATTTCTCGAATTTTCATCGATTATTGCAAAATCGCGTTTTCCTGAAGGGACTGACTGGGTGAAAGATGAACCACATACAGAGAGGGACTGGATTAAATCAGTGAGCAGCAGGTGATGTTGAATAACCACAGACAGACACGCGATGCTTCATGGTCTGTATAATCTATAAAAAGGTAAAAACAGCCACTATGAGCTCCTTGTTGCTGGGAAACATCAGTCGGACCGATCACCGTGTCGCACACATATGACCGTAACGTGTCTGCTCGGCTTTCAGAAATCGATTTTTTTTGGACATCCTCTGCTGTGTTGAGAAAGTGAACTTTTCCCAGCTCTGAGGATGTGGAGAGGTCACTTCAGTGAAACTGGTCTTTGTTTGGGTCCTGCTGGGAGCCTCCTAATGAACCTGTGGCTGCTGAGGAACTTTTCCATTAAATCTGCATCATGTGAGAGCTATTCCACCCTCCACAGACTTTTTTTTAACATGTGCAGATAGCATCTCGTCGTTGTCTGCTTCCTGAAAAACTCTCATAGAATCAAACCGCTGCTGGTTTCTCTGAGGTTTGCACGGTGATATTTGGAGAAAAGACGACGGTGAGAAACTCCTCCAGCTGATGGCAGGAGAGTGAAGTCACACTGGGTTTTAAAATATACTTCCCAAGCATTTCCTCCTGCAGACACACTTTGATGTTAATTTGTGGAGGGATGTTCAGCAGCGGAGCGTGCTCTAAAGTCAATACCACAAGGTTTTTTTTTGCTCTTTGAGAAAACACACTCAGCTCTTACATCTCCTAAAATAGACACTTAATGGTTCTGACCCGAGCCGGAGCCTCTCCTGTTGGAGATATTTCTGATGCACAATCACAGAAAACATGTCAGAGCGTCTTTAACCTTTTTCTCTCATCATTATGTATTCATACTCTTCTGCTTGGACATGATGTGAAAGTGAAGCTTTGATGAGGTTGATGATGTCCCTGTGAGGTCAGGACTACAACACTCAACTCAGAGGACTTTCAAACGGAGGTCAGCACTGCAATAATATTTTCCCCCGGTGACATTAAGCCCGTTTCCCCCTCGCGTAGCGGCCATCTGTAAGACGTAATTCCCAAGCTGAGTAAACTTGTGAGAGCGGGACACACACACAGAGACCCTCGTATCTGCAGACATGTGAAGAGCTGTTTGTACTCGTGCAGTAACGTGCAGCGCTGACAGTTTATTTGACTCGTGTGCACATCCATCATGGTGTTTAACATATAACTGCTAGTTTAGATTATGTCTTAAAGTGTAACGTGAAAACACACATCATGTGTGTTTTCTTATGATTCTAACTTTTAAGTATTTCAAAATTGAGAGAAATGTCACTGTAGTTACAATTAGAAGATGCTGTTTCATGATTATGAGAAAGTTTATTTTTTCATTATGAGAAATAGTGAGAAATTAAAAATGAGAACTTTTTCATAATTATGACAAACAGAGAAATAATAAATGATAAATTATGAGAAAGGACTCATAATTATAAGAAACATTGCTGTTTTTCATTGTAAGAAATGAAAAATGATAAATTATGAAACAGCATCTTATAATTATGACAAACGTTGTTGTACACTGAAAATTATAAGTTTTATGAGATGCTGTCTTATAATTATGAGACAACATCTTATGATTCTAACTTTTAAGTATTTCAAAATGATGAGAAATGTCACTGTAGTTTAAATTAGAAGATGCTGTTTCATGATTATGAGAAAGTTTCTTATAATTATGAGAAACTTTAATCATTATGAGAAATAGTGAGAAATTAAAAATGAGAAGTTGAGTTTGTGTATCTCATAATGATGAAAAACTTGATTTAAGATTGTTAGAAAGTTTCTCATAACTTTTTCATAATTATGACAAACATTTATCAAACAGAGAAATAATAAATGATAAATTATGAGAAAGGACTCATAATTATAAGAAACATTGCTGTACTCATTGTAAGAAATGAAAAATGAAACAGCATCTTATAATTATGACAAACGTTGTTGTACACTGAAAATTATGAGTTTTATGAGATGCTGTCTTATAATTATGAGAAACCTTTGTTATAATGAGATGAGATATTATGGGATGGTATCTTATTATTCTGATTTAGCATGAGAAATATGAAAAAAAAAAAAGTTCTTCTAGTTCATAATTATTAGAAACAAAGTTACTTGTGAGAAAGTTCATCATAATTATGAGAATTGAAAAAAATGAGATATTAAAAGATAACATCTCATAATTATAACTTAGTGTTTCATAATTTTGAAAAACCTCATCTGAGAAATGAAAAGAGAGAAATAATTACATTTAATTATGAGAAACTTTCATCAGTGTGAAAAATAAAAAAAAGAGAAATTATGAGACATTTCATAATTACAAGAATAATTATATCTCATTATTATTAGAAACGTATTATCTAATTATGAAGTTTCTCATAATTACGAGAATTATTACATTTATGAGAAAGTTTCTTATTATAATGAGATAATATGTCATAATTAACTAAAACACGTCCAGTCGGCCTTCTGGATATAATTATAAGGAAAAAGACTGGATTGTTGTTTGTTCTAAGTGGTTTAAATAATGATATAATGATATTTGGGTGATAATTTTACAGTCTGTCTTCATTTTCTCTTAAATAAATAAGCAGGAAGTTTGTTTCCAACCTGTCTGATGGTCTTTTTAGTGACGTCACCGTGATGTTAACTTGGAATGATCTTATTATCACGTTAAAGTGAAAGTATAAACATGTTCTCTCGTTGTTTCTTGTTGTAACTGATTGTGTCGACATAAACGCCGAAGCTGAAACACTCACACAAGCATCTGTTAATGTGCAGGATGACACCGGAGGCCTCTGAGCTGAGAGAGTCTGCAAGGAGGGAGAGAGAGAGAGGGGAGAGAGGGGGGGCGAGCAGAGGGGGGAGAGCAGAGGGGGGAGGTCAGTGTTTGATGTGGGAGGTCCCCCCCCCTCCTCCTCACACCGCTGAGCTGCTCCCTCAGACCTCTCATTAAGCGTGTCATCAAAGGCCTTCTACACAACCAATCATAACATTAATGTTAACATTACCACACAGACTTCTTCTTCTTCTTCTTCTTCTTCTTCTTCTTCTTCTGAGCTGCTCGCAAACACGCTGAGACTGAAGCAAAAAACCCCTCAAAGCTCAGACAGAAGAGAGTCAAACAACATCAGACTGTTAAAAGTTAAATAGAAGTAAGAATCCTTCACTTTTACTCACAAACTTAAAGGATCATTCTGACAATTTTCTATATTTTTCTTTTTATTCTTGTCAACAAATCTTCATGTTTGGATCCAAACCAACAATGAACTGATATACTAACAAGTATTGAGTGTGTATCAGAGCTGATATATCTGATTCCTTCAGTACAAAGTCAACATGTCATGAAGTATTGATGATTGAAGTGATTATCTGAGATGTTCCTTCTTCTGATTTGTATATGATGTTTATGCTGCTGTATGTGGGAGGATGGATGTGTTTGTGTGTCTTTGTTGCCGCCTGCTTTGTATGGTTGCCATGGATTTGTTAATTGATTGTACTGACTGGAACTCGGTGGAATGAAAAGGATCTTTAGAAAGAGAAGAAATGGCGTCTTGTGTTTACTTTGGCCGGTCTGCAGATCTCTGCTCTCTGGTCTTGTAGTCGTGTGTTGGTGTCTCTGAGGTGGCGGTGTGTCCTTGATTAAAGCAGTAGTGACAGACTAGCAGATGACTGCCCCCCCCCCCCCCACCCTCTTCCTCCCTCCTCTCGTCCTCAGGTCAATGGGTCTCCCGTGGCCACCTTGCTTTTAAGCCATCACACTCCCCCATGGGGCACATGAGGGAGATCTATCTGTGTCACCCTCCCCAGGTGATCCCTGGGTAATGTACTGAAGGACATCGGCTCGTCGCCGCCGCGCGCTCCACTCCACGCCGGGGCTCTCTGACGGTAATTACAGCGAGGGCCACTCTCGCCGTGAGAGAGGCAAACCAATTAGAGAGTGTCTGTGCAGTTAAAGGACATCTCTGTGACAAACCTGGCCACAGGGTCGCATGTTTATTATGTCATCTCTCCACTCGGGGGCCGTTATTACAGATACGTGTCACAGTCTGGAGGTCGGCGTTGGAAATGGGATTCTGTTTGGGCCTCCGGTTTTACATGCTCTGATTATTCTGATGGCTGCCTGAGTGCTTAATTATGATCATTTGTCTCCAATTTCACTTTGATTCGTGACTATAACTTATCACTTTAAAAGGTTATTAACAAACGTCCTGCAGTGGGGGGGGTGGGGGGGGGGGTGGGGTGTTAGAGTGCTGGTTCACAGCTGGAGGACGTCTTCATATATCTGATGTGTTCTCTGAATCTGCAGGTCATCATCAGCAGCTGTTTAGTATTTACAGGTTTGTAGCACTGAATGATCTCAGCAGAGAGTTTATACAGCTACGGTAAGCCCCAAGGGACAAACCTGTCAGTCACCACCTGCGCTGTTTAAAGGGTAACTACTAACCCCCCGCCCCCCCCCACACACACAGGAACAGAACCAGGATGTGAAGCTGTTTAGCGTAGTGGCCAAACTGTGTAATTACAACTTCCTGGTCCGTCACATGACACATGCTGGCCTATGGAATGACTCTTCATCATCAGAATTTGATCCATTCGGTCCAATAAGATTTGGAAAGTCTCATGATCTCATGCATGTGAGCGAGGAGCTAACAGGAAGTCAACCAGCTGGCCTGTTTTGACTAATTTTTATAAATACTGAGTCTATTTTAAACACATCTGTGACATTTTATTCATCAGTTGTTTAGATTTCTCTAAATCCATCTTTCCTTACAGCCAGATTCCCCTCTGTCCTGAAGATATTTACATAAAATCTGTATTATTAATGAGCACCTACCTAATAGGACCAAATGAATCCAGCAGCATGTTTACCTGCAGTAACGTCTGCAGATGCAGATGTAAGACAGTATATAGTCGATGAAGTCTGATCCTGCTGCAGTTGAGACTCAACAGGATGTTTCTGAACGGTGAGGTTGTGTCAAAGTTTCCTCACAAAGTAGTCAGAGGTCACTAGCTTAGCTTTAGCACACTTCCAGTGTCCTGCTTCACTGGTCATGCAGCTGCAATGCAAACTGTGACAATACAGTCGACCTGAATACTGTCATCAGTTTACTTGCAAAATGCAAAAATTGTACAGCTCAGTAAGTGCTTTTTTTTATAGATCAAGAAGCAATATTTTAAGCATAAAACACACTACTACCATACACAAACTAGTCTGTTAATATCCTTCTCTAAATCTGATGTTATCACCTGTTACCTGTTTCCATTACGGTCTACTGTTTCCATACAGTCGACCTGAATACTGTCACCAGTTTACCTGCAAAATGCAAAAACGTAACTTTAGGTTGACGGTCGCTACGCAGCGTTTTCTGCTTCCATCTTGTACACAGAGATTCATATTGTCTGATTTACTTACATGAGACTTCTCTGCTAGTTTGCTGCTCACATAGTGACACAGACACTGATCCACTAGAGCTACTGACCAACAATGACACTGGAAACTTATAGACAACTCACATTACATTCAGGAAATTACTCAATAATCTGCACTTGACTGACTGAACCACACAAAGACTCTACTGAGAAGAAATTTCAAATCCAAGC
Organism: Thunnus albacares; assembly: GCF_914725855.1. NCBI lineage: Eukaryota > Metazoa > Chordata > Actinopteri > Scombriformes > Scombridae > Thunnus > Thunnus albacares. The sequence continues at coordinate 1,228,615 of NC_058123.1, forward strand.
AGACAGAAATAAACTCATGTTGAGCTGTTTTTACTCACAATGTGTGTATTGTTGGAAAAATATCTGTATTAACATCATATGCCAACATAGACATACTGTATGTGATTATGTGTACTTATGCTCTTTTAGCTTCGTCTGACGGGAGTCTAAAACACTATTTAAGGAGGCAAATTTCCATTTATACGGCTGGTACTGCGGTTAGTTTGGTAACATATAAAAACGAGACAGGAGAAGCTTTTGTCAGAGTCGGATCTTTAGCATGTGGCTATTTCCTGGAGGCAGTACAGACATGGTACGAATCAAAACTTGAAACATATCAGTTGGTGGAAACAATCTGAACGTGTGGTTTGAAGGATTTCAGCTGATCTTCGGGTTTTAAAGGACAAACCCCCCCAAAACACGGAGCGCTTTAATCCCCTCACAGAGTAACGTTTAAAACGTAATTAAACAGCAGGAGACGACCGTCGGGGGAGCCGTGAGTTTCAGCCCATTTGCAACCGTGTGTACATGAACTCATTGTAGCTCAAAAATCAAAGCATTTATGAAGTGCAGAGTGTGAGACTGAAGCATTCCTCGTGTCTCTGGAGAAAAAATACATCAGGACTGTTTGTGCTGGAGCTGCAGACGCTGCAGATGTTTAAAAAAAAAAATCTGCGGTCATCTCAGGTGTATGATGTGTTTTTTTTAACACTGGATATAAAATCATTGAGCTCCTTCGGGGCTCATTAGTTCAGACTGTGAGTGCAACAGTCTGTCAGCCTGTGTGTTAAACTTCTCCGGACGCCACTCTGTAACTTCACGCTCCATTTGCTTGATTCTCCTGAGCCGGCGGGTTCTTGCAGGTGTAAAGTGAAGCTACGGTTCATTTAGCTGCGTTCACTTAATGAGGCGTCTGAAGAGGAGAGCGCAGATCGCCACCCGGAGACAATCACACGAGCAACGCAGCGAGCGCCAACCTTTCACCTCATCATCAACCTCTGCTGATTGTTTTTATTATTGTTGCAGTTTTAAAGAATGAAAAATGTCCGTCACAACTTCCCAGAGTCAAAGCTGATGTCTCCAAATTCTTGATTTGTTTTGTTAGTTCAAAATTAAATACAGTATTTGTACTTTATTCTATTCCAGCAGTGACAATGATATAAAACCATAGACTGTATAAAAATATGGTCGTAGTTACCGTGACGTCATCCGTTGGTTTCTGAAGAGCGGATTTGAAGCTCGCCGTCGCCATCTTGGCAGTGCGTGACGCTGCCTAACTCCCAGCCAATCAAAAATGGGCAAAGAGGCGGGGCCGAATGGCTGAAACAAGCCACCTAGCGGCTGGCGGACCTGTCACTCAAAGCAGCCATGTCCTTCATTATGCAAAACTTTACAGTTTAATAAAATTTAAACGGGTGAGTTATAAAAACATTTACCCCCCGTACAGTTGTCATGAAAGAGGAAATTAGCTACAGAGACCAAAACCGCTTTTTGTACCGGGCTGTAAACATGTTTATTTCTGCTGTAAAGTTGGACATTTTAACATGGGGGTCTATGGGGATTGACTCACTTTTGGAGCCTCAAGTGGCCGTTCAAGGAACTGCAGTTTTTGGCTTCATTTTTCAGCCCCGGAGGTTGTCGCTTGTATAAAACCATTGACTGTATATATATATATATATATATATATATGTATATATATATATATATATATATATATATATATATATATATATATATATATATACACATACATATGGACGTCATGACAGCTTCCTAAAAGTGAAGCCAAAACATCTGGATCGCCCCCTGGTGGCTGCTGCAGTATAGGTCATAAGCCCCGCCCCCTCCACGTTAGCGGATGGGACATGATCAAAGTACACGTCAAATACATTTTTCCAAAAGATGGTTTCTGTCATTTTAGGTTTTTTTTATCACGCTGATGTTTGTCCAAGTGCTCAGTTTTCTGATAAGTTTGTTTTTAATTAGTTATTAGACGATATAAAAAGGGGGTCTGACATCATGATTGACAGCTGTGACAGCCGCTCTCAAACCTCCGTCAGGGCCATAGATGTATAATAAGAGCTGGATAGGGCGCCACCGCTCAGCCTTGCAGCCCAAAAAGGATTTTCCCCCATAAACCACCACTGTAGAAGAGACGCCTGTAAAACTGTTGACAGCACAACAACATCAATTATGACTCTTTCTATTATGAACTTTTGATTCATGGAGGTTTTATGTTTGTAAAACTTTCCTCGAGCCGAGAAAAGCGATTTAAAAATCTGTGATGTCATCACAATGTAAAAGCTCGTGGGCGGGGCCAGCGGGGGAAACACTACTGCGCACATTCAATGGGCCGCACAACGCGGAAGCTAGAAACTTTTTTTGCCGTATGCACCAGGCGAGCAGTTCCTAGAGGACTGAATAGGCGCCATTTTTAGTCCAGTATCCAGCTCTTATAATACATCCACGGATATTTCGGCTTCACTTTTGCACAGCGGCAGGAAGTGTCGTCCATACACGTCCATAGTTTTAAATTTCTACATGTGTTTCCCAGAGCAGCAATTACATGTACTTAATGACTTACTGTCCTTTATGCCTACTGGCAGAAACAAAGGATCACTCCTGTCTGTTTAGAGTGAACAACGCTGTTTCTGCAGGACTGGGTTATTAACCCTGCGCCCAAACCCCAACCTGTTTGGACCAATGTCAGGCTTCTACCCTTCAACCTGACCGACCTGGATGTTCCTACCAGGAGCTCTTTGAGTCATTGAGGTGCAACGCCCCCCCCTGACCACAACAACATTGCGATCCTTCAGGGAGGTCACAGCAATTACATGTAAGAGCCAAAAACTACAAAAAATAAGGTTCCACTTGTAATGAACCAGATTGATCCTTTACTGATATTAACTGACTGGTGAGTCAGTTACAGTCTGTTGCTACTGTAGTGGCTGCTGTGCATTAGTATGTGTGTGCAGTAGTTGTAGAGTGTGAAGGCTGCCTGACCCTCACACTGATCTGCATACAGCAGGGACAATACTGCAGCTCTCTCCATCAGCATGCACTGACACCTGCACTGTTTAATGCACTCCTCCACTTTATTAATGCCCAACGTGTGATAAACATTTCTGCACAGGAAGCTCACAGGTCAGACTCACTCTGCTGCACCGCCGCGCGTCTGTCGGCGTAACTAAGTTACTCAAATACTGTTCTTAAGTATAGTTCAACATAATGTTAAAATCCTGCTCCACTTAATAATGTGTTTTTCTTCTTGTTCCTGCAGCTGGGTGTTTGTTTTCACATTCATCTGCTGAAGGAGGAAAGTTTCTCTGAGCTGATTAAAAAAATCTGATTTTTTAGGGGCCTACGAGCAGGATTTATGACATCACAACTAGTTTGGAGCCAATCGTGATCCAGTATTCAACTTACACAAGTGTGATGTAGAAACTCGGAGCCTCCAGAGCACAAACACTGAGAATGAATTTTACAGTGAAGGAGGAAACATCTGGTGTCCAGCAGGAAAACTTTACATTATTTAAATATTCAGAAATTCTGGATTTTTACATGAAGGAGAAGGAGGAGATGTCATTTTAATACTTTTAACAAGATAATTGAACTTTTTTTTGAGAAAAAAACATACCTGACACAAATTATATACATCTTAAAAGATGTCTGCAGAGATTAAACCAGTTTCTTTTAGTCTCTTGTATAAAATCACTGTGTAGTTTTGTCTCCTCGTCACATTTCACATGTCTATGAGTTGTTAACAGCTCCACCAAATAGTGATTTTTCCCTCTAAACTTCTCACATGCTTTCATTTCAATAAATGTTCAAATGATCCAATATTTCAGCAAAAATCAAAGATTAGAGAAAAAGTCCAAAAACTGAAAACAGATTTGTGTATCAGAACTTTGTTTTTCCTTCTTTCCTCTCCCATTAATCATCTCACCACCCCTCAGATTTATCTGATGACCCTTTGGAGGGGCCCGACCCCTAGGTTGGGAACCACTGGACTAAACTAGCTAACTGTATATAAAGTAGTGTAAACTAGCTCCACCTCCAGCAGCTACAACAGTAACATGCTGCTCTAACACTGATGCTTCACTATAATGTGTTATATTTCTCTGCTCCTCAGTCTGATCTATACAGTGACAGTGTTGGTTGTGGCTCGTAGTGATGAATCTACAGAGAATTATCAGTGACTCTGCAGCTCCTCTCGGCTTTACGGAGCTTTATAGTGAGTTTCAGCTCATTGTTTATCTGTCCGGCTGCAACTTTTACTGTTCTGGTTCACTCTCAGCGTCTCATAGTGTCATTTTCAGAGAAAAAGCTGTAAAAAGCCTCTGTACACTACCTGCTCAGCACCAAACAGACACAGTTAGCTGTAGACTAGCTGGTGAACATAGTGGAGCATTTAGCAGCTAAAGAACCAGATATTTCCCTCAGGAGTTGGTAGAGAACAAAAACAGAGCTAAAAGAGAGTGAATATTGGACAGAAACATGACTCCACATGAATGATAATGTTGCTCCGTAACTGCTGGATGTGGAAATAAACAACTGTTTGCTAACAAGTTAGCCACAACTACTCTATAAGCTGATAATATGACAGAAGTTGTGTTTAGAGACTATTCTGCGGAAAACAAGTGGACAAAAAAAAAACAATTTCAAGCAGCTTTAACCAGATTGAAAGTTCAAAGGATCAAACATAGAACCCTGAGGAACCCCGCAAGTAATTATTGACATTATCAATGTGATGATCATGTTGTAACTGCTGGATGTGGAAATAAGCAACTGTTTGCTAACGAGTTCAACATATCAACTTAAAAGCTGATGATATGTCAGAGTTGTGTTCACTATGTGTTTCTGATGGAAACTAGTGGACATAAAAACAGTTAATGCAGGTTTAAGTTTGTTTTACCTTCAATGTAACACACATCTCTTACTCAATGTCTGGTATTTTATTGTTTCAGTTGTTGTTAAATCATATTTAATATGTTTATCTTATAATATATATATATATATTATATATATAATATATAAAAAGTGTCATTAATTCAAAACAGGAGTTCCCAGAATAATAATACATTTAATTCTCTGTAAATTAATGTTTATTTAATCATCTGTCAGCTGCCGGTAGGACGGCGTTAAGAAGGTGATCATGGTAAATATTTATCATAATCTTTGTGTAACATGTAAATGCAGAATATGACAAAGTGTTTCAGCTCCTGTTTCCTCTGTTTCACCTTCAGCATCATGTGTCACACTTCAATCTCCGCCTGTCACAAGTCACCATATTTTATTCTCAGCAGTCTAATATTATAAGTAACAAAGCCGGATTGCAGTTCAGGAAACTAATGAAATTTCCTGCAACATCTAAATCACCCCTGCAGTTATTCATCAGAGACATAAAGACATAAAAACCATACAGACCGCAGCTTCATGCTGATTGTGTGTCCTGAAGACGACAGTAAAAACACGACTTGCAGCGTCTCTGCTGCTGCTTCACACTTATCATCAGATTCCACTTTACAGGAACTTATGTTTTATATTTATAGTGACAACAACAACATCAAAACAGGAAAATACCTTAATAATAATATATCATATCACACACTAAACCAAATACTAACATATAACACCGGTGAAAAATGGTTACATGTTGGTGTTTACAAAACAAAAATCAATTACATCAATCAATTTACATGAATTATTAGTAACTAATGGGGGACATAATGAAGTCACATAATCCATTAATGATAATTAAAGGATCATTCTGCTGATTTTCTATATTTGTCTTCATGTTTGGATCCAAACCAACAATGAACTGATCTACTAACAAGTATTGTGTTTGTATCAGCTTCAGTTAAATGCTTGTAAGACTGAAGTGGTTTCAGCGGGAGCTAATCTCTCCTTACCTTCATATCATGCCAGAAATCTCGGTGTCATTTTTGATTCGGCTCTAAAATTTGACAAACAAATTAATTCTGTTGTCAAAGGTTGTTTTTTTCCACCTACGAAACATTGCCAAACTGAAACCACTCCTCTCATTCAACGACTTGAAGACTGTCACAACCGCTCTGATTTCCTCCCGTCTGGACTACTGCGATGTCCTTTATCTGTCTGTTAGCCAGTCATCTCTGTCTCGCTTGCAACTAGTGCAGAACGCTGCTGCTCGGCTAATAACTGACACAAGGAAGAGAGACAGCATCACACCTATACTGGCCTCCCTGCATTGGTTACCAGTCAAGTATAGGACTGAGTTTAAGGTCCTTTTATTTGTTTTTAAGGCTCTACATGGCCTGGCGCCCCGGTACATCTCGGAGCTCATCGGCCCCCTTTCACAACACCAGATCTCTTAGATCCTCTGGCCCTCGATCGCGGCTGAGGGGTGACCGTGCATTTGTTGTAGCTGCCCCAAAACTTTGGAACAGCTGACCTTTTGGGATTAAGTGTTCCCCTTTCCGAGACACTTTTAAGGTCAAACTAAAGACTCACTTGTTCGCTCGGGGCTTTGAGTGTCGTTAAAACCCAGCGTTCCACTATGTTTTCTGTTTGTTCTTGTTTCTTGTTTGATGTTACCCTGTTGCGTTGTTTTAAATTAATTTAATTTGATGCAAAATTTGCAAAAAACCCCCACAAACAACTCAACTGTCTCCCTCCAGACAATCAAGTGTGTCTTAAACCAACAGTCAGGACTCCAAATGAACATTAAACCTGTTTTTTTCTTGTTGTAATCATTCCTCCTGTTCATACTGACCATTCATGTATTTCAAAGTTTATCTGAAGCTAATATGAAGCTTCAGCATCCAAATGAGTCAAATCAAGTAGATATCTTTCAACGTTACAGTCTTTTTAGTGCCAAAGTTCCTCTTTTTGTTACTATACTTTAGGGGTGTGCCCGAATATAAATACATTATTCGGCAAAGCACAAATAGTGGTTTTTTTTTATTTTTTTATGAATATTTGTTTCATACAAATATTTTAAAACTTATTTGTTTTTGGGAAGAAAAAAAAAACATGTTAAATACCAGCGTACAGGTCGGTTACATCACTATCTCAGTGTCTCTCCTCTGCTCCGCTGTGACGTCTATCAGCAGGTCTCAGTGAGGGGAGTCACATCCACCTGCTACATGACGCACATTTCCTTATTTGGACATCAGTCCCAGAGTCGGGAGTGTTCCCCAGAGATAAAGCTGAACTACTGACACACGCTTCATGAACACTTATTTAAATTTTCTAAAATTTAAAAGCGTAATAAAAACAAAAACAGGATTTTTAAACCTCTTTCCGATTTCATTCAAATACAAATACAAATACTGGGCTCTCTGCACACCTCTACACTTCCACCTGCAGCTCAACAGGGAAACACTGTCCGAGGAAACACAAAGAGGGAATTTGATGCTAAAAAGACTGTAAATGTGTCAGATATCCACTTGATATGACTAACTCAGACTGCTGAAGCTGAATAGAAGCTTCACACAGACTTTTAAATGACTGTGTGGACACACTGTGGATTTTATCCTCCATCACTTCCATTGAAAACACATTTGCAGGATCTTTTAATATCCAGTATGAACAGGAGGAATGATTACAGACACCTGACTGCTGGTTTAACTGGAAACACTGGAAATTTGTTTAAAGCCTCTTTGAGTATCTATAAATACAATGTGATGTTATTAGATGCATTTGTAGCCAAACTGAATCGTGTCTCTGCTGTTGAGGTTCAATAAAACTGTTTTTTTTATTTGAAATAATTTCACCTCTCAGTGTCCAGCAGCCTGGTCATTACCCAGAGTGCACTGCGAACAGCTGACCACAACGTGAGCTTTCCATTTGACACTGAATGTGTTGTCGAGGTGCAATTTCAACAATCAAAAATACATTTTCACCCCCCCATCACTGTCACCTTGTGTGTGAGAAGAGGCGAGACGTCGGATGAAGATATAATACATCTGCCAGGTTATTATCCCGCAGTGTGAGAGCGACGGCTGAGTCTCCACGCAGCCGCTCGGCGTGATTAACTGTCCCCCCCAAACATCCCGCCTGAGATACGGACAGTTTAAATGTCCTCGCTGTTTGCCTGCTTTTCACTTGAAGGTGTCTTGTCTGCAGCCGGTGGAGGTGCGAGAAGATTAATTGAGTCCTGGATGTTTTCTACTCAGCGAGGCTTCCAGGGGCCACGGGGGGCCGAGTGGAGGCCTGCTGGACGGGCCAAAGTAAAGAGACCATCTCATTAATATATGATTAATAGCCACCGCCGTGGTGATTAATTAGTGTTTGTGACAGTAAACTTTTAACAGGCCCCCGTGTCGTCCCCTGGAATGCCCATTTATCTTTCCAGACCCCCTCCCTCCTCTGCCCCCCCCCCCCCCCCCCCACCTCTCCCCAGCCGTCCAGAAAGAGCGAATAAGTTTGCATATTCTAGTCTTGTCCGATTTCATTCTGCCGCTGCCTGGAAGGACCGGCCAGGAATGAGGGCTCTCCGACATGATTGATTGCTTTGCTTTTTTATTTGCAAGTTGGAATCCAGGAGAAGTTTTTTTTTTTTTCTCCCTCCTCGGCGGCGGCGGCTGGTTATTTCTTCTTCTCCCGTCTCTACTTCTGTGTGTACTTGTTCTTCTCCAAACGAGGACCTTGGGCTCATTGGTGTACAGGAATTTCTTCCGGCTCTGCTTTTGAAATTGATTTGAATCGCTGGTGTATGAGCTTGTGTGTTTTTCTCACAGCCCTTCACCGCTGAATCCTCACCCTCCTCACCCTCCTCCTCCTCCTCCTCCCAAACCTCTCTGCCTCTGCAATACTCACTAAAAACTTACACCAAACTTACAAAACCTTGACTTTTCTAAATGCTTTAGAGCTGCATATTAATCATTACTTTCATTATCTGAAGATTATTGTCTTGATTGATTGATTGATTAATTGTTGTCATCACTATAGAAACAACATTTACTCAGTTTCTTAATATAACAGGAAAACGTTACAATAAAAAGGTTTTCTCATTATAATTAGAAAACTATGAAGTAACTTATCACGTTTTCACCAATTAAATATCTTTTCATCACTCTTTCACACGTTTGCACTGTTGCACAAAAACAGTATAAAGACATTTCATGTTGTTGTTTACTTGTTGTTTCTATATTTATGAATCTATTTCACACATTTGCTTGCACACTATAGTTATTTTGTTGCGTATCATTACATAGAGACACTGAACCAGAGTCACATTCCTTATATGTGTGACCATAATTGACCAATAAAGCAGATCTTGAAATATAACTCGTTATAATGAGATAATTATCACGTTAAAACAAGCACATTTTCTTGTTCTAATGGTTAAAATAAGATGTTCTGGTGAAATATTCGACTGTATCATAAAAACAGCAGCATTGTTGCACATGATCAAGTCAGACTTTCTGTCTGCTGCTTGTTTTCTGCATGAAGTCACTCGAGAACCGAGCCGACGGGACGAGTTTGTCACAATCAAAAGATCCTATCTTAGTTTTTATTTTTATTTCTGTATCATGTCAAACATCTGGCCCATCCCACACAGCATCACATGACATCACTGTTTCACAAAACACACATCTTCTGAAACAAAAAACAAAAATCCCAGATGAACAGTTCACATAAAGAACTGTTATACTGTTATATAACCGGCTCATTTATTGTTTCATATGTGAACAATGTGCATCATCCATATTTACAAAATCAGTATGTATGTTTATCTCACTAAGCAAAGCATCACATAGTTCACAGTAAAAAGGACAGTAGAAAACAAAATGAAACTCATTTTCTATTATTCAGACAGCACATCAGACAAATCTGCTTCTACATCAACGAATCATCCAGTCGGAGGTAAAACAGCAGATTTCAGCTGGACACACAGAGACAGAACGTATTAAACCGCCCAACCTGAAGGAGAAACAATTCATCGCTCTGCACTGACTTTACATTGAGTGAAGGTTCCTCATCGTCACTTCTGTCTGACAGCAAACAACAGAAAAATGTCTAAAAGCTGCTGTGTGGTGGGACGAACCAATAACAGGGTAAAGAAATAAGTTTTATAAGCTGCTGAACTGAAAACCTGAACCTTTAAAAAGACAAAAGTGGAAGAAGACACACTGCCGGTCACATGACACATATACCTGAACACACTGCTGGTCACATGACACATATACCTGAACACGCTGCTAGTCACATGACACATATACATGAACACACTGCCGGTCACATGACACATATACCTGAACACACTGCTAGTCACATGACACATATACCTGAACACACTGCTAGTCACATGACACATATACATGAACACGCTGCCGGTCACATGACACATATACATGAACACGCTGCCGGTCACATGACACATATACCTGAACACGCTGCCAGTCACATGACACATATACCTGAACAAGCTGCTAGTCACATGACACATATACCTGAACACTCTGCCAGTCACATGACACATATACATGAACACGCTGCCGGTCACATGACACATATACCTGAACACTCTGCCGGTCACATGACACATATACATGAACACGCTGCCGGTCACATGACACATATACCTGAACACTCTGCCAGTCACATGACACATATACCTGAACACTCTGCCAGTCACATGACACATATACATGAACACGCTGCTGGTCACATGACACATATACATGAACACGCTGCCGGTCACATGACACATATACCTGAACACGCTGCCGGTCACATGACACATATACATGAACACGCTGCCGGTCACATGACACATATACCTGAACACGCTGCCAGTCACATGACACATATACCTGAACAAGCTGCTAGTCACATGACACATATACCTGAACACTCTGCCAGTCACATGACACATATACATGAACACGCTGCCGGTCACATGACACATATAACTGAACACGCTGCCGGTCATGTGACACATTCAGGTTTCAGCACATGTTATAAACTACCTTTTCCTCTCGGGTGCTAAAATAATCGTTTGACATGCTAGCTTTTTAGCTAGCTACAGGCATTTTGTTAGCGTTAGCATATCATGACACTGTTTGTGTTCCCCTCCGGTTGGAGTGGTTGACACTCTGTCTCTATAGAGATCTTTGCTTTTTAGACAGATTATATACAACATAATTCTCTGTACCATATTCAGTTATTAGCATAAAAATATACAGTTTTGGTTTAGTCTATATATCGTCAGCTCGCTGCCTTTTGCTCCGAACAAAGCAATGTTGAGTTTTTCGTTATTAAAGAAGCTTCATCCAACTCAGAGATGCAGAACAATGAACTCACATCTTCAGACCAAGAACCAATAATCTATTTATCCCAGATAAATATTTGTCAACCTACTTTCTTCCATATTAAGTAAACAATTCCATATCTGAGCTATACATATCTCCCAACCAGCCTCACATGCTTCACATGATTCCCATCCCATCCTATTATTATAATAACATTATACACAACATCATAACACAGAGAAAAGTACATCTTAATAAGGAAATACATTTTTTCTCCTTATTACGGATAAAGAAAATTATACAGAAGTATTCTCCATTAAAGTACACAACGTCTGCTGTATCTGCAAAGTTAGTTTACTTTGTCTGTGTGGAACTTTCATATTTCTGTTCATTAAAAGTCATTTCCTCATGTCAATAAAAGTCCAATCAGATAAAGTCACATGCTTCCTGTCGGCCGGTACAGTAACAGCCTGCCTGCGAGGACATACGGCTGTTAACAGTTATTTTCTGCAGCACGGGGAGCATCACAGATGGTTCACTCGTTTCACGACGCCTTCGCAACACCCCTCATAACCTGAAAACACGGTTCTCCTCTGATACATAAACAATCTGAATGAACCACTTTGATTACCGTCCATCCAAAAAATGTTCCATTAAACTGGAAATCAGAGAAGCAGCTGCAGACTTTATGTGGACACAAAGCTTCAGTGTGTTTCTCACTTTTCATAACGAGCTCCAGATAAAATATGTCCAGAGCTGCGAATATTAATGTGTCTTTATTTTGTCTGATCCCATTTCATCTCTGACAGTGTAAAGGATCATATCTGTGTTTTTAAAAGTGCTCCCTTCTTTTCTACAAATAATATACATAGTTTTAGTTTTTTGACTGTATACATTTCCTACAGTTACAGAAGGTTTTCCATTATATTTCTGTACAGTGTGAAAATCAATGACGGACTCTCTTTAACTCAACACGTTATGAAAAAACAAATGTTTAACTACTGACTGTTTACAGTCTTGCAACATATATGTCTTCTGTCTCGTTGAGTTTTTCCTCCCGTGTCTCCAGCCTGTTTTTCCCTCCACACCTGTCCTGCATCAGCCTCGTTAGCCCTGCTACCTGCGTCTCCTCCAGCCAATCAGCTCCCAGCCTGCCCCTGTGTGTCTTCCCACCTGCTCCTTGTTATTTCATTAGTTCAGTTTGTATTTAAGTAAACTGTCTGTCTGTACCGGCTCTGTGTAGGCTCATGTCTCAGGGGTGGAACTGTAACCTGAAGCGTTCATTTATGCTTCAAGTCTATTTTCCTCCATTTTATGGGTGTCGCTGCAGTCATATTTGTTGGGCTCTGAGCACTTCCAACACGCGGGCGACCTACACTCAACACTGTACCTGAACGCCTCCAGTGTAGACACACAGATGGACAACTAGCTGCTGCTGACGTGATGACACATACGGGATTATTCTTCAGTTCCTGCTGCTCCTGCATCCTGTATTTGGGTCTTTCTCCTGCTATTTCCTGACAGTCACAATATTTGTAAAAAGAAGTTTTTTTTAAGTTGTAATATTTTCAGAAAAAACATAATATTTCAAGGAAAAAAGTCAAAACATCTTGAGAAACAAAAAACTGTAATATTTCTGGAATAAAGTTGAAAATATATATTTTAACACTTATTTATTCAGAGGAATTTCACTGAGCGTAACGCTGTTTCTCAGGAAAGCTTTGATCAGTCACACATTCATACCTGGAAGCTGCCCAGTATAACCACTGAGCAGCTCTACTGGAGCAGCTGGTGTTCAGGGTCTTGCTCAAGGGCACCGCAGCGGTATTCAGGGAAGCTGCAAACACTGCTTCCTCACTTTCCCCGCATAGATTCAACCTGCTGGTCCAGGGAACTGATCCAGCAACCCTCCAGTCTCTAACCTTTAGGCCACCACTGCCCTGAAGATGGAAACCAACATAAAGTGTCCCAGTAAGGTGTTGGGCCACCAGAACAGCTTCAGTGCTCCTCATCATTGATTCTACAGTCTCTGAACTCCCTCATTTGGTGTTTTGATGATGATGATGGTGAAGATCACTGTCTAACACGTTGGTCCAAAGTCTCTCATAGATGTTCAGTGACGTCGTTCTGGATCTAAATGCAGATGTCACTTCAGTCGCTGTTCCTACTGAAACAAGAGCTGAAAGACTCATGACCGAAGCTGCTGCGATCCGACGACCCAACAGTCAACCCTCGTTTATATAAAATCAGGATCAGCTGAGCCTGATCAATGTTTTTATACATGATACAGATATGATTGGATGTTAACTAACACCAGCTGTGTGGAAACATCTGCATTCGTTATGTTTCTCCTCTCATTTATTCAGGTTTTTCCTTTTAATTTGTCACCTAACTGTATGTAAAATATATTCAAAGTGAGAAGAGCTGTTACACATTTAAACTGTGTGTGTGTGTGGGGGGGGGTGGAGACAGTGTCAGTCTCAGGCCTTGTTGATGAGGCGGCTGCAGACAGGAAGAAACTGTTCTTGTGGCAGCGTCTTGACAGACCGCAGCCTCTTGCCGAAGGGGAGCATTTATAAAAGTTTATGTCCGGGGTGGGAAGGGTCGGCCATGATGTCACCTGCTCGTCTCAGTGTCCTGGAGGGACGGCAGGTTGCAGCCGAGTGGATGATGCGCTGCAGACTGCCTTCATCCCTACAGCGTATCAGATGATGGAGCGGGAGAGGATGGACTCGATGATGGCGGAGTAGAAGTGTAGGTTGAACTTCTTCAGCTGCTGCAGGACATACATCCTCCAGAACACTGTGTGACTTTTTGTTTTTTTCTGTTCTTGAAGATGTGATTGGATGTAGAGAGATCTCCATCCCACTTCTACTGGTGATTTAGTGGATTGAGTTGCAAAGTGAGAGAGATGAAATTATTATTATACAGAGCTATCATATGTATCAGACAGGCTTTGAGTTGGTTGTTGTGTGTCTTAGTGGTTGTGTTTATATATTGTGTGTGTGTATCAATTAGGGGTGTGCCCGAATATAAATACATTATTCAGCAAAGCACAAATAGTGTTTGTTTTTGTTTTTTTTTTACAAATATTTGTTCCATACAAATATTTAAAAAATTATTTGTTTTCAGGAAGAAAAATAAACCAGCGTGCAGGTCGGTTACATCACTATCTCAGTGTCTCTCCTCTGCTCCGCTGTGACGTCTATCAGCAGGTCTCAGTGAGGGGAGTCACATCCACCTGCTACATGACGCACATTTCCTAATTTGGACATCAGTCCCAGAGTTGGGAGTGTTCCCCAGAGATAAAGCTGAACTACTGACACACGCTTCATGAACGCTTATTTTAATTTTCTAAAATTAAAAGCGTAATAAAAACAAAAACAGGATTTTTAAGCCTCTATTTGAATACAAATACAAATAATTTTGCTGCCTCAACAAATACAGATACAAATACAAATACTGAGCTCTCTGCACATCCCTAGTATCAATATTACAGAAGTGTATTGATTTATCTTCTGTTATTGAAGTATTGTTAATAAATACTTCTAGGGTCTCCAGGAAGAGGAGCTACTGTTACAGTACAGAAGTTAATGAGGATCTAAACAAACAAATCTGAACTGTAGAGAAAATACATTCATAAAACTATTAAATGAGCTAAAACCTGTAATAAAACCCTTCGGTATAGTCCTTTATAACATCCCTCTGCAGCTCTGAGAGGAAGCGTGGGATTCACAAAGAGAAGAATTAATCAGAATATATGGCTTTTAATATAAAAGCCTATCATCTCTGCTGCGTGTTATTGAGTTTGTGGAGGCGAGTGGAGCTGCCGGGGATCACAGGGTGAGCTCACGGCCACCTGTACAGCCCGCCTGCCTGCACAACACTTATACAATAAAAAGCCTTTTCTGGGAATTTGTTTGAAAAAATGCGAAAGACTTTTGAGTGGAGGAACTTTTCTTTAGATTATCTTCATTGTTGATAATCTCTTTAACTACAGGGGTGAGCCGCTACACCTGAACCTCTCCATCCAGGGCCGCCGCAATCGCTCTATAGCCCCCCCGAGCACTAATCCCATCATGCCTCAGGAGGACTTGGCTTCTCCCCTCTCCTCTCCTCCTCTTCCTCGTCTCTTCCTCTTCCTCTGCACTATTAGAACAACGGGAGCAGAAAAGCAGATTTAGAGTAGATCCATTTCATTTCAATAACCTGCATTTACCCCGGCGTCCTCTCAGAGGAGCAGAGTTCAGGATTCAGAGATCGGACCGACTCGCTGTGCTCAGCATGAGATAAAACCCCAAAATAGATGATGGGCACTTTTACCCAGAGTTCTGACTTCAGGTAGGATACACATTCATAGTGAGCACACACCGCTGAATCACCAGTATTCTGTATACTTTAAAGGGGACATATTCTGCTTTATGTTGTGTTCTGTTATTTATATGCTCTTCTGATGTCGGATGTTAAACATGGTCAAAGGTCAGAAACTTTAGTTGAACGTATGTAGAAATGCTGCCTGTAAGTCTTTTCTAAGCTGACAAATGCTCATAAACAGCCGTCTGTTCTGTGGCCTTGGTTGCTAAGGTGGTTGCTAAGGTGTTTCCATGTGTTGTTCAGCTCCAACATGTACGGATGGATTTGAGAAGTTGACATTTGGAGTAAAGAAGGAGGAAAAGAAGTGAAATCCTGCTACTATAGTTTGTTTACGTAGCCTCCGGGAGACGTACCACTAAATAAACAGAAGAAGGGTTGAGGATGAAATGCAGAAAAAGTTGATGAGTTGTAAATAGAATAAATGTCTCGGTTGGTTCTTTACTGTAACTAAACGGCACCTTAACTACAATGCTAACAACATTAGCATTGTTGCAGTGCATCGCTATATTTCACACTCAAACCTGCACGCTGATATCTCCCAAAGTGAACATTTTACTTGTCTGATCTTCATATGAGGCCAGTTTATTTTTAGCTTTGGAAATCATATGAATTAATAGAATAAACCATAAATCTGCTTAGAAATCAGAGAATAAAGAAGCTGTTGAACCTGAGAATCATCACATTTATAAGTTTTCTTCAGTATCACAGTAATCTAATGACAGTTCATCATGTTAAACTGCTGCTAACAGCTACTAGGAGACATTTCCACTGTTCATTTCCACCTGCATGTAAAACAGCTTTTATTTACACTCAATTTAGACCAACATCTTCCTATTTTTTTGAGATTATGGTTCAAATACAAATCAGGCTTCATTGTATGAGTCATGTATGTGCTGCATGGTTAAAATATGATGTTATTTTGTGGATTTCAGGAGCAGCTAAACTCATACATACTTAGGGGAGTATAAATGGCAAATTAACACAAATAAAAAGCAGATAATTTTATGCAATAAACAGATAAAGATAGTAAACACCATAAAGGAAACACGACTTCCTGCTCTGACTCTGAACATAAACGTAACTCCTGGAGACACTGAGCCGCTTTATTAGAGGAAACAACAAACCAGCTGTAACCTGTAAAAGAAGGAAATCTCCTGTTGAAGCAGGACGGAGCGAACGTCTCGCCGCCAGCGAAGAAGAAGAAGAAGAAGAAGAAGAAGAAGAAGATTCGAACACACAGTCAGTGCAGCTCAGGATGTGTGTGTTTCAATTTAAAGAAAAAAGAAAGTGGGATATTTTCTCATCATGCATCCTAAAGAAGGAGCCGGTAGAAAATAATGGGGAGTTAATCAGATCAGTAGCACTCTAATTTACTGGGTATTGATCAAGGCTGATTCCTAATGGGGCCTCAGACCTGTGTGTGTGTGTGTGTGTGTGTGTGTGTGTGTGTAATTTCTTGAGGGAATGCAGAGCTATTTAGCATTAGCTTACAGGAATAGGAATGTCAAAGATAAGCCTGATAATCACTGTAGTTTAAGCCATCATTTTATTGTCTGTGTGTGTGTGTGTGTGTGTGTGTGTGTGTGTGTGCACAGAGAAGCTGTTACACAAATTATTGTATTATATTATATGAATACATTAACATTGTGCATTTGTACATTAACAAACAGCTAAATAAATTGACAGCAACGATGGTATAATGAGATAATTGAACTACATTCAGATGATTCCCAGCAGTGCAGTTTGAAAAGCTCAATTACATTTATTGAGGTTCAGGTTGCATTTAGAGCTTCTTTGTATAAAATAACAGACAGTAATGATATTTTATTGTGTTTCTTCCTAAAAAACCTCTGAGAAAACCAAAAGTCATCGACGCTATTTAAAGCTATTAGCATGAGTGTCCTCTTTTATTAGATCTATATCTGCACTGATTTCCCTTTCAGAGTGATCAGAAGGAAACAGACTGGGTTTATTGAATGTAATGTGCAGTAAAGAGAAAGCAGGAGAAACTCTGACTCTTCAAAACAGTGTTTCCTAAAAGCTTTTTGTGATTTTAGAATCAGATTATTTCAACACTAGTGATGTACGCTCAGCGAGCACTTTATTAGGAACACCTGTCCGATCTGATACAACAGTTCTGCCATAAACTCTACTGTTACCAGTGTTTGTTGACGTTGTCAGAAAGGTGATAATTCTACTTTATGTTCATTATTGAGGTCGTGGCGCGCGCGGCGGCGGCGGCGTAGTGGATTCATCCTCTGGGGAACGTGAACGTCTGAACCACGTTTCACGGTGACACATCTGATAGTTGTTGAGATATTGAGATACATGTCGTCTGAGGTGTAACAGCAGCTGAGTGAATAAACGATGACATCATGAATCATGTGACTAAAGAGCTGAAAACATCAGATCTGTGTGCAGCGACGATGAGGAGGAGACTGTAACCTTCCTCACATCAATACATGAAACTAACAGAACAGAAACGTCATATTTCCATCATGTTCTCCATCGTTTGAGCTTTGACTGTTTTAATGATGTTGTCTTGTTGTTTCTTCTTCTTCTGTAACAGTTAAACGGCACCGACTGGAGAATTAGCACTAACTACTGTTTATCTCCTAATATTCACATAACAGGAGAAACAAACGTTCACTACTGCAGATATTTGATCATAAACCAAAGTATTGGACAAATAACATCTTTTCACTCGATGATTTATCTGCTGAACAACAGCAGCGGATGGAAACAAACATTCACTTCACTGGAAATTCAGTTAAAATTTCCAGTAAACTTGGATGTAAACCTGACTTCTCAGATCAATATATCTTGATAACTGTGTCTTTGTTACTTTTACTGATTATTTTCATCATCTATTAATATGTTGATTATTCATTTAATCATTTAGTTGATAAAATATCACAAAATAATAAAAAATGTCATCCAGTCCAAGGAAACGGTTTTAAAACTATTTGACAGTTCAAAAGATATTTTATTAAAAATAAAACAGAAGAAAAACAGAAAACCCTCACTGGAGAAGCTGGAATGTTTTATGTTTTCCTGAATAAATAACTGAATTTATTATCAGAATTGTCTGCAGTAACTTCCTGATCTTTTTCATCCAGCCACGTTTACAACCAACAAGCTTGTTTTTGTTGATTTTAAAGGTTCAAACTTTCATTTTTCTTGTTCGGGGGGGAAACAATATTAAACTTTTCAAATGGCCTCGTCTCTCCTTAAATGGAAGAAGAGGGCGGGAGGGAGCCATGTTTTTAATAATATACTTGACATCGGAGCAACAGTCTGAATTAAACGGCCCCGCCTCGTTGCTGGGTTTTATTAGGAAGTCTTGAGATTACATTGTTTTCCCCGTGACATCATATTCTGTCCTGGTTTATTTTTGCATGGGATGAGGTTGCTGCTCGCCACACAGTCCATGCAAATCCAAGCCTTTGATTTATGCACCTTTCCCGCGGCGAATGGAACATTAAATTTAATTTTGCTGCTGTGGAGCCGTGCCTGCACCTTGCTCAGGCTTGACACGGTGAACCGGGGCCTGCTGCCGCCGCCGCCCGCCACGCAGGAATTCATTACTTCCTCCACAATATGCGAAAGCAACATTTGAATGAAACATTTGTCTCTTGTCAGAACAGAGTAGCATCTACTCTCTCTATACAGATACATGAGAAGCAGAGGAGGAGGAGGAGGAGGAGGGAAAAAAAACGGGCGTTCATACTCGACTGTAACAAAGCAGTGAGTCGCGTAATGGTGGCACATTAAAATGAGGCCTGTTGGATGTGAGTAGCAGAGCAATCTGTTTCTCCCTGTGATCGCCCATTACTGCTTTGTAATGACGTGGAAAAAATGCCACAAAGCAAAGTAATGAAATGTATTTTTCCCCTCCGCCTGCTTTAACTATATGCTTCAATTTTGCAGCTCAGAGGACTCTGAAGGCAGCCAGCAGCTCACACAACGGAAAAAACAGACGGGGCCACTTTAAATATGTTTAAAACCAATCATTCATCATCATTTATCAGTATTTTTTTACAAGCATCAAGATTCAGACATTCAGTAGAGTGATTGTTGTGCCTCATATATGAATTTTGTCTTTTGTCTTTTTCACTCACATCTAACCTGAAAACTGTTTATGTCTTGATGTGTGTGTGTGTGTTATTTGTCTGAAAATGTTAGAAAGTGACCATGTTGGTGTGTGAGTTTATTGTTTTTATTGATGTGTTGACAGGACAGTATTTTATATGAAATATTGATTGGACCTAATGTTTGTATTTGATCATGATCATGAAGTTATTTAAGTCAATAAACTAACTAGTAAATATTTAATCAACTATTTCTACTATTTTAAGACACCTTATTCCTCCGTATCTCCTCCTACAGTTTTAATGCTACCAAGATTCAATCAAACCCTCCCTAAAAAGATAATGTCCAATCATAGCTTAGCAACCGTAACTAAGCATAGCAGGTCTGTTTTTTTAAATTTCTCCGAATGCTGAAATGTTGTTCGGTGTATTTTTTTCTTTCCAAACCAAAAACACAACATCAGGAGTGTAAAAAAAAAGATTAAACAATGTTTCTCTGCTGTGATGTAAACTGCTAACGTTAGCATGGCCAGTTTACTAGCTTACTCCCAACAGTAGTAACAGAACTTTACTGCAGTGCTAAGAGTTAGCATCTCGTTAGCTGCTAAATTAGTTTGTGGGGTTACATTACATGTTACGTTAGAAAAAGCTCCGTTCAGGATGGAACAGCTGTGGGAGCTGGACCTGGGTGCTATCAGAGTTTATGCTAATGTTAGCATCCTAAAAACTTTGTCTCTTGTAATGTTTAAAGTGACAATATGAGCAAATATGTAAAAAGTACAGTTATGTTGTAACAAATTAAAAGTCTAATCTGACATTTTTGCTTACTTTACTTCTAATACTTTATTATTTAATATCTTCATGGATCAGCTGGTGAGGATGATGACTTTTACCTGAAAACTGTTAGCTTTAGCCTCAGTTTGTTAGTGTGATGATACAGTATTTAGACTTCAAGTGGATATTTAAGATGCTTTTACAAGAGTCTCATTTTAAAACGAGTCACCTGAATTACAAAAGTCAGCCAGATACAGATAGAGCTTTTTCAACCAACTCATGGAGCTAACGTTAGCTTAATTATCTAGCTAGCCACAGCTGATCAAATCTGCTAGTGACAGTTGCCATTCTAGTAAAAATAATAATTAAAATGAGAAGCTGCTTCTGTCTTCTTGCATCTGAAATCAAAGACTCATTGTTTCAAAAACTACTGAGAATTTTGATGGCAAATTTTAAGACAAACTGTCGTCTTCATAGTTTCCATCCAACTCATGAAGCTAACGTCAGTTTGATTAGCTAGCTTATAAAACCTGCTAGTACCAGTTGTCACATTTCAGCTGCCAAAGTTAAACGCTGCTTTGATCTTTTTTTTAAAATTCAAATATGAATAAGAAATTTGATGGTAAATCTGTCACAGTTATCGTGTAAAAGTGCTAATGTGCCGTGCGAAGGTCAATGAGTTTTCATATAGTTATAAAGTCATTCAAAGATCATTTTCATCAGTTCCTCTAGTTTAGTTAAATGTGAGATTTGTGGCTGAATGAAATGAAGTGGAACAACAGATGAGGTGGAGCTTCGTCTGCACTGCTTTGAAATCAGAGTGAAAATGTGTTTTTTCTGCATCTCATCCTGCCGCCGCCACGAACGCCCCCACGCTACATCACAGTTTATGACAAATCATTTCCATACGTCGGTCTGTGTGAGCGTCGCTGGGTTTCTGTCGTGCTCTGTCTGGGTGCTGTGGGGGTGGGGGGGGATCTGCAGGCTGAGCTGGGGGCCACATAGGCCAGCGGGGCCCCCGAGCCTCACCGTGAGCTGGACAGATTACAGCCTCATAGCTGTGGATGTGAAAGCAGAGGAGGTGATTACACGGCCGGTGTGGTGTGGCCGAGCGCGACCCCGTGATAAAGTAAATCCTCAGAGCGTGTTCTGCAGCGGCTGCCGCCTCTAAAGAGAAGCTGAGTGCTGGGATTGACTCGTCCAGCTGCACCGTGGCACAAACACAACACAGATGGAAACGGAGTCGTGTTGCTGGATAAAAACACTGCTTCATCATAATACACGGACCCGTCTCATAGAGAGAAACATCTAGTTTATCTATCTATCTTTAATATTTCAGTTTAACCTCTACAGACATGTTTTAAGATACATAAAAATACTACTTACAGTACCAGTCAAAGGTTTGGACACACCTCATTCAAGGGTTTTTCTTTATAATTTTGTGCACTGTAGAAAAAAACGGAAAATATCAAAACTATGAAATAACACATATGGAATCATGTAGTAAATAAAACGTGTTAAACAAACCAAAACATGTTTCATATTTTAGATTCTTCAGAGTCGTCACTGTTTGTCTTGATAATATCTGAACGTCATGAGGTCGACACCTGGATGGTTCACAGGTAACAGCTGACACTCGTTAAAACTTAATTGGTGGAATTTCTTGCCTTCTTAATGTGTTTGACAACATCAGGTGTGATGAAGTAGTGCTAGTACACAGCAAACAGCCCCGTTCAGCTACTGTAGTAACTGTAATACTACTGTAGTAACTGTACCGATACTGTAGTAGCTGTACTAATACTGTAGTAATCCAGATTATGTCATCATCATCCATCATTACTTTAAGACATGATGGTCCGTCCATCCAGAACATTTCAACAAGTCTTAAAGATATTTTGGTTTGTTTACTGTGTAATTCCATGTTTGTTATTTTATCATTTTCATGTCTTCAGTAAAATGTAGAAAACAATGAAACTAAATAAAAACCAGTAGCGCCCCAGTAGCTGAATAACCTGGCTGGACTCTCTCTGACCTTGTTTCCTGTCTGCCTCACTCATCACTGTCAAATAACGGCAAAAATGCCAAAAAAATAAAGAAAGAAAAAACTGCTGAATGAGTGTCTACGTCCAAACCTTTGACTGGTTTGTATATTTAAACACATTTACTGACTCACTGCTGTTCAGACATGATCCTCTGTCTGCTTCCTGTTCAAACCACACATCAGATAGAAAACCACAGATGAACCTTTAGTTCTCTTTCCTTCACATATGAATCATTAACAGCAAGTCCAGTTTGTATAAAACAGGTAGATAAAAGGCGCAATGAGCAGCTAGTTATAGCTATGAAGAGTATCATTAAGTATTGATACTGATAAGCAGTAAAATCTTAACATATGTGACAATATTTACACTAATTTGTAAAGATCGATGTTTTAGTGTTTAGTGGAATAAATGGAAACCAGTGATTTATCCTGGAAACATTCAAAACATTCAACAATCTACAACATTATTATATGATTTGATCTCTTAAGAAAAACAAGTCATATTTCTGAATCCATGTCAGACTGAACAAATAATCGTACTAATCGGATTTGAATAATATAATATTAGTATTCAGGAGCGTGCACATGTTTAATGGTGTTGTTAAATGTTGGTTGTGATGTGTGATTGTTGTGTGTGTGTGTGTGTGCAGAGTTTCTCTCCTGCTCTGCAGTATCACCATTTTCTGTGTCTTTGTCCCCGAGGCCTTCTCCCGGCCAAAGTGAAGAGCTCGTGCCCAGATGCAAATGACTTTCCAAGGTCCTTGTGATTGCTCATTAACTTTCCGCGGGCATAAGTCCTAACTTTATTATTGACTGCACAGAATACACAATCCACCGACCTCTGCCACCTGCAACTAAATCTCTCCCATCCGATCCATCGCACTGATTTCTGCAGCGGGCCAGAAAACTCGAGCCAGCAGTTTAGTCACCTTAAGTGTTTACACGCCTCCACCTCCTCCTCCTCCTCCTCCTCCTCCTCCTCTTCATCCTCCACCCTCCCCGTCCACCGCTCACACATCACAGCTGAACATGCAAACACTCATATCACTATTCCTGTTGTTAAACATCAAAAATATGCATCAAAGTATTTGTTTTCTTCTTGATTTAAGAACCTTTTCTTTATAGATTTAATAGCACAGAATCCCTCCAGCGTTGGTTTATTCAGTCAACCCCCCCCCCCCCCTCAGTGAGACCAGCCCCCCGCTGAATGCAGTGCTTATGCAGATCAGGCCGCAGAATCAACATATTACAAGCAGCTGACATTTGTCCTGATATATTGAATCGTTAGTGCGACAGAATCACTTAAGCCGGATCCACTAACATCAAGTTTCCTCTCGTTATTGACCCTCACAGGCCCCGAGCCTGACAAGTGGAACTGCAGCAAAGTTCATTAATAATGTGAAATAAATCAATTTGCCTGGAAATAGTAGGACGGCTGCAGACTGCAGGAGATGCTTTTATTCTACACTGTTGTGATTTAACCGTCTCACCTCTACGACCGGAGACACGTCGGTTATTAAATATGAATCTGTGTCCAATCAGCAGCCCGACATGCTGTCAGGATGTTTGCTGGAAAAGAAAAAGATAATAAACGGTGTTAGTGGTGTGATAGTGTTGAGTTTTCCGGTAAGTTATAAAATAACAACAATAGTTATTAAATTATCTGAGTTAATTATGTTTTCTGATGCTGTTAAAAGTTTGTTTGCATCAGAAATATTTGTGAATACAATATTCCGCTGATCAGACCTTTATTTTGACTTATGATCATTTAAAAACACAAAATTGGGATTTTTTTAGTCAAACTACAAGGAAATACCTGTGATGTACAACACGTGGCCAAAAATGACTGATTGGGCCTCTAAGAAATTAGCAAATAAGACGGGATTAATAGGCTCAAAATTTGGGATTTTTTTTTTTTTTCAGACAAATTGTTGTTCCAAACTAGAAAATGTACATTTTTGCGACACATTCATCTTTCACCACTGAACTGCTGCTTAGTTATTTCAGCAACAGCTGAAGCATCAATATTAAGTCGTTTGACTTCACTTTGCCGTTAATTTCCTGTTCAGGAGGAGCAAAATCGGGAAAAGTTTAAAATGAAATAAAAATTTCAAATGACAGCAAATTTCTTAAGGTGCTAATGGAAGAAAAATTAAATCCACTAAAATCTCAGTTTATGAATTACATGCTTAATGCTTTATAAGTGGCCACATGGTGGCGCTGATGGTAAATCAGCACATTCCCAGAGACCTCTGAACCAAGTATGACGCCTTTAATGACCACAGTCTCACTAAAACATGCGTATTTATTACTGTAGTAATAAACTAGTTGACGTAATTGTTCCATGTTTGCACATCACTGATTCATATCTTCTTTGTTGACTGATAGAGAAACAGCAGGTAATATGAAGACAACAAACAAACAAACAAAAAAACCAGTATGAGTTGTGTTTGAGATCATCCAAATATGTTTTTTGGACCAAGTAGGTGAAGATTGGATGAAATATGTTGGACAGAGGCTTAAAATGTTTTGCAGAAAAATCTAAATGTTTCTTTCACGCTTCACGCTTCATTCCTTTATTAGCCAAAAAACATCTGCTGTGACTTGGCGCTGTATAAATAAAACTGACGACTTGAATTGACACATAATGTGTTGTAGTGGTGACTTGTTTCCCATGCTAGCAGCACGTCTCTGTGGACGTTGGACTGCTGATCCACACTGAAATATCTCAACAACTATCAGATGGATTACTGTGAAAATTTTAAAATTCTGCTGACTTTGGTGATCCTCTGAGTTTCCTGTAATACCACCAGCTGGTCAAAGCTTTCAGTTGTCCTGTAAAATATCTCAACATCTACCTCATTGAGACGTTCATATTTTTCAGAAGATGAATCCGAGCGCCACCATGAGGTCGACATCTGTGGTTTTAAGTGAAACATGATGTTAAATTAGTTTGACATATTCATGTTCCCCTCAGGATGAACTGTAATTATATTTATTGAGACAATGTACAGTTTGTTAACATCTGATGCACTGTTAGCTTAAAGCTAATTTTCATCTGCAGTCTCTTGAAACATATAAACAGCACAATAACAAACAGTACAAAGCGAAACACCCACAATGTCAACTAGAAATGAATAATGTAAGCTTGTCAAATTAAAAGCATGATTATTAGAGATTATATGAGTCGACCATGAAATGAAATTTAGATTCAGTGGTTGCAGAGCTGAGATTAATTTAACTTTGCGACCAAATACCTGCCAAACTGAAGACATTCCCATCAGCCTCAGCTGCACTTTGTGTTAATTAGCTAATTAGCAAACGTTAGCATGTGTGGCTGCAGACTCTTAGTCATGTTAATAAATTGAGGACAGAATAATGTGTACCGAGTTCGATGTCTTCAACATGTAAAGTGTTCGAGGTACTAGATTTTAGGGGTGTGCCTGAATACAAATATTTCAAAAATTATTTGTTTTCAGGAAGAAAAATAAACCATGTCAAACACCAGCGTGCAGGTCGGTTACATCACTATCTCAGTGTCTCTCCTCTGCTCCGCTGTGACGTCTATCAGCAGGTCTCAGTGAGGGGAGTCACATCCACCTGCTACATGACGCACATTTCCTTTATTATTTGGACATCAGTCCCAGAGTTGGGAGTGTTCCCCAGAGATAAAACTGAGCTACTGACACACACACTTATTTTAATTTTGTAAAATTAAAAGTGTAATAAAAACAAAAACAGGATTTTTAAGCCTCTTTCCACTTTTATTCAAATACAAATAATTTTGTTGCCTCAACAAATACAGATACAAATACTGAGCTCTCTGCACATCCCTATTAGATTTATAAACCATTTTTTCTTGATTGCAAAGGTTTTGTGTATGTAATTGTGGACTAGTTATCTGTCAAAAAAAAGTCAGTAAATCAGTAAAGATAAGTTGTTCTTTTGCATTAAGGTCACCTCAGAGGGATGTTTCTACAACTGCTACGTATGAATCTGTAATTCAGACAAACGATCCGAGCAGCAGCAGCAGCAGCAGCAGCAGCAGCACTGGACTGTTTTAAGATGAGCCGCCCTGCACAACCTCATATTTGTGCTCTTTCTGGTGGGTTGGGTCATTTCTCAGGACATGTGGTTTCTCCAGAGACCGAACATAAACACAGACTCGCCCCAATATGAAGACAAATAAACCTCGCCTGTCTGGCAACCAACCAAAGAGCAGTTTAGGATTCCATACGTTCATCAATCATTTCCCTGCCTGCTTATTATTGTTCTGACTCTCTGAGAATCATCAGAAGAAGAAGAAGAGTGCTTTCATATATTCTGCACTCAGGTGAAGCACTTTAATATACTGAAGATGAAAAAAAAGACCAATTCTGTGCAGAACTTGAAAGGTTTACTCTATAATGACTTCATTAAAATGTTTTAATTAAGACTACTGATTAAATCCTTTCATTTAAATGTATTTTGAGCATGAAGCCTGTGTTCTGATGCATTCAGAGCTTGTATCTTAGTTATTGATTACCTCCCTGCCTTCTCTTCTTTTTGCATCTCAGTTTGAAGTTTCACCCCCCCCCCCCCCCCCCCCCCCCCCGCAACAAAATGTGACACGCTCATTTTTGCAGCCCGTCTCTCTCCGCCTCTCATTTCTTCATCATTCCTCGCTCCATCGATTCCTCTGCTTCATCAAGTGCCCACACGGCAACCGGACCTCTCACACCTTGGCAACGATCGGCGCAGTGACGGCGGGGGCGGAAGTGCAGTGTCAGCCGATCGGGAACGTCCTTCAGCAGCCTCTGTCACGCCGAGAGAGAGAGAGAGAGAGAGAGAGAGAGAGAGAAGGTCAAAGCTGCTGACAGAGGAGGAAAGAAAAAAAAAAACAGATCACTTCATTTACTATTCCTACCTGAGGAGGAGACGCACACATCCGCCTGATACATCAACCAGATAATCAATTATATCTATGACAACAAAACCTGATCTCAAACAGCAATAACTGCAATCTGTTAACTGTTTGTATGTTTTGTAATTTCACACCACAATCTTTACTCCAAGTATAATGTAGATGAAACCAGTTCAACCAGTTTCTTCCTGACCAACTGTCATGTTCCAGC
This sequence comes from Thunnus albacares, assembly GCF_914725855.1. Lineage (NCBI taxonomy): Eukaryota > Metazoa > Chordata > Actinopteri > Scombriformes > Scombridae > Thunnus > Thunnus albacares. The sequence continues at coordinate 1,256,228 of NC_058123.1, forward strand.
TGTGATCCTCCAGCAGCAGCAGGTTGTATGTTTAATGATCCCACAGACGTCAGAGTGAAAACAAATGAACCTATTTTGGAGCAAAAATGTGTGAAAGTTGTGAGAGTATTACAGAAACATACAACAGAAGTCCATAAAACTTTAAAATAAATAAAATAAAACAGTTTTTTTCAGTCTGAGGCTGTAAACTGAACCCACATGAATACCTGCCTCACATCTGAAGAAGACAGCAAACACTGTGTGACGACTCTATGCTGGTTTTTTTTTTTTTTTTCATGAAAAGTTCCAGGCGGATTTCCAAAAAGGACATTTAGAGACTCCATATTTTTCTTCCTGATTACAGTAAAACCACAAGAAAGAGAGAGAGAGAGACGAACTGGCAGAGTTAATGAGGTTAAATCCACCATCGACCTGCACTGCAGACTTAAAGGATGAGTTCACAATTCTTCAAGTGTGTCTTAAACCAACAGTCTGTAATCGTTCCTCCTGTTCATACTGACCGTTAGAAGATCCCTTCATAATGACCTTACAATGGAAGTGATGGAGGACAAAATCCACAATCCTCCTTCTGTGAAAAAATGTATTTAAAAGTTTATCTGAAGCTAATATGAAGCTTCAGCGTCCAAATGAGTCAAATCAAGTAGATACCAGGGATGTGTAGAGAGCCCAGTATTTGTATTTGTATTTGAATAAAAGTGGAAAGAGGCTTAAAAATCCTGTTTTTGTTTTTATTACGCTTATAATTTCAGAAAATTGTGTTTTACAATAAGTGCTCATGAAGCCTGTGTCAGTAGTTCAGCTTTATCTCTGGGGAACACTCCCAACTCTGGGACTGATGTCCAAATTAGGAAATATGCGTCATGTAGCAGGTGGATGTGACTCCCCTCACTGAGACCTGCTGATAGACGTCACAGCGGAGCAGAGGAGAGACACTGAGATAGTGATGTAACCGACCTGCACGCTGGTGTTTGACATGGTTTATTTTTCTTCCTGAAAACAAATAATTTTTGAAATATTTGTATTAAACAAATATTTGTAAAAAAAAAAAAAAAAAAACACTATTTGTGCTTTGCCGGATAACGTATTTGTATTCGGGTTCACCCCTAGTAGATATCTTTCAACGTTACAGTCTTGTTATTGTTCATATGAACACCTGACTGCTGGTTTAAGACCTGCAGCACCTTTAAATGCAATATAATGTTAATAAGTGTCATTCAGCTATAATTTGATCATAAATATAGAAGCAAAAGCAGATAATCACTGGTTAACATTTGCTGTTAAACCTCAAAAACATGGATGACGGCTTGTTTACTTCCTCCTACAAACCAGTATAACTCCACACTGGTACCAGTTTAAAGACTATCTTGTGTATTTTATTGTTATTATATTGTTTCTGCAGATGATATTTTATAAGCGGTCAGACTGAGCTGTTTTATTACCTCCACAGTGTTTTATGTGTCTGTTCTCTCCTCCCTCTCAGGATAATGTCAGTTATTGGCCTTTTGCTGGCCCTGCTTTAAAAAATCGGACCATTTGATCAATTGCATAATGGTAATTATATTATATTCAGTTAATTTCATTGCTGTATGTGAAGAGGTGGATAATTCCAATCCTTAAGAGCTGCTGGCTCAGCTCTCTCTCCGTCCTAACTGGCCTCTTACAGCCTGTGATTGAAGCCGTTCTGACCAGGAGCTTCCTCAGTGGTGGAGCTCATTTGCTAATTGAAAAGTGATCGACAAATCAGGAGCTCCATGACTGGGAATCCCCTCAGCCAATTTGCAGCCTCTCTGATCCCCCCCCCACCCTCCCTCCGCCCCCCCTCCTCCTGCAGATGTGACACACAGCGAGCTACAGAGGAGAATAGAAGATGGTGTTTTGAATGATGAGGTGAGCAGGCGGGGACGCAGCAACTTCCCAGACTCCAGTCAGACGAGGAAGATTCGGGAACAGAAGCAGAAGCCAAATCCTTCATTGTAATTCCCCTGCGGAGGAAGGCTGAAATGCCTTCTGTCAGTGCCTTTAAAAGTGAGCAATAACAAATCTCCCGGCTAATGGTGGCTGAATTAAGCCGCCAGCCTGTATAGACAGTGTGGAGGAGAGAGGAGGCTGCAGCCCCCCATCACCTGTCACAGCGAGCGGCCCTACATTAACAGAGACAAGTCCTTTCTGTGCTCACAGGAGACGAGAGCTCCCAGCTCCCCGGAGAGAAACCCCCGGGGTCGGTCGGATGGTTGTCAGCAGCTGCAGAGGGAGCTCCACTCGGTTAGGGAGAGAGCAGGTTTTAATGGCAAAAAGAGCCAGCAGTAATCATGCAGCTGTTCAAAACGCATAGAATAATGGACAGAGGCTGACAGAGAGGGACACGCTGCTGAACCTCTAAATACTCTGAACAAGTGAAGGTGAGAAACCTGAACAGAAGAGCTGCTGCGTATATGAGGGAGAAGAAGAAGCAGCTGCTGAATAACACAGCAGAAGAAGAAAACAAGTCCAAGTTCTAAATATCTGTGGTTTCACTCCAGAGCGACACATACGCCAGGTTTCCATCCAAATGTAGCGTACATTTTAAAGGACATATTCTGCATATTTCCAGCTCTATTTTTATATTCTGGGGCTCTACTGGAATAACTTTGCATCATTTCCAGTTAAAAACTCCTTATTTATCTTCTACTGGTCCTTTATGCAGCCCCTCAGTTCAGCCTCTGTCTCTAACAGGCCGTTTTAGCTCCTGTCTCTTTAAGGCCCCGCCTCCTGATGAGCCCACTCTGTTCTGATTGGTCAGCTTCAGGAAGCTTCCTCCGGCTCCTGAGGCTATGTAAACAAACTATAGTAGCAGGATTTCACTTCTTCTTCTCCTTCTTTACTCCAAATGTCAACTTCTCAAATCCATCCGTACATGTTGGAGCTGAACAACACATGGAAACACCTTAGCAACCACCTTAGCAACCACCGTAGCAACCAAGGCTACAGAACAGACGGCTGTTAATGAGCGTGTGCGACTAGCCGACGTCAGCTCGTCAGAAAGGTAGAAAAAACGTCACAAACGAAGCGTCCAGAGCAGGTTGAAGCCCTGAGTTTCGACTTGCAGGCAGCGTTTCTACAGACGTTCACCTCAAGTTTTGACCATGTTTAATATCCAACATCAGAACAGGATATAAATAACAGAAAACCACAAAAAGCTGATTATAGCCTCTTAAATGAATTTCCAGAAGCCATCAAAAGAAAAAGGTTCTAGTAAATCTACGTTACTTTCCTCCGCTGACCTTAAATAGTCTGAATGAGGCTTTAGAAGTCGTTTCCAGAGGATCAAATGAATAAAAAACGTGTTTCTAAATGTTTGTTCGCCCACACTTTGCTTCAGTTTCCGTGTGAATGTTTATATTGAAAGCAGAGGCTGAAACCTTCAACACTTTTTGTTTAAATTCACTCACCTCTTCGTCGTCTGCCGGTGAACCCCCCCGACACATTCACAAAAACCGACCAATAAAGAGCGAGCCCCTGCTATCTGCCCACCATGCACACCGCCCTGCCATCACTCTCCCTGAACAGCCTTTAATTAATCCTGATTATCGCTACAGGGGGTCATTGTCCCCGAATGAATGGCAGCATTACACGGTCAATTTACCGCTGTGTTCTTATCAATGCCAGCCTTACATAACCCCGATTTAAAAGAGCTAATTAGCTGGAAAATACATGACAAGTCAATTGTGGCGGCGGAGGAGACAGAATGAAACGGCGGCTTCTACAAATGTCTGCTGGCCACAGATACACTTGTTCTGCTGCCGGCTGGGAACCAGATAAAGGTTTTTACCGCACAGTTAAAGGCAATTAACTAATTGATCCGTTTGCTTTTTGGTTTTTTTTTACACATTCAGGCGTCACACAAGAGAGAAAAAACAGCATGACACCATCACACAAGCAGCTGACTCATCAAAACATCTGAATTATATCTAATTTATCTTCATATTGACATTTAGTTTGATACTTTATACTAAATGCAGGAGATTCATAAGCATGTAGTAAATGAAAAGATGTCAAATAGTCACATGATGATGATTGTTGACAGAACAAACAAAAGTTAATTTATCAATTAGTTGATGGACAGAACATTTTTGCATTTTAGTCATTTTTCAAGCAAACATCCCAACAAATGTGATTTCTTTGTACTAAAATACTGAACAGTTTTATGTTTTGGTTTTGGACAAAACAAGACAATATTATTAATTAATTAATTGAGAAAATAATCAGCAGATTAACTGATAACAAATATAATTTTTAGTTGCAGCTCTAAACTTATGTACACATGTAAAGACTTGAAAACCACCAATATATTACAACCTATATAATATATAATAATAATATAATAATATAATGTATAATACCTTATAAGTTCAAATCATAAAAGAAAAAAGGAAAAACAGACAAACATGTTTCCTCACTAAACTTCACTGGAATCAGTTTTTATTGGACGTAGAAACCAGTAGAAACTGTTCTGTAGAAAGTAGACGACCAGTTTATTTTCTCTACGTTCACAACATCAACATTCACTTTAATCAAGTTTTCAAATATATAAAAACAGAAAGAAATAAGCAGCAAACATCTAAATCACTGTATTATAAACTGGAAACCAGTTCAAGTTAACAGCTCTGGATCATGGAGGTTTGCTAATATTGGTGACATGAGAGCACATATTTGCCTGTTGTCATAGTAACGCCACACAGATACACAACAGTCACTAAAAACAACTATCAGAATAAAGTAAAAGAAAGATTCCTACAATATAAACTCACATAAAAAATCCAGTTTCATCACAACATGCAGACAGAAGAAGAAGAAGAAAGCTTTAAAGCACTGGTTCACCATTCATCAGGTGTGTCTGAAACCAACAGTCAGTCATCAGATGAACATTAAAGCTGTTTTTTCTTGCTGCAATCATCCTCCTGTTCATACTGACCATTAGAAGATCCTTCATAATGACCTTACAATGGAATCCACAGTCCTCCTTCTGTGCAAAAAAATGTATTTAAAAGTTTATCTGAAGCTAAAATGAAGCTTCAGCGTCTAAATGAGTCAAATCAAGTAGATATCTTTCAACGTTACAGTCTTTTTAGTGCCAAAGTTCCTCTTTTTGTTACTATACTTCCACCTGCAGCTCAACAGGGAAACACTGTCCGAGGAAACACAAAGAGGGAATTTGATGCTAAAAAGACTGTAAATGTGACACTTGACTGCTGGTTTAACACACACTGGGAACACTGGGAACACTGGGAACTGTCCTTTAACCTCAGAGTTCCCTTGGAGAACAGGAAACACTTTTTTTGTGATATTTTGAAGGTTTTTTTTTTTCAAGTTTTTCATGCACAAATTTGAAAATTGAGAAATAAATGAATGGAAACACATGTACAGATATAATATCATACGCACACAATCAGTGTGTTTGTTGCTAATTGTAGTTTATCTGTACAGTTGGCTGTAAATAATAATAATAATAATAATGATAATAATACATTTTATTAAGTGCTGTTTATGTAACTGAAGGACACTTTACATACAGAAAACAAACAAAAACTACATTAATGAAGGATCTCAGCAGACTGTCCAGCAAATCAAATTTGTGCAAATGAAGAAAATTAAATGAACATTTGCTTCACTTTGTATCAGAAGACACACAGAGACTGAAATCAGACTCTTCAGCTGCCATTTGTAAATACATCACGTGATATATATATACATATACATATATTCAATATACACTTAATTGTTTAATATTCAATGACAGTCCTGCAACTTAATGTACAATATTTACTTGACTTAACTCTAATATGGTGAAATATACTATATTAGAGTTAACATAGTCTAAATCTTTTTATTCTCTTCTATTTTATATTTTATTTATTCTTTTTTAGTTATTACATATAATTTGGCCTTTTAATTTCATCTACCTCATTTGTTGTTTTTTGTCATTCATGCAGCTTTTTATGTAGTTTTATATGTTTAAATAGCTGCTGTAAAACTATAATTTGTCTTTGGGATTAATAAACTAATTTATCATTTTTTTTGTCCATATTACAGTTTTTCATTGATAGATGAAGCTGGTCGTCTCAAACTGTCGAATGCAGAAACGATGCTGAGTGAATGAGACAGAAACACGTCTACAGTTGAAGCGTCGCTGCAGAAACAAGGAAACAGGAGCATCAACCTGCTGCAGTTTGTTTTCAGCAGGTGCTGCATCCTGACTGCAGCAGGTTCAACATGTTTCATGCAGAGTTCAGATGATTTCAGGTGTAAAAGTTCCACCAGCAGCTCAGAGACGATCACAGCTGACTGAGTCATGTGATTAAAGCCGTACGATTGTTCTGAAGAACTGAAACTTCAGCACATCTGCAGTCTAACGATGTGTTCTGTGAACGCTGTTTCCACCCTGACAGTAAGTGCTTTCTGTTTGTTTCTGCTGTTCAGTAATACTAATGAGAGGTAACATCTGAATCTATCCCTCAAATGTCTGAACAGGGAAAAAGCATGAACTGTTGCTTTTGGCAGCGTCCTCGGACCCACCATAACACGCTGTTAGTGCTGTTTCTGCTTTGGCTTTTGATGGCAGCGGGGAATTTATGTGGCAGTGGATCCATCTTACAGACCGGCCCATCTGCCCCGAGCTGCCTCCGCTGGCAGCCATTCCAAAACGCTGCAGATTGCTAATGTGGCATTCAACAATAAATGGATGAAACGCTGTTCCTTCACTAATTTCTTCAAGCCGTCAGAGTCAGCAGCTGCACGACTCTGGCTTTACTCTCACTGCTGGCTGCTTTTATATCTATAAACCACAAACTGCACACTGGTTCCACTGCGGAGGAAAGCATTTTATTTACACAGAACATTTCATACAAGTCAGCTCAACGTGATTTACTTTAAAGTTTAACATGTTGGGAAAAACACTTCTTCTCTTTCTTGATCAGAGTTCGATGTTGAGATTAACAGTGATGGAAAGTAACTAAGTACAGTTTAGAGGTACTTGTACTTTACTGGAGTATTTCCATGTGATGCTACTTTCTACATTTCAGAGGGAAATATTGTACTTTCTACTCCACTACATTTATTTGACAGCTTTAGTTACTTTTCAGATGAAGATTTGACACAATGGATAATATAACAAGCTTTTAAAATACAACACATTGTTAAAGATGAAACCAGTGGTTTCAAACCTTTTTGGCTTTTGACGTCTTACAAAAAGCAGTGTGTAGTCGGGGTCACATTTCACATGTCTATGAGTTGTTAACAGCTCCACCAAATAGTGATTTTTCCCTCTAAACTTCTCACATGCTTTCATTTCAATAAATGTTCAAATGATCCAATATTTCAGCAAAAATCAAAGATTAGAGAAAAAGTCCAAAAAACTGAAAACAGATTTGTGTATCAGAACTTTGTTTTTTCTTCTTTCCTCTCCCATTAATCATCTCACCACCTCTCAGATTTATCTGCTGACCCTTTGGAGGGGCCCGACCCCTAGGTTGGGAACCACTGGACTAAACTAGCTAACTGTATATAAAGTAGTTCATATTGTGGTGGGACATATGCACACATACAGTCATAAAGCCACACTGAACACCTGACATTTAAATATAATATCCACTGAGTTTTGTCCAGTGGAAACATTTTCAATTCTGTGACGACTAAAATATTTAAATTATAAATACTGACAGCTTCAGGATCACCAGAACTACTGTCAGGCTGCAGCTGCTCAACAGTGTTGAGGGTTACCGGATCATAAAGTCGAGTGCCCCCCGTATCTCTCTCTTTCTCTTCCCTACTTTTCTGTAGGAAAACACACAATCCTAGAAACTCTGCATGGATCTCAGTCGTAACTCTATGAGTAATTAAAATGGGGCCTGTGATTGGCTGCTTGTGTTTCTGGTGCAGATTGTTGAGAGTGAAGACAACAGAAGTTGAATAAAGCCTTTCAGTCGTCGTCTCCTTCTCAGTAATACACATCTACAGACCAGATTCTGTGTAAATGAATGTAAAATTATTCAGTAATAATAATATTCAGTATTGAGGCACCTTTTAAAATAAAGTGAAACCTGAACTTCCAGGTTTTGATCCAGAAGTAAGAAAAACCTCATTCAAAATCTACTGACATCTGTAGTAATATGAAAAAAATCACATTTTGTCTAGAAAGACTAATAACAGCGGTCACGTTTTCACTCTCCGGAGAGCAGTTCTGTGTAAGGCAGACTATATAAAAATATGCAGTAAAGAAAGGAATATATAGTTAAATGTATACTACGGCTCAAAGGCTTTAGAACATCCCAACTTGTATAGTTTTTCTAAGAAATCTAAGCAGTTCAAGTCCTGTGAATAACCTTAAATGGTACAAAGGTAAGCAGGAAACTGGAAACATAATGTCAAATTTCAGCGTTATAAGAGTTCAAGGACTTTTTGTGATTATTGAAGCCAAAAGTGTTTGATTTTGCAGCAGCTTTTCTAAAAAACTACAATACAATTTGACATGTTTTATATACTCTTTTTTCTGGTAAAATTGCAGGATTTGGGAATAAATGGAAAGGAAATAATGTTTTTGCTCTTCTATGACAGTAATCATTGTTGGCAGGTGAGTTTTGTTCATCTTCCACCTGAATCCTTGCTGAATGACACCAAATGCATCAATGGATCCAAATCATCGTCTGTTGATCTGGACATTTACTGGTGAATGAAGCCTTGAAAGTTGATTTAAACATTTCCTGCAGGTGTCCGAACTTTAGGTTATGACTTCAAAATCCAGCCTTGGAGCAGAATCTTAATCAGCAGAACTACAGATGCTCTATTAAGGACAGTAAACATTTAGGTAACGATCAAAGTCGAGCGCCATCTTCCACAGTTTGAGGATGAAGCCATTATTGCGATCACGGTGAGTTCTGCTGAAAACGACGCTATGAGACGCTGAGAGTGAACCAGAACAGTAAAGTTGCAGCCGGACAGATAAACAATGAGCTGAAACTCACTATAAAGCTCCGTAAAGCCGAGAGGAGCTGCAGATAATTCTCTGTAGGTTCATAAGACAACACTCACTGTATAGATCAGACTGTGGAGTCATAAATATATTGATTATAGTAACTTTAAAAGATGTAAAATTAAGAGAGAAATGATCTCAAGTTGTTAGAAAAGCACCACCTAATGACCTGAGAGCTCTGATCTCTATTTATAAAACTATACAATCATATTCATAAGTGACCCTCTGACTTTGATGATTGGCTGAATGTGACCTATAACTGTATGATGACACATTATGAAAGAATCATATGCTGACTTTGGAGAGCAGCGACGCTCGCTGTCATCAAAAGGTTTTCTAACCAAACATGAGTAAGGCTCTGGATGGTCAGGAGGAAAAAGAAACAGTGGTTTGGGGTTGAAGATGTGGGCGGCGGGGGCGTCCTGCGGAGGAGGCTGTTTTCTCTCCACACACTGGGCACCGAGCACGCCTCCACTTCTCGCCAGTCTGACGTTAGCTCGCTGCGAGGCGTTTATTTTTGCTGCAACGTGTGCGGCAGCCAGAATATCTCTTTCATCCGCGGTATTGTCCGTCCTGTGCCGAGGAGGAGGTTCTGGAGGCCGACGACGCTGCGCTGAAGTTACAGAGAGTTAAAGAGGAGATGATGTTTGTGTGATGGTGAACACACATGTTTGCAGATTTTTAAAAAAAACACAGGTGGTGGGTCACAGAAACAAGAACAAATGTCAGTGAGCTTCTACAAACAGCATCTGGCAGTGATGGTCTGAACATTATGAAGCAAACTGAGAAGTTTGATTTTCCAGTTGGAAACAGTCTGCATTGATTCTTCTGTAGTTCATTCCTGAGCTTCATATGAGTTTCTCACTGCCAAACCAACATTCATGGCCTACAGTGGTGGAAGTATCCATATCCTTCAGGGACAGTATGAGAAGTATGAGCGGGGTGGGGGTGGTGGGGGGGGACTTTACATTTTTGGAAGAGCTGCGAAGAATCTTTTCTCATCTCAGACAGAATGTTTAGTTTTGTTTTTTAAGGATAAAATATTGTAAAAGTGTGTTTTATGATACATGAAACAGTATTAAATGTTCATGTTTCTGATGAAAGTCAACCAGAAGCTGAAAGGATCAGAACAGACCTGCATCTTTATTATCTTATCTTATTTTAGCATTAAATACTGACGTACAGACTGAATCAATCAATCCATAAAACCTTATTTTTACAGCAGCTTTCATACACAAATCAACATGCTTCACAGATGACTGACAAGAATTATGAAAGTGACAAAATTGATGAGGTAAAAACAGGAATATTATAGAATAAGTGATTTAAATATAATAAATAATGTCAAAAGCCAGATTACAGATAAAGATATCAACACCTATCAACAAAATTCACATCAAGTGATGAAGAATCTTTAATCTGAACAAAGTCATTCAAATCACTCAAGTAATGACTAATCTTTTAATTCTAATGGCAAAGTTTATGAGTAAAAATCCAAACTTTATTGTGTTTAAAGAGAAGCTGAAACAACATACAGACCTGATTGTTTCTCTATGAATCCAAAAGCTGTTAAAATAATATATATATGTTCTAAAACCTGCAGTTCAACCAGCTTTAAAAAGTTAAACATATGAGAATATTTCATATTTCATAAGTACTTTGTCTTTGTTCTTTGTATTGTGTGATGTGTGTTTTTGTACTTCGTGTTGTTTCAATAAAGAGACAAAAAGATGTTAAAATACTTTATTTTAGAAAAGAATAAAACAATAAAATGGAGTTTAAGTATATAAAAGTTGCACTAAAGGACGAAATAAAAAGGAAAAACTATATTATATTTACAATTAATATACAGTTACATGAACAGTTCCAGTCAAAAGTTTTGAAACATTTTCATATTTATAGTTTTCATTGAAACATCCAGAAAACAACCTTAAATGCTACAAAGCTGAGTGATAAACTGGTTTATTATAGAGTTATAAGTTAATGTGTTAACAACTCACAGCTTTTCTGCAGCGATGGAAGTAAACGAAGCCTTGAAAGTTGATTTAAACAGTTTCTACAGGTGTAGAGATGATTAACAAAGGAACAACACACATCTTTAACAATGTGTTGTATTTTAAAAGCTTGTTATATTATCCATTGTGTCAAATCTTTATCTGAAAAGTAACTAAAGCTGTCAAATAAATGTAGTGGAGTAGAAAGTACAATATTTCCCTCTGACATGTAGAAAGTAGCATCACATGGAAATACTCAAGTAAAGTACAAGTACCTCTACATCGTACTGAGGTGCGGTACCTGCTGCCGGATCACGGCGGGTTTACGGTGACCTGTTGAAGTGTCTTTGAGTTCTCCTTGTTTCAGCGTCTGTGTCGGCGGGTCAAAGGTCAGCGGGTCGTCATCTTCCTCTACTTTGCCTAATTACAGGCGAGATGAGAGTTTAGCCTGCCGCAGCAGTTTGAGGCGTCCTGATGGGAGAAGCGTGGCAGCGGTTCAAAGTCCTGTTATGGAAATCTTTAATATTTAATACATCGATTAACATTAACAACTCAGGCAGAACTGTTTCAACAATTCCATTATTATTTGATATCTCTCCATAGAGCGATGATGGGTGGTATAATGAAAGGTGGATCTCTATTTCAACCTTGAAGGGGTTGGGCAAAGTGCCAGTAATGAAGACGTATTAAAGCTTAATGTAGCTTAATGTAGCAGGTGTCATATATATAATGTACAGAAGCTCTTTCTAAAGCATTATATTCATCGCTACTACCTTAAAAGCCACTAAATCTTCTGGGCTAAGTTAGTCTGGCTATGATACTCTTCCAATTAATCAATAGAAAAATTGTTAACACACCTTAACTGGGATCCATTAGAGTGTCCCTGGGTAATAAATGTTCCTGCGGTGCTCTGAGGGAGGGGGGGGGCAAACTGCCTGCTGCACTCAGGTTAATGGGCAAAGTTGAGAGAAGTGACCACTAAATCTGCAAGGACACCACATTCACACTGGCTGAGCCTCTATCACTGGCAAATGACCATGCCTAAGAGCTCAGCGCTAATCAATTGTTTTCTGTGAGAGAGGAGGGAGAGCAGCCGAGGCTCCAAAGAGACCCGCGAGAGAACATCAAGTATGATTCATTTAACCTCCGTTTGAATCCTCGCAAGGCAGCTTCATATACGTGTAGATGTTGTATTGATACAAAGACCACTTATCACTGACAGACCAGAGCCGCTGTGATGTATCGGCTCAGTTCTCTGAGGACGGGACGCCCCCCTCCCCCGACCCCCCCCACCCCCCCGCAGGAGGAAATTACAACATGTCTCTGACCATATGTACATATACGACTGGACCTCTTTATAAATTTCACCTGTCAGGTGGAGAAATCATGAGGGAAAGGTCAGAAAACTGCAGTTGTTGGAAGAGAAACTGATCGCATTTTTGTTTTTAGTCATGAGACAGAAGAGACGTGGCTCTACGGAGGACAAAGTCGGTCCAGTAACTAAGATTTTTGAGGCATTTTATGACTTTTTTAGAGAGTTGACAGGAAATGATGGGAGAGTTTCATGGTTGGATCTTTAAACCAAGAGGCCACCAGGAGTTTTTGACTGCATCTCACTGACTTATTTAATAGACAGCGTTTGCTTGGTTGTGCATGACCTAAGTATTGGTTTTAAGTCACGTGTTAACAGGTGGTTGTATGGGGGATGATGGTAAACCTTGTCTCTTTTCATAGATGATCTCTGGCATCTGATGTGAGACTGTCCTCCGAAGAAACACAACAGAATCTTTTTACAGGAAGCAACATGTTTAATATAAATGTCATATGTTTACGTTGCAGTGACGGCGCCCTCTAGTGATAATAAAAGTAATGATTGTTAATGGTGATTTCCTATATTTGTCTTCATGTTTGGATCCAAATCAACAATGAACTGATCTACTAACAAGTATTGTGTGTGTATCTAAAGCCTGATATATCTGATTCCTCCGTTGTTGTCCAGAAACTATTAAAAACACGTCAGTGAGTCACACCGCTGCTCTGGGTCACATGTTCCTTCATCATGAAGAGTTTGGTCACGTTAGTCTGTTTAGAAACGGCTCCAAAGACTAATAACAGCATGTGCAGGAACACTACATTATAAGTTTGTCAAAGAGCATCAGTACAAAGTCCAGAGGTTGTGGTATGTAGCACAACAAGCTAACGAAGCTGTAAACAGACCTGCGTTAACTATCCTACGTTTAATACTAAGATTTAAAAGAACTTAGATTTGGAGCAGACCTCAAGTTTTCAGGGAATCTGAATCTGCATCTCAATGTTTAGTTTTCACTCCGGGGACAGAAGAAGAAGAAGTGTCACTTTTTTAGCCAAGTTAGCAGCTCGGCTCTATGGATGTCAATGGTGGTCTGTCAGTCGGTCCGCTACTTTAGTTCAGACTGAAATATCTCAACAACTATTAGATGTGTTGTCATGACATTTAATACAAACATTCATGTTCCTCAGAGGATGAATCCTACTGACTTTGGCGATGCTCTTACTTTTCCTTTAGCGCCACCATGAGGTCATAGTTTAAATTTATTCTGGTAAAAATGTTAGCATGCTATCACGCTAAACCAACACGGTGAACATGGTAAACATCAACATTATCAGCATCTGCATGTTAGCATGTTAGCATACTGATGTTAGCATTTAACTCTATTTATACAGCACAATGAAAACAACACAGTCAATCACACACAGAGGAAAACAGAACAAGAGAAAGGAGACAAAACAGAATGTAAGAAAAAGAGATTTCTAATTAAAAACAGATGATAATGTAATCTGTAATCTGTTAACACATGCTATATATCTGTGTAACTTTATCTACGTCCAACATCCTAAAAGTTGTAACCCGGCGTGCTCGTCCTCATCGCGTCTGCGTCAGAGATTGTAAAGGAATCTGCTGTGAACTCTTTGTCCAGCCATTATTATTATTATATTGGGATGAGTCAGCTTCAATGCATCACGGCGTAAAAGGCCCCGAGGACGTCGATGTGAAGGCAGACAGAGAGCTCCACTTTGAGCTGTCGCAGAATTAGATCAGGAGGAAAAGTGTATGTGACAAGAGCTAATTAAGTCACATCATGCCGCTAAAACCTGACGGGAGGAGAGGGAAAACGCCCGAGGTAATTGCATTTACTTCATCTTGTAATGTGGGCCATCATAACTGCTAATTCAATTGTACAATCATTCTGCCAACTCCTGGCCATTAAGCACACATTTAATTGCTTCCATAAAGCTTTTAATATGCAGCGCACAGAGCGGGCGGGACGTGACACGGGCCCCTCGCCACCAGCCAACATGCAGATGTCCCCGCCGTCACCACGGAGACGCAGGCCTGGACCGTCCCCGTTTCCAATACATCATTATTAGATGAGTGTTTAGGGCCCGTTTCATGGCTGGACGGATATATATCAGCTGTAATTTGGGTCTGACACGTCTTTCTATTGTCGTGTGACCGCAGCAGACGCACACACACACACACACACACACACACACACACACACACACACACACACACACACACGCACACACGTCGTATCTTGTTTATCTGTACAGCACCTTTAACAATAAGGAAAAGTGCTTTATGGAAGATATAAAGAGACATTTATACAAGATGTAAAGCAGGATTCATGTTGTAATTAGGATTTTACAAGAGTAAAATAAAATAGAAGATAAAAAAAAATGTGTTAAAGTTGAATTGAACAGGATTAAAGGAAACACAGTGCAGTGAGAGAAATGAATAAATTGTCCCACATTTAATTAAATAAAAGGCAAACGAGCAAAGATTCGAAGCTTCAGTTTAAAAGAGTTTTCTGGTCGAGAACAGAAACTGAATCATTACTGAAATATCTCAACAACTGTCAGATGTGTCGCCATTAAATTTAACAGAAACATTCACGTTCCCCAGAAGATGAACCTACCGCCTGCTGACTGTTCTTACTGCTAATTTACACCAAACCAAAGGTTCAGTAATGATGCACGACATGATGTCTCCAGGTCTCTGTACATGAACAGCCTTCCTGTATTAATGGGAGACACTTTTTAAACCTGAGCATAAAGGTGTGATGAGCAGGTGGAGACTCATGTTCATGTTCATTGTTGTAAATGTTTGATTGTATAATTATTCTGCTGCAGTCTTGATATGACGACTTCAGCTGCTTCATTTTTCTGATTATTCTTCATGTTTTTGGGATAGTTTTGTTTAAAACAGGCATGTTTGGTGTCGTAGTGGCGTTTCTTCACTGTTTAACTGCAAATCAAGCACAATGTTCTCGTACTTCCATCAACCAAAATCAACGTGTATTCTTCAGTCCAGTCATTTATTAAAAGCTTTTCACTGTCAACCTTTCTTATTTTTCTATCAGCTAGTTTTGACCATATTTATCAGTTAGAGCTCTAGAATAAAGTGAAGGGAATAATAATTTTACATTTTACAAACATGTTGCACACAGTTTCACAGAGCAGCTAGTCTGGTTTTACACTGGAAAGATGAATTTTAGTTGCAGCTGCATATAAAGTTGATGCAAAATCAGCCAGAACAGCACAAACTGAGGATGAAGACATGTCTGTGTGAGTGGAAAATGTTTCAACTAATTTCAACTAATCTACTAATCTGATTATTAAACAGAGACTAGAAGGAAATAACAGAAAGAGTTTCTGAGTTCAGATGAACTCAAACATACAAAGACTCACATATCTATCCTCTGCTAACTAGCGAACGTCTGTACAGTTGAATGTGTGAATATTCTTTTAATCTTTAATCGTCTGTTCAAGTTCAACATTCTCGGTGTGAAAGTACAACAAGGCCGTGAACATTAAGCTGTGCTGACTTTGCAGAACCTTCGTCGTTTTAAATGCTAATCCACTGATTGCTCTGATTTTATTGAAAGGACATTTTTCTGTTTTTTTAATGCTTTTATGAGCAGGTCGTATGACTGTAACCCTCAGCGGTGTCAGCAGCCATACGAGAGCTGTTGGTGGCCACAGAGAGACGTGTTGTGATAAGCAGACGTGCTCTGACAGAGGAGGAGGAGGAGGAGGAGGAGGAGGAGAGAGGAGAGAGGGGAGGCGGGTCTGATAACATCCCTGCGGAGGCCTGACAGGCAGAGACATATATAACAGGCGAACAAAGCCCCCGAGCAGACAGACCATCAATACTCACACATGTACACCATCATTACTGTTCCCCAAACAAAGCCGCGTGTCAATAGCGGCGGCGTTACGGAGCAGTCTCTCAAATTAAAATCTTGTATCAAACTGCATCTGATGGCAACAACTATTTAGTCGCCATATTTTACAGCCAAGCCAATGAAAAGTAATAACAGTTTGTATTTAATGTATCTGCTGCTGCCAGCTGCCGGGGCACAGAGGCTCTTAATAGGAGCTGTCCATCAATGTCAGCGGCCCAACAAGAGGCCGGCTGTAATAAACACGAGGGGGGAAGATAACACCGAGCCGCCTGCTGCCCCGCCGATCACGCTCCTGTTAACTTCCTGCTCAACCGCCCGTTTGTCATCTGAGTTTGTAACTCTCAGGATTTGTCACGTGGAGGCTCAGAGGGCTGATTTATCTCCTTATATTTATCTCCTTCTTCCCGTCTTCAAGCATTAATATAAGGAGCCTCATCTGCTAAACAAATGAACGCACATTCATCAGGTGATCACATGACAAATTACTTTAATTCACTCATTTTCTTTTGCTACATCTGGGAGTTTTTTTCCCCATTTTAACTTCTTTTCCTTTAATACAATCTCTTGAATAATGTAATAATTATATATGTTTGTATTATGACCTCAACTTTAGTTTAGTCATTTTCATGGATGGCTCCAAAGACTACAATACCCATGAGCCTCTGCTGCTGCCAGAGAGACACAAATCAGAGCAGTAATGAATTCAAAACGTTTATTTATTTATTGGTTTATTTAACAGGATCAATGCACATCCATCTATAAACGCTGCTGTAAATGCACCAGAGTGAGTTTTTATTTATTTTTTTAATATTTTGTTCACTCCAACATACATGAAGGAGGAAAAAAACATTAGCAACATTTCCCAGTATAACGCGCTCCAGTACGCCACCATCACCCACCACGACCTCAATAATAAACATAAAGTAGAATTATCACCTTTCTGACAATATCAACAAAAAAAATGAAAATGTAAAAGCTTCATAAAAAGTATAATTTACGGCGGAGCTGTTGTCATGTTCTCGTCCTTCTCTTGGAGGACGGCCTCTTGTAATAGAGAGTGAAATTAGTTTGAAGTCATTTTTTATTTGAGTTGAATGAAACAAAGTGTCCTGTTGCTTTTCTCCTGATAATCAGAGTTCTGTATTTCTGTCACGCATTAAATAAATGCATCTGTAATATATCCCGGCTGGCGTCGGGTCATGTGCAGTAAATGTGCATGTATATGTACTGTATGTAAATGTGTATTTGTATACACTTACATGTGTGCCGATGAATATGTTTCTCTCTACCCCCCGGAATACACTGCAGAGCCTCCCCTCTCCTTCATTAGAGGACAGCAGTGTGGGTAATAACATGGTGCAGTTTTAATCTTTATAAAAACCTTCACCCGGGTCCCCCGTCCCACAGGAGGGAGATTAAATGCTTCCTCACATTAGTAATGTCAGCACAAAATGATTATCTTTTCTGAATAATTTATTCCTCAGCCTGGCGTAATTTTCTTATCTCTCCCTTTTTGCCTCTTTTACTCTGCAGGAGACGGTAAATGGCTGTTAGTCTCCAGAAAACCTATGGATCGCCGTTTCCATCAATCAATTAAAAAACACTTACCTCACACTCAACATGATTTATATCTTGTTAATAGAATTGTCTCACTATATCCCTATATTATTATGGCCTTAATTCCATTAGCTATTTGCTTAATGCTTTTTTTAAGGCTGACCTCCAGGAGCAGGGAGATAGAGGGAGGATTAGTCCAATATTGGCCAGAAAGCAGAGCCTCTTTCTGGGAATGTTGTAGGTCAGGGCAGCCGGAGGACTCTGGACGCTGGCTCCTGATTGGCTGTTGTGATCCCAAAGACCTCATCCTTTCATTATTCCCTTTTTTTTTTACTGCTGTGGCATTCAATTATATGACCCTCTTTGTGAAACTCACATCAGTGTGTACAGCAGTGCCCCCCCCAACACCCCCACCCCCCCACCTGTTCAGCCTGTGACCTCTTAAAATGAAGCAACTGTGACTGAAGCTAAACTCTCATGTTGACTTTATTTCTGTCTGTAGGTGAGATGGGATTAAAATATCACCGGCTGGTCACTGATTTTAATCCGTTATTTATGGCCTGTTGTAACATCAGATACATTTTTACCAAGCGGCAACCTCCGGGGCTGAAAGATGAAGCCAGTGCGGAAGTGCCAAAAAGTTCAGTGCAGTTCCTTGAATGACCACTTGAGGCTCCAACAGCGAGTCAATCCCCATAGACCCCCATGTTAAAATGTCCAACTTTACAGCAGAAATAAACATGTTTACAGTCTGGTACAAACAACGGTTTTGGTCTCTGTAGCTAATTTCCTCTTTCATGATAAATGTACGGGGGGTGAATGTTTTTATAACTCACCCAGGTCATGGCTGCTTTGAGTGACAGGTCCGCCAGCTGCATTCGGCCCCGCCTCTTTGCCCATTTTTGATTGGCTGGGAGTTAGGCAGCGTCACGCATTGCCAAGATGGCGACGGCCTGAGCGGCTCACTTTCAGCTTCAAAACCGCTCTTCAGAAACCAACGAGTGACGTCACGGTAACTACGTCCATGTTTTTATACAGTCTATGGTTTTTACACCAGGTTTGTTTACATTTTATTGATACTATTACTAAAGAAAACTTAAAAATGTGATGATTCTCAGGCAAATTCTGCAGCCTCTTTTTTCTCTGGTTTCTAAGTGGATTTATGGAGGTTTATTAGTCGATAGCGTCACTTAAAGAACATTTAAGAAGCCTGAAGAGTAAAAACAGTATTTCACAAGAAAGAAGCAAAAAACGGAAGTCACGACAGAAGAGGAGAAATTTGGCAGAGTTAGATGAGGAGATTGATACCATGCTAATGTTTGCTAATGCAGAGTGTTAGCCTGCTAGCTTGGCTTAGCTTAGCACAAAGACTTGAAACGGAGGGAAACAGCTAGCCGTAACTGGGACCAGTAACTTCCTGGATTCTCCGCTGCTTCACTGACATTTAAATCCTCTCATACACATGTAAACATTAGGGGTGCACCCGAACACAAATACATTATTCTGCAAAACACAAACAGTGGAGTTTTTGTTTTTATGAATATTTGTTTCATACAAATATTGCAAAAATTATTTGTTTTCAAGAAGAAAAATAAACCATGTCAAACACCAGAGTGCAGGTCGGTTACATCACTATCTCAGTGTCTCTCCTCTGCTCCGCTGTGACGTCTATCAGCAGGTCTCAGTGAGGGGAGTCACATCCACCTGCTACATGACGCACATTTCCTTATTTGGACATCAGTCCTGGAGTTGGGAGTGTTCCCCAGAAATAAAGCTGAACTACTGACACACGCTTCATGAACAATTATTGTAACACTTTTATTAAAAGCACAATAAAAACAAAAACAGGATTTTTAAGCCTCTTTCCACTTTTATTTGAATACAAATACAAATAATGTTGCTGCCTCAACAGATACAGATACAAATACAAATACTGGGCTCTCTGCACATCGCTAGTAAACATGATATTTACTGCAGGTGGTTTACAGGCAAAAGTACAAACAATCATTTCATAAAACCAACATGACAAAGATCAAATGGATTTGTTTATAGACTCATCTCCACAGCTGATGCTGAACTCATCATTTAGTCCGTGTCCTTGCCACAGTCGCATGCAAGTTACATTTTAAATATTCATCACATTTGGCCTCATGAACCCATTACTGCGCTCCGTGTTCAATACCCACCGGGCCGCACACACACTGGAGGGGACAAGTCAAAAACTACCAGAAAGTGCCATCAAATAATCAATCATACACCGGCGCTGTGATTGCGCTCATCTATTACTTAAGCCTGTTGCATAGTATTTCAATATATTAGGAGGGAATGAATGGAGGAGACACGAGAGGCGGGTCTGCTCTGGTGTTACAGGAAGCAGATGAATTCAGCTGTGTGAGGTAATGAGGATCATATCTGGCAACCTTTGATACCAAACCTCCTCCAGGTCCATATCAAACAAGAGCTGTGCTGCACAAGGTCACCGGATGTAACAGGAAACTGTTCAGCAGGGAAGAAAATGCTGGAAAAATACATGTTTAAGGAAAAGAAAGAGACAAAACATCTGACTTTGGTGGTCAAGACGCTGTCCAACATTAGTTTCTTTAACTATGAACACAATCATTCCTGAATCTTAACTATTAAACCAGTCTGTCAATCTTCTAAACCAACAATGAACTGATCTACTAACCAGTATCGTGTGTCTATCAAAGCTGATATATCTGATTAAAAACACGTCAGTGAGTCACATCGCTGCACTGGGTCACATGTTCCTTCATCATGAAGAGTTTGGTCACGTTAGTTTTTATAGAAACGGCTCCAAAGACTAATAACAGCATCATGTTTTCAGTCTCCAGAGAGTAGTTCTGTGTACGGCGGACGCTACTGAGCATGTGCAGGAACGTGGAGATTGTTGTGCTGCAGATCACAACTTTGTACGACATTATAAATTTCTCAAAGAACTTCAGGTTGTGATCCGTAGCACAACAACACAATAATCACAACAATAATCCAATATTATATTATAATAATTACAGCATAAAACAAATTATCAGCACATAAACATCATTTCGAGGAGACAGACTGACACTCATTAGGAACGTAGTAGTTCATATTTATAAGACAGGTTGTCATAGAAACACTCGTTCATCAGTTTTAAAATGAAAGTTTCAATGTGTAAAGTTGCAAAACAGTCAAATGCAAATAAAATCACTGAGAGAAAAAAGATAATTTAACCTGATAAAGTCTTAAAAAATGTCTGAATCCTTATTATAAAATGCATGAATCTAAGAGCCAGATTATATTTATTTCATTTTGGCTTCATATTGATTTATTTTATCTTTATTTCTAATGTTTAAAACAGGCGACACTCAGATGATGCATGAGAACATGAACTTCATATGAAAACCAGTTAAAAGTAATGTCCTTCTTTAAAAGAGATTATTCTCGTTATTTTGTCTGAAGATGTGAGTCTTTATTTTGACTGGACGCAGGTTTCGGTTCCTGTGATTCGCCCCCTGGTGGCTGCAGCTCCTCAGCAGCAGCTGCTGCTGATGTTTCAGGGTCATCTTTACATTTATCCATCCTGCAGCGTTTATTTAGTCTGGAATATTTCCACTCTGGGTCTGTTCTTCCCACATGGACCCCGGTCCTGTAGCTGTGTTTCCAGCCTGCGATGCTACAGTAGCACCCTGCGGTGGAGGAGGAGGAGGAGGAGGAGGAGGAGGAGGAGGAGGGGGGGGCAGCATTACCAGACTGCAGCCGAGGCCAGAGAGCGCTTATTAAATTACTTGAAACCTTTATGTCATGATCAATAGCAATGTGTTTATTTTGCTGCATAGTGTTATTCATTAGGAATTCAAAGAGCCTTAAAGAGGCTCATTAGGGGGAGATGTTGTACGTTCGGCCTCCTTTGTGCCGGGAGACGAGGAGGGCAGATGGCTTTCACAGGACACTAAATATAGAGCTGGCTGTATGGAGCCTGTGTTCAGCCTGTGTGGTAGACGGTCCCCCGCCGCTGCTGAGAAATCAACTCGAACACAAACACACAGACAATGAGAGCACATTAAAGACGCTCAGACTGATGTTGTTTTTTAAGCTGTGATAGCAGCGTAGCTCCACGTCTGGACCTCCGCTTTGATCCAGACTCTCAAATATTCCGACGACGTCCAGACGTTCATGTTCCTCAGAGGATGAACCCTGAAGACTTTCCCTCCAGCGCCACCATGAGGTCGACTTCTGAGGCTTTCAGTGAAATATTTATAGTGTTCAGATTATTTAAACGCTTCCATGATAATGTCATTAAATAACACACCTCCATGGAAGGACTCTGGTTTGTGCTTCGCTCTGATCATTTAGTTGAAAACATGTTGCAGTTGTGATGAATGGTGAACGGTGAGAGACTCTGGGCTCCATCTGTACTGGTATCAATAAAATCCCAGTGATACTCGTCCTTACAAACCAGCATAAAAAAACATTGAAGATTAAAAACCTGCAAAACGAATGACATCAGTTTATTATCGGAGATATTTATTAATTCTGTTGTAAATTACCATCAAAGGTGCAAAACTGTATTTTTTTAATTTAGAATGATTTTTACTGAGACTGTTAATCTGACTTTATTCACTGAGACCTGATGCTGTTTTAATGCATCACATATGTAAATATTGAAATAAACTGATGATGTCGGTTCAATAAAAACATCAGTGATTAAATAAGTCAGAAGGAGAATTTGTGGTTCAACTCATTTCACTGATAGTTTAATAAACAGATAATATAACAGTTAATAATTATAAATGTCTTCAGTCTGGAGCTGCAACGATTCATCGATTTAACGATTAGTCGCCAACGATTAAATTCATCTGCAACTATTTTAATAATCAATTAATCGTTTGATTTCTCTGGTTCAGCTTCTTAAATGTGAATATTTTCTGGTTTCTTTAGACAGTAAACTGAAGATCTTTGATTTGTGGACTTTATGAAACACTGATTCACATTTTTCACCTTTTTCTGGACCAAAACAACTAATCAATTAAATGGGAAAATAAACGACAGATTAATCGATAATGAAAATAAGAGTTAATAATAGTTCAGTCACATCAGACTGGACCTGCAGCCTGATGCTTCCTGCTGTTTAATAAACTCTATAAAACGTCTTTTAAACAGATTTAAACCTGCAGGTCAGTCTCTCTGGATGGATTTATATATTTTACATGTTGCATGAGAATAAACACAATTCAGCTGTTTAGCTCCGTAAATATCCTGATTAATGTTGCTTCGCTATTAAAAGCTCAATAGATAAAGAAAAGAAGAGTATATGAACATGTTTCCATTACTGTAATATAGGAGAATTATATGATAAATAAAGCTTCAAGTCCTCCAGCATCATTCAGTCAGATGAATCTTCTTCAACATAACAAGAGTTTTAAAAAAAAATCAAATTTTGACCTAATTTCTGTGTAAAGTACAGACCAGCTGCTTTAACAAGCAACGAGATGATTTAGAGAGAAAAACGTTGCAGCTCTGTGAGACAAAAACATCATCACATGACCGCTGCAGCGTTACCGAGCCTCCGATAATTCAGCCTAATTGAATGAAAGCTCTCAGTCCTGATCTCACCGACGATACCCGACGTTAATTGACATTTGCTGAAGCCGAACAAAGGACAGTCGAGCCTCATTTAAACATATTAATCCTGAGAAATATAAATTGTCCTCCTTAAAATCTGTTATTGATTTGAAAATGAGTTAAGCACCGAATCAATCGAGTCGAATGTAAAAGATCCAGATTTATGTGGATGTATTTAAAGCAGAGAGAGAGAGAGAGAGACGCCTGCTGCTGCTGCTGCTCTTCTTCTTCTTCTTCTGTGGTACTTGTGGAAGCTGGAGAGGCTCTCGTGGTGTCACGAGAGGCGATAGATAATAAGGAATCCCTGCTCTCTGCTGTTAGAGGCGGCGTGATTGTGGGGGGGTTTTGGATGAGGGGTTAAACTGGTGAGAGCATGTTTGCTAAGCTGTTTGAGGAGCATTCTCATATGGCCGATGGCAGCCATAGAGAGAGGGGGGGGAGGTGATGGAGGAGGAAGAGGAGGAGGAGGAGGAGGAGGTACATTTTTCTCCTCCTGCCTTTCCATCTCAGTGCACCGGAGTGCAATGATGGAATGACCTGGACTTGATCTTTGAGGGCAACATGCCTGATGGCTCCTGCAGATTGATAAATTGATTCAAAACTATTACCATGGTAAAAAAAAGCAATAAGGTCATAAAAATTGCATCGGTCCAGCCAGCTAAGTAAATCCGAGGTATTTTCTGGAGCAGCGGCGGCGGTGGCTCCGGTGGCGGCGGCGGCGGGACAGCAGACAACCGGGCATGAGGTGGAATGAGAGAGCAAGAAATGACTTTGAAGAGCTCATCATCTTCAATCTATTTTTCCTGCCGCTGCTCCATGCCGCTGCATAGAGGCACTTCATTACAGGGGAATAACTGTACACAGGCAGAGCCCCGGCCAGCCCCCCCCTCCACCCCCTCCACCCCCGATCCCCTCAGGGGCCCCCCGGGGGCCTCCAGCTGCTTAATACCTCATCACTGGCTTCATTGAACGCTTTAATCTGCACTCCTGTGATCAATACCGGCCCGCTGTAAATTAAAAGGGCCATTTCGTGTAATCAACCCTGTTAATGCTCATTCTGAAAACCATTATTTGTGGAAGGTATTTAGGAGAAAATTGCCACCGTGACAAGCCGTGGAGTCTCTGTCCTCCTCCTCCTCCTCCTCCTCCTCCTCCTCCTCCTCCTCCTCCTCTTCCTCCTCTCCCGCCTGCAGCAGAGTTATGCTGACAGAGATTAGCGGTGGTCAGGGGGGGTTTGGAGAGGAGGAAGAGGAGGAGGGATGAGAGGCAGATGGAGGAAATAAAACATGTTCATGTGTGTGTCGGACGTGTTTCACTGTTTTCAGTTTAAATATCACACCTGCACAACTAATAACTGTCTGTTTGAATCTTTTATGATTTTCTCTAATCTTTATTTAATGACTGTGTAACTGTGTAAATACTAGTTTATTAATATTAACACTCATTTCCTCCTTGTGTCTGTGTCTTAAACTGATGTTTCTGCTGTTGAATTGTGAAGCTGAATTAATGGTTTTATATAAATAAAGTTAAATATCAAACAAGAATTTACAAAACAAAAATAATATTAAAAAAACAACAATAAAATTAAATTTGCTAAGAAAAAAAACAACAGAATGAATTTATAAAACATCAGTTTAAAAGTGAATCTGAGTGAGTTTAGAGACGTTTATCTTCATCCTCATCTTCATCTTCAGTCCAGACTCTGATCAGCTGATCTGAAGGAAGGAGCTGATACGTAATAATTATACAGATTACATCATAACTCCACATCAGTTATTATTTAGTTTAGAAACATTTTAATTAAAGCTCATAAACTGTGGATTTGATCCTCCATCACTTCCATTAAAGTACATTTGAAGGATCTTTAATATCCAGTATGAACAGGAGGAATGATTACAGAGACCTGGTTTAACTGGGAACACTGGGAACTGGTCCTTTAATGTGTGCAAATGAGATTCATATCTTGTAAACTTATTTACCCTTTTTAACTTATTCATTTGTATTATTTATTTTGTTCATATAAAGAGGAAGGTCACAGGTGCAGCAGGTGTGCTAACGCTAACTGTCAGACTTTCTAACATTATTTTGCTTTTTTTTTTTTTTTTTTTTTACATTTTTTTACATTAAATTTAAAGTTTTGCTGTAAAAAAACAGAAAATTTCCTTAATTTTACATTCAGCAGTAGGATGTGTATTTTTTGTATTTTTACATCAGATTCAATGTAATTTAACATTAAAGACCATTAAGTAAAAAACTATAATATTCTATTATTTTAATTTACAGATTGCAGCCTTTACTTTATTTAATATTTTAAATAAAAATAATTTACTGTGTTTTTATGGCATTTATATTTAATGTAGAGAAAACAAACTGTAAATTACACAGTAAATTTCTTTTTTTTTTACAGTGTGGTTTAGTAAAAGGGAAGGAATCATTTTTATTATTTATTATTATTATGTGAATCTGTGTTTAGTGTTATTTTTGCATTATCATACTTCACCAGACTTGCAGTGTGTTTTAAATGTTCTGCAGAACGTCGGCGTTCTCGTCTCTCGTGGCGGGTTTGGTTGAGAAGGACGTCGGGTTGAAAGCAGCGAAGGCGGGATGAAGTCTGTCGGTGCGATGAGACGAGAGTCTGAGAGGAAAAAGCATCAAAGGCTGAGAAATGGAAGAGAGAATAGATGAAGTTAGGAAGGAAAGGGATGTACCACACACACACACACACACACACACACACACACACACACACACACACACACAGTCATGTTTCCATCACTTCAGAGGACATTACATTGACTTACATTCATTCATCCTGACCGTAACCACCCTAACCTTAACACAACCCTAAACTAACGTTAATATAACCCTTACTCTAACCTTAACACAACCTTAAACTAACCTAAACTTTAAATCAAGTCTTCACCCTAAAATTAACATTAAGTGGACTTGCTGTTTGTCCCCATAAGGGAGGCGAGTCCCCACAACATAAACAGATTTATGTCCCCACAACCTGAGGAATACCTGATACCTGAACCACACACACACACACACACACACACACACACACACACACACACACACACACACACACACACACATCCACCGGGATCGAAAATGAAATTTTCCAGGCCGCTATTTCTGCAGCAAATTCAATTACTGGAGGCACTTGTACAAAGAGCTGTGACTTCCCTGATGGTGAGATTGGAAAAAGGCTGATGGCTGGAGACAGTGAATAACAGGACATGGCTGCAGGTACGAGCACGCCGCACAAAAACAATAAGGCTGATTTGGACAGGTGAAAGAGCGAGGGAGCCCCCCCCCCCCCCCCCGGCGATAAAAGGTTACGAGTTTAGAAAAGTTCTATCGCATTATCTTCCTCTTATATAAAGTGAGAGAACAGATTATGCTGCGACCCGGAGCTGTGCTGTGATTTTACAAATGGCCGTTGTCAATACATGTGAGTCATCCTCACATCACATATTGTTGGCGCTTAAATGCAACCTGAGATGATAAATAGGAGTTGAGACAGAGCAGGATATTAACCTCACACCTCTGTTACACCTGGAGACAAACACAAAGAGAGTAAATCACCTGAAAGCTTTCATCACTTCAACATCACCAACACGACCAATATTAAATACATAAATAACAAAGTGTATCATTCGATTCAATTCAAACGTGTTTGTAAAGCACCGTCTCACACGGGTGAGGGTCAGAGTGCTTTACATAAAAAATAACAAACAGCAAAAAATGCACAAATAAACAAATCCATGTGTACATACCAGGGATGTGCAGAGAGCCCAGTATTTGTATTTGTATCTGTATTTGTTGAGGCAGCAAAATTATTTGTATTTGTATTCGAATAAAAGTGGAAAGAGGCTTAAAAATCCTGTTTTTGTTTTTATTGTGCTTTTAAAATCACTTAAAATTAAAGTGTTACAATAAGTGTTCATGAAGCGTGTGTCAGTAGTTCATCTTTATCTCTGGGGAACACTCCCAACTCTGGGACTGATGTCCAAATAAGGAAATGTGCGTCATGTAGCAGGTGGATGTGACTCCCCTCACTGAGACCTGCTGATAGACGTCACAGCGGAGCAGAGGAGAGACACTGAGATAGTGATGTAACCGACCTGCACGCTGGTGTTTGACATGGTTTATTTTTCTTCCTGAAAACAAATCATTTTTAAAATATTTGTATGAAACAAATATTTGTAAAAAAAAAAAAAAAAAACCCACTATTTGTGCTTTGCTGAATAACGTATTTGTATTCGGGCACACCCCTAATACATACACATAAAATCACATAAACATACTGTACAAATACAGTGTGTTCCTCTAACAAAATGCTCGAGTGAAAATAAAGATGTTTAGTTTGGTTTTGAAAGAACACAGTGTAATAATATGAATAAATAGAAGAAAACATGAAAATGAAACAAGTGAAAAAACATCACGTCCATGTCATGAAATAGATTTATTATCAACTATTTTCAGGGCCGTCCATATATATATATATATATATATATATATATATATATATGTGAAGGCCAGTCAGCAGCAGGCTGGATCTGTTTTTTCAGGGCAGATAATATATATATTAATACTCGTATTCTCACCTCATGTCCACACAGTGATGTTTAAGTCACATGATTCATGAACATCATCATTTATTCACTCAAAGTGTTTACATTTGATTTTATTAACACAACTGCTGTTACACCTCAGACAACAGGAAACTCTTTTTTACAGATATTTGGAATTTCTTTTGAATTTTCCACTCAGGTTTTTTATGTGCAAATAGAAAATTATACAGACTTGTCTGCAAGAAAAGTAAATATATATATTGTTTTAATGGTTTTAAGCCTGTTTCTTACTAGCGAAAAGTAGCATTAGCATTATCACAGTTAACCATACACTGTAAATGCACCGTGCTAACCAAGCTAGCAGTTAGTAGCTAGCAGCTAGCCACTAGCGTTAGGGTTAGCTCCACCCTCTCATCCAAATATGGTCACTTCTGGCTCCAAAAATCCAAGATGGCTTCAAAACAGGAGTCCACAAACCAACGGATGACGTCTGTGGAAAAAAACCACCTGACCTAGACAAGTATCCCAGCATGCATCTCACATGAACCAGCAGCAATAGTGAAGGATACGAACCTCACAACTGTGTCACCAAATTTACTTTACAGATTTCATTTTTCAGATTAATATATGAATATGTCAAAAATAATGTCTGATGTCTCTACAGAGTTTTAAACAGAAGATATAATAAGTGGAAATCTAATAACTGTTGCTGCCACCTTGTGAGTTTGTCATGTTTTTAACGTTGTACAGCAGCACTTCCTGTCAGCTTATGAGTCCAGATAGTTACAGATTCAACCAAAACCCTTTAAAATTATTTCTCAATTTATTTGTACATCTATAGATCTTTATTTATGTTATAATGTCTCGTTACAACATTTATTATAGGCCATTTGCAGCAGCGTTCTTGTCAAAGGGAAACTGATGCGGCAGCTTAAAATCACAGCCGGTCTGGTCTTAGTCGCACTCTCAGGCTTCGTCTAGCTTGGCTGGCCACTGGAAAATGAGTGTCCTGTCTCGTAATCCTGATCGCCTGCTCCTCATTCTCATTGTGTGCTTTTCCTTTAATTTCTCCTTTCTCTGCCACAAAGCCTGCGGCATTACCTTCGAGGAAGAGGGGATCTAAAGTATTTGATTCCAATTCCAGGCAAACCCTGAGGGGGACTTCATCAGCACGGCAGCCTCTCGTGTTTCACACGGAGACAGACGGAGAGGGAAGAGAAAAGCTATTAAAGTTGTATCTTAAAAGGTCAATAACATTCGCTGTAATGACTCTGACTGTTTAATCCAAATATATGGGTGTGTGGCTGAGCCCTGCTGCTGACATTGATAGACTTGAGTGGCAAGTGAAGGATCCCTCCCTGTCAAAACATCCCACACTGAGAGGTAATGAGAAACGCCACTTGAGTGTAAACTCTCTTACAAACAGCCGGATTTCTTCTTCTAATCAGCGGGATTGTCTGGCTGTGAAGAAGTGTGTGTGTGTGTGTGTGTGTGTGTGTGTGTGTGTGTGTGTGTGTGTGTGTGGTGTGTGTGTGTGTGTGCAACCCTAGAGTCAGACAAGAACATCAATATTTGACAATCCTACCCAGAAATACATCCAATGCCAACATTTAACAAGTCGAGGTCAAAACCTCGTATACGGCCGGACCACGTATGAAACACTCGCTTTTAATTTGAAATGACGGATACAGGAAGTGGCAACATCAGTCACTCAGTCACAGACTTTGTCGTTTACAGGAGTGACCCTGCTGTTACTGCACAAAATATTAAATTATGTCAACAAAATAATAACATGCAAATGAGATAATGACATACGCGAACAAGATTAATTTGTGCAACAAAGATATTAAAGTGTGCAAACAAGATATTTATGTGTGCAAAATATATCCATATGTTGCAAGAACAAGATCATTCATGTGAACAAAATATTAAAATGTGCAAACAAGACAGTAACTTGTGTTAACAACACACTAACGTGTGCAAATAAGGTTCATATCTTGCGCAAACCAGGTATTAACGTGCGCAAACCAGATATTAACGTGCGCAAACCAGGTATTAACGTGCGCAAACCAGATATTAACGTGCGCAAACCAGATATTAACGTGCGCAAACCAGGTATTAACGTGCGCAAACCAGATATTAATGTGCGCAAACAATATATTAACGTGCGCAAACCAGATATTAACGTGCGCAAACCAGGTATTAACGTGCGCAAACCAGATATTAACGTGCGCAAACCAGATATTAACGTGCGCAAACCAGGTATTAACGTGCGCAAACCAGATATTAATGTGCGCAAACAATATATTAACGTGCGCAAACAATATATTAACGTGTGCAAACCAGATATTAACGTGCGCAAACCAGATATTAACGTGCGCAAACCAGATATTAACGTGCGCAAACCAGATATTAATGTGCGCAAACAATATATTAACGTGCGCAAACAATATATTAACGTGCGCAAACCAGATATTAACGTGTGCAAACCAGATATTAACGTGCGCAAACCAGGTATTAACGTGCGCAAACCAGATATTAACGTGCGCAAACCAGATATTAACGCGCGCAAACCAGGTATTAACGTGCGCAAACCAGATATTAACGTGCGCAAACCAGATATTAACGTGCGCAAACCAGGTATTAACGTGTGCAAACCAGATATTAACGTGCGCAAACAAAATATTAACGTGCGCAAACAATATATTAACGTGTGCAAACCAGATATTAACGTGCGCAAACAAAATATTAACGTGCGCAAACAATATATTAACGTGCGCAAACCAGATATTAACGTGTGCAAACAAGATATTAACGTGCGCAAACCAGATATTAACGTGTACAAACCAGATATTAACGTGTACAAACAAGATATTAACGTGCGCAAACCAGATATTAACGTGTACAAACAGGATATTAACGTGTGCAAACAAGATATTAACGTGCGCAAACCAGATATTAACGTGTACAAACCAGATATTAACGTGTACAAACAATATATTAACGTGCGCAAACCAGATATTAACGTGTACAAACAAGATATTAACGTGTACAAACAAGATATTAACGTGCGCAAACCAGATATTAACGTGTACAAACAGGATATTAACGTGTGCAAACAAGATATTAATGTGCGCAAACAATATATTAACGTGTGCAAACCAGATATTAACGTGTACAAACAATATATTAACGTGCGCAAACCAGATATTAACGTGTACAAACCAGATATTAACGTGTGCAAACAATATATTAACGTGTACAAACCAGATATTAACGTGTACAAACAAGATATTAACATGCGCAAACCAGATATTAACGTGTACAAACAAGATATTAACGTGTGCAAACAAGATATTAATGTGCGCAAACAATATATTAACGTGTGCAAACCAGATATTAACGTGTACAAACAATATATTAACGTGCGCAAACCAGATATTAACGTGTACAAACCAGATATTAACGTGTGCAAACAATATATTAACGTGTGCAAACCAGATATTAACGTGTACAAACAAGATATTAACGTGTGCAAACAATATATTAACGTGTGCAAACAATATATTAACGTGTGCAAACAATATATTAACGTGTGCAAACCAGATATTAACGTGTGCAAACAAGATATTAACGTGTGCAAACAATATATTAACGTGTGCAAACCAGATATTAACGTGTACAAACAAGATATTAACGTGTGCAAACAATATATTAACGTGTACAAACAATATATTAACGTGTGCAAACCAGATATTAACGTGCGCAAACCAGATATTAACGTGTGCAAACCAGATATTAACGTGTGCAAACAATATATTAACGTGCGCAAACCAGATATTAACGTGTGCAAACCAGATATTAATGTGTGCAAAATAGATCCATATCTTGCAAGAACAAGATCATTTGTTTGATCAACATGCTAACGTGTGCGAACAAGATTCATATCTTGTGTGAACAAGATACTGATTTGTGCGATAAAATCATAAAGATGATAATAATTTATGTGCACAAGATAATAACTTATGTTCAGAGATATGGATCTTGTTTGTGTGAACCAGATATCAACATGTGGTTATTGCAGGTATTGTCTGTCTTATGTAACTAAAACTTGAATGGTTTAGTTTAGGGGAAGGTCGTGGTTATGGTTAATAAAAATGTGAACATTAATTGCAGGTGTGTGACCTCTGACCTCCTGAATGAAAGTCAGACACACTTACAGAAACAACTCACTCCTTCCTGCGTCGACACCGTGAGCCGCAGCAACGTTCAGCACGTCAGGAGCTGCAGAATAATCCGACGTGGACATGAGTGCGAGTGATTCAGGAGTGATGCATGTGTGTGTGTGTGTGTGTCGAGGTGGATGAGGTTGTGTTTGAGAGATGGGATGATATGTGCTTGTGTTTGTCCAGAGCTGAGACACAGTCTGATATCATCTCTCCAGCTCCCGGGCAGCTAATGTGATATTTGCTGTCGCCCTGGCCCCCAAATCCGGTGTCAAGCGACAGATCTCAT
Source organism: Thunnus albacares (assembly GCF_914725855.1). NCBI lineage: Eukaryota > Metazoa > Chordata > Actinopteri > Scombriformes > Scombridae > Thunnus > Thunnus albacares. Next base: position 1,288,728 of record NC_058123.1, read on the forward strand.
CTGCAATGTAAGACAATTTCCGCATATCTGAAAAGACAGTTTCTCCAGTCAATAGACTATAAATTGCACTTGGAAAATGGTATCATCTTAACTAAAGGTTATTCACTTTCCTCCCGGGGTCCAGAGGGTAACCCCTCCTTTTTTAATAATTTGTATGTTTAGTTGTTTGGTCAATCTACCTTGCTCTTGTAATGTCTCATCGGAGAGCCCATCAATCAGATCCAGCCTGGCAGAAACCTCCCGCCACAATATTACAGGTTATTAAAAGGATGATCGGAAGGCAGCTGGGCGTGTGTGTGTGTTGGCTGAGGCCTCTCTTCTCATTTTCCAAGTGCACGGCCCCCGCCGCATAATCTAGTGATTCACCCCCCCCACCCCTCCACCCCTCCACCCCCCCGTCAACAAGTGCTGCCGCCTTCATCTGATGAAACGCTGTTTACTGCAACCTCACAACACGGCGGCAGGAAGAGCTGGAAGAGACACCCGCACGTATATAAAAAGACTCTTTATTCAGCTTCATCCTGAGTGTCTGATGTTCACCTGCCGGACAGGTGAGCGTCACTGATACGAGGTTCAGGTTCAAGGCGTCAAAAGTCACAACATGAAACACGATTTTCTGACAACCAGTCAGTGAAATCAGAAACTCACGAGACAATTATAACATCAAGAAATGATAAAAAAGACCAACAACATACAGAACGTCAACATCCAGAGATTACACATAGAAAAATGAGTAGATTTTATTTTAAACAGATGATGAATTCCAATAACAGGGTTCATATATATCATATATATATATATATATATATATATAGGAAATAAACAGACAATAACAGCCTCATATCTTCCTGAACTTAAAACAATTCATACCAAAAAAATCAATAAAACAAAACAACAATATCAAGCTAATATGTTATTTTGCATCATCCAGTGATGGATCTTATACAAACAAGATGATAATAATTAATGTGAACTAGATAATAAGTTGTGTGAGTTATTATAGTTTAAATAAAGATTTGTACAAACGAGATAAAAATATCATCGTTCTGCAGTTTGAGGTCTTTTTATAATAGTTTTTTAACGTGTTTGTATGTTTTTATATATAGTTTCTCTCATTGTAAGAATGTTTGATTGATGATGAAACGTCGTCTCTCTAATAAACTTTAAACTCTTCATTCAGCTGGAATATTTTTCTAGTAATCACAGTTTTTAAATCTTATAAGAAACTTTTATATGATTGTTACAAAAATAAAATAAATTCACCTTATTGCTCTGACAGCTCTGTATCTGCTGCACAAAGTAGAATAGTGGAGAATCTTTTTTACTTCATTCAGAGACAGACAGACGTTTTCTCATGTAAGTAAATAAAATGTAATAAATGTAACTTCATGCAACATGTTTTAAAGACACTAAAGGAAATCTGAGCATCAGCTCTTTATTCACTGAGCTGCAGATAATCTGACTGTAATCAAAGATGATCCATAACCACTAATTCCTAAAAAAAAGATTTATGGTCAATTTAACAAGATTTTCAGTTAAACTGCAAAATATTGCTTTGATTACTCAGCATTAAAGAAATTAATGTCTTTATTTAAATTAAAATAAAACCTTATCACTGGTGTATTTAAATAAGACAAACGATGACAGGACTTAAATAATGACTCTGTCTTTATGTTGGCCTTACATTAATATTACTTTTTATCTCCATCTAGGATATTAATAATGGAATACTGTGGGAATTAATACTTTTGATCATTAAGAGTTCAGAGCTGTATGAGTGGAAGAAGTAAGCGCTTAGGTCGTCATTAATAACCATCATAAAACATAGAACTAGTGGCTCTTTTGGTGCCTCGTTGCTGATGATTGATCATGAATATTAATAACACCAAATGGCAAATAAATGGCCACCGTTTAAATCCTCATGGCCTCCTCCATATACGTCTTGTCAGGGAGGTGCTGCGCCAAAAGAGGCGACATATTTCATCCAGCGAAGCTGTCAAACGAGCAGCGACGTCATCGACAGCGCAGGAAACTCACCGTCCAGAAATCCAGTTTAAAGCCTCGTATAGAAACTGAACATTAAACCTTTAACCAATCATAGAAAAGATTCTACTGTTGAAGCAAATCATCTCATATTACTCACAATATCAAGCTGATATTTGTTATTTTTGCAAAGCCCCTGAAATCCTAAACAGTCATATATTTGTTATCTTGTGTGAACAACAAGATGATAATAATTTCTATAAACAAGATAACCATCAATAATAATATCAGACGACAAAGATTTCAGCAAATATTCACATCTGAGAAGCAGGAAACAGTGAATTTCCTGATAAACAATGAATCCATCATCAATAGAGTTGATGATTAATTTTCTGTAGATCAACAAATCTTCTTCATTAACTGATGTTTTGTCCACTAGAAACAAACACAACTCTGACATCATCATCATCATCTTTAAGTTGATATGTTGAAGCTTGTTTCCACATCCAGCAGTTACGGAGCAACATTATCATTCATGTGGAGTCGTGTTTCTGTCCAATATTCACTCCATTTTAGCTGTTTTTACTCTCTACCAACTCCTGAGGGAAATATCAGGCTCTTTATCTGCTGAACAGCCCCCCCCCCCCCCCGGTAGCATCACCAGCCTTTATTCACAAGAGAACAAGAGGAACCCTAAAGCTGCAAGAACCTTGTTTTACTCGTTTTATCTTAATTACCAGAACAGAAGGAAACGGCAGGTGTTTGCTCAGGAAAACAGTTTGAGACCAGATTGGGTCACCGGCTAGTCTGCAGCTAACTGTGTCTAGTGGTGTTCTTTCTCTGGAAACAGCTGCCTGCTGCGACCTGAAATGACGCTGAGAGTGAAGCAGAACAGTAAAAGTTGCAGCCGGACAGATAAACAATGAGCTGAAACTCAACTATAAAGCTGCAGAGTCTCTGTAGGTTCATCACTACGAGCCAAACGCATCACACACCGTCAGTAGGGTTGTGAAAAATATCGATTATGACCTCTGATTTCATTGTGTCCCTTCACTTCTGGAACACGGCTGCACACGAGGCCTCTAAATGATAAAAGACAGTAAAACCATAAAGTCCTCTGAGACGTCAACTAATCTAATCGAGCACATTTGTGCTCTAACGTACTGTAGTAAACCTCTGCAGCAGGAGCTCCGCAGCCTCTGATTTAGATTTATTTCAGACCAGCAGCCCCCGGGGCGGTGCCACCGGTGTTACCATGACCCCATACATCACACCTCGTGTGAGCACATATTAAGTGCTTTTCTCATCCCCCCCCCCCCCCCCCGCCCCCCCCGCCCCCCCGCCCATTAAAAGTAAATAATCCTCTGAGAATGAGGCATTTTGTTAAGGAGCGATCCCTATTCCTCATACGTGACAGGTATCTGTTTGTACAAAGCCGGGAAGGTGTGCGAGGAGAACGAGGAGGCGGCGGAGTGGAATGATGATGCTGGTCGCGTTGAACCCGCGTCTTTAAATAAAGCTTAAAAGGAGAAATGAAACGGGCGTTAAATGCACCGCACTCCTTCAACCTATTTGTAAGCGCTCTGAATTAAAAAACAGAAATAAAAAGGTAGACGCTCAGTTCATTAACACAAATTTCTTAATGAGCGGAGAGCTGAGAAACCAATTAGTAATTAAATCCCAGCATCACATGAGGATAAATTAAAATTATGCGGCGGAGATGCTTTCATGTTTTTTTTTTTTTTTTTGCATATTTATGATGCTAAACTCGTTCCATCCATACCCTCCATATAAATCATGCAAATTTATGAAGTGAAGGTTTTGTTTTATTACAGCGTATTATGTCATGTTCAATGTCTGAGGTGTTGCAGGGAAAGAGGTGGAGGCCGTGCTGATGGCGGTTAGCGGGGATTATTTATGGCCACTTCCTGTCAGCCTACACACAGCTCTGTGTGTGTGTGTGTGTGTGTGTGTGTGTGTGTGTGTGTGTGTGTGTGTGTGTGTGATCGGGATATTGATGATACAATCTCTTTAAAATGTCGACTTCTCACTGTGAGGTCTGCATCAATTTCACTCGTGATACGTCTTTATAATCCAAACTAGTGACCTTTTTATTACAGGATAGTTGACAGTGAGAAGATGTTTTTTCTGTTTTTTGCTTCATTTTGCAGTAAAAAAGTGACACAAACACATCATGAAACATGTTGAATGCAATAAAAACACACAAATAAACAACAGGAAGTTATTTTTATGCATTTCTTCTTCTTTTTTTTCTTCTTACAGCAGCTTTTTACTTCATCACGAGTCTCTACAATTTCAACGTCAATTTACAGTAAAAGTGCAACATTTTGTTGTTAATGAAGCGGCTCATCTGTGTTTTGGTCAGCGGTGGAAGGAAAAATATGTCATGTATTTATATTTATATTTATATTTAAGTAAAAGTTCAGAATAATTAGCAGCAAAATCTACTTAAAGGTATCTACAGTAAAAGTACTAATGATGCAGAATGGCTCAATTTATCATATAAACTGTTTATTATAGGAATGTTAATGTTGTCAAGCTGAGCTCATTGTTGGTAGTTTAATCTACACTGACGCATGTTTAATAAACTGATTTTTACAAATAAATGTAGATGTGAGAATTAGCTTCTAACTCAACACGTCCTCATAGAATAACGAGCGACAGTTACGTTTACGCCATCTAGTGGTCGTATTAACGCTGCCGCCTTTCATCACTGTTAAACAATAACGATGTTTTCTGATGTGTCGTCGCTGCGGTTCAGGTCTGGTTTAGGTTGAAATGATCAGTTGAAACACAACGTTCGTCGTTATGGCAACAGTAAACATCCCGATGTTACGGTTTTTAAAAAAAGTCCCAATGCTCGCGGTTGGAAACAGGAAGTGTACCACCCCAACGTCTCATCTTATCAAGTCACCTCATACTGACGCCATCTTTAATCTAATTATTACGACCACTAGGTGGCGTAAACGTAACTAACGGTCGTTTCCGCCGGCTGAATTTTAGACCCTTACTGTTGTTTTTCTTGTGAGGACGGAGCGGATAAATGTAGCAGAGCAGGAAGTACAATATTTCACTTCCTGTTCACTTCAATGTGATGAAAGAATCATTACGACCAGTATCAGAAGTATCTCCTCACTCTACCTGATTAGTGACTCTGTTTATACTGAAAGCATCTAAAAACGTCCAATAATATCCTACTGATATTATAATTTCAACAAATGTAAAATGAAATAACATTAAATGTAAAATACTGACAGTTTATAACCAGAAAATGTGGTAAAATAACTTAATTAAATCACTTTTAATGGACATTTCAAGTGATTCTAAAGCCGTCAGACTCAATAAATACAATTATCATTGAAACATCCTCCATAAACTAAATAAATAACATGAACTGGTTCTGAGTATCGTGGTGTTTGCTGAGGATCAGATCAGTCAGGTTGAGTTAAATACAACTGATTAAAGCTGCAATAAAGATTATTCATCTTTATTTTCTTGATTAATAATTTTGTCTATAAAATGTCGTCATCAGTTTCTTCAACGTGTCGTCTTTAAACGTCTTGTTTTGTCCGACCAACGGTCCAAAACCTCCAATTATTCAGTTTACAGTGACGTAAAATAGAGAAAAAGCAGCAAATCCTCACATTTAGGAGGCTGGTATCAATGTATGTTTGGTATTTTTTGCTTGAAAAACGACAAAACGGTCGCAGATGACTTTTCTGTCGATCGACTAATCGATTAATAGACTAATCTGCAACTCATCCTCCAACAAGATATCTCAGCTCAGACGGCTGCAGGTTTCCTCTGATTCTTTCAATCACAGAGATGATTCAGGTATAAATAATGGATGTGGACGCGTCGCTCCTCTGCGGCGTTAAATGATCTGAGCCGCGATGAAAAAGACACACAATGAGCGAGGAGGAGGAGGAGGAGGAGGAGGAGGAAGGTTAAATGCTCAGCAAATGAAAACCTCGGAGCGTTCATGTCTTCTCCGTCGGTGTCAGGAACTTTTAAGCGCCAAAAATGGGTTCTTCAAAAAAAAACTCACCTTAAACAACTGGCCTGTTGAGCGCCGGGGGCCCCTGACCCCCCCTGTGACCCGGCTCCACGCTCAGAACATGATTGCTTTTGTTCTGTGGAGAATATTTAAATGGGTCTTTATAAAAGCCAGGAGTTGTGTGGGTCATAACAGCGGTACAGATGCTGCTGCTGCGTGTCTGCAGGGTTAACAAAGCTCCCCGCTGCATGCTCAGAATGATCCAGACTGCACATTCACTGCAATTTAGCTTGAGTAATAGATGGGGGGTCACGCTAGGTCACTTTCAATTTCCACTTCCAGCGGAGAAAAATGAAAACAACTCATTTGCACAAATCTGAATAATTCAGTCAGTCAAAAAAAAAAAAACGAGAGAAATGAAAATATGGGCATGAAGAGAGGATAAAGGAAGAGGAGGGAGACACTGTTGCATCTCGTGCGGTAATGACGGCCGGCCCTCTTAGTCGTCTTGCATAAAGGCTAATGATGAATCTGACAGAGGATATGAATCCAGATGTAAGAATAAAGCATCTCCCCCCTTTTTTTCTCTCTCTCAGCAGCCTCACACACACACGGGAGGCTCCGCTGCCTCCAGTGAGCTTTTTAAACTTATCATAAATGTATTAAGATTGCAGCGGGCCATGAAACAGCTGTAGACAATTAATCTTCTGCAAATCTTATCCGAGGAATTGGTTTCTGCAAAGTAACATCTGCTGCGAGAGGCGATTATTCATGGGCAGCGCGCAGCCGCCGCCGCGAGCTTTTATGCATAGGGCGCAATCATTGCCAATGAAGTAAAAATTTATAGTTTTCCCTGTTCAGTAAAAATAACATTCAGCAGCATTAAAACATCATCCATCAACATTGTCCGGGGGGCCCCGGGGCCATCCCAGGCAGAGAAATTAAAAAGTATTCATTTTGCAGAGAAGTTGCAGAGCGCGTGCTGCTCCGCTGAACTGAGCTTTTTATTTATTTTATTATTTATTTTTTTATTTTTTTTTACTACAGAGCTGCTGAGAATGAAAATTGTGGAGACGCTGCTCTGGTTGGTGGATAGAGGAGAGATGAAGCTCGTCCCGGCGGAGGCGATGATCAGAAAGTGCACGCGGTGATGGATGACATTCAACATGGACTCGCCAAAATATGAACTTGGAATAAAATCAAAAGCGATGTAATTTTCTTTTGAAAGTTGTTGTGATGTCAGACAGGTTAGTGCAGAGGAAACACTGACGACAACACACTCTGCATCACATGACACACTACATATAGATTCATATATTCATGATTAATAAAGCAGCTGATTTTCTCATTAGTTTGACTGAATGTCCATAAAATTATCAAAAGATAAGTGTTGTTGTGTGAATATCAGCAGATAAACAGTCGCAGAAGAAGAAACAACCAGATGACGTCATTAAAACAGTCGAAGCTCAATCGATGGAGAACATGATGGAAATATGACGTTTGATGTGTTGATGTGAGGAAGGTTACAGCCTCCTCCTCCTCATCATCATCATCATCATCATCGCTCCACACAGATCTGATGTTCTCAGTGCTTCAGTGTCACATGATTCATGACGTCATCGTTTATTCACTCAGTCTGTTTACATTTGATTTTTATCAACAACTTTAACAACGTTTTTTTGAGATTTTTTTCCTAATTTTCAGCTTTTCCACTCAGGATTTTTATGTGCAAATTGAAAATGTGAATAATCATTATTATAAAAGAGGAAAAACTGTTTAGTGAGACTGTTTCAAGAAGCAAATATTAGTGAATAAAGGTGAAGCTCGTAGCTCTTCAGTTATATTCACTGTATGTCTTCACCAAAAGTCTATTAAACAATATTTATAATAACAAAACATCTGCTTTCTTTCTTCTCTCTCTTCTTCAAACACGAGATAAAAGGTGTTCACAGCTTTAAAAAACACATTCAGTAACTTCCATCTACAGCTGGATACAAAATACTGAACATTATTATTATTATTATTATTATTATTATTATTATTATCAGTCAGTCTAGTTTTTATTATTTTCTTTACACAGTTCCTAGAAACATGTATTATTTGGCCTCTATGTAATGAACTCATAAGTCTACAGGTGATTGTGTGTAATAGTAAGTCATTTGTAAATGTAAATGTTCTCAGTATAAACAGGCAGCAGCAGGTGCGTTCAGACATTGAACTGGATGATATTTGTCTCCTGTCACATAAATATGTTCGGACTGCGTTTATTTGATACGTTGCAGTTTTGCATTAAATCATATCAGCACGGTCAGTGACAGTGATACTGATACCGACACACATAGAAACACTTAATAATGATTATAACACAGATGTAACTCCATGAAATATGAGATATTTATTTATTTATTTGTTTATTTGTAAAGCAGTTGCTTCATGGTTTAGTTTCCCATAAAGCATAAACTAATTATTCATCAGTTGTAAACAAATACATCAATAAACATTTAAAAGTGCTCTTATTACTGATTACAACCACATTATTATATATATATATACATTTATATATATGAACCTTTTATTAAGTGTTTAAATATTTAAATGTTAAATTGGCATCAAAGCACAGAGCAGATAAATCAATCTGATGGTAAATCTGACTTAATGCAGCGTTATAATGATAGAAACTTTGCAGAAAATGTCAATATTCAAAATTACACTGCGTGACATCAGTAGTGTTGTAATATTAATGGCTGGAGTGCAGATTGATAGAGATCCTCTTCTTCATTCCCCAACTGTTGTAATCTCACAGATATCATTTACAATAGAGGCTGTCAGCTGGAGCGCCGCCAGACGCTTCCTTAATACCAGTTTGATCATCTGTAACTTTGGCTGCCTGGTTGTTTTTTACCCAACAAAAAGTTTAAAAAAAAAAAAAATTCTGGCAATCAATCCTCAGAGCTGCTTCCGGTTAGTTATTTAGAAAAGTAATTAAAGTCATTGATCGCTGCGGGATAAAACAGAGACAATCCACAAAGAAGAATCCACAAAGAAGAATCTACAGAGGACAAAAGAATCAGGAAATACTGAAATATATGAGAGGACGCACACACACATACACACACACACACACACACACACACACATACACACACACACACACACACACACACACACACACACACACATACACACACACAGACACACAGACACACACACACACACACAGACACACATACACACACACATACACACACACACACACACACACACATACACACACACAGACACACAGACACACATACACACACACACACACACATACACACACACACACTTTGCAGGTAAAACTGAGAATTTTAAAAACGTCGCTGAACATAATCAACGTTTTTGCAAAATGGTCCAATATTGATGTTCTTGTCTTCTGATAGTGATTATTATTATTATTGATTATCTAATAACTATTAAACCAGTTATGAACTATTCCTTTAACGTTGTTAACATGTTGTTCTGTCAGTCGATCCGCTGAAATCTCAGCTGACGTGAAACGTTCATGTTCCTCAGAGGACGAATCCTTCTGACTTTCCCTCTAATGTCCACATTAAAGTCATGTGACTCAGCTGTTAGCCGCTGCCGTTAGCCGCTGCCGTTAGCCGCTGTTGTTAGCCGCCGCTGTTAGCCGCCGCTGTTAGCCGCTGCTGTTAGCCGCCGCTGTTAGCCGCCGCTGTTAGCAGTGTAACATGATGTACAGACGACTCACTGATCACTGAAGAAAACATTAAAATTTGATAATTCTCTTTCTGTGTTCAATACTTTGATTTACTAAAGACTTTCCCTTCAGCTGTACTTGTGTTTAGTGCTAATTAGCAAATGTTAGCATGCTAACATGCTAAACTAAGATGGTGAACATTATACCTGCTAAACATCATCATGTTAGCGTTCTGATGTTAGCATTTACTCCATTGATCTAATGTTGCACTTCTATTAAGTAGTCGGACTTAAAACAGAAGAATCAATAGAAACATTCAGTCTGCTGATCAGGTTTATTAAGAACATCTGTACAATCTAATGCGATCCAACACAACAGCTCTGATTTTAAATCTACTTTTACGAAGCTTCTATAGTTTCAGTTTTCGTTGACGTCAGAAACTCTTTTAACATACAGAGGGACAAAATATCAGGAACACTTTATAATATAACGCTCCAACTACCACCTCAATAATACACATAAAGAAGAATCATCACATTTCTGACAATGTCAACAAAAACTAACCGTAGAAGCTTCATAAAAGTAGAATTTATGTCGTATCTGTTGTATTGTATTAGATTGGACAGGTGCTTGCTGAGTGTATTATAACTTCCTGTGAAACATCTGCAACAGCTGCATAAACAGTTAATAAATGATTGGAACACAGAAATGAGAAATAAGATATTTATATATTAATAAGATATTTATTAAAGCAGAACATTGATTCTGTTCAGACTTTTGAGAGACGGATTAAAAACAGAATCAACACCAGTAAAGGTGGAGATATTCTGACTTTTATTGTCTAGTTTGGGTCAAAAAACAAAAACAGTTGATCCTACATTTCCCATAATGCAACTGGAGAGTGTCTTTAAGACGCCACGTCCCTCAAGCTCCTTTTTACACTTGTTTGTCTGAGATGACCCTGATGACATCACTGTGACATCATCAGGGTCATTTTCATCACTGTTTACAGTAAGAATCAGATTTAAACACGTTAAACTCTCCAGTGATCAAAACGAACACAGATCAGGACTCACGCTGGACTCTTCAGCGTCCACGCAGAGGTGACGTTAAGTCGTCACATCGTCTCCGGGAGGAGGAGGAGGAGGATGGGGGGGGGGGGGGGGGGGGGGGGGGGTGTTAAGCCTCGACGTGTATTGTTCAACGGGACATGCTCAATTTATCATTAGTTGTGAGGGGAGAGAGAACGGATGAGTACACTTTCAATTTAGTTCCGCTGCTTTCTCCATTCATCACGCCGTTCTCATCATCCATCATTTCCTCCGGCTTACATCCACACAAAAAAACACACTTTCATAAGTTTAATGCAATTAATCTTCATGCTAAGATAATTTCATATTAATGAACCGTGACATTTATATGATTATTCATTTGATGAAGTTGTATCGAGGGGGGGGGGGGGGGGGGGGGGGGGGTGGCTCTGTGTCGCCCACCGAGCATGAAAGTGAGAAGATTTCTATGTGTTTTTCTTTTGTATCGTCTCTCTGCGGAGGTTTATGTACATTTCCCAGAGAGCCGGGTGAGACGGCAACGTCTTCTGTCTTCATACAACAAGCCCTGAGAAATTGGAAAAGTTGCAGCGATAGATAGGAGGTGACCTGGAAACAAAAGCAATCAAGGTGGAGGAGGGAGGATGTCGGGGAGCAGCAGCGGCAGCAGCAGCAGCAGCCGCCATCAGGGTGAAATTCAGCCGCTCTGTCAATAAAAGAAGAAATACCTTTTGAGGCACGAGGCCGAGGGCAAAGAGGAGTCTGCAATTTCACACCTTCATGTACCTCGCCGGAGGACATTTTTCATGTAACTCCACCTTTTACACTCAGTAAAGCACAATGAATTGTTCGGGGGGACGGGTTGTAGATGACGGCAGAAATGATTCCTCTCATAACAAAAACGAGAGGAGGCCAGAGAGGATTGGACGGAGGAGGAGGAGGTCAGCGGTTCTCCTCCTCGACGTCCAATCACCGCACGACTACATAATTATTTTCTACACTAAATAAACTGGAATTTAAACCACAAATGAATCAGTTCTCCACTTGAGGAACTTCAGACTCAATTGCAGCTCAATCAAAGCAGGGAGAGAGAAAAAAAAAATCAATTCTGACCAATTATAGGCTGTTTCATTAGTGTATGCAGATCAGCTGCGTCCTCGGAGAAGCTCTGGTCTCATATTTCCCCCTTCTGGTCAGAGAGACTCACAGAGACTCAGTCAGGACAGAGAAACTATTTCATTTCCTCGTTTTCTTCTGTGGTTTTGTAGAAGAGTCTCACTCAGTCCTGGTTCTACTGGGACCAGTCGCAGCATCTCGTATCCTGTTAGAATCCAACTGGTAGCAGAAACATCACCAGTAACAAAAAACCTAAAACAAATCTTTATGACTGTTACACCACAGCTTTATCTCTCCAGTCTTATTTGTGTGTTTTAATTCTTGTTTATCTTTAGATAATATCTTGCATAAATAAGATACAATCATGTCTAAACAGGATATCATCCATGAACATGATAATATCTTGTGTAAACATGAGTATATCCAATAAAATACCCTGGAAACTCGTGTTTATGATCATCACATATCAGCTCATCTCAGTGCTGAACTTTAATCACAGAAATATAGAATATATGATGCTGGATGACACACAGACATCAGAGAATCAAGGTTGTAGAAACTATTAAGGTCATCTTGCATCTTTAGGAACATCTGAGAACTTTAAGTCCAACAAAATACATAAAATAAAGATATTAAAATTAAAGTTCTTGCTAAAACATAACTGCTGGAGGTGGAGCTAGTTTACACTACTTTATATACAGTTAGCTAGTTTAGTCCAGTGGTTCCCAACCTAGGGGTCGGGGCCCTCCAAAGGGTCAGCAGATAAATCTGAGGGGTGGTGAGATGATTAATGGGAGAGGAAAGAAGAAAAAACAAAGTTCTGATACACAAATCTGTTTTCAGTTTTTGGACTTTTTCTCTAATCTTTGATTTTTGCTGAAATATTGTATCATTTGAACATTTATTGAAATGAAAGCATGTGAGAAGTTTAGAGGGAAAAATCACTATTTGGTGGAGCTGTTAACAACTCATAGACATGTGAAATGTGACCCCGACTACACACTGCTTTTTGTAAGACGTCAAAAGCCAAAAAGGTTGGAAACCACTGGTTTCATCTTTAACAATGTGTTGTATTTTAAAAGCTTGTTATATTATCCATTGTGTCAAATCTTCATCTGAAAAGTAACTAAAGCTGTCAAATAAATGTAGTGGAGTAGAAAGTACAATATTTCCCTCTGAAATGTAGAAAGTAGCATCACATGGAAATACTCCAGTAAAGTACAAGTACCTCAAAATTCATTCAGTTTATTATTTTTGCTTTAATCTTTGATTTTTTTTTTTGTGAAACGTTGCATAAAAACTGAAATGAAACAACTTAAAATATGGAAATATGTGACTAAATAGCTTTTTTTTTATAAGAAGCCACAAGCTGAAAATGTTGAGGACCAAATATGTTAAAATATAAAAAATATTCAGCCAATATTTTAGATGTAAAATCCTGATGTGAAAAGTAAATAAATGTATAAAACTCTTAAAACTGAATAAACGTTCTTCTGTGGTTTTGATCATCTGACACTAAACTGGAGCTGCGGCTGAAGAAGAAGAAGAAGAAGAAGAAGAAGAGGAGGAGGTTTCAGGAACGCTGTGAATATCGACAGCGAGCTTCATCCCTCCTCCTCCTCCTCTCCCCCCCCTCCCTCCCTCCCTCCCTCCCTCCCTGCCTGCCTGCCGGTATCGATCCTCCTCTCTGAGCTGTATTGTACCTCCTCAGCATCACATACATTACAGCAGCAGCACAGAATAGATGGCAGAACAATGTATTTAAAGGCATTACACTCTAACTAATGGCGAGTCTTAGAAAGAGAGAGCCTCAGTCATTAACCCTCGTGAGTGGTCGGTGGGGGGGGGGGGGGGGGGGCCCCCGCGGCTCGGGTTCCCAGCACAGCCGGATTTAAAATGATGTCGTCTGTGGACTACATTCACTCGGATTCAATTTGGAAATGTATTCATATTTACTTAGTGTACCTGCATTGCATTTGTATAGATCACTGGAGGGTAAAAGTAAAATTGAGCAAATCGAATCAACATATTGAGACATATACGTGGTTGTATGGAGTCTACAGTCGGGGGGTCACTCCAATGCCTTTTATGATGTCCCTCTGAAATCTATCTGAATCACATTAAATTGGATATAAAGATGTGCAGACACATACATCACAGTAAATGGTGTGGCGGAGCATCGCTCGCCAAGAATCCCACCTCAACAATCGGGTTATAGAATCGGCTTTAGATCCTATTAATAATTCACAATCTTGTTAGGGGGAGAACAAACATTTCTGTTCAAGCAATTTGAAGTTGCGGGATTGTTATTATAGCCGGGTGCTTGAGGCGGCCTCGGTGTGAGAGAGACGGAGAGAGAGAGAGAGAGCCTGGCTTTGTGTGTGTGTGTGTGTGGAAGAATAACTCAGATGCTATTTCACAGTCTCTGCTTTCTTTATTAAAGCACCGTCACAGTAAACATGTCTCGCTGTCTCCCGACTCAGCTGTGTGCAGCATTTCTTCTTCTTCTTCTTCTTCTTCTTCTTCTTCTTCTTCTCTCATCCGCCGCCGCCTCCTCCTCCATCGCACCTCAGGAGGAAACGTCTCCGGGTTTTCTTAGATTTATTGGCAGATTTCCTCTAAAAACTGACATAACAGTGTTTTTAAAGGCTGCAATTAATGATATTTATAAACCGGAAATCATCTTTAAATGTCTTGTTTTGTCCAAAAACCAAAATATTTTCAGTTTACTGTCAGAGAATAAAAGAACCTGCTGCAGTAAAGGACATTTTAAATCATTAAGATGGTGAAACATTGTTAACATTGTTCAGTATTTATGTGTAGAAACAGCTGAATGACATCAGACTGTTTACAGGAGTCAGAACTGATACAGTTTAAAACACATAAACTGTTTGTATAATAAATAATATTCACTATAATTAAATCTGCACGTCACAACTTTACCTTCAGTTTGCATCAACAGTTAAAATGATTTATAGTTTTATTTGTTTGTGTCACATGTTTACAGTTTGTTTTACTGTTTTTTCTTCGTCTTCATGTTCAGATCTGATGTTTGAGTGAATTTCTGTCCAATGTTTGGTTTTTATTTGGTGAATATTTATGAATATTCATGTTTTATGTGTTTGTTGTTTATGACAGAATTAAATTTAAATTTAAAATATTGATCAGTGATGAAGATATAGATGCTGATGAATGTTCTGTTGATCACTCAGCAGGGTTTCATGTTTCTCTTCAGCTCAGAAAACTCACATTTATAAAAGTATCACGACTTTGTTCATTATTGAATTGTTAATCATTGTTGCATTTAAAACAAAACAGTTAATTATCAAATAATTCCATCAAACATCTGCAGGATTATTTAACACATTGCCATTTATTTGTGTCAGACTTCTGAAAACTTTCATTTTATTTATTAAATTTGTTGTTTTTATTGTAAATATTGATGATGAATTCTTGACAGTGAATCCATATTAATTAAAGATAAAAATGATGATTGACTGAAAGTTCTCTGCTTCAGTTTGTTTCTGTTGTTTTCATTCAACACATCAAACTTCACATATTTACATCAACTGAAAGTTTAATAATCTGAAATACATACAGATACAGTAAAATACAAAAAAAATACAGAAAAACACAGTCAGACACAGTAAAATACAGTAAAATACAGTAAAAAATGCAGTAAAAATACAGTAAAAATACAGTAAAAATACAGTAAAATACAGTCAGACTGAAGATGTGAAACCACAGTTTAAACTACTGGAACAAACACATTTTGACATCATTTGTTTTCCTGTAGTGAGGTGATTAATATTTATGTTTCAGCTGTAAATATAGATAAATAAATAAGATAGTTTAGTGGTCGTTACAGTATTTTACTGTTGTTTTGTCTCAATGTTCACGACAGTTTCAAAGTATAAAACTAAACACTTGAATCACAAAGGTTTTTACAGTGTAAAACACTGAACGTGATGTCGAGTCTTCAGAGGTTTGAATGTTTGTAAGTAAACAAACAGATGAAACATCATTAAAATGACACGACGTCACCTGAACAACACAAACATCAGGTCAAACACCGTCGTGATGATTATTTAACACCTTTTAACGTCATAACTGTTTGAGTCCATCTGACTGTATTTCACATGTTAAATATTTGAGTTTTCATGAGTGTTTTATGAATAAAGTCAGACTGTTGTTGACGTCATCGTCTCTATTTAAAGAAATTACACATATTTAACCAATAAATGATGAACTTTCAGATATGAGCTGTTGTGTAAATAGTTTCTTCTGGACGCCGTTCATGTGATCTCCAGGCTGTTGTGATGAGGGTTCGTTTGTTTGACAGAATGATGTAATAATGACAGTTGTATTTATTTCCTACAGTGTTGCTGCGGCGATGAAGCTGCTGTCTGCAGATGTGTTGCCTCATCTCATGCAGATGTTTTCAGTTCTGTGTGTGTTTGACTCCAGCAGTTTGTGTTTCTGTAAAACAACCATGAAACTAAATGAATAATAAAATTAGCAAATTGTCTGGTCAGATGAGCTATGAGTGTCTGATCCAAATAAAAACCATTTTAACCTTTGACCCTCTGTTGAACTCAACTGATCCTCCATGTATTTGTGGGAATTTCAGTTTATTCTACAATTAAAATCTAAAACATGCTGGATAGTTTACAGTCTGAGTCTATTTGTAGCCTCAGTATTTAGAAAATTAAGCAGTTTAAGGCCAATAAAGATTAAATATGTAAATAATTCAGCATTAGTTCATGAGGAGAAAGTTGTGACACTGAATCTAAATACTTTACATCAGCTGTTAACGACCTTTTTTAGCTTTAACGTCTTAAGATGAAGCTGTTTGTGACTCCTCTTCATCAGCTGAGACCAGTTCAACCAGTTTGATTTGTTTCTTTATTTTTTTAGAAATTTAAAGAGACAAAATGTCCCAAAAGTCCAGTTGAAAAAGAGACAAAAAATAAAATAAAAACACAGTTAATTAATTAATTCTGCATCATATTTCATGTCCAGTAAAGATATTTTCTATTTTTTACTTTCCTACTATTTCTATTTTATTCATTTATTTTCTCGTCTTTTTTAAAATATATATATATTTTTAATTTATTCAATTTTAATTTTTTCAGATTTTTTTCCTTCCTTTTTTCATTTTTATTTCTTTATTGATTATTTTATTATTATTGTTATATTTGTCTCTTTTCTCTTTGGTGTTTCTTGTGTCTCCACAGACATAACCGCCTCAGTCTGCAGCCAGTTTTTTAGCTGTTTTTCTGTTTAATATTTGCAATATTTACATTGTGCAGATTCTAACTTTTTCTCGTGTTATGAAAAATATGAAAAAAATCCTAATAATTGTGCATGAAGTTTGGTGTCTGGTGAGAAAATCCTGATAGTGACACATGTGTTAGAGGAGATGTGAACATGAGTGTGTGCAGATTATTATTATTATTATTATTATAATTATTATTTTAAATAAAGACACACAGAAGTAAAAGAGCAGTTCAACATAAAATACATTTGGTTTAAAACACATGTTGGTACATTAATACAGAACATTGAAGCGTCTGGTTGTCCTACGCTGCCTCCTGCTGGCGGAGAAACTCTCCTACAGCAACACGAGACCTTCAGACACATAAAAAGATTCACTTTGAGCTGCTTTAAAGACTTTGGACTGTCAGATTGTATAAAAACTGTAGATTAAGACTTTATAGATAAAACAGACAAATATAAGATTACAGCTTTCCAGACATATGGAATCCATCCAGGTCACATGTGATCTGGAGGGTGATGATGATGATGATGGTAGGACGGGATTGTCAGAGCAGAGAGAGATTGTCCGGTTTATTCCTCTTCTCTACTTTCACTGCTGGGTTTCAGAGAGCCGTTCTGTCCAACAATGATGCTGCTGTACATCTTCTGCTGCTCTTCTTTAAACGAATCCTTCACCTTCCCTCGCTTCAGCCCTCCGTCCCTGTCAGAGAGAAAACATACATATAACATCATATTTACACATAATGAAGACAGTATCGATACCACAGTGTAGATTTACTCCATAACATGTGAAAGTTCTTCATTCAAACTGTAGCTTCAGTAGAAGAAACACAGCCAACAACATGTATTTAAAGTATTAAAGCTGTGAGCAGCAGCGTTGGTCGGGACCTCGCACTCTGGCCCGTTGGGATCATTTTGCTTTTTAAAAATGAGGGATGTTTCTTACAAGTGTGGTGTGCTTTTATTTTGAAAGTTTTGATTGACATGTGTACTGTCAGGTGTGTAGAGACAATAAGTAACTGCAGCTGGACACAGAAAAATACTCATATATTTGAATGGAGAGTGTGAGCGAACCCACACCTTTTTGAACATTTACTGCTTCCACATAGTTTTAGATACAAACTTCATTTGAACTTTAAATGAGCCACAAGACTTTGACCTTTCAGGGCTTATCAAATCCAAACCGTTCGAGTTATTACAAAGTTTTTAACAACTTTTTTCAGCACAGTGTCATTAGTCATGTATCAAAGTTTGAAGCTGATACCATTAACTCCCTCGGAGGAGATAGTGTTTGTTCAGGGTCCAAAATCGGAGCAAAGTCTTACTTTGAAAGGCTAATTGTGGACTTCCTGTTGGATTAAGGTCAGGGGTGTCAGTGTATGATTTGTAGGTCTTGATGAGATGAATAATTGAGTTTTGGTTTGATCTCTCTACGACATTCCTATGGGCTGTGGCGGCCATTTTAGTTACATAGGTGGCGCTAGAGAGCACATTTTGGCACTTTAGGGGTTAATTTTTACATTTTATCAAATTTTTTAGCAGACCTGATGTGTGTGCCAAATTTGGTGAGTTTTTGAGCATGTTTAGGGGGTCAAATTAAGGGTTTAAGTGGTGTAATAATAAAGAAACAAACAAACAAACAAACACACGAAAAACAATCGGGTCCTCGCCCTTAGGCAGAGGACTACTGTTTTAGAGTAGGCTCGGTCCCTAATTAAAGGTTAAACTACTGCAGAACAGCTTCTCTCACTGTGTTATATTATTATATATTACTATATATGACATTACTGTATTATTAAAGAGGAGTTTCACTGCTGTAAATTGGAGGATTTCTTAAAACGACTGCATCACTTCCATTGTAAGGTCATTATGAAGGGATGTTCTAATGGTCAGTATGAACATCATTTGGGCTCCTGACTGTTTGAAGAACAGTGAACTGGTCCTTTAAGTATTTGAGTAAAATGTTCTTGTGAGTGAGGTGTCAGTGATCGGAGGGTTCGTCTTCCTCACCAGGCCAGGTCCAGCAGTCCTCCCTGATGAGCGATGGCAGATTTCACTCTGTTGGCAAACTGAGCGGCGTCTTCACCGTCCTGCTCCGACACACAAACACAGAGTTCGTTATGTTACTGGAACACAGTGACATCAGACTGGGACCATTTAAACCAGACACACAGTATTTAGATATTTATATTCCAGATATAGATAATCAGCTGTTTTTATTGTGAACTGTGCAACACTTTGATTAGTAAGAAAAAAACATATTGATTTGGTAAATATGGATGAAGACAGAGTTATCTGTTCACATGTAAAACATATAAATGAGCCGAGAAAAGCTCTTTATGGAGATAATCTGTAGAGATGTGAAAGTTCTGTATGTGAACTGCGGCTGTCTGTGAGTGTTTCTGACTCTCAGCTCTGATGTTAAAACTGTTTAAACCGACGCAAACGTTTTCACATCACAGACGATGAACAACAACTCCAGTCCTGCAGGTAAAACATGAGACTCATGTAGCCGTTATATCAGGTTAGTGCGGGGGCGGCCGCTCTGCAGGTGCGCTTGATTTGACTGTAACTACACCAACCGCGTGGAGATAAGACTCTTGAATTTGCACCCAAAATGCTGACAAAACTTTCATTCATAATTTCCACTGCAGCCTCCGTGATGATCGACCAGGACAGAGACAGAAAAAAGGCTCATGAAGAAGAGTTAAAGCACCAAATAATCATCACTGATAAAAAACTGAAAACAGAATGAAACAGATTTAAAATAACTTCTCTTTCAAATCAAACATCCCAAGATATGAGTGGAAAGTTTAGTTCTTGCAGCTGCATTTATAACCTTGTTTTTCGACTCAAACGTATCTTAACCAGTCATGTGATGCTACTGGGACCAGTACAGAAAACCACAGACGAACATTTAAAGTCTATGTAAAGCAACAATAAATATGTCTTCTGAGTTTGACACCACAGAGAAGTGTGTTATTAACAACCCGGCCAAATTTGAATGATTAAAAAAAAAATCACCAAGTATATAAAATTAGGCTTCAAAATCGCTCAACTGTCAATCAAAATACCATCTACTACGACCTGAAGAATGGAGCCAGATCCAGAATCCACTTCTGAGCCAGAGGACACTGACCTACCTGAGAACCAACCTGCTTCCTCTCAGTCTGCAGCACAGTGGTCATCTCTTTCTCCCGTTTACGTTTAGCATAAGCTAACGTTAGCCGCATAAAGCATAAAATAAAATCCTGGAACTCACATTATAGACACGACCGCTGACCAGACCTGGTCCAGACATGGACCTGGTTTTGACTTAAGTCTTGTTCCAGGTGCTTGTGTTCATGTGTTACTGGAGGATGCAGGTTTTGTAAAATAGTGGTGTCTCGTAATCCAGAGAAATCCAACAGGAAATGAAAATAAAAAGATTTCACTCTTGCTTTGTGACCATGTTATGTTTGTCTGTTAAACGTCTGTGTCATTACATCATATCTGCAGTTTGATTATGTTGAATGATCTTCAGATACGAGCGATATGAGACATATCTGACCGTCTACCTGTAAGGTCATGGGAGGGAGGTACCACACGTTGACCACGATGGCCCAGCTGGTCATCATCCGCAGCAGGTAGCTCACCATGTTGTACTTGGCGCTGTTCCAGAAGGCGTCACCGAAGCGCGGATCATACTGACACACACAGACACAAGAACATTCATATCATTAAAGTCTGTTAACTAACTGCAAAACAACAGTAGAGAGAATAAGACACACTGAGTGCAGGCAGCAGAACTATGATCAATAAATAACATTTATTGATCAGATTCTTGCTGATTTGAGTTTTTATTGATGACATCTCCTCCAGCGCCTCCTTCAGGACACACTTCACACTTTTCTCCTCACTACTGGTAAAGCTTTGTATCATGTTGGGAATAATAAACGAGACAAAAACCATCAAATCTCAGCTCCGTGTTGAGACCTGAGTCAGCTGCTCTCACTGATGTGGACCATGAGAAGCAGTTGAAAGGTCTAAAAAAAAAAGCTGTTAAGTGGCCTTTGAGTGTGTGAGAAGAGAATGTTAGTAAGACAATAAATTAATTATTACAATGTTTTTAAAAGTTTATGGAGGATAGTGAGTATAGTTGACTTGAATGTAAACTAATAAATAATTAATCACTGCAGTCAGCTGACGTGCAGGAAGTTCTGGTGATGAAGACTTTGTGTTGTTTGGTTTCTTCTTTCTACCTTGATTGCGACCGGATATATTGTCCCTCCGATTTCAAAGCTTCCCTTCTTGAACATCATGACTGAAGTGTTGTTGATGCAGGTTCCTGTTAGAAAGAGACGACACCGTGAAACCACCACCATCATCATCATCATCATCATCATCATCATCATCATCCTCCTCACATCACGAGCTGCGGCTGACACTGACCTTCAGGAAATATCAGGATGGGAAGTTTGGTCTTGGCTGCGACGTGAGCTCTGAGCCTGCAGAGAGGAACATGTGGTCACGTCATGCAGACAGAAACTTTAATGTTTGACCTTGTCGTGGTCGGATCCTGGATCCTCAGCTAGAGAGCGTTCTGCGGTGAATGTTTGATGTTTAAGAGAACAGCTGAGAGTGAATCATCACATGTGGTCTCCTCAAACAGTCTCTTAACCGCGATGACTCGTTGAAAACAAGACTGACTCAGTGTTTCTACAGAGAAGTTGAAGCTTTTTGAATGAGTCAGTCGGAGCAGCTAGTTTAAACTTTAACATACTTCAGGCTTCAGGCGTGAAGCTGCTGGTTGGTCAGAACTCTCTTGGATAATTAATCCATCAGTTTTTATTCTTCTTCTACTGAAAGATGTTTCTGATGTTGAGATATTGCTGATGAATATTTGAAATGTCACGTTTCAAAGCTGCCAGCAACACAAAAACCAGAACAGATCAAATCAAACAACTTGTTGGTTTTTTTGTAATTTGAGTGAACTGGTCCTTTAATATACTGCAGTTATACATAATCAATACTGCTCATCAGCTTCTAATATACTTTTAATATGTTCATATAATAAAATAAAATAAAATAAAATAAAATAAAACATAATATAATATAATATAATATAATATAATATAATATAATATAATAAAATGTAATATAATATAATAAAATAAAATAAAATAAAATAAAATATAATATAATAAAATAAAATAAAATAAAATAAAATAAAATAAAATAAAATAAAATAAAATAAAATAAAATAAAATATAATATAATAAAATAAAATAAAATAAAATAAAATAAAATAAAATATAACACTTGATTGATCACTGGTATGATATCAGTTTAAAGACCTCCTGCACTCAATAATGTTTGTTTTTCTTCTTCTTCTTCTTTCAGTTTCACTTTTCCAAAGTTTCTCTGAGCTCATTAAAAATCAGATCTTTATGGGTCTATGAGCAGGATTTATGACATCACAACTATCATGGAGCCAATCGTGGTCCAGTATCCGACTTTTACACCAGTGTGATGTGGAAACTTGAAGCCTCCAGAACACAAACACTGAGAACTTTGATTTTAAACTGGTAGTTATATTTTCTTTGTGGAGAAACTACATCATCGTGTGTGAAGGTCAGTCAGGTTGCTCCTGTTATTTCCTCTCTGAAGTTTCTGTTCTTTGTCTGCAGGAAACAGCAGCCTTCTCCTCCTGCTGATGTTTCTCTTTGTCTCACCTGCTGGTCACAGCGTGGCGGTCTTTCATCTCCGACCTCTCGAACCAAACATGAGGACACGACCTCACCATCGACCTCTGAATGACCCCCATCAGTCCTCCGTGGATCTGACCCACCTGTAGAGCACAGAGCAGTACTCACATACTTTACTGCAGTAAAAGTACACAAGTATTACGAGCTTGATGTAGTTAAAGTATTGCAGTAAAAGTACATAAGTATTATGAGCTTGATGTAGTTAAAGTATTGCAGTAAAAGTACACAAGTATTACGAGCTTGATGTAGTTAAAGTATTGCAGTAAAAGTACATAAGTATTATGAGCTTGATGTAGTTAAAGTATTGCAGTAAAAGTACATAAGTATTATGAGCTTGATGTAGTTAAAGTATTGCAGTAAAAGTACATAAGTATTATGAGCTTGATGTAGTTAAAGTATTGCAGTAAAAGTAGTGGTTTGGTCCCTCTGACTGATATATTATTATATATGACATCATTAGATTATTAATAGTGAAGCATCAGTGTTAGAGCAGCATGTTACTGTTGTAGCTGCTGGAGGTGGAGCTAGTTTACACTACTTTATATACAGTTAGCTAGTTTAGTCCAGTGGTTCCCAACCTAGGGGTCGGGCCCCTCCAAAGGGTCAGCAGATAAATCTGAGGGGTGGTGAGATGATTAATGGGAGAGGAAAGAAGAAAAAACAAAGTTCTGATACACAAATCTGTTTTCAGTTTTTGGACTTTTTCTCTAATCTTTGATTTTTGCTGAAATATTGGATCATTTGAACATTTATTGAAATGAAAGCATGTGAGAAGTTTAGAGGGAAAAATCACTATTTGGTGGAGCTGTTAACAACTCATAGACATGTGAAATGTGACCCCGACTACACACTGCTTTTTGTAAGACGTCAAAAGACAAAAAGGTTGGAAACCACTGGTTTCATCTTTAACAATGTGTTGTATTTTAAAAGCTTGTTATATTATCCATTGTGTCAAATCTTCATCTTAAAAGTAACTAAAGCTGTCAAATAAATGTAGTGGAGTAGAAAGTACAATATTTCCCTCTGAAATGTAGTGGAGTAGAAGTATAAAGTGCTGCGTCCATGACACTCACCATGGCGTAGCAGCCGTCGTTGGCCAGAATCACCACGTCGATCGGTGTTGTGTGATTGGCGACACATATTCCTCCTTTCTGTGGTTTATTTTGTCTGTAGGAATAAGAGGAAGACACACACACGTGTGTGTGATGTTGCTTTGTCAGCAGCTGCTGATGTGTGAACTCTGGTAATGTGATTGCGGCCGTAGCTGCGTGTGTGACACGTGCAGCTGAGACTGACTTGTTGTGGTAATGGACGGTGGCCGACAGTCCTCTGGCACAGATCCTGTAGCAGGTCAGATGAACCAGCTCGCTCAGCCAGTTCTTCGCACTGAAACACAGGAAGTACACAAAGTTTCACCTGCATCATCATAAAAATGCCACGTTAGAGCCAAAACCTTGAATCAGAGCTGCAAGAATAAGTCAGTTGACAGAAATTAATCTAAAAAAATACTAAATATCGTCTGGTTCCAGCTTCTTAAATGTGAATATTTTCTGGTTTCTTTAGTTCTCTATGACAGTAAAATGAATATATTTGGGTTGTAGAGACATTTTAGGTTGTATCTTGAGTTTTGCCCTTACGAAAACCACACGTGCCCTGAATATAACGCATGTGAAACGGTCGAAAACACAAGTGCCCTGAATGTATCACATGTGAAACGTCTGAAAACCACACGTGCCCTGAATGTATCGCATGTGAAACGTCCCAAAACCACACGTGCCCTGAATGTATCACATGTGAAATGTCTGAAAAACCACATGTGCCTTGAATGTATCGCATGTGAAACGTCCCAAAACCACATGTGCACTGAATGTATCGCATGTGAAACATCCCAAAACCACATGTGCCCTGAATGTATCGCATGTGAAATGTCTGAAAAACCACATGTGCCCTGAATGTATCACATGTGAAATGTCTGAAAAACCACATGTGCCCTGAATGTATCGCATGTGAAATGTCTGAAAAACCACATGTGCCCTGAATGTATCGCATGTGAAATGTCTGAAAAACCACGTGCCTTGAATGTATCGCATGTGAAACGTCCCAAAACCACATGTGCCCTGAATGTATCGCATGTGAAACGTCCGAAAACCACATGTGCCCTGAATGTATCACATGTGAAACGTCCGAAAAACCACATGTGCCCTGAACGTATCGCATGTGAAACATCCGTAAACCACATGTGCCCTGAATGTATCGCATGTGAAACGTCCCAAAACCACACGTGCCCTGAATGTATCACATGTGAAATGTCTGAAAAACCACATGTGCCTTGAATGTATCGCATGTGAAACGTCCCAAAACCAGATGTGCCCTGAATGTATCACATGTGAAATGTCTGAAAAACCACATGTGCCTTGAATGTATCGCATGTGAAATGTCCGAAAACCACATGTGCCCTGAATGTATCGCATGTGAAACGTCCCAAAACCACATGTGCCCTGAATGTATCGCATGTGAAACGTCCCAAAACCACATGTGCCCTGAATGTATCACATGTGAAATGTCTGAAAAACCACGTGCCCTGAATGTATCGCATGTGAAACGTCCCAAAATAACATGTGCCCTGAATGTATCACATGTGAAACGTCCGAAAAACCACATGTGCCCTGAATGTATCACATGTGAAACAGTCATATGTGCTTTTTTTGTACGGGTATGTACCGGTTTTTACCATTTTCAGACAACTTAAAGACCAAACAACTAATCGATTAATCAAGAAAGTAATCGTTAGAGTAATCAAAGTCTGAATGTGTTTCTGTGTTTTGTTGTCGTACCTGCTCTCCGGCAGAAATCCCACCAGAGTCGTTCCGATCACGAGCCACGACAGGCCGATGATGGCCAGAGTGATCCTGCAGCAGAGAGGAAGAACGTGTTAATTACGGCGTCTCATGTTCGTAGATACGTTCGTCATTTCTGTCAGAACTAGTAAACATGTGAGATCTGTGAACACGGCGACATGAAGCATGCTGGGTGCTGGATAGTTTCTGTGAGGACGTGAGCGTCTGCGTCGCGTCACACCGACCTGAGCGGGAAGAGGACGCAGTAACGTACGAAGACGCCCAGCACCCAGATGACGGTGAGGCGGAGGCTGATGTAGCGGAAGTTCTGGTTGGTTCGGGTCAGCAGGTTCCAGGAGGCCAGCTCCTCGGAGGAGAAGCGCTGGGTCACCTGATCGTCCACGATGCTCTCCATACCTTTCTTGTAGAAGAAGAAGGCGTCGCTCAGACAAAACTTCCCCCCCGCCAGGGAGCGAGAACGCCGCAGCTGCCCCATCTCCTCCTCCATGGAGCCCCCCGCTCGCTCAATGATCCCTGGAAACAAACACAAACCTGGAGGTCAGAGACGGACTACAGAGCAGACATGTGACTGCGTATAGAACCAATCACAGCGTTTGTTTACAAGAACGTCAGGGTAGAAAACCACGGCGTCACGTACGTACAGCAGGACGAAGAACTACTCAGATATGATCTCACTGCTGCGTATGAAGAGTAGAGGAAGGTTCAGGCTGCTGGGATCAGTCAGATCACTGAGTTTAACTGTATGTCTTTAAATGTTACAGTTACAGCTGTAAATAACAACAGAAATAAACAAGTTTGCACAGTTCAAACCCACCATCAGCTGTTCACCTGGAGGTGATTGTTGTTGTTGTTGTTGTTGTTGTTGTGACGTCACGGTGATTCGGTCGATATGATTGATGATTAGTGACAAGAAACGTTTGAAAGAGTGAAAAGGTGATTTTTTTTTTGTCATTATTTTGTTTTTAATTTATATATATATTCATTTTTTTCTCATTTTGTTACTATTAATATTATTTTTTATTGTAAATTATACTATAAACTGTGTTGTGTCTGTTTATTTGAGTGTTTGTTTTGTTGTTTTGTTTCTTTTCGTTCTCATTTTAAAGGTGCAGTGTGTTTATCGGCGTCTAGCAGGACGGACTGATTTAATGAAAATATTGAAATAAAGACTTAAGAATTGATAATAATTTAGATTCTTGAGCAATTATCTTTTTTGGATCTATTCTGGTTAATGAGATGATGATGATGATGATGATGATGATCAGCTGTGACAGGAGGAAGAGGCGGGACAGACGTTACCTCAGCAAACAGGTATCATTACAGTCTTTGACGTCACGTTCGTTAACGTTAATGTTTTCATGTTGTTGTTTTATAATAAATCAATCAAAACGAAGGAAACAATATCTGCGACTCGTTGAAGTGATTCAGCCTCAACATTCATTTTACCGTCAAATATGACGAAGAAAAAAGTGAAAATCATCACATTTAGAAACTGAAACTAGAAGATTTTTGCTTGAAAAACAACTGAAACTATGAAACGATGATCAAACTAGATGCTGATTAATTATCTTTCGATTGACTAATTGATTAATTGATTAATTGTTGCAGCTCTAATGACGTCTTTTCTGACATTTCTTCAAACTTTCTAAATTATATGAATGTTGCTGTAAAGATTTAAGATGAATCAGCACTTTTGTCTTTATTTACACTTAAAATTGATATTTTTGGATAGTTTGATGTTATACAGACGTTGCTGCAACGTTTTAAAGGTTTATGATTCGTTCTGTTCTGATCTTTAGTTTGATGTTTCGTTCATCAGTTGAACAAACTTATTTTAACTTTCAGTGTTTTTATCTGTAGTTTTAAGCTTCAACATTCTGTTTATCGTATAAATGCTGTTTGTTGTATTTTGTTTTATGTTGGACTGAATCTTTGTGTTTTTGTTGGTAATAAATGAAAATATTCTCTCTTATTTACAGTCTGCAGCGTCACACGTCAGCTGAGCAGAAAACACTTAAGCAGATTGTGTTGCGTAACGTCAGACATGTGACTCATTAACTAACAACTAAAAGCAACAGGAATCAGGAGGTCGTTGACCTCTGAGCAATGTTTTAACCCTTTCACTCACACTTTCACCTCAAGTCATCTTAAACTGCTCCGTCTGCAGATATTCATTCAGCTCTGAAGCTTTATGATGTTTCATAATTTTATAGTAATTTCCTGGAAATTTGCAGGTATTTAACGGTTAATTTTTACAGACAAGTGTAAAGAGTGTTCGGTTGGTTTAGTTGTGTAGACTCTGTATTTACTCTGGTTTTGTGTTTACTTCATATCAGAACAACAAGTTGTTTCTTAAGACTCATGAAGACATTTCCTGTATGTTTCCAAATCACATGAGAAATGTCCTGAGAATTACACAACAGCTACTGTTAGTACAATTAGTAAGAAAGCTTCTGATGCTGTAATATTATTAAGAACTTTTGCAAATGTATGAACCCAAATATAATATAATACTATAATTATATCAACTGAACCAATTAAACACTTTTTTCCAGTTTTTTCTTGTAATTTGCAGCAACGTGTCTGTAAATGAATCATTAAATTCCTGCAAATTACCCACAAAAACACATTATTTTTATTGTAGTTGCAACATGTACAGTTGATTTTCACACAAAATGATTCTGCAATTATTCTGATAATCAATCAATCGTTAGTTATTATAAAAAAAAAAAAAGCTTCTGTGATGATTTGCTGCTTTTCTCTGTTTGATATGATTATAAACTGAATATCTTTGAAACTATGATGGAATCAAGAAAAATAATCTTCAGATTAATTAATAAACATTAGATCATTATTTTGATAATACAATAATCATTTTTTAAGCATAAATGTTGAACATTTGTTGGTTTCAGCTTCTCAGATGTGATGATTTGTCGTAATAAACTGAGTATTTTTGTGTTTTGGGCTGTTTGACAGACAAAAACAAGACTTTTGTCAAGTTTTTACTACTTTCTGACAAAACAATTTATTGATTAACTGAGAAAATAATCAGCAGAATAATTGATAATGAAAATAATCCTCAGATTAATTAATTAATATAAACATTAGTAGCGGTAGATTAGAAATAATCTAGATTATTTAATAAAGGCATCGGCTACTGACACAGAACAAGATTGTGTGTCAGTAGTTCACTGGGGCTACTGGTCTGACTGGTTTTCTGTGCTGACGGTAGTTTGTTTTATTGGTACGTAAACACAGTTTTAACAGGAAGGGACGTTATTTAAGGAGGGAACAGACTTTCTAAGAAACGGGACATTCTTTACCGTCACGTTGGATATTTTAATGTCGTTAAACGCAGCATTTTCCCCACATTACACTGTTTCAACCCAAACTATGGGAAGGACTGGTCTATCACCTGGAAGCACAAACATTCCTCCATTTGAAGCTATTTGAATTTGATCAAGTTTTGTTCTGCAGCATGAAAATAGAAGAAGAAGGTAAAAACACGCAGAAATCATCATTTAAACCCTCGTGCGAGGCTGAAGCTGAGCGCCGGGTCACGTTCAGGTCACGTGACTTGATTGTTTCATTGTTCTTTGTGTTTATCTCAAAGTTTCTGCTTTTTAGTGATTCTGTGTGCATCAGAAAGCACACATTGTTTATTTTCATTGATTTAATGTGTCAGTTTCAGTCATTTTTGTAAATTCATAACTTTTCACAGGAAACTGAATTAAATGCTTATTATAAGTAATATATATTTATAACACTATAAACTTTTTCAGACTTGTCAGATGCTTGTTTGGGATCCGCTGACTCTGATCCAGATCTCTGCCGACAGATTTGACATTTAAAATAAAGTTGTGTGAGTGTGATCCGAGTTTCAACAACAGTTTGCCGTGTTGACACAGCGTGAGGCTGCTGCGTGCCGAAGGGTCAGACATGTGCTGATGTTGCACGCGGCGGTGAGCACACACACTCACTGTTTCACTGTTTCACAGTCAACTCTGTGTTACGCAACCTGCGGTTGCATCATCAGCCTGAGACACGGCACCCCGACATCAGAGGCTGAAACTGACCAATGGGGAGCCCCCATACTCACACACACACACACACACACACACACTCACATACATGGTGTCACATGATTTGTGTCTGCAGCTGAAACAAATCCCTCATACAGCAGGACACAATGTACTGGGAGCACAAACAAGGAAGTTCAGCTGCTGCTTCCAGCTCATGAAGACTCAGGATGAGAAGAAAAACCTGCACAGAAATATGTAAATAAATAAACTGCCCTGATGATTATTAACTGTTTGAACACTGGACTGCTTTTACCAGCAGCTCCAGGCTACACTAGTAGGAGTCGAGTTGCATTGTGGGTAATGTAGGCGTCAGGTTTTGACAGAGAAGAAGAAGGTGTGGAATAAAAACGATGATGATGATGATGATGATATCTCCGTCTGTCATGAGTCTGATGATGAAAGGAGTCTTTCTGCTTAATGAATACTGAGCTTATTAACTTCCAGATGTGACGGATCCACATTAAACACGGTTTCTCTGTCGACGTCATGATTGAATGACTGCTGCAACTAACGATTATTTCCTTCTATGAATTGATTAGTTGTTTGGTGAGAAATGTTTCCCAAAGTCCAACATGACGTCCTCAAATGTCTTGTTTTGACCAAAACTCAAAGATCTTCAGTTTACTGTCATAAAGATGAAAGAAACAAGAAAATATTCACATTTAAGAAGCTGAATCAGAGAATTTAGTATTTTTTCTTTAAAAAAAAAGACTCAAAACGAGCGCTGCTGTCAGATTATCAGCAGAGTCCAGAGAGGAAAAGTCGTATCCAACAACAATCAGGAGCTCAAATGAACATTAAACATGTTTTTCTTGCTGTAATCATTCCTCCTGTTCATACTGACCATTAGAAGATCCCTTCATGATGACCTGTATGAAGTTTATCTGAAGCTAATATGAAGCTTCAGCGTCCAAATGAGTCAAATCAAGTAGATATCTTTCAACGTTACAGTCTTTTTAGTGTTAAAGTTCCTCTTTTTGTTACTATACTTCCACCTGCAGCTCAACAGGGAAACACACAGACTGTAAATGTGTCAGATATCCACTGATATGACTCAGACTGATGAAGCTGAGACTTTTAAATGAAGGAGATCTTTTAATATCCAGTATGAACAGCGTTCAGTTACAATAAGTCTCTTCTAGTTTGGATTGAATAGAAGCTGTTCTCACAACAGTCACATCACCAGAGATCAGATATGAATCCTATCTAAGACCACACATGCAAGTAGCCCAGATCTGATATCAGAGGAAACCAGAAACATGATAAAACAGCCACTATATTCAGTTTACCATCATGTATGATAAAGAAATGCAGTAAATGATCACATTTGAGAAGCTGAAACCACCTAATTTTGGACATATTTGCTTATAAAAATGAGTAAAACAACTATTTAACTGTCAAAGCTGTAGAACATTTCCTCCACCAGTGAGTTAATATGAACAGACTCACCATTGGGCAGAGGAACCGGCACACTGGGCTGCTCCTGCCGTCCTCTCTGGATCCGTACGGTGGCCCACTATAAAGAGAGTTATTTTCAGATGACCTCTGACACGATGCGGCACACGATTGCCTCACTGCTCACAGATGTGAAGTAAGAAGTTCTGTTAAAAGGACAAACTGTCGCTGTGTGTGTGTGTGTGTGTGTGTGTGTGTGGGTTACCTCCAGGATCTTGACCAGGATCTGGATGTAGACGCCGGTGACGCCCAGCGAGAGACCGAACATGGCGGGCAGCATGATGAGGAACAACACCACAAACATCCACACCTGGAAAACACCTGCAGCCACACACCACAGGTCCTCCATCGCTGCTCTACAAGCTCAGGATCACGTCATCGTCTGCAAAACAGCAGAGTCAACGTGATCCAGACTGACATATCTCCACATTTTTAACCTTTTCACGTGTAATTTTAATGCAGCTGTTTAGGTTTACTTGGCTAGGGTTAGAGAAACATCATGGTTTTGGGTTAAAACACTAAAATGTGGTAAAAAATGTCCAGTTGTTGTTCTGGAACTGCTGCAGTCTAACCATCCACCAACACGCCGCCTCCTAATAAGCCAATAATCACCTTATAAAATGAAAGGAAGTCATATTATATGACGTCACGTCTCTGGGAAGGACTGATGTGTCACCTGCACGCAGTCTGAAGATGTAAAGTTTTATTTGTACACAGATTGAAGACAACAG
Source organism: Thunnus albacares (assembly GCF_914725855.1). NCBI lineage: Eukaryota > Metazoa > Chordata > Actinopteri > Scombriformes > Scombridae > Thunnus > Thunnus albacares. Next base: position 1,320,747 of record NC_058123.1, read on the forward strand.
GCCGAAACTAATGATCCTTACTGACTAATAAGCTGATTATTTTCTCAATGGATTCGGTTTTTGTTGATGAAATGTCAAAAAATTGTGAAAAAATTACAATTTATAATGTAATGTGTGACGGCACTCAGCCTTGCAGCCAATCTTTCCCAGTGGCCACTCGTGGTATTGCAGCAAAAAATCACCCCTACAGCCCAAAAACCATTTTCCCCCCATAAACCACCACTGTAAAAGAGACGCCTGTAAAACTGTTGACAGGACGCCTCGAACTGCAAACGACGTCAATTATGACTCTTCCTATTATGAACTTTTGATCCATGGAGGTTTTGTGTTTGTAAAAATTTCCTCAAGCCGAGAAAGGCCAGCGGGGGAAACTACTGCGCATATTCAGTAGGCCGCACAACACGGAAGCTAGAAACTTTTTTAGGCGAGCAGTTCCTAGAGGACTGAATGGGCGCCATTTTTAGTCCATCCATGCATACATCCATGCTTGAGTGACGCATGAAGCCAAAAAAGCCATTTTCTGAAAACATACTGAGCATGCTCCATGGGCCCAATGCATCCATGGAGCATGCTCAGTAGAGACTTCCGCCGACCGAGATGGCTAACTTCCGGTTTAGCCCTCCGGCTAACTTGAATGGGGATAAAATGAGTCATTCCAGGGAGGTTGTGTTACACTCAAAATGTATCTGCTGATTTACAGACGTCTCTTTCACAGTGTAAGTCTACAGGAACAAGTCTTTTTGGGTCCAGTAGCATCATGTGACGTTGTAATGACACAGTTTGGTCACAAGTCAAACTGGCCTCAACGCCCAGCGCTGTTCCTGGAGGCTTGAATATAACGACATACCTGCAAGACTCAAACATCAGAGAGATAAATAGTCTGAGTCCTGCTATCAGCGCCGTCAGCTGGAGAGTCGATCACACTGGACGGTAGAGGAGGAGACGCAGAGACGCTGATACGTCTGTTTAAACAGGAGTTTAATGACTTTACTGCGTTTAACAGCAGCTGACAGTCAGAAACACTCGCTGCTGTCCTCCACCTCCATCATCTCACACTGATTCACTTTGAAAGAGTAACAGCCAATGAGGAAACTACAACACAGCCAGCCGACCAATCATGTAACTTCATCACTCACTAACAGTTACTCTGTAACTGGTCTGTTGCCGCTCCAGCCAATCAGAATCTCTCGGCTCCAACCAGATATTTTTCTGGCCACAAGCCAAAGAGAAAGAAGCTTTAATAAGGTCGTAAAGCTGAGTGAGCTAATAACTGATGAAGTAAAGATTTAGTTATGAAGCACACAAAACAAAACGTCACTACCTGCCTCACATTAAAAACATCTAACAAGCATGTTAGTAACAACAAGGTATATTTAGTGACGTCTGTATTTTAAGATTATTTCATTTATGGTAACTTAAATCTTCATCTGAGATGTAACTAACTGTCAGATAAATGTGGAGTAAAAAGAAATAACTCAAGTAAACTAAAGTACATTTACTCAATAACTGTAACTTGTACATTAATTGTGTGATTTATTTGATTCTCCTCTTCAGTGAACTGACAGCTGCTGTTACTGTACAGCAGAGTGGACACAACTAACTGAATAATCGATTGACGGAAAATTAATCTGCAACTATTTTAGTAATTGATTAACTGTTTTATGTCTTTTTTTTTTCTTTTTTTTAGCATAAATACCAAACATTCATTGTTTCCAGCTTGAAGGTTTCCTGCTTCTCTTTGATACTTTCTTGGAAACTGAATATATTTGTCTGGTCTGTTAAAACAAGGAACAAAACAAAAGGACTTTATGGAAACTGTGATGTTCATTTTTCACTATTTTCTGACATTAACCGAGTAAATAATCAGTAAACAGTAATTAATCAATAATGAAGGTACGTGTCAGTCACATATAGTTTACAGATGTTACGTACAAAACATATAATTATCTTATAAACGATGTTTTATTTGTGTTAATTAACGAACCGAACACATATAAAGTAGTTGAAAGTAGCTCAATCACAACTAACTACGTTAAAATGCTGCTTACATGTAAATGTATTAATAATAATATAATGACATGTTATTTATTTAACATTTGAGGACTGAAAGAAGACACTTTGCATAAAGAATATTTACTTTTCTGATACTTTAAGTGCATTTTGCTGATAATTCCGACTAAAGTAGGACGTTTACTTGTACTAACGTTTTTATAACTGTTGTATTTCTACTGTTATTTATCTAAGTCAGTTAAAGGATCAGAGTATTACAGTAACGTTAAAATACTTTAACATGTACTTCACATTCCTGCTCTGAGGAGGAATTCCAGCTGCACCGTTAGTCGAAGTCAGACTTCTGGTTTTAGCGAAACTAAACTACACTAAAAAAAACAGAATAACAGCGACATAAACAACAACAAACACGGATATTTTGTTAGAATAAATACCTGAGAAGTCGTTGAAACCGTCACAGCTGTGCTAAATGTCCCGAAGCACAAAGAAACTACAGGATCTGAGATCCCGACGTGAAGCAGGAGTCAGAACGCCCCTGCGACTGTATGGAGTCACGTTAGGGTCAAAATTATTCGACCAAAAAAACCTCCAAAGCGTCAAATAAAAACGTGTGGTATTAAAACGAGAGTGCTTCAAATCTGTTTTTTTCATTGTATACAAGAATGTTCTGGAGTGATGTAGCCAACTTTCGGGTAAAAAAAAAACAACTAAAAATAAATGTGTGATGTAATGCTATATTTTAATCAAGCTAAGATTGAAAATAACATACATACAACTATGTATTATTTTTGGAAAGTTCCACATTCATGAGAAAAAAATCTCCAGGAAGCAAGTCAACTTTCCCATACTTTATTAATGAATTTAAACAATATAGCACCATTTTATCTGATGTTAAAAAAAACACGCTGTTAAGACCTTTAAGTAATTAAGTGAATATAAATGCTGCATATAACACATATTCTGGCATTGTAAAATATAAGCATTTTTTGTTTGTTTTTGTCTTCTTTTTTCATTTTGTTTTCTATTTTCTATGTATCTGTTTGTACCTCTGTATGTGAACATGTGTACAATAAGTGGGAAAAAAAGCATCAAACAAATAAAAAAAAAAAAGTAAAGATTTTTTTTACTTACTTTTGAGACATTATAAACAACCCAAAAATATCACAGGACATTACATTTGTCTCCCAGTTTCTCCTGTGCACCGTCCATCTCAATTACAATAATAATTTTATATTCAAGACCTGCACATCAGAATCAACATTACAGAAAAGAACAGATATCATAAAAAGAAAAGAAGGGAAGAAAAAGACAAAAAAAGGGAATCTGTGGAATTAAATTTGTGTCACAATAATTGACTAAAAACTCCCCAGCATCATACAAATATATATATATATATTGAAAGTGAATAAAAATACATTGAAAATAAAACATTCATTTTTCAGTTTCACCTCAGAATTTTTCAGTTTCAGGTCTTTTTTTTTTTTTTTTTTTTTTTTTTTTTAATTCTCCTCTGCACTATCACAATTTTATATTCAAGACCTACACATCAAGATCAACATTACACAAAATGAACAATTATCATAAAAAGAAAAAAGGGGAAAAAAAGGGAAGCAGGTGGGTCCCCATTAGCCCATTACCTTAGAGAGATGGGTCAACTGTGAAAAATGAGGCAGCAGATCTGAAAAAGGTGACCACAAAAGTGAAATCCCAATCAGTGAAAGAAATGCAGCCCATTTATATAGTTTTACATTTTGCCTTTAAGGGTTTTTTTGCTTTCAATTTATTCGTGTATTTATTTGCATATTTGTTTATTTATTTATGTTTCATGCTTGGGAGAATTTGTTCAATTATTAAGACACAAATATAATCCCATAAATTAGTTTCCGAACGCCAGACTGCGCCTGCGCAGACAAAACGCACATTTTTTGTTGCGTTTATGTTGCGGCTCAGTGACGCTCCTGACGTCACCAACCTTCATCAACAAGCAGCATGGCGGAGCCGACGGTCCGGATGTCTGGGATAGTTTTAGCTTCTCTAATGTTTCAGCATGTTAACAGCGATTCAGACGTGGTGAGAAATATATTCACATTTTTAAAAAATTAATGTTTTTGTTGTGTTTTTGTTTTTACTGGACGCTGGTGGGCGGGCAGTTTAAATGCTTTGCTAGCTAGCAAACAGAAGTGAAACGTCCCTGTGTTGTTTATTATTAGCCCACTTTTAAGTTGTTTAGTTGTTGTTTAACAGTGTGGTTGTCGAGGTTTCAGCCTGTGATTTGGAGTATTTGTCGTGTAAGTGAAGCTAAAACTTTTAGCACGATATTAATGCAACTTTTAACCAAAGCTGAGGTTCAACAGACTCTCGACGCTTCAGACTCCGTTCAATAATCTGCTAATTTAACAAGAAACTGATTATTGACACGTGTGCAACTATATGAAAGATGACTAAAGACAATATAAGATTCTTGTTGGTCTGCTGGTTAATTCAGAACATGTTGAACCAAACAAGTGATATTTACTTCAGTTACATTTCATGTTTTAAGAGCTGGCGGCCAGTTACCGCCCACAGCGTGTTGTGGTCTGATACAGTATATTCACTGGAATGAAGAGCGTTAAATATACAGTATCAGTCTAAAGTCTGGACACATCTGCTCATTCAAGACATTGTAGAACAAAACTGAAGTTCTGCAGTAAACTAAAAGTGTTAAACAACTAAAATACATTTCATATGTTAGATTCCTGAGATGAGTCGGTGTTTGTTGTCATGACACTGTTGATAATATCTGAACCAGCTTCATGAGGTCGACACCTGGATGCTTTTCTAACAGTGTTGAAGGAGTTTTCACATCCAGCTGATGGGTTTAGGTCTGGTGATTGTAGAGATCAGCTCATCTGCTGCAGCTCTTTATCATTCAGACCTTACAGAGTCTGGAGGTGTTTGGGTCGTTGTCCTGCTGAAGAACAAATGATTGTCCCGTTAAGCACAACTTCAGCTTCTCTGAGTCTCATAAAGACACGACGGTTGGAAACAAACATCTCAAATTTGGACTCATCAGACCAAAGAACAGATTTCCCCTCGTCTAATTCCTGGTGTTTCTCTTCTTCTTACTGGTCTCCATCAGTCCTGTTTCTCTTCTTCTTACTGGTCTCCATCAGTCCTGTTTCTCTTCTTCTTACTGGTCTCCATCAGTCCTGTTTCTTTTCTTCTTACTGGTCTCCATCAGTCCTGTTTCTCCTCTTCTTACTGGTCTCCATCAGTCCTGTTTCTCTTCTTCTTACTGGTCTCCATCAGTCCTGTTTCTCTTCTTCTTACTGGTCTCCATCAGTCCTGTTTCTCTTCTTCTTACTGGTCTCCATCAGTCCTGTTTCTCTTCTTCTTACTGGTCTCCATCAGTCCTGTTTCTCTTCTTCTTACTGGTCTCCATCAGTCCTGTTTCTTTTCTTCTTACTGGTCTCCATCAGTCCTGTTTCTTTTCTTCTTACTGGTCTTCATCAGTCCTGTTTCTCTTCTTCTTACTGGTCTCCATCAGTCCTGTTTCTTTTCTTCTTACTGGTCTTCATCAGTCCTGTTTCTCTTCTTCTTACTGGTCTCCATCAGTCCTGTTTCTTTTCTTCTTACTGGTCTTCATCAGTCCTGTTTCTCTTCTTCTTACTGGTCTCCATCAGTCCTGTTTCTCCTCTTCTTACTGGTCTCCATCAGTCCTGTTTCTCTTCAGCAGTTCTACCATGAAGTCTCCTCAGTTGATCCTCAGGTGATGTTGAGATGTGTCTGCTGTGATGATGGTTGGTCTGGGATCTAATCTGAGGTGTTAGTTGGTGATTTCTGACGCTGGCAGTCTGATGAACTTCTCCTCTGCAGCAGAGGAACTCTTGTTCTTCTTTTCCTCATCAGATCCAGTTTCATCACAGCGTTCGATGGTTTCCGCGACGACACTTAAAGAAACTTTCAGAGTTGTTGAAATGTTCTGGACTGACTGACCTTCATGTCTTAAAGTAATGATGGACGTCGTTTGTCTTGAATGATGTATTTGAACAGGACTGTTTGCTGTGTACTAACATCACCACGGCAACAAGTTCCACCAGTTAACTATTAATGAGTCTCAGCTGTTAACTGGAAACCATCCAGGTGTCGACCTCATGAAGCTGGTTCACATATCATCAATTTAGAAAAATAGTAAAAATAAAGAAAAACCCTTACAGATATTATATTAAGTGTCTGTTTAACGTGTTTCTGATAAATGATTTTAATTCCTAAACAGGATCAATATAGTTGTTGATGTAAAAGACTAATAATTCTTTACTTAAATAAATTAAAAATTAACACTCATAAGAGTGAACATAGTGGATGTTTCAGACCACAGTCAACGTTTCACTTTTAAATCATGACATATATAATATATATATGTATATGTGTATATATATATATTGTATTTGGTGTGGTGACTCTGCAGGAAGGTCTGATCCTCGGAGAGAGTAAATTTGAGGAGCAGATCACCATCAGTGACTCTCAGGCTGATCACATTCACATCGAGGAAATATACAGTAAGTTATCCAGTGTTACATCCTCACTGACACATATAATATAATATAATATCATATCATATCATGTCATATCATATCATACAATATAATACAGGAAAGTACATTTACTCAATTGTTTATGCTGTCTTATATTTCTACTGCAGGAAGTATTTGACTTTTACAGATGCAGTTACTGGTCACTTCTCAGATTAATTAAATTTATATACAAAATCTTCAATAATCTTATAAGTTATAAATATGACAGCAGTGGTTCCCAACCTGTTTGACTTGTGACTGATCTGAATAAAGAGACTTAATTGTCTTAATTGAAGATGATGATAATCTAATTGTAAGATTATTATGGTGATTCTTGTGGTGATATTTTTATTTATAGTCATTTTGAAGAAGGCTTTGATTATAATGTTTATATATATATATGGTATTAATATGATATTTTATAGTGATTTGTCAGTCACATGATGAATGGATTAATTGTATATAACGGTGCGTTCATGTGCTTGAAGTTGGAAAGTCGTCGTTGCTTGTTGGTCGTTATGTGGAAACAACATGAACGCTATAAAGACGTTATTTTATCTCAGACTTGTTGCACCTGTACGTTCCATAAATACACTAAAATATTACTTTATCTGACTTGTTATCAGGATTAATGCTAATAAACCACTTTTCTAACTAATCTACGTCACTCCAACAGTTTACAACCTAAAACCGTATTACAAATTACAACTGAACAAAACATTTCTTTGCAGAGTTTCCTGCCATCAACCAAACATTTACTTTCATCCGTCACGTTTCTGTGTACATGACGTCAACTTTCAGCAAGTTGGTACCAAAATTTTCTCAGACTTTCCTGGTTGTTGTTCTGACTTCAGTCCGGCGGTACCAGACAGTCAGAGATCTCTGCCTGCTGAAGTTTGGGGATTTCTAGATGCACAGTAGCTGTTTGAATGGCGACGAGAACAACAGCTAACAAACCCACAGCTCTTACACTCTGTCAACGACAAAACTCTCTAATTGTTTCCATCCAGTTTTAACAATGAAAGCTGGCAGATTATCCTCAGTCTCTGTTAGCGAAGTGTTGACTTGTGAGTCTGTTCCAACATGAGGGAGCGTTCATGTAAAGTTTCCCAGTTGGGAACTCATTTTTCCAATTATTCCGACACCACATAAATGCCTCATGAGGGAAACAGAAGCAGCGTCTGGTGAATAACAAGTTGTTTACTGGAGGAGAGTTTGTTTTAATCATCTCACCACCCCTCAGATTTATCTGCTGACCCTTTGGAGGGGCCCCGACCCCTAGGTTGGGAACCACTGGACTAAACTAGCTAACTGTATATAAAGTAGTGTAAACTAGCTCCACCTCCAGCAGCTACAACAGTAACATGCTGCTCTAACACTGATGCTTCACTATTAATAATCTAATGATGTCATATATAATAATATATCAGTCAGAGGGACCAAACCACTACTTTTACTGCAATACTTTAACTACATCAAGCTCATAATACTTATGTACTTTTACTGCAATACTTTAACTACATCAAGCTCATAATACTTATGTACTTTTACTGCAATACTTTAACTACATCAAGCTCATAATACTTATGTACTTTTACTGCAATACTTTAACTACATCAAGCTCATAATACTTATGTACTTTTACTGCAATACTTTAACTACATCAAGCTCATAATACTTATGTACTTTTACTGCAATACTTTAACTACATCAAGCTCATAATACTTATGTACTTTTACTGCAATACTTTAACTACATCAAGCTCATAATACTTATGTACTTTTACTGCAATACTTTAACTACATCAAGCTAGTAATACTTATGTACTTTTACTGCAATACTTTAACTACATCAAGCTAGTAATACTTATGTACTTTTACTGCAATACTTTAACTACATCAAGCTAGTAATACTTATGTACTTTTACTGCAATACTTTAACTACATCAAGCTAGTAATACTTATGTACTTTTACTGCAATACTTTAACTACATCAAGCTCATAATAGTTATGTACTTTTACTGCAATACTTTAACTACATCAAGCTCATAATACTTATGTACTTTTACTGCAATACTTTAACTACATCAAGCTAGTAATACTTATGTACTTTTACTGCAATACTTTAACTACATCAAGCTAGTAATACTTATGTACTTTTACTGCAATACTTTAACTACATCAAGCTAGTAATACTTATGTACTTTTACTGCAATACTTTAACTACATCAAGCTAGTAATACTTATGTACTTTTACTGCAATACTTTAACTACATCAAGCTCATAATAGTTATGTACTTTTACTGCAATACTTTAACTACATCAAGCTCATAATACTTATGTACTTTTACTGCAATACTTTAACTACATCAAGCTCATAATACTTATGTACTTTTACTGCAATACTTTAACTACATCAAGCTAGTAATACTTATGTACTTTTACTGCAATACTTTAACTACATCAAGCTAGTAATACTTATGTACTTTTACTGCAATACTTTAACTACATCAAGCTCATAATACTTATGTACTTTTACTGCAATACTTTAACTACATCAAGCTAGTAATACTTATGTACTTTTACTGCAATACTTTAACTACATCAAGCTCATAATACTTATGTACTTTTACTGCAATACTTTAACTACATCAAGCTCATAATACTTATGTACTTTTACTGCAATACTTTAACTACATCAAGCTCATAATACTTATGTACTTTTACTGCAATACTTTAACTACATCAAGCTCATAATACTTATGTACTTTTACTGCAATACTTTAACTACATCAAGCTAGTAATACTTATGTACTTTTACTGCAATACTTTAACTACATCAAGCTAGTAATACTTATGTACTTTTACTGCAATACTTTAACTACATCAAGCTCATAATACTTATGTACTTTTACTGCAGTACTTGAACTACATCAAGCTCATAATACTTATGTACTTTTACTGCAATACTTTAACTACATCAAGCTCATAATACTTATGTACTTTTACTGCAATACTTTAACTACATCAAGCTCATAATACTTATGTACTTTTACTGCAATACTTTAACTACATCAAGCTAGTAATACTTATGTACTTTTACTGCAATACTTTAACTACATCAAGCTCATAATACTTATGTACTTTTACTGCAATACTTTAACTACATCAAGCTAGTAATACTTATGTACTTTTACTGCAATACTTTAACTACATCAAGCTCATAATACTTATGTACTTTTACTGCAGTACTTGAACTACATCAAGCTCATAATACTTATGTACTTTTACTGCAATACTTTAACTACATCAAGCTCATAATACTTATGTACTTTTACTGCAGTACTTGAACTACATCAAGCTCATAATACTTATGTACTTTTACTGCAATACTTTAACTACATCAAGCTCATAATACCTATGTACTTTTACTGCAGTACTTGAACTACATCAAGCTCATAATACTTATGTACTTTTACTGCAATACTTTAACTACATCAAGCTCATAATACTTATGTACTTTTACTGCAATACTTTAACTACATCAAGCTCATAATACTTATGTACTTTTACTGCAATACTTTAACTACATCAAGCTAGTAATACTTATGTACTTTTACTGCAATACTTTAACTACATCAAGCTCATAATACTTATGTACTTTTACTGCAATACTTTCACTACATCAAGCTCATAATACTTATGTACTTTTACTGCAATACTTTCACTACATCAAGCTCATAATACTTATGTACTGTAGCATTTTTCCTGCAGTACTTTTACTAGTAATGGAGTATTTTTACCTTGTTGAATTATATTTTCTTCCATCACTTCATAATAAATCTTTATTCTTGAACAGATGTCCAGAAGCACATAGCCTGCCACAAGCTGAACCAGTGAGTAGCAGATTCTATTAGTTCTATCAGTCCAGCAGTGTTTTTACTGTCGTATGACATCATGATGTGTGTGTGTACGCAGCTTCTATAACAGCGTCGGAGAGGTGAACGTGGATGCAGTGAAGAAGATCCTGGCTGACAACAAGCAGGTAAGTCAGCGTTCAGACTGTAAGAATCCGTGTTTAAAAGACTTCATGTGGACGGATGATGTGTTTTGTGTTGGACGCTGGAGGAGAGCGTGATTGGTTGGTACCGCCAGCGGAGGAACACGGATCAACAGATGACGTTCAGAGAACGGATCGTCCATGAGAAGCTGAAGAGCGCTCTGTCCAACCCTCACATGATCTTCGTGCTGCTGACGCCCAGCAAGTTAACGTCTCCGTCACCGGGGTCGACCCACAGGATGGAGTACGCCGCCTTCATCTCACGCAGCAGGTGACGACTATAATAAACACGCTAAAGTGGATATCTGACACGTTTACAGTCTGTGTGTGTTTCCCTGTTGAGCTGCAGGTGGAAGTATAGTAACAAAAAGAGGAACTTTAACACTAAAAAGACTGTAACGTTGAAAGATATCTACTGGATTTGACTCATCTGGACGCTGAAGCTTCATATTAGCTTCAGATAAACTTCATACAGGTCATTATGAAGGATCTTCTACTGGTCCGTATGAACAGGAGGAATGTTTACAGCAAGAAACACACTGACTGTTGCTTTAAGACTCACTTAGAAAATTGTGAAACTGTCCTTTAACATCAATAATATTGCTTCAAAGTTGTTTCCACACTCAGAGCTGTGATGTAGAAATGATGATGACAGTCTCTGTTTAAAGCTGCAACTAATGATTATCAATTAATCTGTTGATTAGATTAATCGATTAGTTGTTTGGTCCATAAAATGGTGATAAATGTGGATCAGTTTTTTCCCCCAAAGATCAAACATCTTGTTTTGTATTTTCTATTTTAATTTCATATTTTGATTTTCTCTTTTTTAATCCCATCTATCACCTCTAGGGCTGCAACTAACGATTATTTTATTGATTACCCTGTTTTCGTCAATAAGAAATGACGTCTTAAAATGTTTTGTTTCATCCAGAACTCAAAGATCTTCAGTTTACTGTCATAAAGACTAAAGAAACCAGAAAATATTCACATTTAAGAAGCTGAAATCAGAGAATTTGGACTTTTTTCTTCCTAAAAAAACGACTCAGAATGATTAATCAGTTATCAAAATAGTCGGTTTGGACAAAACAAGATATTTAAGGACGTCATCTTTGACTTTGGGAAACACTGATCATCATTTTTAACCATTTTCTGACTTTTTATAGACTAAACTACTCGATTAATCAACAGATGAACATAAGAGTTAGTTGCAGCTCTATTAAATCAATGTATTATCTTACTACTACTATCAGTGTATAAAAGCTGTGTGCTCTCTCTCTCTCTCTCTCTCTCTCTGCTGTCATGGCGTCGATGCTTGTTTTCGTTATGGTGTGAAGGCGTTTCATCAATGTTCCCGTACTGGTCAACAATCTGGGTTTACTGGAGCAGCTGGCGTACTGGAAGGTGTCTGCTCCGTGTTCGGCTGTCGGTTACAACGTCACCATGAAGAAACACGGGTAACATTCCTGCCGGCCTACACCGTTACATCACATCACAGTGTGTGTATATATATATAATAAATAAATATATCTGACGTATATGTGTGTGTCTGATCCTGTCGAAGCTCTAAGTTCTTCTCCTCCAACGGGTTTCTGAGAGAAGTCAACGAAATGAACAAGATGAACGATTCTCTGCAGTCGGAGCTGCAGGTGAGCAGCGGAGCAGATGTTTCTACTGTTTTAAGAGTTGATTTTAACTTCCTGCTGCATCTCTCACTCTCCCTCTCTCTCTCTCTCTGTCTTCCTGTTTGTCCAGAAAGCGTGCAGCGACGTGGAGGAGAGCGAACGGCTGCTGGAAACTCTGCTGGCAGACATTTCGGCTCTGAGGAAGAGAGTCAGCGAGAAGAAGCAGAGCGGAGCAGATAAAAGTACGTCACAGGTTCACTCAGTTTACTGTAAGAAGACCAGAGAGCAGGGATGTCATGTCCAACGTCATCAGTTCTCAAAAAAAACTGGCAACAAAAGCCTCTTTCACACATAGTTCCCAGTAAATCACTGGGAAAACCTTTCTCACTGTTCACACGTGCAGCTGCAGTCAGTAACACGTCACGTCCAGCAGATGGCAGCATTGCAACACTTACAGATGGCCTCTAGACAGACCTGATCAAATATGGATCAATATTATGTTACTGTGTCTATTTCTCACCTCACATGTTTCCAGAAACATATTTTTAGTGTTTCCTGTTTAGCTGAAGTATGAGAGAGTTTATGATGCGGCCGCCATGTTGAAAACAGACTCGCAAGTACGTCAGCCACGCGTCAGGTCTTGTGATTGGTTCGCTCGCTCCACGTGACGGCGTCTCTCATCAAACGGACGTTACCCTTTACATGTTTCCCTGAATATATTGATCCCTGCTCCCGTTCACACGTGACAACATGCAGGAAATGTTTTACTACTAATTAACATTTTAATAATGTTTTAAATCTGATCTTTTCAACTTGTTTTCTGTCTTCAGACGCAGATTCTCGTCCAGCCGAGCAGAAGAACAACCTTCGGCTGCACGAAGCCGTCCGAGCTCTGTTCGCCTGCTCGCCTCTCTTCCGCACTCAGACTTTAACCGTGGAGGCGTTTCCGGTACCGGACGTCTCCTGCGTCACCGAGACGACGACGACGAACACGACCGACCCTGAAACTCCAGCCGCTCAGGAAACGCCCCCCTCCTCCTCCTCCTCCTCCTCCTCCCCGCCGCCGCGTCCCGGCAGCGCGACTCACTGTAGGAAAAGGTTGAAAGAAACTCCGCCGGGCAGGGAGAGGAAACGCAGGAAAAGTAGATCCTGATGTGGAAAATACGTTTGTTATTGATGGAAACTGGACGCCATCTTGTTTTTTAATCCGTTAAATTAAAATAAACAGCGGAAGTTTGTTGTTGTTTAAAGATGTTTACTGATAAAGATCTTTTGTTTAAATAATGTGTTGCAGTCGTTTGTTCAGTAATAATCTATAATTTATCTGGATTATTCAGTTTCTCAAAGACAGTTTACAATTGATCTGGAGCTGTTGTCATAGCAACACATCTTCAGACCAGAACCTGCTAAAGTTCCGGTTTATTCAGTCAGCTGAATGTTTAGAGTGAACGATTATATATGAAATAAATTTACAGAATAACTTAAAATATTTAAATCAGATTGAATCACATCTGGTTTCCAAACTGTTGTTATGACAACTGAATGATTCTGCTTTCTACAATTATTTAGTTTGAATTATTTTAAACTAAACTGACTAAAGAATTTCACAAGAAAAGTTTATTTTTCAAAATAAGATTTGAGTAAAACAAACTTTTTTGTTTTTTAATATTTTCTACCTGAATAATCCTCTTTCATCCCCTGTGAGGGTCCCGACCGTCCAGGCTTCAGAGAGACATGATTACATCCACCGTACTGAACTAAAACACATTTATATACGTAGATATTTAAAAAACAGAAGAGTCACAACGATTAGTCAATATACAGAAAATTAATCTGCAAATATTCTGTTAATTACTCGTCATTTTTCAAGCAAAAATACCAAAAATTATCTCGTTCCAGCTTCTTAAATGTGAGAATTTGCTGTTTTTCATCAACATAAGTGACAGTTAATTGAATATCTGTATCTGTAGGCTCCAAAAAAATGTAAATGGTGCGACTCAACACCCATTTATTCATGTTTTACTGATTGTTTTTTTAATTGGAGGATTAGCAGCAACTTTTTTCTTTTCTTGTGTAAAACTGCAGGTGAATGAAAAACACCGACAGCTCAGAATCAGAGGTTTTAATTAACAAATAATAATAATTATTACAGTTTCAACACAGGAGACGAGTTTCACACATTGATCCACTAATCCAGATGTCTGACGCCGCAGATGTTGGGATCCTTCATAAACTGCGGATGCTTGTGAGTCACCGACATGAAACCTGGACGGAGAAATAATTAAATTAATTATAATTATAATAATAATAATAATAATTAAAGAAAAAACAACTTATTGATCATTAACAGTCACTTCCTGCTCCACAGCTCCTTATAACTGTCGGAGCTTGTTAAGATTGTTTGAGAAGAGTTTGTAACTTCTTGTCGTCATGACAAACAGGAAGTTCACATGTCTGCATGTTCTTCTGATAAAAAGAAAGACTCGACCCATGCTTTCTACCGGGTATAATGGACTTCTTCTCCTGGCTACAGCTGCACCAGACACTCAAGGTTGTGCAAAGATAATTAAAACTGCATGATGTGATTTTTCTGCTAAACACAACATGTTACCAGCTATAATAATGACTGGTGGTGTTCCTCAGGGATCTAATCTTGGTCCTTTATATTTTCTATTTATATTCTCAGATGCAGATTGTTTGTCGGTGCTTTAAAAACAGCTCAGATGTTACAAAAATGATTCATATGAGCTTTTATTGATCTGTAACTTCTGGCGTAAAGGTTTGGTTAAGTTAAGGCAACTAAAATCACTTGTTTAAAGCTGTTAAAGCTTCTTGTTTTGAACAGAACAAGCTGTAAACAACATCTGACATATGAGCTCATAAAGTAGTTGTGGCTGAGATGTTAGCAAACATCCAGCGGACACAGAGCAACATGATCATCAGTTTGACTGTAAATAATGACTGGCGGGGTTCCTCAGGGATCTATTCTTGGTCCTTTATAGTTTCACTTTATCTGCTAACCTGTAACACTCGTGTCCTCTTGACTGAAACAACATGATAGAATGAAAATACCTTCAAAAACATCACAAATGAGTAACAAAAACAAATCATATGAGTGTTTTCTGGCCTGACGCCTCAATGTTCAGGTAAATAAAACGACTCAGTTAAAGCTTTATTTGTGGTTTTTCACCAGCAGAAACAAGCTGTAAACACAAACATCTGACTTATTATCAGCTTATGAAGTCGTTACGTGAACAAAAAGCAGTTACGGAGCAACATTATCATTCATGTGGAGTCGTGTTTCTGTCCAATATTCACTCTCTTTTAGCTTCTGTTTTTACTCTCTACCAACTCCTGAGGGAAATAATATCTGGCTCTTTAGCTGCTAAATGCTCCACTATGTTCACCAGCTAGTCTCTGACTTTGTGTACGACGGTGTTTATCAGAAAACCGCTGAGACTGAACCAGACAGGAAATCTGAAGCTAAAAGAGGCTAAAAGTCTCTGTAGAGCTGCAGGATTGATGATAAATCTCAGTGGGTTTTGTCACTATGAGCGACTCCTGTAACGTTACACAGCTTCTGTTAATTAAACCTGCTCCACACGTCATTTAGATGAATGATATTAAGCAAACGTACCCATCGACTGAGCTTTCTTTATAGCTTTAGAGACTTCCTTCTGTTTTCTTCCACACAGGCCTGAAAACACAAGAATGAAACCAGTTTTTATTCTGTTTCACAAATTATTAAAACACTGCTGACAAGTACGGAGACCCGAAGTGATCAATATTAATCATCAATAAAGAAATAGATACAAAATGTAAAACAATGAAACTGAAATAATCTAATAAATGTTTCAAACTACTGCTATGAAATAATTACACACTCATTCAGACTGAAGCATCAGCAAATCACACGTCTGTTTCAGGTAATTATTTTCATTACTGATTAATTTACTCTTGATTAATCAATTAGTATAAATGATTATAAAATTATTAAATAACATTAAATGTTTTGTTTTGTTTGACCAAAAAACAGAAATATTCAGTTTATAGTGAAACAAAACAGTTTAGAAACTGGAACCAGGACATTTATGGCTTTTTTAATTGAAATTGTTTTATTAAGAATTAATTATAAAAATTTACAAAAATTATTATTTTCTGCCAATTCACTTAATAATTAATTGACTAATTGTTTCAGCTCTAGTGTATTTTAATTGACAAAAATGATTAATAACAGACAATAAACAACTTAAATAAACCACAAACCCAGAAGAAAAAACAGAAAAACCTGCATTAAGTGTAATTAACAGTATCAGAACTGCAGTGATTAATGATTCATTTGATTGATTTTCTTTCAATCAGCTAAACAATTAATCAATTAATCTTTGTAGCTCTGTTAACAGACAACATGACTGAAAACGGCTTAAAATTTAATAACTGACATTCTGAAATAAACTTCTGTATTGAAATAAAACCTTTTTTTACATGTTTTGAATTATTTCACAATTTCATGTTTATATTACATATTTTGTCTGTATTATTATTTCATAATGTCTCATTTAGCAGCAGGTTAGAATGAAAACATGAGATGATTCAGTTTAAAGTTGTTTAATGTCGTCCAGCTGCTCACCTGTGATGTGTCGGCCGTATATTCTGCCCGTATGAGGTGAGATGAACTGAGACAGCAGCTGTGAGGAAGATAGAAGACAGTTTACAGTAAATATATTGATTAATTAGTTTTCATAACCAACTATGACACATACAGGAGTCACAGGTGTGGGAGAAATACTCATTTACCTTCTTATATCAGTCACAACACCTGATTAGTTTCTCCACTAATCATTTTGTTTATAAAATCTTGAAAAATGCTCGTTATAACGTCTTTAAAGCCCAAAGTGACGTCTTCAAATGTCTTGTTTTGTCTGATCAACAGTCCAACGACAAAGAGAAGCTTCAAATCTTCACATTCGAGGATCTGAAAGCAGTGAATATTTGGCTTTTGTTCTTTTAAAAAAATGATTTGATTGTCATTAATAGCTGCTGATTAATTTTTTTAGTCGACAGGCTAATCGATTAATCGTTGCAGCTCTAATTGATCCACAGGATGACAGCAAACTCTACACCAGCGTCTCTGTTTGATCTGATGATCTGAGACATGAATGTGAGACATTCACAGGTCAGTGACGGGATCGATCAAAGGATGAAACAGATTTCTGTTATCAGGAAAAGAGAAAACCTCACGTCAGTGAACATTAACTTCACATCTGTGGCTGCGAATCTGGAGGAAACTCAGTAATCTGACAGTAATTCAATTCTGAAGCTCACTTAAAAAGGACAAGTTCACAATTTCATTTTAATGGTCTAGTCTTAAAACAACAGTCTGGAGCCTGACTGTTTTTAATGATACAGATCTTACTGAACAAATTAACAATAATCAAAACTCTGCAGTAACTCAGCTTTAATTCAACCATACAAGTGCAATACGGAGAGTTTAGCAACAGATGTCTTCTTCAGCTTCTCAAATGCTTTTCTTTGTCAAACGTGATAATAAATATCTATCTAAGTTCTTGACTGTTGATCAAACAAAACAAGACGTCACCTTTGACTCTGAGAAACGTTTATTATTTGTCATTATTTTCTGACATTTTACAGATCAAACGATGAATTGAGGAAATACTCGGAAGAATAATCGATAATGAAAATAATCGTTAGCTGCATCTCTACTTTACTCACCTGAATGCTTTTGAAGTCCACTGTGACGCTGCAGAGGATGCATCCTTTCTGTGGTTCTTTGTACGGGTTTTCAATCTTTACAAGCTAAAAGATGAAGAGAAAATAATATTGTGTTATTACGTTAAACCTGTTAATACTGATATACTTCTGTAATTAATAATAATAATTTATTATTACTAATAGTATACAATACCCACCATGTCATCTTTCTGTTGTTCTACATTTGAAGAGGTCAAACTTCTTAAACCTGCAGAGAAAATTATAATCATAACATCTGCTGGCTAATGTTAGCATTAGCATTAGCATCGCAATCCGTAGTTTAACGGAAAACACTGAATTAATTAATAAAAACAGTCGTTTACACTTAACAAATTCTATAACATGTTTACAGTGATGTTAAAGCTTCTTACTTGTGTTTCCATGTTGGGAAAAAACAGCTTTTATCCGCTGAAACCGTCTCAGGGCGAGCATTGTGACCTCATACGGGACAGGAAGTGGTCCGACACGAGTTCCGGTCTCTCACTGGGTGTTTTAGTTCCTACCACTTCTAAAGTTGTTTTCTAATTGCAGCAAAATTACGTGTGTAGTGCAGCTTTATTTGTGTATTTATTAAATATCATGCGACG
Source organism: Thunnus albacares (assembly GCF_914725855.1). NCBI lineage: Eukaryota > Metazoa > Chordata > Actinopteri > Scombriformes > Scombridae > Thunnus > Thunnus albacares. Next base: position 1,339,350 of record NC_058123.1, read on the forward strand.
TTTGTTTTTTTACACTTTAGATATTAAATTTCTGATACAAACGCGATTGTAATGTTTTTCGGGAAAGATTAGACGTAACTCTCTTCAAAGGTTAAAAAGGACAAGATAGAAATTCCCCCATAATGAACCAAAGTGTGACACATCTAGCTACCATTACATAAATTAACGATATATTTTGTTTTTACAGCATTGTATTAGTGTTATTAAGTAATGTATATGAATCACCAGAAAGTCTGTATTTATCTGAGTATTTTAAGTCTGTTTAAAGCCAAATTAGCATGCTAAGCAACGTCTGTTATACGGTATAAGTAAAATAAGCTACACATTTTTAGAAAACTGCGCCAGTTACATTAAGTTTGCTGTCTGGTAATTATCGCATCTATTTAGGTAACTTATCAGGAGTTTATTGTAGCTAAACTAATAACGGAAAGGAAACAGTCGAGGTATTGAAACGGTTAGCTGTCAGTTAGCTAGTTGACCAGTAAACCGGAAACGGAAATGATGTCGGGATTTTTCTCTTGTTGATGTAATATTAGAGGCTCGTTCAGTCAATGGATATGAGCCGCTGCACAATCACCCCACAATGCATATTGGTTAGATTCTTTTTTAATTATTTCTTTATTTTAGAGAACACGTGTACAATAACAGCATGTACACAAACAACTGTCCATACCAGGTGCACATATACAAAGTTATAAAAATATTTTGAAAAAGTAATACACATTCAAAGTAATGTATTATCGGTCAAAATGAAATTTATCAAAAACACAATTAGTTTTAATTGCTTCCTTATTCTTAAACTCTTAACGTGAAGCCATATTGTTGTGCTCGTGATAAAAACGTCCCAAATTTTGTTCACTCATCTCTTCTTGTGATAAAATTAACTGCACAAAAAATATAAATCTTTTCCCTTCTTACTACCTTCAAAACATATAAAAATGTCTTCGTCCTTGAATTAGATTGTTTGCTGAGTTTCCTTCTCATATAATACTGAATATTAACCCAAAATATTCTAGTAAACATACAGTGATGAAACAAATGACACATTGTTTCTTCTTCTAGTCCACAGAAATTGCAAAATATTTAATATTAATTATAAATGTCTCTAATGTCTTTTTTGCTGGATATATTTGATGCAAAAGGAAACCTCTTTAACTTTGTTACTAAGACAAAATTTGTCCCCAACTAACCATTTTCTGCCAATTAATTTCTACATAATTGTTAGTAATTGTTTACAATTAGTTAATCATTTCACTTTGAAAGTATTATTTAAGCTTTAGACAGAAAAAGTCTTCCCAACTCGCTCTGACGTCACGCACGAGCAACGATAACCTGACAAGATCGAGGCGGCTGTATTTGTTGCTGATTGGTTCAGGAGTTTGATCAACAACATGACGTTTTATCTTCATTTTGGATTTCAGTTGTCTGATCTTCTACTAAGAATTCAGATGTGTTGATGACAACTTTTATCATCCAAAGAGACAGAAAACATTCAATAACCAAAAATTACAACAGACACAATATGAACATTTTATCATTATTTAATTATTGATGTGAATATTTGACAGATAAATGATATAATGTCTATTTCTGCTTACAATTTGAGTTGGTTTGATTTGTGTTTTACTTTATTTGTTTGTGCATAACAAAATACTATGTTTTTATACAATATTGAAACATTTGATATGTACACAGAGACATTCACATGTAGGTAACAAACACACTTTTACCTGCATAAACTCAACTATTCATTCATTTAAAGTAAATAAACATCTGTGTAGGAGAGATAAGAAGATAAAAGCTGATACAAAGATCTCTCCCAAAAACTAAATTACATAGAAAAAAATAATAATTTCATTTTATTAGAATTTCTTTCTTTTATCAATGAGATGTGAATGAGTTTGATTAGTGTGACATCAGCTGATTACAGTCGGCATGTTGACCAGCAGGTAGTGATCCGCTTGCTGCAACAGTTACATTTCTATGTAAAATCATTTAATAGTCTCATATTGGAGATTACAGAATAAATGTTGTTTTGATTATTGATTATAGGTCATTTTAACAGTTTATATTCTATCATACAGATCAGCATTAAAACAATGTTAGTGATTGATCAGCTGAGCTTGAGTAGATTGATCTGATAACATTTTATTAAATCAGGATCAGATCTAACAGGATGTAAATATTTCTGTGACTTCCTGTAGATTCTTTGAAAGCTGCTGGAAACTGTCTGACTTGACTGCAGCTTTTTGTCACTTCCTGCTGATGCTGCCGCCTGATCCCTCCACTTTACAAGAAAGGAGCAGTTCATCTGAAACAAGCCTACTGATCAGCTTTCCAATAAGGAGGCGTGTCGGCCGGTAAAAGACGTGAAGGCTCTTGTGTATCTTCACTCATGGCTCCTCAGAGCAGGAATAAGAGCTTTGGGACGACCTGCAAGATGGCGGAGCAGAACGACTTCCAGTTCAAGTGAGGATCGAGGAACCTCAGGTTTCTGTAATCCTCTACTGTGATACAGAAACCAGGTTTCTGGTTTACATGACAGGACAGAAATCAGTTGAGTGCAGAGAGTCGACTGTAAACTGGTTACTGAAGTGCAGCTGAACACACTGATGAAGAGTTTTGATCTGATGAAGCTGAGAGCAGAAAAGAGGCTGAACTATGAGAGTGATTGATGTGAGAATCCATAACAAGAAAACCAACAGCTGCTGTCACTATAAGATAAACTCTGGCTTTACTTTCACTGAAGTGGATCAACAAATGATAATTAAACATTAAACTAAATGAACAATTTTTGTTTTTCAAAGATAAAGTTATTACATCAACATCACACTTAATAAGATTAAAATGAGATAACGTTTGTGATGTTTAAACATTTATATGAACAGTGTAGAGCTTGTTGTCTACACAGCTGTCTGATGTTGTTCATCTACATCACTGCATCATTAACTTCTGTACCAGCCAAACGTATAATATCACATTGCTGCTCTGGTTCTTTCATCCTCTCGACGTTTCATCTCCTTCAGCTTCTTGACCTTCTCTGTGTCTCCGATCTCCTTCATCTTCTCAATCAGGAAGTCCAAGTGGACATGAGTAGACAGAGAATTATCATTCAGGGCGATCCGCTCTAGTTGTTCCACATGTTGGTAGACCTCATCCAGCAGCTGAATCTTCTCTGATTTCAGTTTTTCCATCTCTGTTTGAAGATTTTCCAGAAGGCTCTTCTTCTGTTCACGATCTACCTTATTCTTTTCATATTTCTGTTTCACATCTTCAAAGGTCTTCTTAACTTTCCTGGTCTTGTTCACATATATCCACTTTTCTTTCACATGAGCTGATGCAGGACACTTCCCTGTACAAACAGTACAGCGACCTCTTTTCATCATCTCACAGTGTTCAGGATACCAGGCCTTTGTGCATCCAGGATGGTGACAGTTCTCTTTACAGATGTTACAGGTGACAGCTCCTCCATAAAAAAACAAACAGCACATCCCTCCATCAATAGGCTCTCTCTCTTTGTAGACCTCATCAACATTTACAGTGAACTCTTCATTCTTCTTCATCTCTTGTTCATGTTTCTTCAGAGCTTGTTGAGTCTGTTGGATCTCGTTCTGTTTTAGTTCAATCAGCTGGATTCTGTCTTGCAGGTTTTGGATGCAGGCTGTTACTCTGATGCGTACGTTCATCACTTCAACAGTTGTTATCAGCTGTTGAGGTTTAGATTTTTCCAGGAAGTCTGTGAATCGTTTCATTCCTGTCTCTGTTACCCTCCATGAATTCTCTAAAGCCAACTCTGTTTCCTCTGTTCTCTGTGTGGTCTGGATGTTATCGAACAAGAAGTGAACGGGCTGATTCTTCTCATTTTTGGCACATTTAATGTTTGCAGCTTCAAGAGCTTCCAGAGCATCTTCAGGTGTTATTCCATTAGAATGTGTGATGAGAGCAACAACATTTTCCTCCAGATCTTTTCCAAACAGAGACGTCACTGAATCAAAGATGTACTTCTGTCGGTCACTCAGTCGATTCTCAGTCGCCTTCATCACCAGACCCACTGCAGAAATTTCATGAACTCCATCTTCTGAACGGAACAAGTCAAATAATCTTTGACTGATGATGACATCATGTTCATTCCCTCTGGTGTCTCTGTATCCAGGAGTATCGATGATGGTCAGAGAGAAGGGCAGAGTTTTATCTTCAAAACCAAAGATCTGGTACACGATCACATCTGATGTCTGACTCTCTGACTGACTTCTCTTCTCTCTCTCTACGATCTCAAACCAGATGTTGTCCTCAAACTTCACTCCCATGGTGTAGTTGACCAGAGCGTTGATCAGAGTAGTTTTTCCTGCTCTTGTTTCACCTACAAGTAAGATGGTTTTGTTTTTCTTGATCAGGTTTTTCTCACCAACAGTTTTTCTTGTCAGATTTCCAAACTTCTCTTCCTTTGGTCTCAGCTGGTAGACATCAGGAGATCCTGAAGAGATCGGAGAACTTTTGGAGATGATGTCCTTATACTTTGTTGGTATGTTATAAGTCCTGTAGAAAAAGTAGAGATTCAATCAACATGTTCTTTTCTCATCAAACCGACAAATTAAATACATTTCTAATCATATACATGCCTACAGTAGTGGCTGGTTTCATAAATGAATAATAGTACAGTGGAGTATAAATACTGCAGCTGTGACATCTGTGATTGTAGAATATGAATAAAATAACCAAACATCCACATTTGGGGATTTTAGTCTAAATGTGAGCTCTGGTTTTGACTGTGAGGACAGAGACTCAGATTACAGTCAATTAACAGGATCTTCTTTTTCTGTGTAACATACCACTGCCTTTAGTTAGAACATTTAAAATACATATTCAAACCTCCAAACACCAAGTTCTCAGTTTTTTTAATAACTTTGTCAAGAAAAATTTAAATCTTTGCCTATTGTACCAAAACATTTTCACTACATTATATACTTGATAAACAGAATTATTACTGATGCTTTTAGCTTTGTCAGTCCCATCCTGCATACACAATTATAACTTATTATTATTATTATTATTAATAGGCATACACATCTCAAAGCAGTACAAAATAAGGGGAGAGCACAGCACCATAATAAATAGGGTAAACATCAATGTGACTGTACTAGTATATGTTAGTGGTTATACATGCCACCAACATATTCATGGATGCCAAAATTGCCACAATCCTCAGTACATCCACCATCCTTGTCATCAACATCAGATCATCATCATCATCATCAACAGTGACAGTCAACAACAGTGTTCATTAAAAAACGTAATTACAGCAGGCACAAAGGACTTCCTGAATCTCTCTGAGGATCACCTGGGCATAACAGCCGCATCCCAACAGAAAACGGCATAAAATAGGAGACATGCTAAAATGCTTTGATAGAATACATGCATGAATGACCTGCTGATATCGACCGGAGCTTCCTGGAAAAACAGCCTTGACTGAGCCCAGTCCAGCCCATTATCCACAAGGACACAGAGGTACTTGTTAGAGGAAACCACCACAATGACCTAGGGTCCTATCTTACGCCCAGCACAAAGTAGCACCGAGTGTGTCGCAAGTGTCTTTGTTATTTTAAGACCAACACAGTTGTCATTTTCCCATCCAGCTCCCATGTTGTTTAAATGGCAAATGAACTTGCACCCATCTGAGCCACCCTTGTCATGTTGGTCTTAAAATGAATCAATAATATGCTCCTTAGTCTTATTTATATTTAAAATTAGGTGGTTTTCATCACACTATTTGATAAAAACCATCCACATCCTGTTGGAGGTTATCAAACGAGAACAGTCATAAAAACATTAAATCCACTTTAAATGCTGTTGTAAGGAATGTAAATAAACTGAGTATAAAGTGTTTCACAATCATCTTTAAATGGAGAGGAAGCTCTGACAACACTGATGAATACACATGTTGAGAGTCTGTATGTCTGTATGTTTTAATATGGATAACTTCTTTGTCAGAAACACCTTTCTGTCAGGTTTAAGTTGATACCTTTCACTGTTCAAACGTATCGGTGGATCTATGGACCAGTCACTCCTCATGGACACACAGCTGGGGGCAGGAGAGGCCGGTCTCTGCTGATGGATCCTGAAACAACAAAAGACAAATTAAAGACAGTTTAAACCTGAAAAATGTTGAATTTTGACCAGAATGTCACTTGTTGAAACCTAAGAACCAGACAGATCATCTGTAAGAGAACAATGGAGGAGAGGTGTTTTCTAATTCACTCAGATTCAAAGTGTTGTCAGTTTCAGTCTCATCTCTCCCCCCTTACTGCTAGGGCTCAGGGCAGCTACTTCTTCTTCCTCTCATGTTGGACTGAGGGCAGACTGGACGCTACAGTGACTCACTATCGCCCCTGTGGTACAAAGTGGTATTACGAGACAGTACAGGCCAGACAGGGCTGGAGCTAGCTGGTTAGCATGCTAACTTCAGAAGATATCTCTGTAACACAATACATATAGGTCTATGACATTACATCAAAACTGATTTCTTCACACTCTGTTGATAAATTTAGTTAATTTCAGAATGTTTAAAACTATAATTCTGACATATTCTTAAAAAAATAAGTAGCCTAAGTTATAAGAACTTAATTTTTTGCATTTCTTAGCCCTGAGGTAATGTTTGAAATAATCTGTGTGGCATAAAAATGCCATCTTAAAGAGGTTAAGTTAAAAAAAAGAGCCTATCCTTAAAGAATAACCGTTGGGCCCCTGGCACCTTCGTGCTCGGGCCCTAATGATATAGCTACTCTGGATGGCATTACCCTGGCCTCCAGCTCCACTGTAAGGAATCTGGAGTTATCTTTGATCAGGATATGTCCTCTAACTCCCACATAAATCAAATCTCAAGGACTGCCTTTTTTCACTTATGTAATATTGTAAAAATCAGGCACATCCTGTCCCAAAAAGATGCAGAAAAACTAGTCCACACAATTGTTACTTCTAGGCTGGATTATTGCAATTCCTTATTATCAGGCTGCTCTAACAAGTCTCTAAAGACTCTCCAGCTGGTCCAGAATGCAGCTGCATGTGTTCTGACTAAAACTAGAAAAAGAGACCACATTTCTCCCATTTTAGCTTTGCTACATTGGCTTCCTGTAAAATCCAGAATTGAATTTAAAATCCTTCTCCTCACCTACAAAGCCCTTAATGGTCAGACACCATCATATCTTAAAGAGCTCATAGTACCGTATTACCCCACTAGAACACTGCGCTCCCAGTATGCAGCTTACTGGTGGTTCCTACTGTCTTCAAAAGTAGAATGGGAGGCAGAGCCTTCAGCTATCAGGCTCCTCTTCTATGGAACCATCTTCCAGATTCAGTCCGGGGTGCAGACACCCTCTCTATGTTTAAGAGTAGACTTAAAACTTTCCTTTTTGATAAAGCTTATAGTTAGGACCAACCAGGCTCGCCTTGGATCAGCCCTTAGTTATGCTGCTATAGGCCTAGACTGCTGGGGGACTTCCCATGATGCACTGAGCTCCTCTCTCCTCCTCCTCCTCTCCATCTGTATGTATTCATGTACCATTAATGCATGTTACTAACTTGGCTTCTTCCTCAGAGTTTTGTGTTTTCTCGTCTCGCAGGAAACCTTCAGCTACAGACCGACTGCTGTCCAGCTTGATGCCCACTGCTGCTGCTATTATTATTATTATTATTAGTTATTATTAGGCATATTTCTATTATTATTATTGTTGTTGTTGTTATTAGCCCGGTTCTGCTTGAGGTTTCTTCCCGTGTAACTGAAGTTTTTTGCTTGTTGATGTCACCAAGTGCTGCTCATGGGGGAATGTTGAGTCTCTGTAAATTAAAGAGTTCAGTCTAGACCTGCTCTATGTGAAAAGTGCCCTTGGTGCTATATAAATAAAATTGACTTGGCTTGACTAATATTTCTCTAACATTGTCCTCTTGCTGTTAAACTGCTAAAGTCAACATGAAAAAATTAAAAACATGTGCAGTGGAAACATACTTGAACTGTGCCAGCATGACTCGACTACTCGTAGCTGATCATGGCCTGACTCAGTATGACGACCACACAATGGAAAAACACTACAATTCTACAAAACACCTGTACTAACACTATCCCTCCCTCCAGGATCCTTGAAAGGGTAAACAGCTGGTCCACTGATCCAGAGTAGCATTTTAGTGTATGCAGTCTATAAAACTTGGTTTGTTAAATGGTTCAAATCCAGCCTTTGTTGTTTTTTTTAATGATATTTCATTTCATGTTAGAACATTCAATGTATTTTCTGTTTATCTGATACACAAACACAGAGGACGTGACGTAGCTAGGTGTGAAGGATCATGAATATTAATGATCAATAATAGATGTGTTTCATTATGTTTACTACCACCATGTAAACTCACTTTGGTCTGGGTTACAATATTTATATTATGTAGTGGTTTGCTGTAAATTTCAGATGCTTTGTGTGTTCATTGTTTTAAACTTGGTGTGATGGTGCTACTGGATGATTAGTTATGTAGCTTGCTACCGTCTCTCAATTTCCTGTCTCTCCAGTTACAGAGCGTATGAATGAATTGATTATATCATTTAGTAAGTTACATTATTTCTTGTTTCTGTCACAGATCTGGTAGTGCAACATGCTTCAAATGAGAACAAGAGGACGTCTCTGTAGTGTGGAGTTGTGTTTTAGAGTGTAGTTATCAATGAAAGCCTGTTTGTAAAGCACTGCCTACAGCCTGTTCAGAGTTACTTGTTAATGTTTTTGGTTGCTGTGTGTGTGTGTGTGTGCCTTGTTGTATTGTTACCTGTACCGTATAACGTGGCTGTGGCTCAATCAACAATAAATCATCTTCTGATTAGGAATAAACCTGCATCCTGTGTGTGAACTATCCATAGCTGAATATGCTGCTATGCTGCTTTGACATACAGCATGTTGGTATTTAAGTTTGTTGTCTGTTGTGTGTAAAATCTTCTAAAACTAATACAAAAATCATGAATGTTGTGCAGCATTTAATTTGACGTCATCATATAAACTTTCTCTCAGCACCCCCAACTCTGACTGACTTCTAGCATCCCCAAATCCAGGACCAGGACAGAACCCCCATCACTTCACCTCAATCTGAGTTTGAACGATCCGCCACCTTTCCAGCATCTAGCATAAACTTTCCAGAGAGACTGAGCAGTGTGATACCTCAATATTTTGATCAGATCCTCTGGACCCCCTTTTTTGTCAGCCAAGACAGCCCCACAATGTCCAGAAACTTCAGCATCTCAGAGTGTATCTCATCAACTCCCTGTTTTTAACTCCCCCTCAGTGACCTCCATCAGAGACATGGAGACATGTTCTCCTCATGCTCCTTCTGTGAGCACAGAATCTGCAGTGCTTCTGGTCTCCTGATACTGTCTGCTGCTTCAGCTTCCCCTCATCAGCAAATGTTCAAAAGAATAAAACAATACAGTGACATTATCTTGACTTACTCTCCATGTGTTTTGGAAAGAGGAGGTGGATCCATGGTCCTATTGTTCTCTACGGACACAGCTGGGATCAGGAGATTCTGGTCTCTGCTGCTGGATCCTGATACAAACACAACACTGATGAATTTACAAATATTCTCAAATTTGTGCCTAGTTTATAAGATTTTAAATGGTTTGTCCTCCTCCACTATGTGACTTTGTGTTCACTCGCTCAGTAAGTTCTATTAGATCCTCCAGAATATCCTCTATACAAGATTGGACCATTTCATCACACTGCATTTGGACAGTCAGCTTTCTCTGTGAAAACCACAACTCAGTGGAACGTCCTACCTGATGATATGAAGAACTGCAGTTCAATCAATACATTCAAGACCAAATTAAAAAATCTACTAAAGACCAATCAGGTGTGTGACCACTGAGTCTAAACTCCATCTATGGTCTTCTCAATAGTGCAGGTAGTCTTGCTTTTAATTTGACAAGTTTACATTATTAATTTCTGATTGACATTGTGGGTGTATGTGCTGTTGTGTGTAGCTTTGTATTTTGTATTTTGTAATCTGTGTGTGTTTTTTTTTTGCTTTGTACTGTTTGTTGTTTTTATGTCAGCAAGCACTAATGATCAGTTGCTGTCTGTCAGAGTCTGATTGATGACTATGGCACATCTGCTTTTCTATATTTTACAACAAATATATATTTTTTAATATATTTGTTGTCGTAAATGTTAATATTGTTTAGCATATTTGTATTTATATTTTTGTGTGGGATTATGTGAGTTTTTGTGATTATTTCAGACACTGATAATGTGTTTTATCTTGATTATGTATCATGTCCTGCCATCAATTGTTCATATAATGACGTCAGCATGATGCAACTAATTTGGTGTCTATATAAACTTTACTCTTTGTCATGTTTGTTAATTGCTTTTTACAGTCAAACACAATTTTTGGGAGCTAAGTTTGCTTTACTCTAAAGAATCCATATACAATTTAAATTCTATCAAGAAGTTATTTAAGTTTGGGAAAGGTAATGAGTGCTGGTTAACAGTAAGAATTTATGATCAAACTTTACACTTGTTTTTTACTTTTGTATCATTAAACATTAATTTTAAGTCAACTGACAAAAATTTCAGACATTCAGCTTAAAGACCAATCCACATTGAGTCTGATCCTGTGGATAGTCTATTGCAGGAATTAATAATAATATTAACAACAAATAGAAATAAAACATTAAACTATTTTCAATAATAATTTCCTACCTGTTGTATGATGACAAGTCAGTTATTGACGCTCCCTAAAAACTCCCTCTGATTGGTTGAAGGAGTCAGATAACCAACTTCAGACTGACTTCAGCACAGAGAAACACATCTACAACAATATAAAACATGAAAACATAAAAGTTGTTGATGGATCATCATTAACATTGAAAAGCAACACATTCACACATTACTATATGTCACCATCATCTCTCCTGCTGTTGGAGCAGTTATTGATCCTGAACACAAACTGTTAACAGATCTGATCTGAAGACAAACACAAGATATTCACACAAACACTTTCAACAACCGAGCGACTCATTAAACTAACAGTGAGAGCAGAGAGGAGTCATTAAACACTGAAAACTGTCAGTTATGACCTTACCGTACGGAGAAGAATATCTGCGACACGACAGTGAAGAAAACAAAAGTTAAATAGTTCAAACACCCAAACAGAGAGGAAGGAAGGGGAGGGGGGGAGTCACAATCACATTCAGCCATCACACATCCTGCTGCTGCATGTTGATCATAAGGTCAGATAAAAGTCATACTAACAATTCCCCCTTTTTTTTCTTTTCCTTTTTTTTTTTCTTTTCATAAGGGTATTATGAAATTAACATATATAACCATAACTGTAGCATCTTACATACACATGCTAGAAAATACACATAGTACATGTAAAATCTTCACTTCCATCTTGTCCTCAAATCTTCATGTTACAATGCTGTTTGCAGAATACATCAGTGTTTATTATCCTCTGTTATGTTAGACTACACCTGCTTCACTCTCCCTCACTTCTAATAGTGACCTGGCTACCATTGTGTCCTTGCTACAACTTTTCACTGGCATCAGGGACGAGGCCCCTATTGGTTCTCCGACCCCCCTTTAACCAGACTTCACCAAATCACTGACAAGCAAGTGAGAATGCTCCCATGTGCGTCTCTTCATACACAGAGTTCCCATCGTATCTCATTATCCCCATCTTCTCCACATTTTCTGACTATTACAATATGTCTCTCAGTCCTCAGTCCACGTTGTTCATTGGATCTTCAGACAATTCGGATGAAACAGACGTCGAGTCGTCGTCTTCATTCGTCTTCGGTGGAGCGTAGATGTAGGTGTTTCTGATTGGATTCTGGACCAGTATAGTCTTGGGAACAGAAGAAACTGATTTCATGATTAGGGCACGGAAAATTGGGAAACAACAACCCATCATTATGGCTACTATCACCACAATGCCTATAATAGGGGCACATAATCCTACCAGCCAAGTTAAAACAGAATTTCCCCCAAAATACCTTGTGATGTTTTCCCATAACTTGTTTCCTCTGTAACCCATTTCCACTCGTGCATTCCTATTGACTGTAACAATGCTTTCCTGGATATCTCTCAAATTCTTAATCGCAATCGACAAATTGCCACTTCCTTCCGAATCCGAGGGCAAATACGTGCAGCATCCTTCACCCACGATAGCACAGACGCTGCCGTTGACTGCGGTTAAAGCGTCTAATGCTACACGATTGTCATTAGCAAATCGCTTAATCAGGTCCAATTCACTACTGATAGACTTAAGCGCTAAGGATGTAGAATTAGCCATTAATGCGAAATCATGTCGTGTCAATGCTATAAGATAATGATTATTGTACTGCAATTCAGTATTCCAAAATATAGATGCGAACACCATTTGAGAATGAGTGTAAATTTGGTACCCATCATCCAATGCATAATATTGTTCTGCCAAACGTTGAGGATCAGTGTCCCTCAAATGTATGTATCCTTTTACTTCTCTGGCTTCTCTTTTGGCTCTAGATGAAGTCACATTATTTCTAATATACTCTACGGGCTCCACTACATAAGTTACATAATGTAGTATGCAAATTCCACATCTTCCTTTGAATCAAGGTGGAAGACTGTCCAAAACATATTCTCCACAGCACCAATAAAATCCTTCAATCACTGGTACACCCATAAATGCCAACTGTGCATAATTGTTCCCTTTGTCAATGATGTATCTACATTTATCAACCTGCACAAATTGTATGTTGGCTCTTCATGATTGAGTTGCAAAGCCTGTGTCATATTCTTATTCTTTTCAAACAACCCAATGGCGTCTAACTCCCTTATTTTCTTTAACAGTTCTTGTGGAGTTAAAGAGTAAACATCTGGTGCGGCGATTTTTAGAGTGTAAGAAGAATTTGGATCTAATCCATTTAGAAACATAGCAGTGAAAAAAGGATCTTTGTCCTCCTTTATTTCTAATTTGGCCTGTTCTTTCCAGCACTTTTGAAATCTCGCTGCATATTCAAACATTGGTTCATTACATTTACGTTTGCAGTTCAAAACTTGCGTGATATCTCTCTCTTGCGCAGCATTTTTTTTTGAAGAAAATCAGCCATTTCTCTAATGTGCTCTTCTTTATACCTTTTGTCTAACCATGGATATTTTTTCTCTAGTCGAGTTTCATGTTCAAGAGGACCATCATCATCAAAACTTAATGTTTCACATGCTTCTATCAATTTGTCTACACTGATATTTGGCATTAAAGTTGTCAATATATAGCGAACATCTCTCCCTGACATCGCGCTATGCATTAAAGCAGTTGTCAACCAGTTCAGAAAGGCTGTGGGATTTATCAGTGGTTTAGGGGCGTCCCGTGTGATTTGTGATATTTCACTCAGCGTCAAAGGTTTGTCTAAAACTCCATCATCAAACGTGACTAGTGGAAGCGCAACATTCATAGTTTCTCCGTCCGCTGATTGTTTCTCTTGCTCCTCTTGATATTGTATGTATGTCATTATGAGGTCATGAAGAATTTCCGCATCTTTATCCGTAATACTGTTAATTACCGCTTTAGTATATTTAAGGTCTTTAAATCTCTCTACATCTAATGTGAAACCCTGTTCTCGCTCATAGCGTTTCAACACTCTTTTGAAACTGTCAATCATGCATTTAGATACTTCATTGATCTCTATCTCTTGCCCGTTCTTCAGTATGGCAAAACACTTTTTCGGATTCGGATTAGGTACGGCAGTATTATCCATTATGTATGCTCGTATGAAGTCTAATTTACTCTTGTCAAAACTACCATCCCTGGGAAATTTATTATCTGTCCACTCAGAGATGTCTGTTAAGAATGGTTCAACGTAGTAAAATCCTATTTTAGTTTGCATCCACTCTCTAGGTGACATCTGATTTATTGTTTTAGCTTTAACTTCTTTAAGGTAAGGGTTCGTCTTTAACAATTTCTTCATTGCTTTCCTTTCCTTTCTTGGTAGATCATGTTCTGTTTTGTTTTTTATCTCAATCTCCTCTTTACACATTTTACTGGATTGTGACCCGATGATTAAATATTGTTAGTATATAATACACCAAAACATGCAGCGTCTCTGAAATAAGAACTTTCTTATGTCTCTTCCACTCTCTTTTTTTTTTTTGTGTGGGCTGATGTAACGATCAACTGTATGTCAGAAGGCACTCAACCACTATATAATCAACAACCCAATAACCTTTATTTACAAACAGCGCAAGGCGCTAGACAGCCCTTGCCTGTGACACTCGTCCAGACCCACTTTCTCTCTCAAAGTGCTCTAACAGTGTCTCTGTCGGGACGGAGCGCTCTATAGCCTCTCCTCTGCACCCCTGCCCAGACCCGCTTTTCTCTCTTTTTTTGAAAAGCGCTCTGACAGTGTGACTTATACTGTGTGTCCACTCCGGAGATTTCTCTTTTCTCTCTTTTTTTTCTATGTGTCTGACCTCTCTTTGTCAGAACACCAAGGCACGTGCTCATAAGGCACACACAGTCCGACTCCAATGATAAACCATATGTTAAGTACCCCTGACAACAGTTGCTCAAAACCAATCAACAATCACTATGAGAAGTGGTTCCAATAACCATACCAATCAATTAATAATTTGATTCAGTCCCACATAGCCAATAGAACAACATCACACCACATCATCCAAAAACCAGGTACTTCGCAGTGAGCAGTCAGGTAAGCAGTGAAATTTAGAATATCACAAACATCTGCTTACCTGCGTCACCGACTGTTCGTGACGCCAAATGAAAGGAAGGATGTGTGATGATATCGTTCAAAGGAAGAGCTGGCGAAGTTCTTATTTTGAAGACGTTTATTAGACGATGGCCATCGGGTCCATTCCATATACAAAGATGGTCTGGGCACCGTATCGCTGTCGGTGCATAGCTTATATAGGGTTACACATCTGTATCTTATCACATGAATAACATAGGTTCTCCATGGGCATTAATTCAGTTGGGAGCCATCCATCAAGTGATTGACAGCTACCTCACAACATATTATGTATCATAACATACCACATCTGGAACGGCTCCAATCTTGACCCTGGACCCATTGTTTGTATCTAAAAGCTCCCCTAGAAGGGCTATACCATATTACCTAAGGTGACATGCAGACTATGGAATGTTTATGTCACATGTCCAACACCCAAAATCAGTAAAGTACATAGGGTCAAATAAAAGTCATACTAACACACATAGAAATCTGCATAACTATGATTTGTCTTTCCACTGGCTCAGACAAAAATACAACAAAATAAACTAACTGTTTTAACTATAAACACTCAACTGTCTCATTTTACAAAGCAAATAACTAAATTTAGAATAGTCACAGCACAGAGTAATTTGGAACGGGTTTTGAACACAAACAAACACTAAACCTAACTGAAGAACACTATTTGTAACATGTATGATATATAAAAGAAATACATCAAATGATCACCTACTATTCAATTTTCTCTCACAGTTTCTGAAGAGTGGTTTTAAAGCTCAAAGTTAGCGGCTCCAGCCATCGCCATCTTGGCAGTGCCTGACTGCGCCCAACTCCTGGCTAATCCAAAGAGGCAAAGAGGTAGGGCTGAGGCGGGCCAAATGAAGCCTTGTTGCTGAAACAAGCTACCCAGCGGCTAGTGACCTGTCACTCAAAGCAGACATGTCTTTAATTATGCATAGCTTTACTGCTTTATAAAATGTAAGCGGGCAAGTTATAAAAAAATTGACCCCCTGTACAGTTGTCATCAATGGGGAAATTAGCTATAGAGACCAAAACCACTGTTATTTGTACCAGGCTGTAAACATGTTTATTTCTACTGTAAAGTTGGACATTTTAACATGGGGATCTATGGGGATTGGCTCGCTTTTGGAGCCTTAAGTGGCCATTCAAGGAACTGCAGTTTTTGGCACTTCTACATTGGCTTAATTTTTCAGCCCTGGAGGTTGCTGCTTGAGGTGTTGTGAAAGAGCTGGGTCTTTTGTCTTTTCCTAAAGATTTAGAGGGTCTCTGTGGATCGAATAGAGTTTGGTAACTCGTTCCACCATCAGGGAACTACAAAAGAGAAGAGTCTGGCTTGTGACTTAGGGCCCCGTTGTGGTACCGGGCATCTTTCATTAGCAGAGCGTTGTGACTGACAGGGAGTGTACACCTGAATGAGGGAATTCAGGTACGTGGAAGCCATTTTAGTTGCTGTTTTGGGTTTTGAATTTGATGCGGGCAGCAACTGGGAGCCAGTAGAGGGATATGAACAGTGGGGTGATATGTGCTGTTTTGTGCTGGTTGAAGACCAGACGCGCCACTGCGTTCTGGATCATCTGCATAAGTTTGAACGTATATGCAGGAAGGCTCGCCAATAAGGAGTTGCGCTAGTCAATGCATGATATTAAAAGAGCCTGTGCCAGGAGTTGTGCTGCATGCTCAGACAGGTAGGGTCTGATCTTTCTAATGTTATACAGGGCAAATCGACGACCAAGCAATTGAGGCCATGTGAACCTTAAAGGTTAGTTGAATCATTACACCCAAGTTTCGGGCAGACTTTGTGGGCATGAATTGGGTTCATTTGAGCTGGATGCTGATATTTTGTTGTATAAAAGGATTTGCTGGGATGACAAGGAGTCTGAGAGAGGTTGAGTTGAAGGTAGCATTCTTTCATCCATGCTGGTATATCAGCAAGACTCTGTGTTCTTCCAGCATGAATGACAGGAAGAGGTGGAGACCTGTGTGAGGTCAAATGAGGACAGAAGGGACAGGAAGTCAGCTGCTTGGGTTATGTCAGTATGGATATTCATGTCTCCCATGACAATCAGTGGTGTGTCATAATCAGAAATGGCTGAGAGTAACATGTCAAGTTCTACAACAGAGCTCCCCAGTTGACACCCTGGTGGGTGGTATATGACAACCACAACCAGCTTAATAGGAGCAGTAACCCTGATTGCGTGGCATTCAAAGAGGGAGTTGTTGCTTAGTGGAGAAAGCTGGATCCCTGTACTGCCTCAGAGCCAAACAGGATGGGGTGTGTGTTGACAGAGAGTGCTGCTGATATGGCAGTATTTCCTGGACAGATCCAGGTTTCAGTCAGGCCAAGTGCTTGGGTAAACTCTGTTTTGTTCACAGCCAATTGGCAATGCCATAGGCCAACAGTAAAGGAGGATTGAGTAGAAGAGGCTAGAAGACTGAAAAGAGGTAGTATCAGAGGAGTTTATGGGAAAGTTAAATGGGGATTATGGGCTTTTGGCACTCTAATCTCTTTCTTATTAGTGTTAGTAGTGATAAAGCCATTCGTGAAGCTGATAGGAAAATGTTTTAAATTGCTCCTATTGAGTATATGGTGGGTAATTAAATTAATTTCATTTAATTAAAATTAAATGAATTCTGAAATCCATCAGATGGACCTTCTGCCAACTGTTCAGGTGCAAGACAGCAGCAAGATGAGGCAAGAAGGAGGGATTGAGGCATGTGGTAGAAATGTGCCAGTTAGCAAAAAACAGAAGTTGAAGCTATCAGTTACAAAAGACCGTACCGATGTGGAGAAGTTGAACTAACTGTCAAAGCACATCCTGCCTCTGCATAGCATTCTCTACAATCTACATAGTAATAGACTGCACCAATTAGCTAATACCCCCACCTCAGAGGACGGCCCCAAATTTAGATGAAAAAGAGGCACCCCTGGAACCATTTCACAGTGTCCCCTGACAACAAATAAGCAAGAAGAGATGGCAGCTGACAAGATGACCAACCTCTCTGTCGAATTGCATTGATTACAGTCATTCGACATGTGTGAATTGACTGACACAAGTAAAGGAGACCAATTTAGCTCTTCCAGCTCTAACCAAAGCCCCCCCAGAACCTACTGCAGCCCCTGAAGAGAGAGAAGAGCCTCCCGGCCAAGCCCAGATCTCCTGGTCAACACCTACGGAGAGCATAATGAACATAACGGTGACTCAGTGGCTCCCTCCCCAGAGGAAAACCTGCATAGACCTGAATAATGGGAGCATCTGGCCCCCACTGAGCAACCTGAACTCTACATCGGACTGATGGAACTGATGACGAAACTTGAAGAAAACAGTACACCCCCTATTCAGCTCGCCCACCCCATGCAAATGTCTCACCTGCAGCTGTACGATCGTTATGGACAGAAACTCAGTGACAGACAACTCTTAGGTCAGCATGGTTGGGCAAACATTTGCTATTCCAAACTAGGCTGTGTGCCAGCTCACCTGCCATATGACCACCTTGGCAACCAGTATTGGGAGTTTAAGGCTGCCAGTGTTGTAGACTTTGGTATTTGTCTCTGCCCCCACATGCTGGCTACTGGAAGCCCGAAAATGGTAGCCTTTGAGGTAACATGCTACAAGCACCCTGCTGGAGGTTGGTGTGAGGTCCAGTCTTGAAATATGACCATGATCTGCACACTCTCCCTTGTCTCACATCCTACCCAGACCCCACCTAAACCTGCACCCTTTATGCCAACCCTTTGTCTACCTGCACCCCTGTGACATTCCCTCAAATATTTTACCTTTCTCTTCCTACCCCGATTATGAGACTACCTTGTTTGGTTATTGGTCCTGGTTTCTGGGTGGTGCCCTGTATTTGTTAATTCATATTAATAATTCTATTAATTGTCATAATTAGTTAATTATCTTTGATAATTGATCATTATTGCAAATAATCAACTGTGTTCCTCACAGATCCAACAGTTGGTCCCAAACGCACTACTGCCCATCCCAACAACTCCAACCTGTGTGGATGTATGATGTACCTCAAAGGATATCAGAAGCAGCATGTTAGAAAATCAGGTGTAACGTAGTTGACACTAGGCCTAAACGCACTGCAAGCGTCAAATTTGAAATTCCAGCACCACAGAACCAACACAAATTTGTCATTTTGTCCTTGTATTAACCGCTAGTTGGATGTAATGAATTAATGAAAAGGAGAAATGCAGAGGAGGAAAATGAAACAAACTAAGAGCGTCTGTGTCCACAGTAAATCATTTGTTAACTGTTGATGGTTATTTATTTGTGCGTTAAAACATGACTGCCGTGACATAATCAGAATATAACGTTTTATTTCTCTCATTCAGAGGTTTTGTTCTCACTACTGCTTGCTCTCCTTGCTCGACCACCACTGCGCTGTCTCTCTCTCGCTCGCTCACCGGTGCTCAGCTGACTTGCGCTCTCTCTCTTTTTTGGCTGCAGAGAAAACAGCTTTGGGCGCTGGGTCCTCATTTGACGCTCCGAAAATCGGAACAAGGTTGGAGTAGGCGCGTCAAGGCAGTTTGACGCGCGTCAGATGCTTCCAGTGCGTTTAGGCATTAAATGACGGAGTTGACTGGACATAATTATGAACCAACAGTGCAGTTTATTTCAAGGCAGAAGTGCTATTCAACACAATACATTTTACATTTACTTAAAACAAACATTGTAAAGGAACAAGCTTTTATACAGTGTGAATAAAACGTTCCTATTGAACAGTTTATGTAGAAAAGATGTTCTTTTTAATATGTTCAGATACATGTTGTTCAACAGACATCTATGTATCTAATATTACATTTATGTAAAGGATAATCTAATCTAATCAAGAAAACTGACTAAAGTAGATTTAAGACCACAGCAACTAAGACAATGATCCTTCAATGCATACCCAGAGCTAAGCAAGAAGAATTTACCAGCTTGAACTGGGATGATGTTCTGTCCTCTGATGATCTGGACTATGGCTGTGATACTTTTACTCACACAATCAACTCTGTGAGGGAAAGATTTAATGTGAGGATACAGATACAATCTGGAGACCGCCTTGAAGCCAGTAACTACAGACCAATAAGTATACTGCCAGTACTCTCAAAGGTTGCTGAGAAAGTTGTCATTAAACAACTGACAACATTTCTTAATACAAGCAGTTTTGGTCTACATTGTATGCAGTTTGGCTTTAGAGCAAATCATCACACTGAAACTGCTACCTTGCACTTAATAGAACAAATTAAATCAAGACTTGATAAAGGAGGAGTAGTTGCTGCTGTATTTTTAGATCTGTGTAAAGCATTCGACACAGTCAATCATGATGTTTTAATACCGAAACTCTCTAAATTTAACTTCTCCTCTAGAGCACTGGCATGGATGTCTTCATATTTATCTAATAGGAGACAATGTGTTAAAGTTGGTGACACACTGTCCAGTAACATGAAGTGCACAATGGGTGTTCCACAAGGGTCAGTGTTAGGTCCCCTATTATTTAGCCTATATATTAATGATCTCCCTCAACAGTGTCATGATGCAGAACTACAAATGTATGCAGATGACACCATTGTGTACACACAAGCAAAAACAGCTGAGTTAGCTGCTGCTAAGCTAACAATTGCATTAGAAAGGATCACACATTGGCTTGATCAATCATGTCTGAGTCTAAATGTAAACAAGACAAAAGGTATGTTTTTCTCTAAGACTATGGTGCAACCTCCTAACGCTGATATTCTCATCAAAGGTGAAAAAACTGACATAGTTACTGATTTTAAATATCTTGGTGTGACACTGGATCCAAATTTGAACTTTAAGAAACATGTTAAAAAAACAGTTAAAATCATAAAGTACAACTTAGCAAATTTTAGATATATTAGAAACTGTCTCTCTTTGGATGCAGCCAAGATATTTATGCAGCTATGATTCTTTCCTATATGTCTTATTGATCACATGTTGGGGGCAGGCTGGAGAAACAGCCATAAAACCTCTTGAGTCCTTAAACAAACAAACTCTAAAC
The DNA here is from genome assembly GCF_914725855.1 of Thunnus albacares. Classification (NCBI taxonomy): domain Eukaryota; kingdom Metazoa; phylum Chordata; class Actinopteri; order Scombriformes; family Scombridae; genus Thunnus; species Thunnus albacares. Next base: position 1,360,129 of record NC_058123.1, read on the forward strand.
ACTCTGGACAAAAAGCCAATGCAATTCCATCACTGTAGGGTTCTGAAGAAATACAATTTACTGAGCTTTGACAATTTTAGATTATTCTCAAATTTGTGCCTAGTTTATAAAATTTTAAATGGTTTGTCCTCCTCCACTGTGTGACTTTGTGTTCACTCGCTCAGTAAGTTCTATTAGATCCTCCAGAATATCCTCTATACATGATTGGACCATTTCATCACACTGCATCTGGACAGCCAGCTTTCTCTGTGAAGCCACAACTCAGTGAACGTCCTACCTGATTATATGAAGAACTGCAGTTCAATCAATACATTCAAGGCCAAATTAAAAAATCTACTAAAGATCAATCAGCTGTGTGACCACTGAGTCTAAACTCCATCTATGGTCTTCTCATTAGTGCAGGTAGTCTTGCTTTTAATTTGACAAGTTTACATTATTAATTTCTAATTGACATTGTGGGTGTATGTGATGTGTTGTTGTGTGTAGCTTTGTATTTTGCATTTTGTATTCTGTGTATTTTTTTTTTGCTTTGTACTGTTTGTTGTTGTGCTGTTGTATGTTTTGATTGTGGGGGACTAAAGATGTAAATTAGCTTTGAGCTAAGTCCAGTGTATCTTTAACGTTTAAAACTGCACACTGTCCCAATCAATAAATCAAATCAAACAAGTTGATTTAATATGTCATATTGTAAATTTGTAATGGTGCAACAGGTTAGGGTTATTTGTAGGATGAGATTTTGTTACAATATATCAAACTGTATTTCAATGCAGCGCTGCTTCCTGCTCTGTTAAAACAAGAAGTTACTGTTAAAAATAAAAACCACAGCAGATGTTGATGTTTGGTTTCAGCAGCACAATGAATTCTGGTATTCAGACAAAATAACAAACTATAAAACTATCAAATGTTATTTATTTACACACATTTAGATTACATTATAATTAAATATATCTTTGTGCCACGAGTTCAGCAAAAGTACCAATACATCAATGTAAGAATACTCCTTTATATCAGATGACAGCAGTACATCTGGGTACTTTCCCATTGTGTCGCACTCCCACCCCTTTTCTGGTAAAAGCAGCTTCTCTAATTTGACTGCTGGTAAATTCAGATTCTGAGGTCTTTGCCAATTTAAAAGCATAAAATAAGAACACTGTATTACTTTTTAGCCATTAGGAGCCTAAATACTGTGATCAGTCAGGCAAACAATCATGTTATGTCAGAAAAAATAAAGAAACAGGGGTTGATGAGTGTCCTTTCTTTTTATGTCAGCAAGCACATGTTTAATGATCATGTCGCTGTTAATCACAGTCTGATTGATGTCGATAGCACATCTGGTTTTCCACAGTTTAACCTGTTTAACACACTCTACTGATGATCATCTGGAACAATTTCTTTTTGTTTGGAAGGAATCTTTTCTTCCAGAAGACAATACATAACGGAGTAGTTTAAATTAAAAACCAGTCCAAGGCCTTGTAGTATAGACCAGACCTCCTGATCATTACAATAAATCATAGGAAACTCTTTTGTTGTTACATAACAACTCCAATAAGCCACCGAACATCTCTACTACTCTCTGAGAGATTATTATTATTTAAATGTTTTTATCATCTCAGTGCCTGTGTTATCAGTAAAGTTTTTATATTCAATGAGCCCACCATATTTAAAATCAATAATCTCTGTAAAAATCATTTTACTTGGTAAACCATTCCAGTCTATCTGTAAATGTTGGTGCTGTGTAATAAAAGCTGCATATATGAGGACCATGTCTGGCTCCTCTTTCTCCACATGGAGGGATCTCAAACCCAGAGAGCATTTCTGGAGACGGCGGCAGAAACATTTTTAACAAAATCTATTTTTAATCTGGTACCAAACTCTATAGTGCTCAGCCCCCCATATTCCTTACTTTTATATGCTGCCAAAAAAAAAATAAGTGAACACTTAAATCTCACATCAGATCTTGATGAACAAATTGATGAACAAAGCTGAAAATCTTTACTGATGTACTTTGTTTAAACTGTTGAGAACAAAATGACGTAACAACAGTCAGTGGAAACCAAAACCATCAGCCCACTGAGGGCTGGATTCAAAATCACACCGAAAATCAAAAGAGAAAAATTGAAATCACAGGCTGATCCAACTTGTATGAATTTTATTACAGCAACTCATAATGTGACTCAGTAGTGTGAATGGTCCTCTGTGTGCCTGTATGCACAACATCTGGGCATGCTCCTGATAAGTCGAATGGTGTCTTGGGGGATCTCCTCCCAGACCTGGATCAGGGCGTCAGTGAGCTCCTAGACAGTCTGTGGCGGTACTTGGCAGCAGGGCTGCTGCTAACCATCTGAAGACCATAAGCATAATTGGTCATGGGGGTCCAGTTTTCTCTTCTTCTGTTTTTCAGCTTTTTTTCAGAGATTCATGTTGCCTCTTACTTGCCATTATGCCTCATTCAGAGGCGGAGCTAGACTCTCAGCACAGAGGGGGCAAAGCATTCTCAAGGGGCCTTTCTAAAACAGTCATTCACAACTGTAAAATAGCTGATATATGCTATCTATAATCATAAACTGTTATTGAGCCATGCAAGTCTATATCTCAGGAAACATACAGCGAAGCCACTTTGAGACAAACTTGTTCTGAAGAACAAAAAAGAAAACAGGTTGCCAGCCGTGTTCAAATGTTTCAGCACTGAGGACAGCATGTGGTGCTCTACATACACCGACTGACCAACAGTTCAATAACATAAACATAAAATAGACACAGCGGTCTATTCAAATACAAAGAGGACAGTCTGCAACACCACAGGTAGTGACACAGACAGGAGCTGAGATGCAGTAAACATGGAGTTAAACCACACATTAATCTAACATTATGACTCATTTCACCATAACCAACTTTTAAGTTAATAAAGACTAATTATGGATGTTTAACTCACCAGTTGTTGTCCCTGCTTAGCCCATAAGAACCCGGACCCATTTCTCCTTCAGTATCAAAGATCTGTAATGTAACATATATGTAATAAAGATATTTCCCTAACTTGTTTTATATCAATTTGTTCAAGGAAATGTGGTCAGAACAGGTTAAATGTAATACAGGACGTCTTATTAAAGCATCAGAATTGTTAAATGGGTTGAAACCTTCCTTTAGTAACAAAAAACAAGCTTTTTAAAAGTAGCTACTTCTGTCACATTTGCTGACCAGGCACACCGCCATTTTGGAAGTGATGTCATGGTTACACAGATTCACACATTATCACATGACTGCAGCAGGATGTTCAGTAGATGTCACTGAGGGACTTCATGAGTTAAAATCAAGGATAAAGCTGTATAAGGAATTTTCCACAACATTGAAAGGGTTGGTGTGTCACCATGGGTTCTTATGGCTTAGACTGCTGTGGTTTAGTGTATTGTTAATCCATTTGTGTATTTCTCCATCCTCCATGGAATAAAGTAATCCAAACATTTTAACAAACTTTCTACATTTCACGGTCCCTTTTAAAACTTCATCCTCCTCTCCTTCATGGTGGCAAACCTGCCCACCACTTAGTCCTTATTAGTGTTTATGTCCCACTCAACACACAGCAAAGTGAGGTTGGATAGTTTGGCCTCATTCACACACGAACGCAAACAGAGCCTTGACGCCTTCTGAGACTTAATGAGTCTCAGAAGGCTGAAACTTTGACTGGCAAGTTTCATTCACCATGAACATAAAAAGACGCAAATATTTCATATTTTGGATAAAGTTTTCAGCGAAGTTAGTTATAAACTTTGATTCGCTGCTTCTGCGGTCTTCACTTCCCACAGATTCAACGAGCAGAAATACGGACAGTGCCACTGTGGCATTGCAACCCACACTGTGGTGGGAGGGGGGATTACACCCATAGTCATAAGAACTACCATAGAGAATGAATAGAAGAAGCTGAGAGAGTTAAGTTCTGGTATTCCTGCTGCACCCGCGGGGTCGAGCGCTACGTCCCCAGCGGGCCCCTACTGAGCGTGGGCCCTGGGGCGGTTGCCCCCTCTGCCCCCACGGTTGCTCCGCTTGTGGCCTCATTCAAAAACAGCTTGATAAAGCAGGTTAAAATGTCAAACTTCAGGCGAGAGGCAGATAGTAGGCTACAAGCGAACCAAAGCAAACTCTGAAGCGAACAGACGAGGGCTCTGAAGATTGTACCATTTCGAGGAAGGGGCGAGGGGGGGGGTGATTGAGTGATAGGGTACATGCAATGAAAAAAACAACAGCGGGCCTGTCCATAACTAATTTATATATTTTATCAATTTGTGCTAAAAAGTAATAATGTGATGATTATCATGACATTTTTATCAACCTTAATTTTGTAGGCCCCTGCTTGGTACTTGAGGCCCCACGCGCTCTGCGTACTCTGCGTATGCGGTGCTGCGGCACTGAGTCGAGGTATTAAAACGGTTAGCTGTCTGCCAGCTAGTTAACTGGTAAACCGAAAACGGAAATGATGTCGGGATTTCTCTCTTGTTCAGATGTTGATATAACAGGCTCATTCAGTCAATGGATATGAGCTCCTGCACAATCACCACATAATGCATAATGGTTAGATTCTTTTTAAATTATTTCTTTATTTTAGAGAACACGTGTACAATAACAGCATGTACACAAACAACTGTCCATACCAGGTGCACAAAGACAAAATTATAAAATATATTTTGAAAAAGTAATACAAATTCAAAATAATGTATCATCAGTCAATAAGAAATTTATCCATTATAATTATATTAACACAATTAGTTTTAATTGTCTTCTTATTCTTAAGGACTCTTATTGTGGAGCCATATTGCTGCGTTCTTGAAGTCCTCTCATCTCTTCTTGTGATAAAATTAACTGCACAAAAAATAATATCTTTTCCCGTCTCATTGCCCTCAAAACATATAAAAATGTCTTTTATCCTTAAATTGAATTGTTTGCTGAGTTTCCTTCTTATGTAATACTAAACATCCACCTAAAATATTCTAGTGAACATACAGTGATAAAACAACTGACACATTGTTTCTTCTTCTAGTCCACAGAAACTTCAAAATATTCAATATTAATTCTAAATCTTTCTAATGTCTTTTCTGATGCAAAAGGAAACCTCTTTAACTTTTTTACTAAGACAAAATTTGTCCCCAACTAACCCTTTTCTGCCAATTAATTTCTACATAATTGTTAGTAATTGTTTACAATTAGTTAATCATTTTACTTTGAAAGTATTATTTAATCTTACAAAACGTAGTACCTCCAGACCACCATTTATTTTTATGTTGCATAAGATGTCATTTCTTAATAATCACATTTGTTCCTCCAAATTAAATTAAATTAAATTTATCTTTGTTTTGTATATTTCAGGAGGTTTTCCAATGTTAAGGACACACAGACAGATCTGGATGTTTCTTCAGCTTTAGACAGAAAAACTCTTCCCGGCTCGCTCTGACGTCACGCACGAGCAACGATAACCTGACGAGATTGAGGTGGCTAATGAGAAGGAATCTCTGATTTCTATAAAATGGTTCATTTCACTATCAGAATCTGATCCATTCAGTTCAATAACATTTGGAAAGTCTAGAAGAGCCGCACGATTGAATTATTTTATCCCCATTCAAGTTAGCAGAGGGTTTAACCAGAAGTAGCGGCTCAGACTCACCAAATATTCTGCCAATTAATTTCTACATGAAGCGAAGCCCAAAAGAATCTTCTTAGGGGCAGAGTTACAGCTTATATGTTATTCTTATTTATTCAAGCATTTATTCTTAATGTCAACTTCTCCAAGGAATATACCTCTATTGAATGGATTAATCATTGAAACCTTGATTACTGAACCTCTGAGAAGCTGCAGCACAGCCCTCAGCAGAGCATCAAAAACCACTGCATAACTGGTGACCTGAACTCAGAGAGGAATTCATTATTGTTAGTAACTTCCCATCAAAATTAACAAGTTGTTTAATCAATAAATACCATTGTCAACCCATTAGTGACTTATTTTATATTGAATGTTCTTGTTATTCCAAATATAGTAATTAGTTGGTGAAAAATGATGTTTGTAAATCAGTTTACAGGCCAGCAGCCACTGCAAGGATCAGGGCATGATGGGAGAATGGATGTCACCTGATCAAAGAGCTGATTGGTTCAGGTGTTTGATCAACGACATGACGTTTTATCTTCATTTTGGATTTCAGTTGTCTGATCTTCTACTAAGAATTCAGATGTGTTGATGACAACTTTTATCATCCAAAGAGACAGAAAACATTCAATAACCAAAAATTACAGACAGGCACAATATGAAGATTATATCATTATTTAATTATTGATGTGAAGCCCCAGCAGTCTGAATATTTGACAGATAAATGATATAATGTCTATTTCTGCTTTTAACAAACACACTTTTACCTGCATAAACTCAACTATTCATTCATTTAAAGTAAATAAACATCTGTGCAGGAGAGATAAGAAGATAAAAGCTGATACAAAGATCTCTCCTAAAAACTAAATTATGTAGAAAAAAATAATAATTTAATTTTATTAGAATTTCTTTCTTTCATCAATGAGATGTGAATGAGTTTGATTAGTGTGACATCAGCTGATTACAGTCGGCATGTTGACCAGCAGGTAGTGATCCGCTTGCTGCAACAGTTACATTTCTATGTAAAATAATTTAATAGTCTAATATTGGAGATTACAGAATAAATGTTGTTTTGATTATTGATTATAGGTCATTTAACAGTTTATATTCTATCATACAGATCAGCATTAAAACAATGTTAGTGATTGATCAGCTGAGCTTGAGTAGATTGATCTGATAACATTTTATTAAATCAGGATCAGATCTAACAGGATGTAAATATTTCTGTGACTTCCTGTAGATTCTTTGAAAGCTGCTGGAAACTGTCTGACTTGACTGCAGCTTTTTGTCACTTCCTGCTGCTGCTGCTGCCTGATCCCTCCACTTTACAAGAAAGGAGCAGTTCATCTGAAACAAGCCTACTGATCAGCTTTCCAATAAGGAGGCATGTCGGTCGGTAAAAGACGTGAAGGCTCTTGTGTATCTTCACTCATGGCTCCTCAGAGCAGGAATAAGAGCTTTGGGACAACCTGCAAGATGGCGGAGCAGAACGACTTCCAGTTCAAGTGAGGATCGAGGAACCTCAGGTTTTGTAATCCTCTACTGTGATTACAGATTACGATTATGTGTCTTTGAAAAAAAAACAAAAACATATATATTACGTCAACATCACACTTAATAGGATTAAAATGAAATAACGTTTGTGATTTTTAGACATTTATATGAACAGTGTAGAGCTTGTTGTCTACACAGCTGTCTGATGTTGTTCATCTTCATCACTGCATCTTTAACTGCTGTTAGTTTATCAAACATGTATCACAGCCCTGCTCTGGTTCCTTCATCCATTCGTTCTTTCATCTCCTCCAGCTTCTGGACCTTCTCTGTGTCTCCGATCTCCTTCGTCTTCTCAATCAGGAAGTCCAAGTGGACATGAGTGGACAGTGAATTATCATTCAGGGCGATCCGCTCTAGATGCTCCACATGTTGGTAGACCTCTGTAAGCAGCTGAATCTTCACTGATTTCAGTTTTTCCATCTCTGTTTCAAGATTTTCCAGAAGGCTCTTCTTCTCTTCACAATCTACCTTATTCTTTTCATACTTCTGTTTCACATCTTCAAAGGTCTTCTTAACTTTCTTGGTCTTGTCCACATATATCCACTTTTCTTTCACATGATCTTCTGCAGGACACTTCTCTGTACAAACAGTACAGCGACGATCTTTCATGACCTCACAGTGTTCAGGATACCAGGCCATTGTGCATCCAGGATGGTGACAGTTCTCTTTACAGATGCTACAGGTGACAGCTCCTCCATAAAAAAACAACCACATCCCTCCATCAATAGGCTCTTTCTTTTTGTAGACCTCATCAACTTCTACAGTGAACTCTTCATTCTTCTTCATCTCTTGTTCATGTTTCTTCAGAGCTTTTTCAGTCTGTTGGATCTCGTTCTGTTTTAGTTCAATCCGCTTGATTCTGTCTTGCAGGTTTTGGATGCAGGCTGTTATTCTGATGCGTGCATTCAACACTTCAACAGTTGTTATCAGCTGTTGATGTTTAGATTTTTCCAGGAAGTCTGTGAATCGTTTCATTCCTGTCTCTGTTACCCTCCATGCGTTCTCTAAAGCAACCTTTGTTTCCTCTGTTCTCGGTGTGGTCTGGCAGTTATTAAACAGAAAGTGAACGGGCTGATTCTTCTCATTTTTGGCACATTTAATGTTTGCAGCTTCAAGAGCTTTCAGAGCATCTTCAGGTGTTATTCCATTAGAGTTTGTGATGAGAGCGACAACGTTCTTCTCAATGTCTTTTCCAAACAGAGACGTCACTGAATCAAAGATGTACTTCTGTCGGTCACTCACTCGATTCTCAGTCGCCTTCATCACCAGACCCACTGCATCAATCTCATGAACTCCATCTACTGAACGAAACAAGTCCAATAATCTTTGACTGGTGATGTCATCTTGTTCAATCTCTCTGGTGTCTCTGTATCCAGGAGTATCGATGATGGTCAGAGAGAAGGGCAGAGTTTTATCTTCAAAACCAAAGATCTGGTACACGATCACATCTGATGTCTGACTCTCTGACTGACTTCTCTTCTCGTCTTCTACGATCTCAAACCAGATGTTGTCCTCAAACTTCACTCCCATGGTGTAGTTGACCAGAGCGTTGATCAGAGTAGATTTTCCTGTTCTTGTTTCACCTACAAGTAAGATGGTTTTGTTTTTCTTGTTCAGATTTTTCTCACCGACAGTTTTTCTTGTCAGAGTTTCAGTCTTCTCTTCCTTTGTTCTCAGCTGGTAGACATCAGGAGGTCCTGAAGAGATCAGAATACTTTTGGAGATGATTTCCTTATACTTTGTTGGTGTGTTATAAGTCCTGTAGAAAAAGCAGAGATTCAATTAACATGTTCCTTTCTCATCAAACTGACAAGTTAAATACATTTCTAATTATTTTTCACATATATACAATAGTATCTGGTTTCATGTGAGTCTTGTGCTCCAGAATGAATAATAGTACAGTGGAATATAAAAACTGCAGCTGTGACATCTGTGATTGTAGAATATGAATAAAATAAAGTCAAACCAAACAGCTGCATTTGGAGATTTTAGTCTAAATGTGAGCTCTGGTTTGACTGTGAGGACAGAGACTCAGATTACAGTCAATTAACAGGATCTTCTGCTGTGTAACATACCAACCCAGTCTCACATCAAAATGTTTAATACCTACGTTGGTCCACAGTGCAAAACGGATTAGTTTCACAATAACGGCTCTAAAATTGTGAGATCCCTACGTTTTTTTTGGCCTGTTCTTTTCTATTGGACTGGGTCCTCATCATGTGACTGTCAAGTTTCTGTCTGCAAAAACAAACAAAATGGCTGACATTTCTTTTATTCTCAGTGGAAAATGCAATATTTTAGGATAGTTTCAATATTAAAATGCGTTTTGATGATATTTCCAGCAAGAAATGTGCATTTTATTTTCATAATCTTTGTTCAGTGAATGTATGTGATGTTTAGTTTGTCAGTTATTATGAAGGTTGTTTCATGTCTCGCTAGAAACTGTAGAAATGCAACATCTACTGTTGCTATGGTGGTTGCTATGGACCCTGCTGCCACTGAAACCACGTATTTGCATGTTGTTTGAATCATTGTCTTTGTATTGTGTAGTTATCTGAGCTGTTATGTTATTTGTGTTATTTTATGTAGGCTATGTATGTTAGAGCAGAGAAATTAATTGAATTTGAAATCCAGAATTTGAAGCTGCGATTGGCTGACTGGAGTATCAGCTGCCAGAAATTATTTTCCTTCCTGTCAACGACTCAACGTTTTCTTTTAATGATATCTTTGACATTTGTTAACAAAAAAACACAAAAGTGTCCTTGATAACTCAACAATATGATGGTTAATGTTAAGACCATCAGTTGTAATTATTTCTCTTTCAATTCTGAGAAATTAAGGGTTTTTATCAGTTTTCAATTGCAGAAGCGGCTTCATTACCCATGAGCCTCCACGACCGTTACTATGGAGACAAACAAAGGTCACTTTGTGTTAAGCTACAAAACTTTTATTTACTATAATATCTGCTATTTACTTTTAATTACTGAATTTATTCCATACTGATTAAGATTTTTGTGTGCTGTTGGTTCATTGAGTCACCCCCCCCCCCCCACACACACACACACACACACACACACACACCCACACACACACCCACACACACACACACAAACACACACACACACACACACTTAGGGTTCTATCTTACGCCCGGCACAAAGCAGCGCCAAGCACAACACAAGTGTTTTTGTTAGTTTAAGACCGACATAGTTGTCATTTTCCCGTCCAGCACCCACGTTGTTAAAATAGCAAATACACTCGCGCCCATCAGAGTGCCCATGGGCGTGTTGGTCTTAAAATGAGGTGTAGTCAGGCTCATTGTTGGTGCATTTCTATCTTGAGGCAGCAGAGAGCGATTGTGCTATTGACCAACAAAAACCTGGTCTGAAGTCAATGACGCAGTGTTTCACTGTTATTTTAAGGCACATTTTCAAGATAATAATATGCATCTACATAGACGAGTACACAACATGCACTCTGCTTGTTACACACAGCAGCACACAAACATGCAAAAGATTACAAATAAAAGGATTACAATGTGAAAGATTATTATTGTGAACATCAACAGATTTTAGAAAATATACAGTACTATGCAAAAGTTTTAGGCACCCTAGATGTTTAGATTCTTATCCATTATGCAATACCATCAGGGAGGTCTCTGATCGGTGACCCAAGCATACAGCTAGAGTCATAAAGAACTATTTCAGCAACAAGAAGAATGATGAGTCCTGTAGCAGATGGTATAGTTTGGCCCCCACAGAGCCCTGATCTCAACAACATGGAGTCAATGTGGGATTAACATGAAGAAGCACCTGAGATGGCCTAAATATTAAATCCACAGAAGAACATCTTTCTCCAGGATGGTTACAACAACCTGCCTGCAAGTTACCATGAAAAACTGTTAAAGTGAACCGAGGAGAAGCTGCTCACAGCAAATATTGATTTAATTTAGTTTTCTACTGTTTACTCAACTTTGTAAGAAGTTCATTGATAAATTAAAACAATTTATAACAATATTTTTGTAAGAATTCTCACTTTACTTTAGTGCCTAAAACTTTTGCACAGGACTGTACGTCATAATGCTTAATTATAATATTTATCAGAATTAACTAATCACAGTAATGACGGATAAAATCTAATTATTTGACCAAATTGTGGCAAAACACATAGGTATTTAAACAGACAGACAACAACAGATCAGACACAGATCGACTTTCCTGCTGCATCAATACATGATGACATGAGGAAATAAATGAGGTGAAAACAATGATTAAACTAACGAAGGAAATAAATCTGCACAGCTTCCAGCTGCTGCCAGCAGCAGGATCAGAGCCTTGGAGAGCTGATCAAGTCCTGATAACTGTGTTGATGATTCTTTACATGATTAATATTAATGATTTAATTATTGAACAATATTTAACAAATATTCTTTAACATTTTTGAGATTACAGTGATCAGGTTTCCATACTTTCATCAATTAAAACCCTGTTGATTTGACCTGTTACTCCATGACTGAACAAAATGATTTTAAAGAAACCAAAAAAATAAATCATTTCAAAAGCCAAACAAAGATAAATTCACAACAAATTAATGAACAGGATCTTAAACTTGTGGTCTGGGGCCATGGGAGGGTCCAGGAGCAGCACCATAATAGCAATCTACCAAGGCGCAAGTGCACCTGGCTCTTAAAGGGAATGGGAAATGACACTCTGATTAGTTATCATTTTTTAATAACTTTTGAATTCCTTTTACTGGATTATACACCATTAGACAAAAATGTCCTCATTAGATGTCTCTCTGATAGTGTTGTAGATAAATTTAAGGAAGCAATTCCATCAGTACTGAATTCACTGCCATGTCTCAATACTACAGAGGACTCTTATGTTAACTTTAGTTCCTCCCAAATTGATAATCTTGTTGATAGTGCTGCAGGCTCATTACGAATAACACTCGACTCCATCGCCCCCTTAAAAAAGAAGATAATAAAACATAAGAGTTTAGCTCCATGGTTTAACTCCCAAACCTGCAAATTAAAGCAAACATCGTGAAAATTGGAAAGGATTTGGCGTTCCACCAAAGTAGAAGAATCTCGCTTAGTCTGGCAAGATAGTCTTAAAACATATAGGAAGGCCCTCTGTAATGCCAGAGCCGCCTATTACTCAGTATTAATAGAAGAGAATAAAAACAGCCCTAGGTTCCTTTTCAGCACTTTGGCTGACAAAGAGTCATAACTCTATTGATCCATGTATTCCTATAGCTCTCAGTAGTAATGACTTCATGAGCTTCTTTAATGATAAAAGCTATTAGAGACAAAATTAACCACCTCCTGCCCTCAACAGGCACCGTTCTCTCCCCAAACACAGGCACCTTAGAAACAGCTGTAAATCCTGACATATATTTAGACTGTTTTTCTCCAGTCGACTTTCCTGAACTAACTTCAATGATTTGTTCAGCTAAACCAGTGATTCTCAACTGGTGGGTCGCGGACAGCTGGTCAAAAATAAATAAATAATATTTAATACGCATCTGATGTTGGACTTGTCTTTTATTTTGAAAAAAATATATTTTGACAGGCATGCGACAGAGATGTGCAGCAGTCTCGCACTGTAGCCATGGTAACCATCATTTGATTGACGTTCACTTTAAGTTTGTGTTGATGTTCAGAGGCAAGATGGCGAAGCGAAATATGACCCGTAGTATTTAAAATGTGGATTTTCGTACATTGAGGATAAAAAGGGACAGAAAGCTGGCACCGAGATGGACCCCTAAACCCTTTGTAGTGGTAACACAGTTAAGAGAAAATCACCCAGTTTATGTCCTCCGGCCAGAGGGTAAGGAAGCACCCACACGTACAGTGCATCGAAATAATCTGCGCCCATGCCCTTTAAATATGTTGCAGGACAGCCAGGAGCCAACAGAAGAATCGGGTCCTCCAGCAGACCAGTCATGCCAGTTGCCTCCACCCACTTGGTGGCTCCCGGGATTGAGGTTGACAGCCGCGGAGCCACTGACAGCACCAACAGTGCCAGCTCAGGCCGAACCACCTGATCCTCCACAAGAACCAGTAGCCCCTGGTAATGAGCCTGAGCCTCCAGTTATACGTCGCTCAGAGCGAACTAACTTTGGGTTACTTCCAGCCAGGTACCGCAGTGAGTAATTGGTCGGGACAACCATTATTAAAGAAGGGAGGAAAATGTCAAAGTGAGATATAATTGTAGTCCTACTTGATCTTATATTTTGCATGTTTGATTTTTATTTTATGCATCTGTTTTTAGTGAGTTGCCCTGCATGCTTTTTTTATATGGTTTTATATTTTCTGATATTGTGTTTTAACTTGGACTGAGTGCATTGAACTTTAATTTATCAAGTGATGGACTAAGTGAGAACACCGGTGAGTGATTGGATGACACACCCCCCTTCTCACAGGATTGGCAGACTGGACTGAGTTCCTTAATTTTTTTGGCCGAGTGTGAGAGGTGAGGGAGGTGGAGAAGGAAGGAAAGGCAGGAGAGACTTGGAGACACGGGGAAGCGATGGATGTGAGAGGGTTCGCTCCACAGAATATCGGTTGCAGTTGGTCATGGGAACCTGAGGACGCAGACTACTTGTTGAAGTAGCATGGATACACCGGAGGAAAGGTGCAGCTGGGACGAGGAAGCAGACAGACCACAGCGGGACGAGCCAGGCGTTGATGACGGAGACTTGGTTCAACGCGCACTATTACAATAAGTAAAGGAATGTGTAACAGGCTACTCGGAGGGTGTGTGTGTGCTAGTGGTAGTCATAGGTCACTTGATTGAGGATATTTATTTTCCTCCTCCTACAGCGGCTCCGTATACAAGGTCCCAGAAGAAGCGGCGTGACTGAAGCAGAGGAGCCGACAGTTGCAGGACTTCCTTTCCCCCTCGTGTCACAGAGAACTTGAGTATCCCCCTTCCCCTATCTATTTATTGGCCTACACCACTGGAACAGACATTTTAAGGATTTTTTTTATTCCATTTTAAAGATCCTTGGTTATCACAAGCTTCTTTTAAAATAACTCATTCCTCGCCCTGTTTTAACAACTTGTAAATAAAATTCCTGCATTGTCACTGTGCGTGTGTTGTATTTTTTTAACGGTGGAAATTCAAGCTGGTATTTTTAAAAGAACCTCACACTTGTGTGACATTTTATTTTGGCGTTGTCAGCAGGATACCAACTCCACTGTTAAAAAAAAATGGACGCGGAACGGCAAACTAATGCTCATGCACCCATAACTGCACAGTTTGTTATGCCATGGTTTATGGGGGCTGCTTGGTGGTGAAAAAGGGAAATTCACAGAATGGAGGGCTCAGGTGGAGGCCATGCTGAGAGCACAGGGACTGAACCAAACACAATTGACTGATTTTGTGTTGGGTGGTCTAGAGGGGAAGGCTAAGCGTGAGCTTCAGCTAGTTGACCCAAGGGATAGAGACACTGGACAAAAAGTGCTGGATGTCTTGGAAAAACTGTATGCCAAACCAGCCACTAAAGCACAACTACGAGCCACCTTCTTTAATTGTGGGCAGCGGGCCGACGAAACTGTGAATGCTTTTATATTAAGACTGAGAGAACTCTTTTGCAGATGGCAGGAGCGGGACGAAGTTGAAGCTGAAGAAGGGGACAACCTCACACTTGTGTGACATACTGACAAAACTAGAAAAAGAGATCACATTTCTCCCATTTTAGCTTCGCTACATTGGCTTCCTGTAAAATCTAGAATTGAATTTAAAATCCTTCTCCTCACCTGCAAAGCTCTTAATGTTCAGGCACCATCATATCTTGAAGAGCTCACAGTACCGTATTATCCCACTAGAACACTGTGCTCCCAGTATGCAGCTTACTGGTGGTTCCTACAGTCTTTAAAAGTAGAATGGGAGGCAGAGCCTTCAGCTATCAGGCTCCTCTCCTGTGGAACCATCTACCAGATTCAGTCCGGGGTGCTGACACCCTCTCTATGTTTAAGAGTAGACTTAAAACTTTCCTTTTTGATAAAGCTTATAGTTAGGACCGACCAGGCTCGCCTCAGATCAGCCCTTAGTTATGCTGCTATAGGCCTAGACTGCCGGGGGACTTCCCATGATGCACTGAGCTCCTCTCTCCTCCTCCTCCTCTCCATCTGTATGTATTCATGTACCATTAATGCATGTTACTAACTTGGCTTCTTCCTCAGAGTTTTGTGTTTTCTCGTCTCGCAGGAAACCTTCAGCTACAGACCGACTGCTGTCCAGCTTGATGCCCACTGCTGCTGCTATTATTATTATTATTATTAGTCATTATTAGGCATATTTCTATTATTATTATTATTGTTGTTGTTGTTATTAGCCCGGTTCTGCTTGAGGTTTCTTCCCGTGTAACTGAAGTTTTTTGCTTGTTGATGTCACCAAGTGCTGCTCATGGAGGAATGTTGAGTCTCTGTAAATTAAAGAGTTCAGTCTAGACCTGCTCTATGTGAAAAGAGCCCTTGGCGCTATATAAATAAAATTGACTTGACTCTAATAATGTCCTCTTACTGTTAAGCTGCTAAAGTCAACATGAAAAAATCCTAAAAATTAAAAACATTGATCTGGGTTGTCTTCAACGACTGCACTGTGCTCACAACAATATGCTTGACAAACAGCATGTAGCTGGAGGCCTTTTTTGTCTCAGTTGTGCTGCTGTGATCCTGATTGGTAGCTGAGCTGATTGCTGACAAAACACATCATCAAGGTGAACAACGTCTTTTACCCTGCCATGCTGTGTGCAGTGGAAACATACTTGAACTGTGCCAGCATGACTTGACTACTCATAACTGATCATGGCATGACTCAGTATGACGACCACACAATGGAAAAACACTACAATTCTACAAAACACATGTACTAACACTATCCCTCCCTCCAGGATCCTTGAAAGGGTAAACAGCTGGTCCACTGATCCAGAGTAGCATTTTAGTGTATGCAGTCTATAAAACTTGGTTTGTTAAATGGTTCAAATCCAGCCTTTGTTATTTTTTTAATGATATTTCATTTCATGTTAGAACATTCAGTGTATTTTCTGTGTATCTGATGCACAAACGCAGAGGACGTGACGTAGCTAGGCATGAAGGATCATGAATATTAATGATCAATAATAGATGTGTTTTTATTATGTTTTCTACCACCATGTAAACTCACTTTGGTCTGGGTTACAATATTTATATTATGTAGTGGTTTGCTGTAAATTTCAGATGCTTTGTATGTTCATTGTTTTAAACTTGGTGTGATGGTGCTACTGGATGATTTCCTGTCTCACCAATTACAGGGCGTATGAATGAATTGATTATATCATTTAGTAAGTTACATTATTTCTTGTTTCTGTCACAGATCTGGTAGTGCAACAGGCTTCAAATGAGAACAAGAGGACGTCTCTGTAGTGTGGAGTTGTGTTTTAGAGTGTAGTTATCAATGAAAGCCTGTTTGTAAAGCACTGCCTACAGCCTGTTCAGTTACTTGTTAATGTTTTTGGTTGCTGTGTGTGTGTGTGTGTGTGTGTGTACCTTGTTGTATTGATACCTGTACTGTATAACATGGCTGTGGCTCCATCTACAATAAATTATCTTCTGATTAGGAATAAACCTGCATCCTGTGTGTGAACTGTCCATAGCTGAATATGCTGCTACGCTGCTTTGACATACAGCATGTTGGTATTTAAGTTTGTTGTCTGTTGTGTGTAAAATCTTCTAAAACTGGTGTAAAATGTCTTTGGCCATTCAGATTAATACAAAAGTCATGAATGTTGTGCAGCATTTAATTTGACGTCATTATATAAACTTTCTCTCAGCACCCCCAACTCTGACTGACTTCCAGCATCCCCAAATCCAGGACCAGAACAGAATCCCCATCACTTCACCTCAATCTGAGTTTGAACGAGCCGCCACCTTTCCAACATCCAGAATAAACTTTCCAGAGAGACTGAGCAGTGTGATACCTCAATATTTAGATCACATCCTCTGGACCCCCTTCCCTGTCAGCCAAGACAGCCCCACAATGTCCAGAAACTTCAGCATCTCAGAGTGTATCTCATCAACTCCTTGTTTTTAACTCCCCCTCAGTGACCTCCATCAGAGACATGGAGACATGTTCTCCTCGTGCTCCTTCTGTGAGCACAGAATCTGCAGTGCTTCTGGTCTCCTGATACTGTCTGCTGCTTCAGCTTCCCCTCATCAGCAAATGTTCAAAAGAATAAAACAATACAGTGACATTATCTTGACTTACTCTCCATGTGTTTTGGAAAGAGGAGGTGGATCCATGGTCCTATTGTTCTCTACGGACACAGCTGGGATCAGGAGATTCTGGTCTCTGCTGCTGGATCCTGATACAAACACAACACTGATGAATTTACAAATATTCTCAAATTTGTGTCTGGTTTATAAGATGTTAAATGGTTTGTTCTCCTCCACTATGTGACTTTGTGTTCACTCGCTCAGTAAGTTCTATTAGATCCTCCAGAATATCCTCGATACAAGATTGGACCATTTCATCACACTGCATTTGGACAGTCAGCTTTCTCTGTGAAAGCCACAACTCAGTGGAACATCCTACCTGATGATATGAAGAACTGCAGTTCAATCAATACATTCAAATTAAAAAATCTACTAAAGATCAATCAGGTGTGTGACCACTGAGTCTAAACTCCATCTATGGTCTTCTCATTAGTGCAGGTAGTCTTACTTTTAATTTGACAAGTTTACATTATTAATTTCTGATTGACATTGTGGGTGTATGTGCTGTTGTGTGTAGCTTTGTATTTTGTAATCTGTGTGGTTTTTTTTTGCTTTGTACTGTTTGTTGTTTTTATGTCAGCAAGCACTAATGATCAGTTGCTGTCTGTCAGAGTCTGATTGATGACTATGGCACATCTGCTTTTCTATATTTTACAACAAATATATATATTTTTAATATATTTGTTGTCGTAAATGTTAATATTGTTTAGCATATTTGTATCTATATTTTTGTATAGATGTGTGGGATTATGTGACTGTTTTTGTGATTATTTCAGACACTGATAATGTGTTTTATCTTGATTATGTATCAAGTCCTGCCATCAATTGTTCATATAATGACGTCAGCATTTTATCCCGTTTGATAATTGCTTTTTACAGTCAAACACAATTTTTGGGAGCTAAGTTTGCTTTACTCTAAAGAATCCATATACAATTTAAATTCTATCAAGAAGTTATTTAAGTTTGGGAAAGGTAATGAGTGCTGGTTAACAGTAAGAATTTATGATCAAACTTTACACTTGTTTTTTACTTTTGTATCATTAAACATTAATTTTAAGTCAACTGACCAAAATTTCAGTCATTCAGCTTAAAGACCAATCCACATTGAGCCTGATCCTGTGGATAGTCTATTGCAGGAATTAATAATAATATTAACAACAAACAGAAATAAAACATTAGACTGTTTTCAATAATAATTTCCTACCTGTTGTATGATGACAAGTCAGTTATTGACGCTCCCTAAAAACTCCCTCTGATTGGTTGAAGGAGTCAGATAACCAACTTCAGACTGACTTCAGCACAGAGAAACACATCTACAACAATATAAAACATGAAAACATAAAAGTTGTTGATGGATCATCATTAACATTGAAAAGCAACACATTCACACATGACTATATGTCACCATCATCTCTCCTGCTGTTGGAGCAGTTATTGATCCTGAACACAAACTGTTAACAGATCTGATCTGAAGACAAACACAAGATATTCACACAAACACTTTCAACAACCAAGCGACTCATTAAACTAACAGTGAGAGCAGAGAGGAGTCATTAAACACTGAAAACTGTCAGTTATGACCTTACCGTACGGAGAAGAATATCTGCGACACGACAGTGAAGAAAACAAAAGTAAAATAGTTCAAACACCCAAACAGAGAGGAAGGAAGGGGAGGGGGGGAGTCACAATCACATTCAGCCATCACACGTCCTGCTGCTGCATGTTGATCATAAGGTCAGATAAAAGTCATACTAACAATTCCCCCTTTTTTTTCTTTTCCTTTTTTTTTTTCTTTTCATAAGGGTATTATGAAATTAACATATATAACCATAACTGTAGCATCTTACATACACATGCTAGAAAATACACATAGTACATGTAAAATCTTCACTTCCATCTTGTCCTCAAATCTTCATGTTACAATGCTGTTTGCAGAATACATCAGTGTTTATTATCCTCTGTTATGTTAGACTACACCTGCTTCACTCTCCCTCACTTCTAATAGTGACCTGGCTACCATTGTGTCCTTGCTACAACTTTTCACTGGCATCAGGGACGAGGCCCCTATTGGTTCTCCGACCCCCCTTTAACCAGACTTCACCAAATCACTGACAAGCAAGTGAGAATGCTCCCATGTGCGTCTCTTCATACACAGAGTTCCCATCGTATCTCATTATCCCCATCTTCTCCACATTTTCTGACTATTACAATATGTCTCTCTGTCCTCAGTCCACGTTGTTCATTGGATCTTCAGACAATTCGGAAGAAACAGACGTCGAGTCGTCGTCTTCATTCGTCTTCGGTGGAGCGTAGATGTAGGTGTTTCTGATTGGATTCTGGACCAGTATAGTCTTGGGAACAGAAGAAACTGATTTCATGATTAGGGCACGGAAAATTGGGAAACAACAACCCATCATTATGGCTACTATCACCACAATGCCTATAATAGGGGCACATAATCCTACCAGCCAAGTTAAAACAGAATTTCCCCCAAAATACCTTGTGATGTTTTCCCATAACTTGTTTCCTCTGTAACCCATTTCCACTCGTGCATTCCTATTGACTGTAACAATGCTTTCCTGGATATCTCTCAAATTCTTAATCGCAATCGACAAATTGCCACTTCCTTCCGAATCCGAGGGCAAATACGTGCAGCATCCTTCACCCACGATAGCACAGACGCCGCCGTTGACTGCGGTTAAAGCGTCTAATGCTACACGATTGTCATTAGCAAATCGCTTAATCAGGTCCAATTCACTACTGATAGACTTAAGCGCTAAGGATGTAGAATTATCCATTAATGCGAAATCATGTCGTGTCAATGCTATAAGATAATGGTTATTGTACTGCAATTCAGTATTCCAAAATATAGATGCAAACACCATTTGAGAATGAGTGTAAATTTGGTACCCATCATCCAATGCATAATATTGTTCTGCCAAACGTTGAGGATCAGTGTCCCTCAAATGTATGTATCCTTTCACTTCTCTGGCTTCTCTTTTGGCTCTAGATGAAGTCACATTATTTCTAATATACTCTACGGGCTCCACTACATAAGTTATGTCATGTAGTATGCAAATTCCACATCTTCCTTTGAATCGAGGTGGAAGACTGTCCCAAACATGTTCTCCACAGCACCAATAAAATCCTTCAATCACTGGTACACCCATAAATGCCAACTGTGCATAATTGTTCCCTTTGTCAATGATGTATCTACATTTATCAACCTGCACAAATTGTATGTTGGCTCTTCATGATTGAGTTGCAAAGCCTGTGTCATATTCTTATTCTTTTCAAACAACCCAATGGCGTCTAACTCCCTTATTTTCTTTAACAGTTCTTGTGGAGTTAAAGAGTAAACATCTGGTGCGGCGATTTTTAGAGTGTAAGAAGAATTTGGATCTAATCCATTTAGAAACATAGCAGTGAAAAAAGGATCTTTGTCCTCCTTTATTTCTAATTTGGCTTGTTCTTTCCAGCACTTTTGAAATCTCGCTGCATATTCAAACATTGGTTCATTACATTTACGTTTGCAGTTCAAAACTTGCGTGATATCTCTCTCTTGCGCAGCATTTTTTTTTTAAGAAAATCAGCCATTTCTCTAATGTGCTCTTCTTTATACCTTTTGTCTAACCATGGATATTTTTTCTCTAGTCGAGTTTCATGTTCAAGAGGACCATCATCATCAAAACTTAATGTTTCACATGCTTCTAACAGTTTGTCTACACTGATATTTGGCATTAAAGTTGTCAATATGTAATGAACATCTCTCCCTGACATCGCGCTATGCATTAAAGCAGTTGTCCACCAGTTCAGAAAGGCTGTGGGATTTATCAGTGGTTTAGGGGCGTCCCGTGTGATTTGTGATATTTCACTCAGCGTCAAAGGTTTGTCTAAAACTCTATCATCAAACGTGACTAGTGGAAGCGCAACATTCATAGTTTCTCCGTCCGCTGATTGTTTCTCTTGCTCCTCTTGATATTGTATGTATGTCATTATGAGGTCATGAAGAATTTCCGCATCTTTATCCGTAATACTGTTAATTACTGCTTTAGTATATTTAGGGTCTTTAAATCTCTCTACATCTAATGTGAAACCCTGTTCTCGCTCATAGCGTTTCAACACTCTTTTGAAACTGTCAATCATGCATTTAGATACTTCATTGATCTCTATCTCTTGCCCGTTCTTCAGTATGGCAAAACACTTTTTCGGATTCGGATTAGGTACGGCAGTATTATCCATTATGTATGCTCGTATGAAGTCTAATTTACTCTTGTCAAAACTACCATCCCTGGGAAATTTATTATCTGTCCACTCAGAGATGTCTGTTAAGAATGGTTCAATGTAGTAAAATCCTATTTTAGTTTGCATCCACTCTCTAGGTGTCATCTGATTTATTGTTTTAGCTTTAACTTCTTTAAGGTAAGGGTTCGTCTTTAACAATTTCTTCATTGCTTTCCTTTCCTTTCTTGGTAGATCATGTTCTGTTTTGTGTTTTATCTCAATCTCCTCTTTACACATTTTACTGGATTGTGACCCGATGATTAAATATTGTTAGTATATAATACACCAAAACATGTAGCGTCTCTGAAATAAGAACTTTCTTATGTCTCTTCCACTCTCTTTTTTTTTTTTGTGTGGGCTGATGTAACGATCAACTGTATGTCAGAAGGCACTCAACCGCTATATAATCAACAACCCAATAACCTTTATTTACAAACAGCGCAAGGCGCTAGACAGCCCTTGCCTGTGACACTCGTCCAGACCCACTTTCTCTCTCAAAGTGCTCTAACAGTGTCTCTGTCGGGACGGTGTGCTCTATAGCCTCTCCTGTTCGTGACGCCAAATGAAAGGAAGGATGTGTGATGATATCGTTCAAAGGAAGAGCTGGCGAAGTTCTTATTTTGAAGACGTTTATTAGATGATGGCCATCGGGTCCATTCCATATACAAAGATGGTCTGGGCACCGTATCGCTGTCGGTGCATAGCTTATATAGGGTTACACATCTGTATCTTATCACATGAATAACATAGGTTCTCCATGGGCATTAATTCAGTTGGGAGCCATCCATCAAGTGATTGACAGCTACCTCACAACATATCATGTATCATAACATACCACATCTGGAACGGCTCCAATCTTGACCCTGGACCCATTGTTTGTATCTAAAAGGCTCCCTAGAAGGGCTATACCATATTACCTAAGGTGACATGCAGACTATGGAATGTTTATGTCACATGTCCAACACCCAAAATCAGTAAAGTACATAGGGTCAAATAAAAGTCATACTAACACACATAGAAATCTGCATAACTATGATTTGTCTTTCCACTGGTTCAGACAAAAATACAACAAAATAAACTAACTGTTTTAACTATAAACACTCAACTGTCTCATTTTACAAAGCAAATAACTAAATTTAGAATAGTCACAGCACAGAGTAATTTGGAATGGGTTTTGAACACAAACAAACACTAAACCTAACTGAAGAACACTATTTGTAACATGTATGATATATAAAAGAAATACATCAAATGATCACCTACTATTCAATTTTCTCTCACAGTTTCTGAAGAGCGGTTTTAAAGCTCAAAGTTGGCGGCTCCAGCCATCGCCATCTTGGCAGTGCCTGACTGCGCCCAACTCCTGGCTAATCCAAAGAGGCAAAGAGGTAGGGCTGAGGCGGGCCAAATGAAGCCTTGTTGCTGAAACAAGCTACCCAGCGGCTAGTGACCTGTCACTCAAAGCAGACACGTCTTTAATTATGCATAGCTTTACTGCTTTATAAAATTTAAGCAGGCGAGTCATAAAAAAATTAACCCCCTGTACAGTTGTCATCAATGGGGAAATTAGCTATAGAGACCAAAACCACTGTTATTTG
Organism: Thunnus albacares; assembly: GCF_914725855.1. NCBI lineage: Eukaryota > Metazoa > Chordata > Actinopteri > Scombriformes > Scombridae > Thunnus > Thunnus albacares. The sequence continues at coordinate 1,383,452 of NC_058123.1, forward strand.
TACCAGGCTGTAAACATGTTTATTTCTACTGTAAAGTTGGACATTTTAACATGGGGATCTATGGGGATTGGCTCGCTTTTGGAGCCTTAAGTGGCCATTCAAGGAACTGCAGTTTTTGGCACTTCTACATTGGCTTAATTTTTCAGCCCTGGAGGTTGCTGCTTGAGGTGTTGAGAAAGAGCTGGGTGTTTTGTCTTTTCCTAAAGATTTAGAGGGTCTCTGTGGATCGAATAGAGTTTGGTAACTCGTTCCACCACCAGGGAACTACAAAAGAGAAGAGTCTGGCTTGTGACTTAGGGCCCTGTTGTGGTACCGGGCATCTTTCATTAGCAGAGCGTCGTGACTGACAGGGAGTGTACACCTGAATGAGGGAATTCAGGTACGTGGAAGCCATTTTAGTTGCTGTTTTGGGTTTTGAATTTGATGCGGGCAGCAACTGGGAGCCAGTAGAGGGATATGAACAGTGGGGTGATATGTGCTGTTTTGTGCTGGTTGAAGACCAGACGCGCCGCCGCGTTCTGGATCATCTGCATAAGTTTGAACGTATATGCAGGAAGGCTCGCCAATAAGGAGTTGCGCTAGTCAATGCATGATATTAAAAGAGCCTGTGCCAGGAGTTGTGCTGCATGCTCAGACAGGTAGGGTCTGATCTTTCTAATGTTGTACAGGGCAAATCGACGACCAAGCAATTGAGGCCATGTGAACCTTAAAGGTTAGTTCAATCATTACACCCAAGTTTCGGGCAGACTTTGTGGGCATGAATTGGGTTCATTTGAGCTGGATGCTGATATTTTGTTGTATAAAAGGATATGCTGGGATGACAAGGAGTCTGAGAGAGGTTGAGTTGAAGGTAGCATTCTTTCATCCATGCTGGTATATCAGCAAGACTCTGTGTTCTTCCAGCATGAATGACAGGAAGAGGTGGAGACCTGTGTGAGGTCAAATGAGGACAGAAGTGACAGGAAGTCAGCTGCTTGGGTTTTGTCAGTATGGATATTCATGTCTCCCATGACAATCAGTGGTGTGTCATAATCAGAAATGGCTGAGAGTAACATGTCAAGTTCTACAACAAAGTTCCCCAGTTGACACCCTGGTGGGTGGTATATGACAACCACAACCAGCTTAATAGGAGCAGTAACCCTGATTGTGTGGCATTCAAAGAAGGAGTTGTTGCTTAGTGGAGAAAGCTGGATCCCTGTACTGCCTCAGAGCCAAACAGGATGGGGTGTGTGTTGACAGAGAGTGCTGCTGATATGGCAGTATTTCCTGGACGGATCCAGGTTTCAGTCAGGCCAAGTGCTTGGGTAAACTCTGTTTTGTTCACAGCCAATTGGCAATGCCATAGGCCAACAGTAAAGGAGGATTGAGTAGAAGAGGCTAGAAGACTGAAAAGAGGTAGTATCAGAGGAGTTTATGGGAAAGTTAAATGGGGATTATGGGCTTTTGGCACTCTAATCTCTTTCTTATTAGTGTTAGTAGTGATAAAGCCATTCGTGAAGCTGATAGGAAAATGTTTTAAATTGCTCCTATTGAGTATATGGTGGGTAATTAAATTAATTTAATTTAATTAAAATTAAATGAATTCTGAAATCCATCAGATGGACCTTCTGCCAACTGTTCAGGTGCAAGACAGCAGCAAGATGGGGCAAGAAGGAGGGATTGAGGCATGTGGTAGAAATGTGCCAGTTAGCAAAAAACAGAAGTTGAAGCTATCAGTTACAAAAGACCGTACTGATGTGGAGAAGTTGAACCAACTGTCAAAGCACATCCTGCCTCTGCATAGCATTCTCTAAAATCTACATAGTAATAGACTGCACCAATTAGCTAACACCCCCACCTCAGAGGATGGCCCCAAATTTAGATGAAAAAGAGGCACCCCTGGAACCATTTCACAGTGTCCCCTGACAACAAATAAGCAAGAAGAGATGGCAGCTGACAAGATGACCAACCTCTCTGTCGAATTGCATTGATTACAGTCATTCGACATGTGTGAATTGACTGACACAAGTAAAGGAGACCAATTTAGCTCTTCGAGCTCTAACCAAAGCCCCCCCAGAACCTACTGCAGCCCCTGAAGAGAGAGAAGAGCCTCCCGGCCAAGCCCAGATCTCCTGGTCAACACCTACGGAGAGCATAATGAACATAACGGTGACTCAGTGGCTCCCTCCCCAGAGGAAAACCTGCATAGACCTGAATAATGGGAGCGTCTGGCCCCCACTGAGCAACCTGAACTCTACATCGGACTGATGGAACTGATGACGAAACTTGAAGAAAACAGTACACCCCCTATTCAGCTCGACCACCCCATGCAAATGTCTCACCTGCAGCTGTACGATCGTTATGGACAGAAACTCAGTGACAGACAACTCTTAGGTCAGCATGGTTGGGCAAACATTTGCTATTCCAAACTAGGCTGTGTGCCAGCTCACCTGCCATATGACCACCTTGGCAACCAGTATTGGGAGTTTAAGGCTGCCAGTGTTGTAGACTTTGGTATTTGTCTCTGCCCCCACATGCTTGCTACTGGAAGCCCGAAAATGGTAGCCTTTGAGGTAACATGCTACAAGCACCCTGCTGGAGGTTGGTGTGAGGTCCAGTCTTGAAATATGACCATGATCTGCACACTCTCCCTTGTCTCACATCCTACCCAGACCCCACCTCAACCTGCACCCTTTATGCCAACCCTTTGTCTATCTGCACCCCTGTGACATTCCCTCAAATATTTTACCTTTCTCTTCCTACCCCGATTATGAGACTACCTTGTTTGGTTATTGGTCCTGGTTTCCGGGTGGTGCCCCGTATTTGTTAATTCATATTAATAATTCTATTAATTGTCATAATTAGTTAATTGTCTTTGATAATTGATCATTATTGCAAATAATCAACTGTGTTCCTCACAGATCCAACAGTTGGTCCCAAACGCACTACTGCCCATCCCAACAACTCCAACCTGTGTGGATGTACGATGTACCTCAAAGGATATCAGAAGCAGCATGTTAGAAAATCAGGTGTAACGTAGTTGACACTAGGCCTAAACGCACTGCAAGCGTCAAATTTGAAATTCCAGCACCACAGAACCAACACAAATTTGTCATTTTGTCCTTGTATTAACCGCTAGTTGGATGTAATGAATTAATGAAAAGGAGAAATGCAGAGGAGGAAAATGAAACAAACTAAGAGCGTCTGTGTCCACAGTAAATCATTTGTTAACTGTTGATGGTTATTTATTTGTGCGTTAAAACATGACTGCCGTGACATAATCAGAATATAACGTTTTATTTCTCTCATTCAGAGGTTTTGTTCTCACTACTGCTTGCTCTCCTTGCTCGACCACCACTGCGCTGTCTCTCTCTCGCTCGCTCACCGGTGCTCAGCTGACTTGCGCTCTCTCTCTTTTTTGGCTGCAGAGAAAACAGCTTTGGGCGCTGGGTCGTCATTTGACGCTCCGAAAATCGGAACAAGGTTGGAGTAGGCGCGTCAAGGCAGTTTGACGCGCGTCAGATGCTTCCAGTGCGTTTAGGCCTTAAATGACGGAGTTGACTGGACATAATTATGAACCAACAGTGCAGTTTATTTCAAGGCAGAAGTGCTATTCAACACAATACATTTTACATTTACTTAAAACAAACATTGTAAAGGAACAAGCTTTTAAACAGTGTGAATAAAACGTTCCTATTGAACAGTAATTGGTGAAAGCTCAAACAAGTGCTCTCAATTCAAATGTATACAAAACAGTCAATATGTTTTACATTGACACTTTATTTCAGGGTGTAACAAAGCAAAACACCAAATTATTTTGAACTCTGGAGAAAAAAGACACTGGTAGGTATAAGTTTACTTTAAATTAAAATACACAATACAGGCCTGTTTGAGTCCTTCCCTTATTAATGAATCTAAAAAAAATCAACCCGCTGCAAAATTCTGAAGGCATAAAGCTGTGGCATATTCGCTTTAACTAAGAAAGGGAAGAAAAAAAGCCAGTTTATATTTTATTATGACGTAAGTCTATTTCAGTGTGCTGTGATCCTTTTATTTCCTTCGTCATGTGCAGCAGTCAACCGTCCACCTGAATATAAAACACAATCAGTGCAGGCACCAATATAAAATATACATTTTTTACACAAAATAATAGCTTATGAAATGATCTATTTCACCTGGTTAATTTGATTTCTGCTCTTGAACTTCGCTGCACAGCTTATCCATATCGGGGGTATAAGACGCCACTTTGATCATCACACAGGATTAAAAGCTGTCATCTGTGAGGCGAGACCGATGTTTGCTTTTTATAAAGTTCATGCTGCAAAAGATCTGTTCGCATAAATATTTGGATCCAAAGATCGACAGGACTCCAAACGTGTACTTTTTCATGTGTATGTAGGTGTCGGGAATGGCACTCCATGTTTCAAACACAAGTTTGTCTGGTTTGGGGAGGTTTTCAATATCGCTCCATTTGCGCCTCTGAGCAAGACTGGCCTTCTGATGAGCAACATCTTCAAGGTCGGCTGTCAAGCTTCTGAACTTAGACATCCATATATCTTTGTCAGCTATGTCGGCCATTTCGATCTCAAGATCGGGTTGACTTACACCTGTAAAGGCAGTCATATTCAACAGAGCTGGGTCGATGCTCAGTGGAGTGATGGGGAAGGATAGTGTGTTTTTTTTTCCTTTCTGAACTCTCAGAATCTTCAATTGCACGGTGTAAATGCTCATTATTTATCTGAGCATTGTGTGCTTCTTTGAACTCTCTCAACGAGGGGAGATGAGACAGCGCACCTCTCTGTACATCTCTGGCAAACATGTTCATCTTGCGTTCAAACGCCAAGATTTCCTCCAGCATCTGCAGGGCTGTGCCTCCTTTCCCCTGAAGACTTTTGTTGAGCGTGTTAAGGTGCGCTGTCATATCCACCATGAAGTGCAGCTTTTCCAGCCACTCTGGCTGCTCTAGCTCAGGAAAGGTGAGGCCTTTGCTTTCTAAGAAAGTTTTTACGTGCTGCAGACAAACCGCAAACCGTTTCAGCACCTCCCCTCTGGACAGCCACCGGACTCTGTTGTGCAGCAGGAGATCGGAATATGTGCTTTCAACTTCTTCCAATAATGAACGGAACTGTTGGTGGATTAATCCTTTTGCTATTATTTGGTTCACTATCTGAATGACAAGATTCATCACCTCTGTGCAGTCCGCAGGGAATGTTTGAGCACACAATGCCTCTTGATGCAGGATGCAATGAAACGTCAGCAGCTTTCTATCCAGCGACTTCTGAAGTAAACTCACAAACCCCTTCTGTGCTCCTGTCATACTCGGTGCTCCATCAGTAGCCACTGAAACCAGGTGTGTGGTGTTTGTTTCTTTGTTTTTTAAACAATCCAACACAGCCTCATGGATGTCCTCCCCCCGTGTTTGGCCTTTAAGTGGAATCATCTCAATCATTTTTTCCTGCGGCCCAGCAGAGTTCACATTTCTGCATAGTAGCTCTACTTGCTCAATATCGCTGACATCTTTTGACTCATCACAGGCAACTGAGTACGCTGTAGCCGAATTAATATCCTTTATTTGTTGATTGGTGATGTTTGCTGCCATTTTTATGGTCCTGTCCCCGACAGTCTTTGCAGAGAGAGGCATATCTTTAATTTTCTGAACAATTTTACTCTTGTTCTTGAAGTCCGGGAATAGATGTTTTGATATTTTTATGAACGATTCTTTCTGAAATTCTCCATCAGTGAACGGCTTCCCGTGCCTGGTGATCTCCTGAGCTGCTACAAAACTAGCTGAAGTCCATGAATTTGTAGACTTCATCCACCTCTTCAAAGTGTTTTTGCTCTGGTCAGTTTTCCGCAGCAGTTCGGAAATTGCTCTTTTTCGATCATCTCCAGCTGGGTATTTTTCAGCGAAAGCTGAGTGTTTGTTTTGGAAATGTCTTTCAAGGTTTGATTTTTTTTTTTTGTTGTTCGCCAATTTCTCCCCACATATTAAGCAAACAGGTGAACCACTCTTGTTAAAAGTAAAAGCAAATAAATCTGTCCATGAAGCATTAAGTATTCTATTTCCATCAGAAATCTTTCTTTTTTTTGGATTTTTCCATCGTTAGCTTACCGAGGATAGACCGCTCAAAAAACAATGGCCCAGCAGGTGACGTATATTTTAATCGACAAAATATTAAAACACATTTTATTTTTATATTACAAGATCACCTAACTCTCCAAAATAACAACTATTACATTAAAATAATCTAACTAAATAAAATAAATTAAAATTAAATAGCCATTTTTTATTGATATTTTGTTTCAAAGCCACAGGGAGCCAGGGCAGAGGACTGAAAGAGCTGCACGCGGCTCCGGAGCCACGGGTTGCTGACCCCTGGGCTAGAGCAAGACGCTAACTTTGGCTCTCTCCCTTATTAATCCACAGACTGTTTTTATCGGCTACACAGTGCACCCTTGTCTTTGTAACCTTTGCTGCCGGTCCAGATTTCCCCTAGGTCTGGCACCGGTAACATTAATAAGATTAAAATGAAATAGCTTTTGTGATGTTTAAACATTTATATGAACAGTGTAGACCTTGTTGTCTACACAGCTGTCTGATGTTGCTCACCTACTTCACTGCATGTTTAACATCTGTACCAGCTGCTGTTAGTTTACCAAACATGTACCACATTGCTGCTCTGGTTCCTTCATCCTCTTGACTTTTCATCACTTTCAGTTTCTTGACCTTCTCTGTGTCTCTCTTCTCCTTCATCTTCTCAATCAGGAAGTCCAAGTGGACATGAATTGACAGTGAATTATCATTCAGAGCGATCTGCTGTAGATGTTCCACATGATGGTAGACCCCTGCAAGCAGCTGAATCTTCTCTGCTTTCAGTTCTCCCATCTCTGATCAGAAGGCTCTTCTTCTTCTCACTTTCTGCTTTATTTTTTTCATACTTGTGTTTTACATCTTGTAGGGTCTTCTTAACTTTCCTGGTCTTGTTCACATATCTCCAGTTTTCTTTCACATGATCTTCTGCAGGACACTTCCCTGTACAAACAATACAGCGACCTCCTTTCATGACCTCACAGTGTTTGGGAAACCAGGCCTTTGTGCATCCAGGATAGTGACAGTTCTCTTTACAGATGTAACAGGTGACAGCTCCTTCATAAAAAAAACCCCACATCCCACCTCTGACGTCTTCTTTATCTTTGTAGACCTCATCAACTTCTACAGTGAACTCTTCATTCTTCTTCATCTCTTGTTCATGTTTCTTCAGAGCTTCTTGAGTCTGTTGGATCTCGTTCTGTTTTAGTTCAATCAGCTGGATTCTGTCTTGCGGGTTGTTGATGCAGGCTGTTATTCTGATGCGTGCGTTCATCACTTCAACAGTTATTATCAGCTGTTGAGATTTAGACTTTCCCAGGAAGTCTGTGAATCGATCCATTCCTCTCTTTGTTGCCCTCCATGCATTCTCTAAAGCAAACTTCTCTTCTCTGTGTGGTCTGGCGGTTCTTAAACAGAAAGTAATAAGGTTGATTCTTCTCATTTTTGGCACATTTAATGTTTGCAGCTCCAAGTATTTGTAAAACATTTTCAGGTGTTAGTCCATTTGAGTGTGTGATGAGAGTGACGATGTTCTTCTCAATGTCTTTTCCAAACAGAGACGTCACTGAATCAAAGATGTACTTCAGTCGGTCACTCAGTCGATTCTCAGTCGCCTTCATCACCAGACCCACTGCATCAATTTCATGAACTCCATCTACTGAGCGGAACAAGTCCAGTAATCTTTGACTGGTGATGTCATCTTGTTCAATCCCTCTGGTGTTTCGGTATCCAGGGGTATCGATGATGGTCAGAGAGAAGGGCAGAGTTTTACCTTTTATGATATTTAAACCAACCATCTGTCAACACTATATTTATACCTCAATATATGAAAATGGAATTAACTTTTAGCTTCTGAAGTATTTTATTTAGACAGCCCTAATGGAGCTCAGGATTTATCAGGAGCACACTGCTTTACTCCAAACATTTTCACTGTGTGTGTGACCTTTTGGATGTGTAGAAGAACATAGAACATTATTAACATTAGATCCAGATAATTAATGAAGTAAGGCTGCTGCGTCTCGTGTGTAAATGCGCACAGTATCACTCTCAATGGGGAGACGCACTTATCATTTCTGCTGGGGGAGGGGGTATTTAATAGTCAGCACCCCCGTATATTCAACTGAAATCATGCTCTCAGGGCTATGGATTAACCCGCCAATTTATTCACATTCATTCACAACCAAATTTCTTTTTTGCCAAATATGTTTTCTTCATAATATAAGTTATCCTGCCAACGAGATAGTGTTGGCAGGATAACGTTACATATTTTATTATCTATTTGCAGAGTCAAGTACCGGAGGTTAGAGGAGGAGGAAGAGGGCGAGTTAGCGATGCTGCTGCAGGCAGGGCCAGGCGAGGGAGAAGAGCAAACACCGGCATCGCAGAGGCAGAAGAAGAGGCTGGAAACCCTCCAATGGGACCGAAGAGACTGAGGTTTGTGATGTTATTTATACAATTATTTTATTATATTCCTACCCATTCTGCACGATATTAAAAATGCCAATACAACACAAAGTGGTATTTACATAGCAGCTCTGTGCTTTACAGCACTGTAGTCTGTATAGTTTGATGTGTTATCAGTGTTCTGTTTAGCCCGTATTCAGACCAAATCAGGCGGCGCAGCGCACAGCTGCAGGGTTGAAGAGGTGTGTGGATGTGTTTGTGCTTTAGAAGCTAACCGCTGTGAAACAATCAGAAAATAACGTTTATCGATCTGGTTCACCAGCCTCCCCACTAACACTACTAGCTCTCCCTCTCTTCATTCACCCTCTAGCTCACTTGACCACAGCTGCTCTCTCTCTCTCTTTCTCTCGTCTTTTTAAAATGAGTCAGGAAGCCGACAGAAAAGTCTTTTTCATTACCATATTTCCAACATATCATGAAACTTATAACCTATAAAGCCTTATCTGTGTTTTTCCTGTGTTTTATTTTTTCATAAACTTCTTGAGGAGATGACCTTGGAGGAGCACAGGCACCAGTGAACTGCTTCAGAGGCAGCCAGGGTTCATTTTTGATGCCTTGATGATGCATCAGTGCAGGCATGGTATCCCACCATTTGCTGGAGTGCCAGGGGTACCATGGTGTACTTGTAGTAACTGTACAGACATATTCATAAGGAGAAAAGTGCTACATCAACAGCTTTCCAGGATCAATCCATTATTTCCTGCGGCGGGAGGGACAGACTAACAAATTACCTGTGAAAACAAGGGGGTGTATTCAAAACACCCCCGTTTGTTTTCACAACTTTGAACTCGCCCAACCTGATGGAGACTGCTGGGTCTAACTGTACTCAACGTTTACTGAACGTTTACTGAATCTGTGTTTCTCCTATAACTATAAAAACGAGAACTCCCGCCAGGCCAAAAAATATTTTTTAATGCCAAAAATAACGCCAAATATCCATTCATTCGGAAATCGACAGCGTTTGGGAGTCTGTGCAGCGCTGTTCCGGTACGTGATTCAGCCTCTGTGTCGTTGCCAGGGAAACTATTGTTAGCGTAACGTCATTAAGTTATACGGCATTACGTAGTGCGTTTGCGTAGCGACCGGGAAAAAGTGAGCGGCAGAGAAGTGACGGTGGATGCGAGTGGAGCAGAGGAAAAGGTTAGTAGTAAGTTCTCAGTCTGGCAGTAAATATGCAATACAGACTACAGTGTAAAATTTTATAAATGCTAAAAAGTCACGTCTGTTATTTCCCCAAGTGCTGGAAAAGTGAATAGGGTTAGCTCCAAAGTTAGCAACAATGGGTTAGCCTAACCTGAAGAGGCAAAACAAAGAAATGTGTGGCTACCCTCCCCTCCCCCCATCGATTAGTTGAAGATTATTTACGATTTCAATTGACCAAGATTTTCTTTGGTTGACTACAGCCCTAGTCATTACCACTTCCACCATTAATTTGTATTTTCATTATTTGTATATTATAAAGCAACATAACACCATACCACTGATCCTCAGAACAGGGCACTGTAGTACATGTTATGGATTAATTTTCATTGCCACTTTAGGTTATGTAAACTGTAATTTACTCGTTTGATTCACAAAATAAAAATATAAAAAACAACACTAAAAATAATGACATTTGTATTATATTTTATTTAACAGAAACATTTTGGACATCCTTTTCAATCTGGACAATAGAAGGATAACAAACATCCAGTTAATTTACTATTTCCCACATTTTATACAGTTGTACATGTGAAAATAATGCTATTTAACCAAGAGTAGGACTTACAGGGTAAGTTAATATGCTACATAGGCAAACAGATGTGTATCACTTACCTAGACCTCTCCTGACTTGGTCTGCAATACTTCTGATATGGCAGATGTGAATGTCACAGACATGGTGAATAATGCCAACCCATAGTGCCTGAGAAGAATAAAACAGCACAATAAAAAGTCCCATCACATAGAAATAAATTAACTTACAATTAGAAATCATATTTATATATATGTTGTGTACTTGCCAGAAACTGCTCGGTTGTGTTCGCTGTCTTAAAACACCACCAAAAATGGTTGATGTCTTTCCGCCAATTGAGGAGAATGGACTGTCCTTTTATCTTTACAGCCTGATGGTTTATTAGGTTTTTCTGAGTCTGTTGAGCATCACTGATCAAACCTCCACTTCTGCAGGCCGAGGGTCCGCTCTTACAAACTTAGGAATCCAGGGAATCTGTCTCTTATTTTCCTTAAGAATCAAAGATTAGTTAACAGAATTAAAGAACAAGCGGTTGTCCTCCTACTCTATGTACTCCCAGCCATCAATGGCACATGTTGAAATACCCCTGAGCTAATACACGGTTTGATTCCCGGCTCCTCCAGTCCACATGCTACTAACTCATTACTCTGACTTACTGTCTTTAGCACATCACCAGCCCTAAATATCTTAGTTGGTTATCAGTCCATGGGTTGTCTTACTGCCACAGAAAATGAATAAATCTTTGGGTTATTAGCACGACGTCGCCTCCCTGTTGTCTCTTATTAGACCACCAGCTCCGTGAGAGGCACAAACTGAGGCTACAGTGTGCTAATATTTAACGTTATACGTGGCGGCGTTTCTTTTCAGGGAAACTAATCTACTGCTAATAAACATTGTACATCATCTAGGTTTTGAAATAAATATACTTTACATTCTTACCTGTCCAGCAGAAAACAAGCAACTTCGGTGTCAGTCTGCAAACACTTCTCTTATCAGGGATTCTTTGACGATGACAATTTACGCTCCTGTGATTTCCTAAATAAATATGATCCTCCATTTGTCAGATTTTGGTTTCAAAAGCTTCTCACATCTCTTCTTCTTCTTCGTCTGCTTGCAACCGGTGCATTTCCGGTGGCCACCCACTGAATCTAAAAACGTGTAAGGCTCTCATTAGAGCCACGGTTAGGTTTGTCCGTTCTGCGCTACTATAGAAACATGGTGATGCAACATGGCAGCCACCGTGGAGGGGCACCCGCTCCCATGTTGATATAAAGGGCTTATTTCTAAGGTAACAAAAAGACAACAATTATTTTCAGCTGATTAGACACTAATTAAAATATACATATAAATAATCTATTCAATTTTTACCAAGTCTGTTCTTTTAGATGTTACTAAATACTACACACTGGACCTTTAAAAGCCAGTTTTGTAAGTGTCTTAATGTACTGAACACTTTTTTCTCTGCCATACTTATCTTTCATGTGTTTGATCTGAATCATCAGGAATTCTGTGTACATCTCAGTCAGGGTCTTGGGCAGCTCTCTTCCCTCTCTGCTTTTCAACACATCCTCCAGAACTGTAGCAGTGATCCAGCAGAGGACTGACATGTGGCACATGATGTGGAGGCTTCCTGATGTCTTGATGTGGGAGATGATTCTGCTGGCCTGCTCCTCATCTCTGAATCTCTTCCTGAAGTACTTCTCCTTCTGTGGGTCAGTGAACCCTCTGACCTCTGTCACCATGCTGACACACTCAGAAGGGATCTGATTGGCTGCTGCAGGTCGTGTGGTTATCCAGAGGTGAGCAGAGGGAAGCAGTTTCCCCCTGATGAGGTTTGTCAGCAGCACATCCACTGAGGTGGACTTTGTCACATCAATAGGCAACTTCTCATTGGCACTGAAGTCTAGTTGACGGCAGCTCTCATCCAGTCCATCCAACACAAATAAAAGTTTATATTCACTCTTGTCAAAGTTTGTGTTTCCTGATGTCTGTAGTGTTTTGTAGATGTTATGTGCCTGGTTTCATGGATACATGTGTGAATAAGTTGTGCAAAACTCTGCATTTTGTCCCTTTGTGAATTCAGCCTGCTAAATGTAAATGGGAATATAAGATGCACATCTTGATTGGTTCTTTTTTCAGCCCAGTCAAACACAAATTTGTGCACAAAGTTTTACCAATTCCTGCAATCCCATTGGTCAACACTGTTCTTATATTCTTTTTTATTCCAGAAGGATGTGAGAAGATGTTGCTAATTTGAGGTTCTGCGGTTTGTCCTGATGCCATTTGGATCTGGCTGAGCTGCCTGGTGATGTGAGTGTCTCCCCCGGCTGTGATGTACAGCTCTGTGTAGATATCATCCAGAATCTTGTGTGTGAAGTGAAAGTGTAACGCCTTTCTACCAAGTAGCCTTGAATAGAATATTTTAAATGCATAAATAACTGAATTAAACTTTTGTGCTCTCAGGCCAATGCTCCTTTTAAACAGGTTGACAGGCCTTTATCTCTGTAGTCATGAGCTTTTTCAGTCATGAAATCTGCAACATTCCTGGGATTGTCAGTTCTTTAAAGGGTTATGTAGCGTTGGAAAAGGTCCAACCTGCCTCTGCTTTAACAGGACAGGCTCTAAGATATGTCTTAGGACAAAGCAACACGTGAGGTTAGATGTACTGTATGATATTTAAGAGTCTTCTGTGGTTGGATTTCACATTAACAACATCTTCCAAAATGGTCATGCTTTTGCTTGGCTCAAATTACAAAGAAATGTCAAAGCCTACTTATTTGTTTTCATTTAAGTTCATCTTTACTTCCGGAGAGAAGTACAGATCAATACAATGCAGGTATGCTGTCAATGAGGAAATGTTATTCAGCTTCTAGTTACTTTAATTGGAACTGACGCTGAGCAACAGTTACAGAAAATGTTCCACTATTAATTAGAAAACATATCACACAACAACTTGAACAGAAGCATGACTGAGGGGCTACAAAGACTTCTGAAAGACTTGTGTTGGTCCACCACAAAACTATCAGACACCAGCTGGAACCCCTGCAGCATTCTCTGGTATGAGGATTATCTGGGAATCTATGTGAATTTTTCTTCTATCAACTTCCATCTGCTACTGCATTTCCCAGGTTTCACACATTCAGTGGGTGTTCCTGAATCTCAGTGTTGATGGATCACTGGCCTGATGCACAACCATTATGCCCAGCACACTTTTAGAATTATTATGGCAAGGCGTGCCAGGCACACTGGTGGTGCACTGGGATACCGGGTGGGATCAGAAAGAATATATTATTATACATTTAAAGTAGGCATGTTGGAGGCTGTGACAATTGTGGCCAATCATATTCACCACTTCATCCCCACCATGATGCACTGACTGTTTGAGAATCCTACACAGTTTTCCTCCGAGGAAACCCATTGTTGTCTTGGACATAAAAAGTTTTTAGATATGGGTTTACCACCAGATCTGGTGTGTGTAATTGTGCCTTTACAATGCACCGCATCATTCCAATAGAGACTGAAGATAGAACAGATTCCTGCCGCCTTCAGATGGCTTTACCGTTAGTGTATATACACAGGGCTCTAGTGTTTTTCCCAAGGAGTTCGTGTGCTCCTAAATGAAAAAATTAGTAGCACAGTGAAAAATGTTCATGTAAGACAGAGTTTATTAATGGGTCAACTTCTCTGCAGTTTATCTTTCACACTAAGTCATTAGTTTGTCTTACTGTCTTTAGCCCATTGTCAGCTACCACCTGCTGCTGTTTCTGCTGTGCTGTTTGTGTGTGCGCTCAGGTCTTTGTCAAACAGACTCAAATTTAAATACACTTATGGCAGCCTCATGCAAGATCTGTAATCTGAGTATCAATGAGAGAACAAGAACTGAACTATCATTCACCTTCTTGTGTTGGAACACGGTCAAGAAGTTAATTCATTAGTAACAGTCCACATAGTGTGTTTTAAACTAGAGCTGCAGTTGAATAGATTCAGCTACTTTGGCTCACCACTACCAGAGTGCCACTACCCTCCGCCTCCTTATGGAGGTGCTGAACAGACTGGTGACGGTCAGATGGACAGCAGTTGTAGGTGACATTGAAGAAGAAATGCAAGCAAAATAACAGCCATGAGCAGCTGCTGTCAGACTCTCCATGTCAGCGCTGGAAACACAGAGAGTCTGCTGGAGATACTAGAAACACATTCATGGCCCTTTGTAAAAGTTTCTGGTAACACTTTATAATACAGCCCACGTTTTACGGTGTAACTTCCTCGTATGAATCCGTACATATAAAATACTTTCCGGTTCTTACTGGTACTTAAATGTAGGTACAGCGGAAGAAAACGAAACAATGAGAAACAAGGGAGTAACAATTGGGGTTTTAAAGTGTAACTTCTCAACATTTATCATGTAACTTCCCGGAACTTATGGTGTAATTTCCTCATATGAATCAGTACGTTACATGTGTATATGTGTACTAAAATCAAATGTTTTTGCTCGTGACAGTTATGACAATCATTTTTTTATGCATGTGTGTTTGACAGGCAAGCTTCACCCACACTCAAGAGATTTATTATGCTTATGTCTTCTACTTCACTGTATGAATTTCAATAGAACAAGTCTAGAAATGGGTCTATACTTTTGAAAATTAGCTCCTAGCAGCCATGTTGGTCCAGCACTGCAACAGCTCAGAACAGGCAATCTTACTTCTCTTCAGTGCACAGCTATGAAAGGCTTGTATTGTCATCTGAGGATGAAAAAATAACAATACAGTAATGTAATATACATAGTATATCTTTAATTACACAATAATAAGGTACGCAGGAAGTTATGAAAAATGATTTTATTCTTTAATTACACATAAACCACAACATATGTGCTGTTCTCCCAGTCTTACTCTGTAAATACAGACTACTTACTCTATAAGTACATGGTAACAACAGGGAGCAGGCTAGATTATTAAATTCACATTGTTCCCCAGTCCTTACTCTGCAGGTACAGACTAGTTACCCTATAAGTACATGGTAACAACAGGGAGCGGGCTGGATTATGTTCTCCCGTCCTTACTTAGCTGTTTGGTTCTGTTACCTTTCATGTCACAATCTAACAACATGCAACATGTCATTAACAACACACCAGACCGACATTTTGAACAGACAATGAGAAAACATTATTGAACATGATTAAATAGAATATGTTTCATTTATAACTTCTTAACTATATATACTACTATTATATAATATAAATATTCTATATAAATTGTACTACATATAATTTAACAAAAACTATATATAAAACTTATACAACAAAATAACTCTTAACTAATTTATCAAAATGTAGTTATAAAATGATTAATTTTAGTTTAAAAAAACAACAACAAAAAACAAGAACAAAACAGGAAACTATGTTTAAATTGTAAATGTAACAGACCAACAACAACAACAAAAACAATTTTCAGGAACTCTTATGTTCTACGTCGTCTCTTCAGTGGGAGGAGTTCATCACTACTTTGCAGTCTTTTTTATTTTGTTCTTCAGCCCAGGGCAGGAGTCCACAAATCCTTTGAGCTGCAATGCAAAATCCTATCAGTGTAGGTGAAGACACCAAAGTTTTCCCCTCCTGAAGCTATATCCACCTGTAATCACAATTATTGAAGTGTATTACAGTATAGTCAAGTCTAAAACACACATGCACACAATTGTTACATAACAGCATTCATTACATTAACCCCCCCAATCCACACACCCACAATTAAAAATGATACAAGTTATTCTGATATTACATAATTTGTAGTAGTGAATAACAGTTTAAAAAACAAGCACGATGGCACCACAAATACAGGTATGACATTTTCACATGCAGTGCACATACTGTACCTCGGCAATGATGCTTGTCAGAGCCATTGTTGTTCTGTCCACATGATCCATGGTTTCAAGGCCTGGGAAACACAGAGATTGATTTTGTTTTTAGATTCGATTCTGTATGTTTTTCAGGACATACTCATACCTGTGTATGACCCGCTCAGGTGTAGTCAAGTGTTCTTTCCCGTACTTCTTTCCCATACTTGTTAGGTGTTAGGTAATAAACAGTACTGTGCTCTAGGTTTAATATACAGTACAAACTATAACTCACTATATATCAAATAAAAGCAGATATTACTCCCTAAAGTAGAGTAAAATATGCTATCTAAGGTAACATATTCCTTCAGCATTTAATTTAAAACAGCATGGACCATGTGAGTTTACATTCTGGACACAGAAGTAACTTGTACAACCTTCTTGCCAAAGTCCGCCTAGCATGGTAGCTAATTAGCGATTAGCATAACTCGCGATTAGCATGCCAATACACATGAAGTTTGTTGTTAAGACTTTACCATAACGCAGGCAACATATTACGATAACACACACAATGTTGCACATCATAAATATTACTGCTCACCTAACAGGAGAATATGACAGAAGCAGGTGATTTGAAGCTAGTGAATGCAGAGAGTGAGCAACAGGCTTGTGTTTTTAAGTGATTCTATGTGAAGAACTTTGTAATTTTATTTTGATAAGTGCTATATAAATAAAGATATCATTATTGTTATTATATAGGATTTTGAATTGCCTCTGTGATTGAACAGTGCTATACAAGTGCTTGTCTTCCCTTAAATCCACTGAATTACAAAGTAAAACATAACTGACAGTTCAGCAAACTGGTCTTGATGAAGGTCACTGAAGGAAAACAGAGACATTGACAGCTGAAATACAGCAGGCAGGACGGGGCAGAGCGGGGTTTTCTACCTGCTACACCAACTCCTTTACTGCATGCATATTGAGTTTTGCCAAGTGATAATGCAGTTGGCTATGCAGAGTTTGGAAGCCTAGGCTGTATTAACTGGTACTAAATTAATTAACTAGATCGCCTTAACTACAGGATCATTGATACACATTGATTTGATTTATTTATTGTAATGTACAATGAAAAAAAATTCCACAATGTTGCACTGCTGCGAGGTATTTATTTTAATCATTTTTAAATAGTTTGTACTTGTTTTTTCTATGTAGTTTTTACCTGAAAGAAAAAAAAATAGAGCATGCAATGCACACAGTTTCTGTGGTCAGTGCAGCAGTTTCAGTTGATTATAATAAACAAGCTGCCATGCTGTGACAGATGTGTTGCTGTATTTTGGCCGTAAGAGTACACAGCTCTTTTATTTTAAAAGTTAACTACAGTACATGGAAACATGTTACAGTCTTCTGCACCTTTAAGATAATTAAATTAATTCATTGACCATAACCACTGACTGAAATATCTTTGTTGTTTTGCAGAAACAGAAGTTGTTCTACATGTTCTAGAGTGAGGAGGGGAAAGTTTATTGTGCTTTGACTAATGTTATACTTAGTAGTGGAGAACACTCTGCTGCAGCTCTGCTCTCAGGGAAACTATCATTACCCACATTATCCTGTACAGCCTTATCTGTACCAACTTATCTTCTTTGTCTACCAGTGTTGGCTGAAGTTTTGTAAAATGGTGCTGTGATAGTTGGGTAGCTGGCTACTTTCTGACCCTCCACTTCTCAAACGTTAGTCTGTGGGTAAAGTCACGGTCACAGGTTTTCATTTCTCATATTTATGCACTCTTTACTTTTTGTAAAGGTTTTGAGGTATTTATCATATGTGTTGCTTGTTAGTAACAGGTACAGTCTTAAAGTTTAGTAATTAAATCCTGCAGACCTAACAACAAATTATTTTTACCAGAACTACCTTGACTGTGATAGTAAAAGTGAACATAATTATTAAGTTATTAAATCAAAAATGTGCCCCAACACTTGATTTCATTAAAGATAAACTTTTGGTTTCAGGCCTGCCACTCACTAGTACTAAAACTCTTCAGATTCAAATGTCTGAAGATTCAAATGGTTCAAAATACTTCAGCTAGAATCTGAACTAAAACAAGAAAATTTGACCAAATTACACCAATTCTAGCCTCCCTTCATCGACTCCTTATCCATAATAGATCAGAGTTACCGAAGTTATTTAGTGTCCGTCACACCTTCAGGATATTTGTGTTTCAGTGAGGTCTGTCTTGGAAAGATAAAAACATTAACAAACACTGAGCATGTTTTCTCCTCACGCAGTCCACAGTGTCTGCCCCTTGATGTGATGTTGAAGCTATAAACCAGTCTGACGAATCTGACCTGCAGCTCTATTGTTTTCTGTCTTATCCAGAATCAAACTGAATGTTTTCAGCACTGTTCAAAACTGCTGCAAGACCACCTTGGGAGGAAAATGTTAAATAAATTATTTAATCTTTGGAAATAGTTTTTACTAATTACTTCTGAAGTTCTCAAATTTGAAAACCTGAAATCCCCTTTCCTGTGAAGAGTGCAGTTTCCACTGAGGACAAGAAGACGTGTTCAGTGACATTTCAGAACAAAAATCATTTTTTCCAATGTCACCATTAGACTTCAGGTCTTAGATCTGAATCCATGAAACAACATGTGATACTTAGCAGAGTTACTGAATTATTAATATTTATATGCATTAATCTTGGTTTGGTATGAAGAAGATCTTTGAGAGTAATAAAAAACCTCTGGCTCCATATGCATTTCTCTTGTACTCAGATGACATTTTAGGCTTCCAGCCCTTCCTCAAGATCAACAATCATAGCAGTATGCAGGCACTGGTATATTGCAACTCATTATTATCAGGCTGCCCTAACAATTCTCTAAAGACTCTCCAGCTGGTCCAGAATGCAGCTGCATGTGTTCTGACTAAAACTAGAAAAAGAGACCACTTTTCTCCCATTTTAGCTTCGCTGCATTGGCTTCCTGTAAAATCCTGAATAGAATTTAAAATCCTTCTCCTCACCTACAAAGCTCTTAATGGTCAGGCACCATCATATCTTAAAGAGCTCATAGTACCGTATTATCCCACCAGAACACTGCGCTCCCAGTATGCAGCTTACTGGTGGTTCCTACAGTCTTTAAAAGTAGAATGGGAGGCAGAGCCTTCAGCTATCAGGCTCCTCTCCTGTGGAACCATCTTCCAGATTCGGTCTGGGGTGCAGACACCCTCTCTATGTTTAAGAGTAGGCTTAAAACTTTCCTTTTTGATAAAGCTTATAGTTAGGGCCGACCAGGCTCGCCTTGGATCAGCCCTTAGTTATGCTGCTATAGGCCTAGACTGCTGGGGGACTTCCCATGATGCACTGAGCTCCTCTCTCCTCCTCCTCCTCTCCATCTGTATGTATTCTTTTATTTTTTTTATTTTGTTTTATTTTTTATTTATTCTTTTACTATTAATGCATGTCATTAACTTTGCTTCTTCCCCAGAGTATTTTGTGCTCTCCCATCTTGCAGGAAACCCTGGGTTCCGGGCCGAGCCTTCGCGGTCCTTCACAGTCCTGTTGGCATCCTTCCCTGGCTATTGCTGCTGTTATTGTTATTGTTATGATTGTTGTTATTCTGCCCCCCCCCCCCCCCCCCCCCCCCCCCCCTTTCTTTCTCTCTCTCAACCCAACCCAACACATAGATAGACGAACAGATACATACAGATAAACATACATGCATTAATACAGATTATGCATGTATGTACACAGACACATACACCAATAAATATGTACATAAATACATCATTGCCATGAATTAGGAAACATACATGTGTATACATATGCAACACATGCAAATTGATTGTTATGTGATGTAAATACTGTTGTTATTGAGAATGTCACTATTTATTATGAGCTTTATTTAATTAATGTATTTCTGGTAGTGATATGTTATACCTATTTTAAGTAGAAAAGCCTAACCAGGGACAGGGGTCGCAAATTAGCCTTGGCTAGAAATCCTATATGCAATACATCTGTTTCATGTTGTTATAACCTGTTACAATGGTTTTTTGCAACGTCCCTGACCAATAAACTAAAAAAAAAAAAAGCAGATGGCCGCCCACCAACAGCCGGGTTCTGCTTGAGGTTTCTAGCCGTTAAAGGGGAGTTTTTCCTCACCGCTGTCACCAAGTGCTGCTCATGGGGGGAACGTAAGGTATGTACAGTCTCGACCTGCTCTATGTGAAAAGTGCCCTGAGATGACTTTTGTTGTGATTTGGTGCTACATAAATAAAAATTGATTGATTGATTGATGGTATTGAAAGGAAGGATGTGTGATGATATCGTTCAAAGGAAGAGCTGACAAAGTTCTTGTTTTGTAGACGTTTATTAGACGATGGCCATCGGGTCCATTCCATGTACAAAGATGGTCTGGGCAATGTACCACTGTCGATGCACAGCTTATATATGGTTACACATCTGTATCTTATCATGTGAATAACATGTTTTACAGGGGCACTACCTCAGTTGGGAGCCGTCCATCAAGTGATTGACAGCTATCTCACAACATATTATGTGTCACAACATACCCACATCTGGAACAGTTCCAAACTTGACCATGGATCCATTGTTTGTATCTAAAAGGCCCCCCCCCGAAGGGCTATACCAAGGTGTCATGCAGACTAGGGAATGTTTCTGTCACACGTCCAACATCCAAAATCAGTGAAGTACATAGGGTCAGATAAAATCATACTAACAGGTATGTTATGTAGGCCACACCTAGTAACATATCTGATGGTGATTAGATAATCATGTTCACCATCAGGGTGAGAAAAACAATCAAAAGGCCTTCAGCGAATCAAAACTTTTAAACAAACAGCATCAGGAACTACAGCCAATCAAATCACTTCAGATAAAGTGACAAGAACCACTAAGTCTCGTACCACATGAAGAGATGTAAATATTACATTATAATATATATTTTTTAAGTATATTCAAAAATGTTAAAAAATACATTAGCTTTTAATAGATTTCTAATAGATATACAGAGGAAGTTAAACATCAGCTCTAGATGAACATCATACACAACTTAATCTAAATATCCAATAAATAGAGAAACATTACAGAAAACACTTCAGGTCATAATCTATATTTAATCCATGAGGTGACCAGGAAAGTAAAACTAGTTACCTCCTCTTGGAGGGAGTGATACTTTCTCAATACCAATATATCTTAGAGAGGAAAAAGGATGGTTAAATTCAACAGAATGTGCTGCTACTGGATCATTCATGTCTTTACACCTAATAGTGCTTCTATGTTCAGCAATATGAGTTTTCAGTGATCTACTCATCTTTCCAACATATAACTCTCCACAAGGGAAAGTGATGAGATAAATGATCGACTTAGTGTGACATGAAATAACTCAGTTATAGGAATCTCTTTACCTGTGTGAGGATGTTTAAAACTGTTACATCAGTAAATATAGTTACACTGACTACAACAACCATACAGTAGGTGTTAAAGTAACTCGGGCTGGTACTGATTGAAGAGGAGGTAAATATGAATGAACCAGGAGGTCTCTCAGGTTTTTAGCTCTTTTATAAACCATGAGAGGTCGTTTGAATGCACCATTGAGTTGAAAATCAGATTCAAGTATATGCCAATGTTTTGTTATTATTCCCTTTATCTGTTCTGCACTCATAGAATACTCTGCTGTAAACATTATTCATTCATCTGATTTCACTGTAGGTTTATTTTTTAAGAGATCAGACCTCGATCTGTCTTTTATTTTAGTGGCAGCATCATGTAGGACAGATTTCTTCTATCCTCTTTGTTTTTCATTTCATTCATGTTCCTGACAAAATCACCAGTTTTCTGGCAAATTCATTTTAATCTGCAAAACTGACTAAAAGGAGACTATTATTAACATTAAAGCATGATCAGAGTCTGCCATTAGTAAAATATTAATAGATGTGGGTTTGTTTAACAGATCTGTATACAAGAGATTATTCTCTCTAATGATCCATAAATCTAGAAAACAGATGCGTTTGTGGTCATAATTCATAGTAAATGACAGAAAGTCAGTTGAGGTATGTAATAAATGACTCTAGCTGGGTCTTGGACCCTTTAAACAGATAAAACACATCATTCATAAGAATATATTCTCATGATTAACCTCAATGTTATTGTGACTGTCCAAAAGGGGTGGACGGAATACTGTGAACACTAATGTAAAAGCACTTAAACTTTAAGGAGACACTGACAGCTCAATGGGAAGTTTGAACATTTTTCTGAAGGAGGAAACTTTTACTGCTGCCTCGCCTGCAGAGTTTGATCCTCAGAGACCAGAGACAGATCACATCATATTACTGCAGAGCCTTTAGGTCCCAAAAGGTCAAAACAACTTATTATAATGTGCACACAAGATAATTTACTGTAAATTAACGTGTGAAAAAATAAACCTTTTGTTAATGATTGATAATAAGTTATAACTGCAGGCCTGAAGACTTCTCAGTGACTGTGATTGATTGATTTACTGACTGGAACAGTGTGCAGTTTGAAACATTAAAGATGCACTGCACCAGAGTTAGCTTGAAGCTTGTTTGCATCTATAGTCCCCAACAAAAAACATACAACAGCACAACAACAAACAGTACAAAGCAAAAAAAGAAAATCCACACAGAACACACCATACAAAATACAAAACAACACACAGCACATCACATACACCCACAATGTCAATTAGAACTTGTCAAATTTAAATCAAGACCATAGATGGAGTTTAGACTCAGTGGTCACACAGCTGATTGGTCTTTAGTAGATTTTTTAATTTGGTCTTGAATTTATTGATTGAACTGCAGTTCTTCATGTCATCAGGTAGGATGTTCCACTGAGTTGTGGCTTCACAGAGAAAGCTGACTGTCCAAATGCAGTGTGATGAAATGGTCCAATCATGTATAGAGGATATTCTGGAGGATCTAATAGAACTTACTGAGCGAGTGAACACAAAGTCACATAGTGGAGGAGGACAAACCATTTAACATTTTATAAACTAGGCACAAATTTGAGAATAATCTAAAATTGTCAAAGCTCAGTAAATTGTATTTCTCCAGAACCCTACAGTGATGGAAATGCATTGGCTTTTTGTCCAGAGTTTTTAGAGTTTGTTTGTATAAGGACTCAAGAGGTTTTATGGCTGTTTCTCCACCTGCCCCCAACATGTGATGCAATAAGACATATAGGAAAGAATCATAGCTGCATAAATATCTTGGCTGCATCCAAAGAGAGACAGTTTCTAATATGTCTAAAATTTGCTAAGTTGTACTTTATAGTTTTAACCGTTTTTTTAACATGTTTCTTAAAGTTCAAATTTGGATCCAGTGTCACACCAAGATATTTAAAATCAGTAACTATGTCAATTTTTTCACCTTTGATGAGAATATCAGCATTAGGAGGTTGTACCATAGTCTAAGAGAAAAACATACCTTTTGTCTTGTTTACATTTAGACTCAGACATGATTGAGCAAGCCAATGTGTGATCCTTACCAATGCGATTGTTAGCTTAGCAGCAGCTAACTCAGCTGTTTTTGCATGTGTGTACACAACAGTGTCATCTGCATACATTTGTAGTTCTGCATCATGACACTGTTGAGGGAGATCATTAATATATAGGCTAAATAATAGGGGATCTAACACTGACCCTTGTGGAACACCCATTGTGCACTTCATGTTACTGGACAGTGTGTCACCAACTTTAACACATTGTCTCCTATTAGATAAATATGAAGACATCCATGCCAGTGCTCTAGAGGAGAAGTTAAATTTAGAGAGTTTCGGTATTAAAACATCATGATTGACTGTGTTGAATATTTTACACAGATCTAAAAATACAGCACCAACTACTCCTCCTTTATCAAGTCTTGATTTAATTTGCTCTATTAAGTGCAAGGTAGCAGTTTCAGTGGAATGATTGCTCTAAAGCCAAACTGCATACAATGTAGACCAAAACTGCTTGTATTAAGAAATGTTGTCAGTTGTTTAATGACAACTTTCTCAGCAACCTTTGAGAGTACTGGCAGTATACTTATTGGTCTGTAGTTACTGGCTTCAAGGTCTCCAGATTTAAAAACAGGCGTGACAATGGCACATTTTGGGTCCCTCCTTGTGAGATTATTGATGTTTTTCCAGATCAATTTACTGTTGCCTTTTGCCTCATTCAATATATTGAGATAAAATGAGATTTATCTTCTCTTAGCTCTTGGATAACTTTGTTCCTTAAACCTTTATAAATCAGCATGTCAGTGTCTCTTCTAGTTTTAACTGCCTTCCTTAGTGCAGCATCTCTAGATTTTGTTAGTTTCCACACATTTTCTTTAAACCATGGTAAATTGTTTTTATTTTTTAGATTTTATCTGTATCCTCACATTAAATCTTTCCCTCACAGAGTTGATTCTGTGAATAAAAGTATCACAGCCATAGTCCAGATCATCAGAGGACAGAACATCATCCCAGTTCAAGCTGGTAAATTCTTCTTGCTTAGCTCTGGGTATGCATTGAAGGATCATTGTCTTAGTTGCTGTGGTCTTAAATCTACTTTTAGTCAGTTTTCTTGATTTGATTAGATTATCCTTTACATTTACAAATGTAATATTAGATACATAGATGTCTGGTGAACAACGTGTATCTGAACATATTAAAAAGGAAATCTTTTCTACATAAACAGTCTAGTCAATAATCAGCCATTTTGAAACCTTCTGGTCTCTCCTCTCTGACCTTCTGTGGTTATTTCCTGGTTAAAGTCATTTCCTGTAATTTGTGACTTGGAGGATTTTCTGTGTCGTCTTCTTCAAAAACTCTGATCTGTTCATGTTCCATCTGTGCTGAAGTCAGTCTGAAGTTGGTTGTGCGTTTCATAAAGTCAGTTTATTTTTCAAAAATACTTCAGTAAAATACAGTTAAAAAGACATGAATACACCTCCTCTGTGAAACATCTTTTAGAGTTCAGAGTTGGAATCATCATTCATCAGAGGACAGTACATCATCCCAGTTCCCGGCCCTGACTGGGCCGACAAAGATTATAAAGGGGACTCTTGGCTCCACATACAACTCATACTGATTTTCTTACACTGGACAAAACCTTTGTCCTCAATTTTGCCCACCACTGGACTCTAAGATCCAACCAGGCAGCTGGTAGTAATAATAATGTTAAATGTTATGGAGCCCTGGAGAACAAAGTTTAGTCTGTTAAGGGAGAAGCTCAGAAAGTTGCTGCTCATTCCTCACTGGCACCAGAGGAGTCCCAGACACACTTGGGCACAAATCAGCATCAAAGTTCTGCAGCGCTCCAGGGGTCACTGGTCCAGGATTTAGCTGAACATCTCTGGAGAGCAGGATCAGCATGAAGAAGAGACCTGCTGTTCTCTGAAATGGAGTGGCAGATGACCAGTCCACTGGATCAGTGATTTGCTCTGGTACCTGGGCTCGCCCGTGCCGCAGGATGTAAAATATCCCAGTAAGTTATGATGAAAACTCACTTTAGGAGTGTCAGCTGGCCATGAGCCAGCATTTGTCCCAAGCTCAATCACTCGTTGTCCCAGTTGTTTTCCATCAGTGTTGATTGCTCTGGCCAGACAGACACGTACAGGCAATACAGCAATGAGTACCAACAGTAGTCCAAAGAGCACTCCATGAAACACAGCCCAGGTGTTTTTGCTGATGAAACACTGTTTTGAACTTGACAGAGGTTTTGACAGGCACGCTCTGTGGTACAATAAACGTCCTATGTAGCAATCTCATCCAGGATCCCGGTGGCCAGAGGGTAGAAGCTCCTCTTAAGCCCCTCAGCACCGGCCCGGTGCACCTGGAACCTCCTCTCGACCTCAGCGGGGAGAAAGGACTGCCATCCGGGCAGTTAGGAACCCCAGAAGATCCATGTGGCCAGGACCGTTTCCATCGATGTTGAGATGGATGTACAGATGGTCTTACTTGATGTTTAATCTGATGTTTATGTTGAGATGGATGAGCTGACCATCTCCCCATCCTGATGAGTGACCCCCAGTCATATGCCATCACTTCTTGAGTCCAGGGTGCACAGAGAGGCTCCAGCAAGGTATGACACATCTAGCTACTATTACATAAATTAACAAAATAAATTGTTTTTACAGCGTTGTATTAGTGTCATTAAGTAATTTACATGACTTACCACAAAGTCTGTATTTATCTGAGTATTTTGAGTGTGTTAAAAGCCATATTAGCATGCTAAGCAACGTCTGTTATAAAGTATAAGTAAAATAAGCTACAAATTGGTAGAAAACTCCACCAGTTACATAAAGTTTGCTGTCTAGTAATTATCACATCTATTTAGGTAACTTATCAGGAGTTTATTGTTGCTAAACTAATAACAGAAAGTAAAAAGTTGAAGAATGAAACTGTTTAGCTGTCTGTTACCCAGTTAACCTGTAAACCGGAAACGGAAATAGTGTTGGGATTTCTCTCTTGCTCAGACGTTGATATAATAGGCTGGTTCAGTCAATGGATAGTACAGCTTATATGTAATCTCTGATGTATTTATTTGAGCTTTTAGTCTTGACAATGTCAGCTTCTCCAAGGAATATACCTCTATTGAATGGATTAATCATTGAAACCTTGATTACTGAACCTCTGAGAAGCTGCAGCACAGCCCTCAGCAAAGCATCAAAAACCACTGCATAACTGGTGACCTGAACTCAGAGAGGAATTCATTATTGTTAGTAACTTCCCATCAGCATTAACAAGTTGTTTAATCAATAAATACCATTGTCAACCCATTAGTGACTTATTTTATATTGAATATTCTTGTTATTCCAAATATAGTAATTAGTTGGTAAAAAATTATGTTTGTAAATCAGTTTCCAGGCCAGCAGAGCTTGTTCATGAATATTTGATAACTTAACAGGTAACTTATCAATTCTTTAATCACATTTAAGCAGAAAATTTAACTCCATCCATTAAACTAAATATTTATATGGGGAGGGTATTCCAGATGTTGTCCTCTTCTATAATCAAATTAGTTCATCATTTCACTTTGAGAGTATTATTTAACATTTTAAAACTTAGTACGTCCAGACCACCATTTCTTTTTATGTTGCATAAGATATTTTTTCTTAAATTATGACATTTGTTCCTCCACATTAAATAAAATAAAATCTTATCTATTCTATTGTATATTTCGGGAGGTATTCCAATGATAAGGACACACAGACAGATCTGATTATTCCCTCAGCTTTAGACAGTAAAACTCTTGCCGGTTGGATTTATGTTTGACTTGATCCCAACTCGCTCTGACATCATGCAGACGTGGGCAACAACAACCTGATGAGATCAAGTCGGCTGCAGCTGTTCTCCACTGACTGCAAGGATCAGGGCATGATGGGAGACACCTGGCTGTCACCTGATCAAAGAGCTGATTGGTTCAGGAGTTTGATCAACAACATGACGTTTTATCTTCATTTTGGATTTCAGTTGTCTGATCTTCTACTAAGAATTCAGATGTGTTGATGACAACTTTTATTATTCAAAGAGACAGAAAACATTCAATAACCAAATATTACAACAGACACAATATGATTACATCATTATTTAATTACTGATGTGAATATTTGCCAGATAAATGATATAATGTCTATTTCTGCTTACAATTTGAGTTGGTTTGATTTGTGTTTCACTTTATTTGTTTGTGCATCATAAAATAGTGTTTTATACAATATTTAAACATTTGATATGTACACAGAGACATTCACATGTAGGTAACAAACATACTTTTACCTGCATAAACTCAACTATTCATTCATTTAAAGTAAATAAACATCTGTGCAGGAGAGATAAGAATATAAAAGCTTATACAAAGATCTCTCCCAAAAACTAAATTACATAGAAAAAAATAATAATTTCATTTTATTAGAATTTCTTTCTTTCATCAATGAGATGTGAATGAGTTTGATTAGTGTGACATCAGCTGATTACAGTCGGCATGTTGACCAGCAGGTAGTGATTCGCTTGCTGCAACAGTTACATTTCTATGTAAAATAATTTAATAGTCTCATATTGGAGATTACAGAATAAATGTTGTTTTGATTATTGATTATAGGTCATTTAACAGTTTATATTCTATCATACAGATCAGCATTAAAACAATGTTAGTGATTGATCAGCTGAGCTTGAGTAGATTGATCTGATAACATTTTATTAAATCAGGATCAGATCTAACAGGATGTAAATATTTCTGTGACTTCCTGTAGATTCTTTGAAAGCTGCTGGAAACTGTCTGACTTGACTGCAGCTTTTTGTCACTTCCTGCTGATGCTGCTGATGATGTTGTTCATCTACATCACTGCATCTTTACCAGCCTGTTAGTTTATCAAACATGTACTGCATTGCTGATCTGGTTCTTTCATCCATTCGACATTTCATCTCCTCCAGCTTCTTGACCTTCTCTGTGTCTCCAATCTCCTTCATCTTCTTAATCAGGAAGTCCAAGTGGACATGAATTGACAGAGAATTATCATTCAGGGCGATCCGCTCTAGTTGCTCCACATGATGGTAGGCCTCTGTAAGCAGCTGAGTCTTCTCTGATTTCAGTTTTTCCATCTCTGTTTGAAGATTTTCCAGAAGGCTCTTCTTCTGCTCACGATCTACCTTATTCTTTTCATATTTCTGTTTCACATCTTCAAAGGTCTTCTTAACTTTCCTGGTCTTGTTCACATATCTCCACTTTTCTTTCACATGATCTGATGCAGGACACTTCCCTGTACAAACAGTACAGTGACCTCCTTTCATGACCTCACAGTGTTTGGGATACCAGGCCTTTGTGCATCCAGGATGGTGACAGTTCTCTCTACAGATGTTACAGGTGACAGCTCCTCCATAAAAAAACAAACCCCACATCCCTCCATCAATAGGCTCTCTCTCTTTGTAGTACTCATCAACTTCTACAATGAACTCTTCATTCTTCTTCATCTCTTGTTCATGTTTCTTCAGAGCTTCTTGTGTCTGTTGGGCCTCGTTCTGTTTTTGTTCAATCAGCTGGATTCTGTGTTGCAGGTTGTGGATGCAGGCTGTTATTCTGATGCGTGCGTTCAACACTTCAACTGTTGTTATCAGCTGTTGTGGTTTAGATTTTTCCAGGAAGTCTGTGAATCGTTTCATTCCTCTCTCTGTTACCCTCCATGCATTCTGTAAAGCAAACTCTGTTTCCTCTGTTCTCTGTGTGGTCTGGATGTTATCGAACAAGAAGTGAACACGTTGATTCTTCTCATTTTTGGCACATTTAATGTTTGCAGCTTCAAGAGCTTCCAGAGCATCTTCAGGTGTTATTCCATTAGAATGTGTGATGAGAGCAACAACATTTTCCTCCAGGTCTTTTCCAAACAGAGACGTCACTGAATCAAAGATGTACTTCTGTCGGTCACTCAGTTGATTCACACTCGACTTCAGCACCAGACCCACTGCATCAATTTTACGAACTCCATCTTTTGAACGGAACAAGTCAAATAATCTTTGACTGACTTTGTCATCTTGTTCGATCCCTCTGGTGTCTCTGTATCCAGGAGTATCGATGATGGTCAGAGAGAAGGGCAGAGTTTTATCTTCAAAACCAAAGATCTCGTACACGATCACATCTGATGTCTGACTCTCTGTCTGACTTCTCTTCTCTTCTTCTACAATTTTAAACCAGATGTTGTCCTCAAACTTCACTCCCGTGGTGTAGTTGACCAGAACGTTGATCAGAGTAGATTTTCCTGCTCCTGTTTCACCTACAAGTAAGATGGTTTTGTTTTTCTTGTTCAGGTTTTTCTCACCAACAGTTTTTCTTGTCAGATTTCCAAACTTCTCTTCCTTTGGTCTCAGCTGGTAGACACCAGGAGATCCTGAAGAGATCAGAGAACTTCTGGAGATGATTTTCTCATAAGTCCTGTAGAAAAAGTAGAGATTCAATTAACTTGTTCCTTTCTCATCAAACTGACAAGTTAAATACAATCTAATTATTTTTCACATATATACAATAGTATCTGGTTTCATGTGACTCTTGTGCTCCAGAATGAATAATAGTACAGTAGAATATAAAAACTGCAGCTGTGACATCTGTGATTGTAGAATATGAATAAAATAAAGTCAAACCAAACAGCCACATTTGGGGATTTTAGTCTAAATGTGAGCTCTGGTTTTGACTGTGAGGACAGAGACTCAGATTACAGTCAATTAACAGGATCTTCTGCTGTGTAACATACCAACCCAGTCTCACATCAAAATGTTTAATACCTACGTTGGTCCACAGTGCAAAACGGATTAGTTTCACAATAATGGCTCTAAAATTGTGAGATCCCTACGTTTTGTTTTGGCCTGTTCTTTTCTATTGGAGTGCGTCCACATCATGTGACTGTCAAGTTTCTGTCTGCAAAAGCAAACAAAATGGCTGACATTTCTTTTATTCTCAGTGGAAAATGCAATATTTTAGGATAGTTTCAATATTAAAATGCGTTTTGATGACATTTCCAGCAAGAAATGTGCATTTTATTTTCATAATCTTTGTTCAGTGAATGTATGTGATGTTTAGTTTGTTAGGTATTATGAAGGAACATCTACTGTTGCTATGGTGGTTGCTATGGACCCTGCTGCTGCTGAAACCACGTATTTGCATGTTGTTTGAATCATTGTCTTTGTATTGTGTAGTTATGTGAGCTGTTATGTTATTTGTGTTATTTTATGTAGGCTATGTATGTTAGAGCAGAGAAATTAATTGAATTTGAAATCCAGAATTTGAAGCTTTGCGATTGGCTGACTGGAGTATCAGCTGCCAGAAATTATTTTCCTTCCTGTCAACATGTCGACGTTTTCTTTTAATGATATCTTTAACATTTGTTAACAAAAAAAACACAAAAGTGTCCTTGATAACTCAAGAATATGATAGATTCATGTTAAGACCATCAGTTTTAATTATTTCTCTTTCAATTCTGAGAACTGAAGGGTTTTTATCAGTTTTCAATTGCGGAAGCGGCTTCATTACCCATGAGCCTCCATGACCGTTACTATGGAGACAAACAAAGGTCACTTTGTGTTAAGCTACAAAACTTTTATTTACTATAATATCTGCTATTTACTTTTAATTACTGAATTGATTCCATACTGATTAAGATTTTTGTGTGCTGTTGGTTCATTGAGTTCTCCCACCCCATTCACACACACACACACACACACACACACACACACAAACACAAACACACACAGACACACACACACACTTAGGGTTCTATCTTACACCCGGCACAAAGCGGCGCCAAGCGCAACACAAGCGTCTTTGTTAGTTTAAGACCGACACAGTTGTCATTTTCCCGTCCAGCGCCCACGTTGTTAAAATAGCAAATACACTAGCGCCCATCAGTGCGCCCATGGGCGTGCTGGTCTTAAAGTGAGGTGTGGTCAGGTGCGTTGTTGGCACATTGCTATCTTGAGGCAGCAGAGAGTGATTGCACTATTGACCAACAAAAACCTGGTCTGAAGTCAATGACGCAGTGTTTCACTGTTATTTTAAGGCACATTTTCAAGATAATAATATGCATCTACATAGACGAGTACACAACATGCACTCTGCTTGTTACACACAGCAGCACACAAACATGCAAAAGATTACAAATAAAAGGATTACAATGTGAAAGATTATTATTGTGAACATCAACAGATTTTAGAAAATATACAGTACTATGCAAAAGTACCCTAGATGTTTAGATTCTTATCCATTATGCAATACCATCAGGGAGGTGTCTGATCGATTTATTCATGACATGACAATGACCCCGAGCATACAGCTAGAGTCATAAAGAACTATTTCAGCAACAAGAAGAATGATGAGTCCTGTAGCAGATGGTATAGTTTGGCCCCCACAGAGCCCTGATCTCAACAACATGGAGTCAATGTGGGATTAACATGAAGAAGCACCTGAGATGTTCTAAATAATAAATCCACAGAAGATCATTCTTTCTCCGGGATGGTTACAACAACCTGCCTGCAAGTTACCATGAAAAACTGTGTTAAAGTGAACCGAGGAGAAGCTGCTCACAGCAAATATTGATTTAATTTAGTTTTCTACTGTTTACTCAACTTTGTAAGAAGTTCATTGATAAATTAAAACAATTTATAGCAATATTTTTGTAAGAATTCTCACTTTACTTTAGTGCCTAAAACTTTTGCACAGGACTGTACGTCATAATGCTTAATTATAATATTTATCAGAATTAACTAATCGCAGTAATGACGGATAAAATTGTCGAATTATTTGACCAAATTGTGGCAAAACACATAGACATTTATACAGATGGACAACAGCTGATCAGACACAAATCGTCTTTCCTGCTGCATCAATACATGATGACATGAGGAAATAAATGAGGTGAAAACAATGATTAAACTAATGAAGGAAATAAATCTGCACAGCTTCTAGCTGCTGCCAGCAGCAGGATCAGAGCCTTGGAGAGCTGATCAAGTCCTGATAACTGTGTTAATGATTCTTTACATGATTAAAATTAATGATTTCATTTCTGAACAATATTTAACAAATATTCTTTGACATTTTTGAGAGTACAGTGATCAGGTTTCCATATTTTCAGCAATTAAAACCCTGCTGATTTGACCTGTTACTCCATGACTGAACAAAACAATTTTAAAGAAACCAAAAAAAATAAATCATTTCAAAAGCCAAACAAAGATAAATTCACAACAAATTAATGAACAGGATCTTAAACTTGTGGTCTGGGGCCACGGGAGGGTCCAGGAGCAGCACCATAATAGTAATCTACCAAGGTGCAAGTGCACCTGGCTCTTAAAGGGAATGGGAAATGATACTCTGATTAGTTATCATTTTTTAATAACTTTTGAATTCCTATTACTGGATTACACACCATTAGACAAAAATGTCCTCACTAGATGTCTCTCTGATAGTGTTGTAGATAAATTTAAGGAAGCAATTCCATCAGTACTGAATTCACTGCCATGTCTCAATACTACAGAGGACTCTTATGTTAACTTTAGTTCCTCCCAAACTGATAATCTTGTTGATAGTGCTGCAGGCTCATTACGAATAACACTCGACTCCATCGCCCCCTTAAAAAGGAAGATAATAAACATAAGAGGTTAGCTCCATGGTTTAACTCCCAAACCTGCAAATTAAAGCAAACATTGCGAAAATTGGAAAGGATTTGGCGTCCCACCAAAGTAGAAGAATCTCGCTTAGTCTGGCAAGATAGTCTTAAAACATATAGGAAGGCCCTCTGTAATGCCAGAGCCGCCTATTACTCAGCATTAATAGAAGAGAATAAAAACAGCCCTAGGTTCCTTTTCAGCATTTTAGCTGACAAAGAGTCATAACTCTATTGATCCATGTATTCCTATAGCTCTCAGTAGTAATGACTTCATGAGCTTCTTTAATGATAAAATTCTAACTATTAGAGACAAAATTAACCACCTCCTGCCCTCAACAGGCACTGCTCTCTCCCCAAACACAGGAACCTTAGAAACAGCAGTAAATCCTGACATATATTTAGACTGTTTTTCTCCAGTAGACTTTCCTGAACTAACTTCAATGATTTGTTCAGCTAAACCAGTGATTCTCAACTGGTGGGTCGCGGACAGCTGGTCAAAAATAAATAAATAATATTTAATACGCATCTGATGTTGGACTTGTCTTTTATTTTGAAAAAAATATATTTTGACAGGCATGCGACAGAGATGTGCAGCAGTCTCGCGCTGTAGCCATGGTAACCATCATTTGATTGACGTTCACTTTAAGTTTGTGTTGATGTTCAGAGGCAAGATGGCGAAGCGAAATATGACCCGTAGTATTTAAAATGTGGATTTTCGTACATTGAGGATAAAAAGGGACAGAAACCCCAGTGTGTGATGTATAGTGAAGTGCTTGCAACTGAGAGTATGAAATAGGGCTGTGCGATTACTCGAATTTTATTTTCGATTACAATTTTGGTCTCCCTCCGCAGGCTGCACTTCACTCAGCTGCCTGACAGACCCGCTGCTTCTTCCCACTGTAACCTGAATAACAAACCAGGGCTCGGTGTTCCGGTTGGATCCAAATGGAGAGCCGGGGCTAACGTTAGCTGGGAGGCTTGCGGAGTGTTAGCCGCAGCATGACTGGAGGGAAGCACAGCTGAGTGAAGTGCAGCCTGCGGAGGAAGCACTGGGGCCGTAAGGATGTAATAGTCCGTGGAGGTGCTGCGGTGTTCAGCTGCACAGATAGGAAACCCCTCGGCTGACAAGATGTACCACTCTGTTTGAAAAAACGTTTTCTTCCTCTCCTTTTTGGTTTATAACGGCGGTTGGCAACCAGCGTATTAGGTGCATTACCGCCACCTTCTGCTTCGGAGTGTGGACCAGAGATTAAATCCTACACATTAATCCTGTCTGTCTAATAAACTCAAAGAGTACTACTGCTCCACCCACTTGGCAGGTTCATTAAAGTTTTAATGCTGAACTCCAGTCTTCCTAAGTTCTTCTCTTATATTTTGTCTTTCTTGATCATTAGTACAATCTATGATTGCATGTGTAATAGTCTCCTCAGCCAGCTGGAAAAAAATATGTGCATATGTCGGCATTGGCAATCGGCAAAAATGAGGGTCAAAAAGTAATCGTGTTAAATTATCGTGATCTCAGTATTGACCAAAATAATTGTGATTATGATTTTTGCCATAATATCTTATTTTGTGGCCTTATTTATTTTGTGCAGTTGGATTGGATGTGTCTCTATACTTGTCCTGTTAGATCTTAGTGCCGCATTCAACACAATTGACCATCAAATCCTTTTACAGAGACTGGAACATTTAATTGGCATTAAAGGAACTGCATTAAGCTGGTCCTTTAATGCCAATTAAAAGTCCTATTTATCAGACTGATTTCAGTTTGTACATGTTAATGATGAATCCTCCATGAAGGCAAAAGTTAGACACAGAGTTCCACAAGGTTCTGTACTTGGACCAATTCTATTCACCTTATATATGCTTCATTTAGGTAATATTATTGGGAAACACTCCATAAATTTTCATTGTTATGCAGATGATACCAAATTATATTTATCAATGAAGCCAGATGAAACCAATCAGTTAAACAAACTCCAAGCATGCCTTAAGGACATAAAGACCTGGATGACCTGCAATTTTCCACTATTAAACTCAGATAAAACTGAAGTTATTGTACTTGGCCCTAAAAACCTTAGAAACACATTATCTAATGATATAGCTACTCTGGATGGCATTACCCTGGCCTCCAGCACCACCGTAAGGAATCTGGGAGTTATCTTTGATCAGGATATGTCCTCTAACTCCCACATAAATCAAATTTCAAGGACTGCCTTTTTTCACTTATGTAATATTGTAAAAATCAGGCACATCCTGTCCCAAAAAGATGCAGAAAAACTAGTACACACATTTGTTACTTCTAGGCTGGATTATTGCAATTCCTTATTATCAGGCTGCCCTAACAAGTCTCTAAAGACTCTCCAGCTGGTCCAGAATGCAGCTGCACGTGTACTTGTCAAAGTGAGATATAACTGTAGTCCTACTTGATCTTATATTTTGCATGTTTGATTTTTATTTTATGCATCTGTTTTTTTATATGGTTTTATATTTTCTGATATTGTGTTTTAACTTGGACTGAGTGCATTGAACTTTAATTGATCAAGTGATGGACTAAGTGAGAACACCGGTGAGTGATTGGATGACACACCCCCCTTCACTCAGGATTGGCAGACGGGACTGAGTTCCTTCATTTTTTTGGCCGAGTGTGAGAGGTGAAGGAGGTGGAGAAGGAAGGAAAGGCAGGAGAGACTTGGAGACACGGGGAAGCGACGGATGTGAGAGGGTTCACTCCACAGAATATCGGTTGCAGTTGGTTGTGGGAACCTGAGGACGCAGACTACTCGTTGAAGTAGCATGGATACACCGGAGGAAAGGTGCAGCTGGGACGAGGAAGCAGACAGACCACAGCGGGACGAGCCAGGCGTCGATGACGGAGACTTGGTTCAACGTGCACTATTACGATAAGTAAAGGAATGTTTAACAGGCTACTCGGAGGGCGTGTGTGTGCTAGTGGTAGTTATAGGTCACTTGATTGAGGATATTTATTTTCCTCCTTCCTCCGTATACAAGGTCCCGGAAGAAGCGGCGTGACTGAAGCAGAGGAGCCGAAAGTTGCAGGACTTCCTTTCCCCCTCGTGTCACAGAGAACTTGAGTATCCCCGTTCCCCTATCTATTTATTGGCCCACACCACTGGAACAGACATTTTAAGGATTTTTTTTATTCCATTTTAAAGATCCATGGTTATCACAAGCCTCTTTTAAAACAACTCATTCCTCGCCCTGTTTTAACAACTTGTAAATAAAATTCCTGCATTGTCACTGTGCGTGTGTGGTATTTTTTTAACGGTGGAAATTCAAGCTGGTATTTTTAAAAGAACCGCACACTTGTGTGACATTTTATTTTGGCGTTGTCAGCAGGATACCAACTCCACTGTTAAAAAAAATGGACGCGGAACGGCAAACTAATGCTCATGCACCCATAACTGCACAGTTTGTTATGCCATGGTTTATGTGGGCTGCTTGGATTCCCAAATTTGGTGGTGAAAAAGGAAAATTCACAGAATGGAGGGCTCAGGTGGAGGCCATGCTGAGAGCACAGGGACTGAACCAAACACAATTGACTGATTTTGTGTTGAGTGGTCTAGAGGGGAGGCTAAGCGTGAGCTTCAGCTAGTTAACCCAAGGGATAGAGACACTGGACAAAAAGTGCTGGATGTCTTGGAAAAACTGTATGCCAAACCAGCCACTAAAGCACAACTACGAGGCACCTTCTTTAATTGTGGGCAGCGGGCCGACGAAACTGTGAATGCTTTTATATTAAGACTGAGAGAACTCTTTTGCAGATGGCAGGAGCGGGACGAAGTTGAAGCTGAAGAAGGGGATGATCTGTTGCTTGACCAGCTGATGGTTGGACTCACAGCTGGACCTATAAAGCACGAGTTGAGCCGTCAGATGCGACGGAACGAACAGATGACCTTTGCAGCCATCTGTAGGGAAGCTTGGGCCCTGGAACAAGAATTGCAAGATGGAGAAGAAACCATCTTGTCCCAGAGGGTCGCTGCCCCAGCCCCACGGAGCACCACTACAGGGGAAATGGAGCACTTTAGGGCTGAGCTGCAACAGGGGCTGATGGGAGAAATGAGGAAGGAGATTATGGAACAGGTGAAAGCCCTGTCTGCCAACCTAAAGGAGGAGGTGCGGACACAGCTCTCCAGTGGTTCGGTGCCTCAAATCCCTCCAACCCAACCCATGGGTGGCCATCCAGCCACATCATGAGCCCCCCAGGTGAGACATCGGCCAGTTTTCCAGTGGGACGCACAAGGCAGACCCATCTGCCAGCATTGTGGTGCAGCTGGGCATGTTCAGCGTTGGTGCCCTCGCAGACCAGTGGGACCTCAGGATTTTTAATCTTCCCTACGGCTGAGGGCCGAGCAGTAGGGGCGGTCACCCATGACCAGGAGGCCACATCACAGCAGAAGTTTGCCTTGATCGGTGAGTGTCATGATGTTGTCATTACAATGAATGGAAGCTCTATACCTTTTGTGCTCAATACAGGATCACAGGTCACACTACTGAGCTGAAGCTTGTTCCGGAGGCACCTCGAAGGGGCTGGTGTGACAGAGGCTGCCCAAACCCCCTGGCTGACCCTGTGTGCTGCTAATGGCCTGAAGATTCCCTATGTGGGGTATGCTTTGGTTGACTGCGTGGTAGGGAGCCTTCATGTTCCTGGAAAAGGGGTAATAATTGTAAATGATGAATGACTGGGACCACACAAGGGCATCCTTGGCATGAACATTATTAAACCTATATGGTCTGCTCTCACTCAGGGAAACCACCCAGGGCTGTCTGCGTTCAAAACCACCATGCCTCTTGCAGCAGGAAAGGCTTGGGATGAAGCATTTGCGGAGTGCCAACGAGTCACCACCAGAGGTCCTCTCCCACTATTCCAGGGTGTGATAAAATTACCATGGCAGTTGTTGTCCTGCCCCACTCTGAGATGGTCCTCTGGACACAGGTGTCTGAAGGTGCAGCCAAACCCTCCTGCAATGTGATAGAAGAACCTCTCCCTGATGGTGATGTAGAGTGGCATGTGGGGCAGACTCTGGCCACTCTAAATGGAGGACAAGTGCCCTGCCGAATCTGCAATCCCAACCCTTATCCAGTGGAAATCCCCCAGTGTCAGCCATTAGCCCAGGTAACAGAAGTGGCCAAAGCTGATATACAGGGAGAACAGGAGCTGGTTCTCAGCAGTGTGGCCCCAGATGTTGTGGAGGTGGAGGTAAGGAGGGTGGGGATTGCAGAGGCAGGCAATATTGTGTCGCATCCTGTGATGTCCTTGCAGGGTGATGGACTGACACCTGACCAGCAGGGGGAGATGACGAACCTGCTACAGAGGTGGACAAAGGTGTTTTCAAGCCATGATGAGAACTTTGGCCGCACTGGTGTGGTGAAACACCAGATTCCTACCGGTTCAGCGCCCCCAAGCCGCAAGAGGTACCGACCTGTCCCCCCAAGTCTGTATGCTGAACTACAAACCTTGCTGCAGAACATGCTGGACAGTGGTGTGGTGAGAGAAAGTGCAAGCCCTTGGGTGGCCCCTATTATGCTTGTCAGAAAAAAAGATGGAAGTTGGAGGTTTTGTGTAGACTACAGGAGGTTGAATGCATTGTCACACAAAGATGCCTATCCCTTACCCCATATTGAGGAGTCACTAACCGGGCTAAAATCAGCCAAATGGTATTCCACACAGGGTTTAGCGAGCGGCTATTGGCAGGTGGAAATGGACCCAGCTGACAGGGAGAAGACAGCCTTCACAACACCATTCGGCTTGTATGAATTCGAAAGGATGCCGTTCGGCTTGTGCAATGCCCCAGCAACATTTCAAAGGCTGATGCAATGCTGCTTGGGAAACATGGTAAATGATTCACTGTTGATTTATCTTGATGATGTGGTGGTCTTTTCTCCTGACTTTGACAGCCATGTGCGCCACCTGGAAGAGGTTTTCCAGCGACTCCATCAGCATGGACTGAAACTACAGCCCAGAAAATGCCATCTGTTCCAGCGAGAGGTGACTTATCTAGGACATGTCATCAGTGAGCAAGGTGTGGCTACAGATCCAACTAAGACCGCGGCTGTGAGGGACTGGCCTGTGCCCCAGTGAAGCAGGTAAAATCTTTCCTTGGCTTTGCTGGCTATTATTGCCGCTGCTTTTTCAAAGATTGCAGCCCCACTGAATGCCCTGACCCATGGCACCACTGCACAAGAGAAAAAGACTGCTCCGATTGTCTGGTCCCCAGAGTGCCAACAGGATTTTGAACATCTGATAGAGGCATTGTTAAATACACCTATTTTGGCATATGCAGACCTCTCTCCCTTTCAGATTGTACACTGATGCCAGTTTCGAGGGGCTGGGAGCAGTGCTGGCCCAGATGCAAGGAGGCAAGGAGCGGGTAATTGCTTATGCCAGCCGTAGCCTACACCCAGCAGAGCGCAATGACCAGAATTACAGCTCCTTTTAAGTTGGAGCTATTCGCTCTGAAGTGGGCAGTTACTGAAAAATTTAAAGATTACCTTTATGGTGTGGAGTTTACTGTTTTCACAGATAACAACCCGTTGGTACATCTTGAGACCGTTCGGCTGGGAGCAGTGGAGCAGCGGTGGGCGGCACAGCTTGCAAACTTCAAGTACACCATCAAGTACCGCCCAGGTACCCAAAACCGGAATGCCGATGCCCTGTCCCGGTTACCAGAGCAGAAAACGAAAATGTTACCAGTGGATTCCGATTGGGTCATCGCGGAAGGGGAGGAGACATGGGAGGAACGCCAGGCCAGAGACCCAGACCTGTCCCAGGTATGCCAGTGGAAGAAACAGCAGCTGCCCCGGCCTGAGGTATGTAGCCCGTCACCCTATATGAGACAATTGCTGGGAGAATGGGACAAGATTGTGCTGCAGAATGGTGTACTAGGAAGAATGTGTAACACTAGCTCAGGGGGTGAGATCTTTCAAGTGATCGTGCCAAAGCAGGAAGCCAAGGACATATGGAAGAAATACCACGAGGGGATGGGCCATCCTAGCGGCAAGAGAACCTTGACAGCACTGCGACAGCGCTGTTACTGGCCCAGGATGACCCAGGAAGTACAGGAGTGGACAGACGCCTGCCTGCAGTGTGTGTGTGCTAAAGCCGGACCTGAGGTGAGAGCTCCGTTAATGTCAATTACAACGTCATATCCATTTGAAGTGGTTGGGTTGGATTACCTCTCCCTGGGACGCCCAGATGACAGGTACCCCTACATTTTGGTGATGACTGACCTGTTTTCAAAGTATGCTCTTGCATACTTTGAACTGAGTAAACACGTTAACTTTACAGGATTTACAAAAGATTTAAACACCTCTTGATTCAAATTACATTCACCAATCATCTGTCACCACCTACCCGGACCACTACATCCTTACAGTGGAGGACATAACGGATCTCGAAGCATTCATCGACGACTACTACAACCGGCAGATCAACATGGAGCCAGACTCAGCCAAACCCAGCACCAAAAGACGAAAGACAGACTCATCAACGGACACAGACGATCTACAAACCACCGAAGTTGAGGTTAGTGTGCTAGCAAGCATAAACAAAAAACTGGACTTATTAGTATCACTACACGAAGAGATTAAAGACATACGCAATAGCCTGGAGTTTGCCCACCACAACATCGTCACACTACAAAAATCCAACCAGGACTTACAAACCACCGTTAAAACTCTCGACGAACAAATACATGCCATCTCCAAAGAAAATAAGACTCTGAAAGAAACTATGTTGGATTTACAAACCCGTTCTATGCGCGACAATCTCATCTTCTCTGGCATCTCCGAACAAACACCCGACAACCCAGAAAACCTCATAAAAAACTTCATGAAAACTCAACTGAAAATCCCCCCCGACACTGTACAAAACATCACTTTCCACAGAGTACACCGCCTCGGAAAACCATCAACCAAAGGACCCCGGCCTTCATCGCAAAATTCGAACACTTCAAACAAAAAGAACTGGTCAGAAGCAGAGGAAGGGAACTCAAAGCAACATCATCTGGACTCAACGAACAATACCCACATGAAATAAACGAACGCCGGAAAGTACTATACCCCATTCTCAAAGAAAACAGACAAAACAACAGACGTGCATCAATCGTAGTGGACAAACTGTATATCGACGGACAATTATTTCGCAACTCCAAAATCACACCATGGCTCTTCTGAAAATACAATAATAAACTCATACATCTAACTATAAAAACCCTGATTATCTGACCGAAAGCCTCACTCCCGACCTCGCTCCTCTGTAATAAGGAAACCGCCTGCGTTACCCTACAGAGGAATCAAAAAAAAATCTACCTCTCTCTCGTAATTTTCATTTTTTTGTGTGCGTTTGTGTGTGTGTGTGTGTGTGTGTGTGTGTGTGTGTGTGTTAATGTTCACATGTTATGTTATTGTCACCATTCACCGTTATGTCTAGACAGTCTAAGGCAGTTATAGCAACCAGCTCGAAACTCGACTCCCCCCACCCTCCTCCTCCCCCCTCCTTCACTGGCTTCTTCTTTATGCTTCATTCAAAACAAGATAAACCAAACACATAACCATGCAGACACTCAACCTGGTAACGTGGAATGTACGTGGCTTTCGTACACACACTAAAAGAATCAAAATCATCAATCATCTCATAAAATTAAAGGCTGATATATGCTTTATGCAAGAAACCCACCTTACAAACTCTGAATTACAATATATTAGACTCAAACAATTTGATAAAATATTCTCATCCACACTCAACACAAAACAAAGAGGAGTTTCGATCTTAGTCAATAAAAACATCCCATTCATCCATAACTCATCCATCACTGACCCACAAGGAAGATTCATCATTGTTAATGCATCTATTAATCAGACAACATACACATTTGCAAACATTTACGGCCCTAACAATGATGACCCATCCTTTTTCCTTATGGAAAAAGGATGGGTCATAGGATGTTATCAATCCTACAACCGACCGCTCTAGCACACCCGGTAACACAAGAACCTGGCACTCAACTGAAGTTATTAAACAATACATGAAGGAACTTGGACTTGGCGATAGTTGGAGAATGAAAAATCCATCATCCAGACAATATTCATATTTTTCCTCTCTCCATCAGTCTTCCTCTAGAATTGACTTCTTTCTTGTAAGTAATTCACTCTCCCAGCACATCCAAGGAAACACAATCCATCCAATCATAATCAGTGATCACGCTCCAGTTTCCTTATCAATAAAAACTCAAACACATATCAAGTCTCCCACAAGATGGCGTTTCAATACATCACTCTTGGAGGATCCAGATTTCATCACATTAATTCAGAAAGAGTGGGCATCCTTTCTGGAGATGAATGACTCTCCAGAGATCTCACCATCACTCTAATGGGAAACAGGAAAAACAGTCATCAGAGGAATAATCATTCCATATTCATCACATAAGAAACGACAGCAACAGGAACAAGAAACTAGCTTAGAGACAAAAATCAAACACCTAACACACCAACTAACCAGCAATCCCTGTGAACAAAAACAAAATGAATTAGCTCAACTTAAACCCCAATTGGAAAGCATCATATACAAGAAAACACAATTCATTATCCAACAGCTCAAATATGAAAACTTTCAGTACAATAATAAATCAAGTAAATATTTGGCTAATCTATTACAACTCAAAAAAGAAAAAGCAATAATCCCATCCATACTCAATTCCACAGGTACAGTCACACATAATCCACAAGAAATCAATGACATATTTCATAAATTTTATAGCAACCTTTACTCCTCGAATTACAAACCCAGTCAATCAGAAATAGACACTTTTTTAAGTAATCTGGACCTACCAACCGTACCATCAGATTTAGCCCACCTTTTAGATTCACCACTCAGCCTCAAAGAATTACATAAAGCTCTACTCAAAATGCCAAACAATAAATCACCTGGACCAGACGGTTTTCCTGCAGAATTCTACAAACATTTCTGGAATATATTATCACCACTATTCTTCAGAGTAACTACAGAAATTAAAACTACCTCCATTATACCCACCCACATGAACACCGCCGTAATGACATTACTCTTAAAACCCAATAAGGACCCAACCCACCCCTCCAGTTATCGCCCCCTATCACTAATTAACACAGACCTCAAAATCATTACAAAAACATTGGCAACCAGAATAGAAACGGTCATTCCACTTATAATCCATCCCGACCAGACAGGCTTCATCAAGAATAGACACGCTTCAGACAATATCCGTAGACTTTTTAATTTGATCAATACATCACAGCAAAAACAAAACAAAACCGTAATTGTATCACTGGACGCAGAAAAAGCATTCGACAGAGTAAACTGGACTTTTTTATTTTCCACCCTCCACAGGTTTGGCTTCGGAGAGTCATTCATCCACTGGATTAAAATGCTATACACTTTTCCTAGGGCCACAGTTACCACAAACGGGATCACTTCACCAAGCTTCACACTCCACCAGGGAACCAGACAAGGATGTCCACTCTCTCCATCTCTATTTGCAGTTTTCATTGAACCACTCGCCACAGCTATACGACAAAACAATAAAATCAAAGGAATACAATATACTACTTCAGAACATAAGCTTAGCTTATATGCAGATGATTTATTACTACACCTACAAGATCCTTTCACATCATTACAAGAAACATTCAAAATAATCAACAACTTCTCCTCAATCTCACACTATAAAATAAACTGGAACAAATCCACTATTCTACCTTTGACCGCAAATGCCTGGGATTCTGCAGCCCAAGATCCCTCTCTCCCACTCCACACTGGTAATATCAAATACTTAGGCATTAATATTTCCTCCAGGCTGTCAGAGTTGTTTAACCTCAACTACACCCCTCTGCTGAAAAACATAGAAGATGATTTTAAACGCTGGACCAAGTTACCACTTACTCTTATTGGACGCATTGCAACAGTTAAAATGAAAACCCTTCCACAAATCAACTACCTATTTTCATTACTTCCCATTACCCCCACTGACAACTGGTTTCAAACTTTAAATTCTTTAACAACTCAATTCTACTGGAAAAATAAAAAAACAAGAATCTCACTTTCAACCTTACAGAG
This sequence comes from Thunnus albacares, assembly GCF_914725855.1. Lineage (NCBI taxonomy): Eukaryota > Metazoa > Chordata > Actinopteri > Scombriformes > Scombridae > Thunnus > Thunnus albacares. The sequence goes on from NC_058123.1 coordinate 1,427,804, forward strand.
CACAAAACCACAGGGCGGCCTAGAAGCACCAAACTTCCTTCATTACTTCTTATCAAATCGACTACAATATTTATTCAAATGGATCCATAAAGATAATCACAGTACACCATGGTTACAGATAGAACAAAATCAATGTAAAACCACCTCACTTACAGACCTCCCATTCCTACCACAATCAATCAAGAAACAAGATTACTACAAGAACATCACAATCTCCTCAACTCTGACAGCCTGGTGGAAAGCCCACAAAATCACCAAATCATCACTGGCACCATGTAGGTTCACCCCGATTTGGTACAATCCGGATTTCCAACTGTACAACACTTCTGTTCACTTTCCATCATGGCACCAAAAAGGAATCACTCACCTCCACCACTTATTTGAAAATAACCAGTTCATATCATTCAATACACTTATCCAGAGGTATGGGGTTGGGAGAGACCAATTCCTCCAATATCAACAACTAAAATCCATTATTAAATCCAAAATCAACATATCCAATAACACATTACAACCTTCCAAATTAAGCGAAGAAATCCTTAAAATTACAAACCCTAAAAGAATAATTTCAAAAATTTACAAACTTCTTTCATTGACAGACACCTCCATAACACTAACAACCTCAAAATGGGAAAAGGACCTGGCTCTATCTCCCAACCCCGATTTCTGGATACAAATCAATAAAAACATCTTCTCCATGACTACCAATACAAATTTACAACTAATACAATATAAAACCATCCACAGAATACACATCACTCAAGGAAAAATGTTTAAAATGGGATTGATCGATACAGATATCTGTTCACAATGCACCTTGGGTCACATAGATGATTATTTTCATGCCACTTGGTCTTGCCAGCCAGTTTTTTCATTTTGGATAACAGTCACAGAAAAACTCTCGAGTATCTTTGGCTGCAGAATCCCAGCATCCCCATCGCTCTGCTTGCTGGGAGACTTGACACATATCACAATCCTAACTAAACACAAAAACTCGTTATTGATTTCTCTAACTATCGCCAAGAAAATAATATTTCAAAACTGGAAATCCAAACATTCCTGCCATATCACTCACTGGACCAATCTAGTCACAGAACACATCTCAATAGAAAAAATAACAGCGTGCAAAACAAACAATAAATCAGCATTTGAGGAAACATGGACCACATTCATTAATCATCTAAAACTCCACCCAGAATCCAATCAAATCAATTACCAAAACCAGAGCCACATACATGACCACATATCAGACCACATACCCAACCAATAATAGACAAAACATTTTTTATTATATATATATATATATATATATATATATATATATATATATATATATATATATATATATTTTTTTTTTTTTTTTTTTTTACTTATTTTATTATTATTATTTTTAAATTTAATTCACTTTTCCTTTCCATCCTTGTTTTTTTTTTTTTTTTGTTCGTTTTTGTTTTTATTTCTTTGTTTGACTTTTTCCCTCCCTCATCCCAGTTATACATATATATCACCAACATGTATAGGAATGTAATATGTATAATATTACTATTATTATTATTATTATTATTATTATTATGATGATTGCTATCACTACTATAGTCATTTATGCCACATAATATGAATTATACAATTATTATTATTATCACTACTATTGTTATTCCAGATATGATCAACTACACTATTATCGTTATGGTTGTTGCTGTTGATGTTATCATTATTATCATATTCATTATTACTTTATAATCATTATTATTATTATTATTATTATTACTGCTGTTGTTCTAGTCCTTGAGTGTGGTGGCGGTGGAGGTAGAGGCAGTCGTAAGTCGGGGTGAAGTCTTATCTGCAGGGCGGTGGGGGGTGGAGCCATGCGGGGCGTGGGGCGGGGGGGCGCCTGCCTCTCCCGACTCCTTCCCCTCCGGTGGTATGGCCGCGGTCCTTGACGAGAACGGCGGGAGGTAATTGGCTGTGGTACCTCTACCCCTACCTCTCTTATAGCAAAGAAAAAAAAAAAAAATCTATGGTCACCTCCCACTGGACAAACTCTCTCCCAAAGGGTCTGAGAGTGGTCCAGCTGGACTAGGTTTGGACCATCTCCAAAACAGAATGGCAAACAAACAAACAACAAAAGACAGAGAAGGGGAAAAGGGGAAAGGAGGAATACCCCTTAGCTGGTCTCAGCTGGTCTGGTCCCTGGGCTGTGGCTGTGTTGCTGGGGGGGCTGGCTGTCGTGTGGGAGGGTGATGGTGGCTTCCCCTCCTTGGGCTCTGTGTGTTTGGCTCCACCCCCCATAGCCATATTAAATTAATTTAATTGATATACGCTCAAATAGAAATAAATTGATATAAATTAATATAAATAGCTAATTATTTAACCCATTTCACTGTTATGGTGGCTGCCTCTGCCGCTACCGCCGCCACAGTACACTATCAAACAAGACTATTATCATTATTACATTATATTGCTGTATTGTTATTATTATCATTATTATTATAATAATTATTGATGCTCTCACTTTTTCTTTCTCCCCCTCCTCTCTCTCTCTTCTTTTCTCACTTTCATTCACTCACCCCCCCTTCCCCTTTCCCACAATCAACCCATATTCCTTAGTTACTTTCTACATTTTACTATCTTTTTCATTGTAATATGATGTTGTCATTGCTGTTGTTTGTCATTATTTTTGATTGTTTGTATATTTGCTTGATTTGTCTTTTATTTATTTATTTTTTCCTTCCCACTATGTCTTGTCAACAATATCACCAATAAAAAAAAAAAAGAAAAAAAAAAAAGGAATATTTCAAGCCTTAGTATCTGTTTTCAAGAGAAATGAGCTGTTGTCCCAAATAATATATACAGTATGTGTACCAGCAAATACAAAGTAAGTAGGTGCTATTTGTGACTGTACACACCAGAGTGCTGATTGCACATGATAAAACTTTTATACATACAAAAAGGCAAAAAAAAAAAAAAAAAAAAAGTATGCTCTTGCAGTGCCTACCAAGGACCAGTCTGCCAACACAACAGCCCGAGCTCTGTACAGCAGCCTCATCCAGACATTTGGCTGCCCAGAACGCATTCTAACGGACCAGGGGTTACCTTCGAGTCATCACTACCGAAAGAGCTTTGTCAGCTCTATGGATGCCAAAAGAGCCGCACAACAGCCTATCATCCTCAGGGCAACGGGGCCTGTGAGCGATTCAACCAGACGTTGCTAAGGTTGTTAAACTCTCTGACTGAGACTGAGCAGGCACAGTGGCCCAACCAGCTGCCTGCCCTCCTTCAGGCCTACAACAACACCACCCATAGCACAACTGGGATGACACCGCATTATGTAGTGTTTGGGAGGCACGCCAGGCTGCCTGTGGACTGGGTTACTGGCCTGGCCCCCCCGTGCAGCCCTGCACGCTAAAGGGCTGGGTAAAGCAGTACCAAAGAGCTCTGAGCCATGCATACCAGGCTACACAGAAATGCACTCAACGCAGACAGGAACAAGACCAGACCCATTATAATAGATGAGCTCAGCCAGTACCCCTGCTTCCAGGTGAGCGAGTGCTCATTCGAAACTTCCGCAGAAGGGCTAAAGGGAAGCTGGCACCGAGATGGACCCCTAAACCCTTTGTAGTGGTAACACAGTTAAGAGAAAATCACCCAGTTTATGTCCTCCGGCCAGAGGGTAAAGAAGCACCCACACGTACAGTGCATCGAAATAATCTGCGCCCATGCCCTTTAAATATGTTGCAGGACAGCCAGGAGCCAACAGAAGAATCGGGTCCTCCAGCAGACCAGTCATGCCAGTTGCCTCCACCCACTTGGTGGCTCCCAGGATTGAGGTTGACAGCCGCTGAGCCACTGACAGCACCAACAGTGCCAGCTCAGGCCGAACCACCTGATCCTCCACAAGAACCAGTAGCCCCTGGTAATGAGCCTGAGCCTCCAGTTATACATCGCTCAGAGCAAACTAACTTTGGGTTACTTCCAGCCAGGTACCGCAGTGAGTAATTGGTCGGGACGACCATTATTAAAGTTTTTAGTGAGTTGCCCTGCATGCTTTTTTTTATATGGTTTTATATTTTCTGATAATGTGTTTTAAATTGGACTGAGTGCATTGAACTTTAATTGATCAAGTGATGGACTAAGTGAGAACACCGGTGAGTGATTGGATGACACACCCCCCTTCACTCAGGATTGGCAGACGGGACTGAGTTCCTTCATTTTTTTGGCCGAGTGTGAGAGGTGAGGGAGGTGGAGAAGGAAGGAAAGGCAGGAGAGACTTGGAGACACGGGGAAGCGACGGATGTGAGAGGGTTTGCTCCACAGAATATCGGTTGCAGTTGGTTGTGGGAACCTGAGGACGCAGACTACTCGTTGAAGTAGCGTGGATACACCGGAGGAAAGGTGCAGCTGGGAAGAGGAAGCAGACAGACCACAGCGGGACGAGCCAGGCGTCGATGACGGAGACTTGGTTCAACGTGCACTATTACGATAAGTAAAGGAATGTGTAACAGGCTATTCGGAGGGCGTGTGTGTGCTAGTGGTAGTCATAGGTCACTTGATTGAGGATATTTATTTTCCTCCTCCTACAGCGGCTCCGTATACAAGGTCCCGGAAGAAGCGGCATGACTGAAGCAGAGGAGCCGAAAGTTGCAGGACTTCCTTTCCCCCTCGTGTCACAGAGAACTTGAGTATCCCCGTTCCCCTATCTATTTATTGGCCCACACCACTGGAACAGACATTTTAAGGATTTTTTTTATTCCATTTTAAAGATCCATGGTTATCACAAGCTTCTTTTAAAATAACTTATTCCTCGCCCTGTTTTAACAACTTGTAAATAAAATTCCTGCATTGTCACTGTGCGTGTGTTGTAATTTTTTTAACGGTGGAAATTCAAGCTGGTATTTTTAAAAGAACCTCACACTTGTGTGACATTTTATTTTGGTGTTGTCAGCAGGATACCAGCTCCACTGTTAAAAAAAATGGACGCGGAACGGCAAACTAATGCTCATGCACCCATAACTGCACAGTTTGTTATGCCATGGTTTATGGGGGCTGCTTGGATTCCCAAATTTGGTGGTGAAAAAGGAAAATTCACAGAATGGAGGGCTCAGGTGGAGGCCATGCTGAGAGCACAGGGACTGAACCAAACACAATTGACTGATTTTGTGTTGGGTGGTCTAGAGGGGAAGGCTAAGCGTAAGCTTCAGCTAGTTAACCCAAGGGATAGAGACACTGGACAAAAAGTGCTGGATGTCTTGGAAAAACTGTATGCCAAACCAACCACTAAAGCACAATTACGAGCCACCTTCTTTAATTGTGGGCAGCGGGCCGACGAAACTGAATGCTTTTATATTAAGAGTGAGAGAACTCTTTTGCAGATGGCAGGAGCGGGACGAAGTTGAAGCTGAAGAAGGGGACAACCTCACACTTGTGTGACATACTGACAAATCTAGAAAAAGAGATCACATTTCTCCCATTTTAGCTTCGCTACATTGGCTTCCTGTAAAATCTTGAATTGAATTTAAAATCCTTTTCCTCACCTGCAAAGCTCTTAATGGTCAGGCACCATCATATCTTGAAGAGCTCATAGTACCGTATTACCCCACTAGAACACTGTGCTCCCAGTATGCAGGCTTACTGGTGGTTCCTACAGTCTTTAAAAGTAGAATGGGAGGCAGAGCCTTCAGCTATCAGGCTCCTCTTCTGTGGAACCATCTTCCAGACTCAGTCCGGGGTGCAGACACCCTCTCTATGTTTAAGAGTAGGCTTAAAACTTTCCTTTTTGATAAAGCTTATAGTTAGGGCCGACCAGGCTCGCCTTGGATCAGCCCTTAGTTATGCTGCTATAGGCCTAGACTGCCGGGGGACTTCCCATGATACACTGAGCTCCTCTCTCCTCCTCCTCCTCTCCATCTGTATGTATTTATGTAACATCAATGCATGTTACTGACTTGGCTTCTTCCCCGGAGTTTTGTGTTTTCTCGTCTCGCAGGAAACCTTCAGCTACAGACCGACTGCTGTCCAGCTTGATGCCCACCACTGCTGCTTTTATTATTATTATTAGTCATTAGTCATTACTAGGCATATTTCTATTATTATTATTATTGTTGTTGTTATTAGCCCGGTTCTGCTCGAGGTTTCTTCCCGTGTAACTGAAGTTTTTTTAAGCCGCTAGTCAACATGAAAAAATCCTAAAAATTAAAAACATTGATCTGGGTTGTCTTCAATGACTGCACTGTGCTCACAACAATATGCTTGACAAACAGCATGTAGCTGGAGGCCTTTTTTGTCTCAGTTGTGCTGCTGTGATCCTGATTGGTAGCTGAGCTGATTGTTGACAAAACACATCATCAAGGTGAACAACGTCTTTTACCCTGCCATGCTCTGTGCAGTGGAAACATACTTGAACTGTGCCAGCATGACTTGACTACTCATAACTGATCATGGCATGACTCAGTATGACGACCACACAATGGAAAAACACTACAATTCTACAAAACACATGTAGAGCAGATGGACAGACTCTCATGATCCCTTCCTCCAGGATCCTTGAAAGGGTAAACAGCTGGTCCACTGATCCAGAGTAGCATTTTAGTGTATGCAGTCTATAAAACCTGGTTTGTTAAATGGTTCAAATCCAGCCTTTGTTATTTTTTTAATGATATTTGATTTCATGTTAGAACATTCAATGTATTTTCTGTGTATCTGATGCACAAACGCAGAGGACGTGACGTAGCTAGGCATGAAGGATCATGAATATTAATGACCAATAATAGATGTGTTTTTATTATGTTTACTACCACCATGTAAACTCACTTTGGTCTGGGTTACAATATTTATATTATGTACTGGTTTGCTGTAAATTTCAGATGCTTTGTGTGTTCATTGTTTTAAACTTGGTGTGATGGTGCTACTGGATGATTAGTTATGTAGCTCGCTACCGTCTCTCAATTTCCTGTCTCTCCAGTTACAGAGCGTATGAATGAATTGATTATATCATTTAGTAAGTTATATTATTTCTTGTTTCTGTCACAGATCTGGTAGTGCAACATGCTTCAAATGAGAGCAAGAGGACGTCTCTGTAGTGCAGAGTTGTGTTTTAGAGTGTAGTTATCAATGAAAGCCTGTTTGTGAAGCACTGCCTACAGCCTGTTCAGTTACTCATTAATGTTTTTGGTTGCTGTGTGTGTGTCTGTGTGTGTGGGTGTGTGAGTTATACATTTCAAGTGCTTTGTTGTATTGCTAACCAGACCGTATAATGTGGATGTGGCTCAATCAACAATAAATCATCTTCTGATTAGGAATAAACCTGCATCCTGTGTGTGAACTGTCCATAGCTGAATATGCTGCTACGCTGCTTTGACATACAGCATGTTGGTATTCAAGTTTGTTGTCTGTTGTGTGTAAAATATTCTAAAACTGGTGTAAAATGTCTTTGGCCACTCAGAATAATACAAAAAAAAGTCATGAATGTTGCAGCATTTCATATGACGTCATTATATAAACTTTCTCTCTCTCTCCAGAAACTTCAGCATCTCAGAGTGTATCTCATCAACTCCTTATTTTTAACTCCCCCTCAGTGACCTCCATCAGAGACATGGAGACATGTTCTCCTCGTGCTCCTTCTGTGAGCACAGAATCTGCAGTGCTTCTGGTCTCCTGATACTGTCTGCTGCTTCAGCTTCCCCTCATCAGCAAATGCTCAAAAGAATAAAACAATACAGTGACATTATCTTGACTTACTCTCCATGTGTTTTGGAAAGAGGAGGTGGATCCATGGTCCAATTGTTCTCTACAGACACACAGCTGGGATCAGGAGATTCTGGTCTCTGCTGCTGGATCCTGATACAAACACAACACTGATGAATTTACAAATATTCTCAAATTTGTGCCTAGTTTATAAAATGTTAAATGGTTTGTCCTCCTCCACTATGTGACTTTGTGTTCACTCGCTCAGTAAGTTCTATTACATCCTCCAGAATATCCTCTATACAAGATTGGACCATTTCATCACACTGCATCTGGACAATCAGCTTTCTCTGTGAAAACCACAACTCAGTGAATGTCCTACCTGATGATATGAAGAACTGCAGTTCAATCAATACATTCAAGACCAAATTAAAAAATCTACTAAAGACCAATCAGCTGTGTGACCACTGAGTCTAAACTCCATCTATGGTCTTCTCATTAGTGCAGGTAGTCTGGCTTTTAATTTGACAAGTTTACAAGTGTAGCTTTGTATTTTGTATTTTGTAATCTGTGCGTTTTTTTTTGCTTTGTACTGTTTGTTGTTTTTATGTCAGCAAGCACTTGTTTAATGATCAGTTGCTGTCTGTCACAGTCTGATTGATGACTATGGCACAACTGCTTTTCTATATTTTAACAAATATATATTTTTTAATATATTTGTTGTCGTAAATGTTAATATTATTTAGCATATTTGTATTTATATTTTTGTATAGATGTGTGGGATTATGTGACAGTTTTTGTGATTATTTCAGACACTGATAATGTGTTTTATCTTGATTATGTATCAAGTCCTGCCATCAATTGTTCATATAATGACGTCAGCATGATGCAACTAATTTGGTGTCTATATAAACTTTACTCTTTGTCATGTTTGATAATTGCTTTTTACAGTCAAACACAATTTTTGGGAGCTAAGTTTGCTTCACTTTAAAGAATCCATATACAATTTAAATTCTATCAAGAAGTTATTTAAGTTTGGGAAAGGTAATGAGTGCTGGTTAACAGTAAGAATTTATGATCAAACTTCACACTTGTTTTGCTTTTGTATATGTATCATTAAACATTAATTTTAAGTCAACTGACAAAAATTTCAGTCATTCAGCTTAAAGACCAATCCACATTGAGTCTGATCCTGTGGATAGTCTGTTGCAGGAATTAATAATAATATTAACAACAAATAGAAATAAAACATTAGACTATTTTCAATAATAATTTCCTACCTGTTGTATGATGACAAGTCAGTTATTGACGCTCCCTAAAAACTCCCTCTGATTGGTTAAAGGAGTCACATAACCAACTTCAGACTGACTTCAGCACAGAGAAACACATCTGCAACAATATAAAACATGAAAACATCAAAGTTGTTGATGGATTATCATTAACATTGAAAAGCAACACATTCACACATGACTATATGTCACCATCATCTCTCCTGCTGTTGGAGCAGTTATTGATCCTGAACACAAACTGTTAACAGATCTGATCTGAAGACAAACACAAGATATTCACACAAACACTTTCAACAACCGAGCGACTCATTAAACTAACAGTGAGAGCAGAGAGGAGTCATTAAACACTGAAAACTGTCAGTTATGACCTTACCGTACGGAGAATAATATCTGCGACACGGCGGGGAAGAAAACAAAAGTAAAATAGTTCAAACACCCAAACAGAGAGGAAGGAAGGGGAGGGGGGGAGTCACAATCACATTCAGCCATCACACGTCCTGCTGCTGCATGTTGATCATAAGGTCAGATAAAAGTCATACTAACAATTCCCCCTTTTTTTCTTTTCCTTTTTTTTTTTCTTTTCATAAGGGTATTATGAAATTAACATATATAACCATAACTGTAGCATCTTACATACACATGCTAGAAAATACACATAGTACATGTAAAATCTTCACTTCCATCTTGTCCTCAAATCTTCATGTTACAATGCTGTTTGCAGAATACATCAGTGTTTATTATCCTCTGTTATGTTAGACTACACCTGCTTCACTCTCCCTCACTTCTAATAGTGACCTGGCTACCATTGTGTCCTTGCTACAACTTTTCACTGGCATCAGGGACGAGGCCCCTATTGGTTCTCCGACCCCCCTTTAACCAGACTTCACCAAATCACTGACAAGCAAGTGAGAATGCTCCCATGTGCGTCTCTTCATACACAGAGTTCCCATCGTATCTCATTATCCCCATCTTCTCCACATTTTCTGACTATTACAATATGTCTCTCTGTCCTCAGTCCACGTTGTTCATTGGATCTTCAGACAATTCGGAAGAAACAGACGTCGAGTCGTCGTCTTCATTCGTCTTCGGTGGAGCGTAGATGTAGGTGTTTCTGATTGGATTCTGGACCAGTATAGTCTTGGGAACAGAAGAAACTGATTTCATGATTAGGGCACGGAAAATTGGGAAACAACAACCCATCATTATGGCTACTATCACCACAATGCCTATAATAGGGGCACATAATCCTACCAGCCAAGTTAAAACAGAATTTCCCCCAAAATACCTTGTGATGTTTTCCCATAACTTGTTTCCTCTGTAACCCATTTCCACTCGTGCATTCCTATTGACTGTAACAATGCTTTCCTGGATATCTCTCAAATTCTTAATCGCAATCGACAAATTGCCACTTCCTTCCGAATCCGAGGGCAAATAGTGCAGCATCCTTCACCCACGATAGCACAGACGCCGCCGTTGACTGCGGTTAAAGCGTCTAATGCTACACGATTGTCATTAGCAAATCGCTTAATCAGGTCCAATTCACTACTGATAGACTTAAGCGCTAAGGATGTAGAATTATCCATTAATGCGAAATCATGTCGTGTCAATGCTATAAGATAATGATTATTGTACTGCAATTCAGTATTCCAAAATATAGATGCGAACACCATTTGAGAATGAGTGTAAATTTGGTACCCATCATCCAATGCATAATATTGTTCTGCCAAACGTTGAGGATCAGTGTCCCTCAAATGTATGTATCCTTTCACTTCTCTGGCTTCTCTTTTGGCTCTAGATGAAGTCACATTATTTCTAATATACTCTACGGGCTCCACTACATAAGTTATGTCATGTAGTATGCAAATTCCACATCTTCCTTTGAATCGAGGTGGAAGACTGTCCCAAACATATTCTCCACAGCACCAATAAAATCCTTCAATCACTGGTACACCCATAAATGCCAACTGTGCATAATTGTTCCCTTTGTCAATGATGTATCTACATTTATCAACCTGCACAAATTGTATGTTGGCTCTTCATGATTGAGTTGCAAAGCCTGTGTCATATTCTTATTCTTTTCAAACAACCCAATGGCGTCTAACTCCCTTATTTTCTTTAACAGTTCTTGTGGAGTTAAAGAGTAAACATCTGGTGCGGCGATTTTTAGAGTGTAAGAAGAATTTGGATCTAATCCATTTAGAAACATAGCAGTGAAAAAAGGATCTTTGTCCTCCTTTATTTCTAATTTGGCCTGTTCTTTCCAGCACTTTTGAAATCTCGCTGCATATTCAAACATTGGTTCATTACATTTACATTTGCAGTTCAAAACTTGCGTGATATCTCTCTCTTGCGCAGCATTTTTTTTTGAAGAAAATCAGCCATTTCTCTAATGTGCTCTTCTTTATACCTTTTGTCTAACCATGGATATTTTTTCTCTAGTCGAGTTTCATGTTCAAGAGGACCATCATCATCAAAACTTAATGTTTCACATGCTTCTAACAGTTTGTCTACACTGATATTTGGCATTAAAGTTGTCAATATGTAACGAACATCTCTCCCTGACATCGCGCTATGCATTAAAGCAGTTGTCCACCAGTTCAGAAAGGCTGTGGGATTTATCAGTGGTTTAGGGGCGTCCCGTGTGATTCGTGATATTTCACTCAGCGTCAAAGGTTTGTCTAAAACTCTATCATCAAACGTGACTAGTGGAAGCGCAACATTCATAGTTTCTCCGTCCGCTGATTGTTTCTCTTGCTCCTCTTGATATTGTATGTATGTCATTATGAGGTCATGAAGAATTTCCGCATCTTTATCCGTAATACTGTTAATTACTGCTTTAGTATATTTAGGGTCTTTAAATCTCTCTACATCTAATGTGAAACCCTGTTCTCGCTCATAGCGTTTCAACACTCTTTTGAAACTGTCAATCATGCATTTAGATACTTCATTGATCTCTATCTCTTGCCCGTTCTTCAGTATGGCAAAACACTTTTTCGGATTCGGATTAGGTACGGCAGTATTATCCATTATGTATGCTCGTATGAAGTCTAATTTACTCTTGTCAAAACTACCATCCCTGGGAAATTTATTATCTGTCCACTCAGAGATGTCTGTTAAGAATGGTTCAACGTAGTAAAATCCTATTTTAGTTTGCATCCACTCTCTAGGTGTCATCTGATTTACTGTTTTAGCTTTAACTTCTTTAAGGTAAGGGTTCGTCTTTAACAATTTCTTCATTGCTTTCCTTTCCTTTCTTGGTAGATCATGTTCTGTTTTGTGTTTTATCTCAATCTCCTCTTTACACATTTTACTGGATTGTGACCCGATGATTAAATATTGTTAGTATATAATACACCAAAACATGCAGCGTCTCTGAAATAAGAACTTTCTTATGTCTCTTCCACTCTCTTTTTTTTTTTTGTGTGGGCTGATGTAACGATCAACTGTATGTCAGAAGGCACTCAACCGCTATATAATCAACAACCCAATAACCTTTATTTACAAACAGCGCAAGGCGCTAGACAGCCCTTGCCTGTGACACTCGTCCAGACCCACTTTCTCTCTCAAAGTGCTCTAACAGTGTCTCTGTCGGGACGGTGCGCTCTATAGCCTCTCCTGTTCGTGACGCCAAATGAAAGGAAGGATGTGTGATGATATCGTTCAAAGGAAGAGCTGGCGAAGTTCTTATTTTGAAGACGTTTATTAGATGATGGCCATCGGGTCCATTCCATATACAAAGATGGTCTGGGCACCGTATCGCTGTCGGTGCATAGCTTATATAGGGTTACACATCTGTATCTTATCACATGAATAACATAGGTTCTCCATGGGCATTAATTCAGTTGGGAGCCATCCATCAAGTGATTGACAGCTACCTCACAACATATCATGTATCATAACATACCACATCTGGAACGGCTCCAATCTTGACCCTGGACCCATTGTTTGTATCTAAAAGGCTCCCTAGAAGGGCTATACCATATTACCTAAGGTGACATGCAGACTATGGAATGTTTATGTCACATGTCCAACACCCAAAATCAGTAAAGTACATAGGGTCAAATAAAAGTCATACTAACACACATAGAAATCTGCATAACTATGATTTGTCTTTCCACTGGTTCAGACAAAAATACAACAAAATAAACTAACTGTTTTAACTATAAACACTCAACTGTCTCATTTTACAAAGCAAATAACTAAATTTAGAATAGTCACAGCACAGAGTAATTTGGAACGGGTTTTGAACACAAACAAACACTAAACCTAACTGAAGAACACTATTTGTAACATGTATGATATATAAAAGAAATACATCAAATGATCACCTACTATTCAATTTTCTCTCACAGTTTCTGAAGAGCGGTTTTAAAGCTCAAAGTTGGCGGCTCCAGCCATCGCCATCTTGGCAGTGCCTGACTGCGCCCAACTCCTGGCTAATCCAAAGAGGCAAAGAGGTAGGGCTGAGGCGGGCCAAATGAAGCCTTGTTGCTGAAACAAGCTACCCAGCGGCTAGTGACCTGTCACTCAAAGCAGACACGTCTTTAATTATGCATAGCTTTACTGCTTTATAAAATTTAAGCAGGCGAGTCATAAAAAAATTAACCCCCTGTACAGTTGTCATCAATGGGGAAATTAGCTATAGAGACCAAAACCACTGTTATTTGTACCAGGCTGTAAACATGTTTATTTCTACTGTAAAGTTGGACATTTTAACATGGGGATCTATGGGGATTGGCTCGCTTTTGGAGCCTTAAGTGGCCATTCAAGGAACTGCAGTTTTTGGCACTTCTACATTGGCTTAATTTTTCAGCCCTGGAGGTTGCTGCTTGAGGTGTTGAGAAAGAGCTGGGTCTTTTGTCTTTTCCTAAAGACTTAGAGGGTCTCTGTGGATCGAATAGAGTTTGGTAACTCGTTCCACCACCAGGGAACTACAAAAGAGACTGGCTTGTGACTTAGGGCCCTGTTGTGGTACCGGGCATCTTTCATTAGCAGAGCGTCGTGACTGACAGGGAGTGTACACCTGAATGAGGGAATTCAGGTACGTGGAAGCCATTTTAGTTGCTGTTTTGGGTTTTGAATTTGATGCGGGCAGCAACTGGGAGCCAGTAGAGGGATATGAACAGTGGGGTGATATGTGCTGTTTTGTGCTGGTTGAAGACCAGACGCACCACTGCGTTCTGGATCATCTGCATAAGTTTGAACGTATATGCAGGAAGGCTCGCCAATAAGGAGTTGCGCTAGTCAATGCATGATATTAAAAGAGCCTGTGCCAGGAGTTGTGCTGCATGCTCAGACAGGTAGGGTCTGATCTTTCTAATGTTGTACAGGGCAAATCGACGACCAAGCAATTGAGGCCATGTGAACCTTAAAGGTTAGTTCAATCATTACACCCAAGTTTCGGGCAGACTTTGTGGGCATGAATTGGGTTCATTTGAGCTGGATGCTGATATTTTGTTGTATAAAAGGATATGCTGGGATGACAAGGAGTCTGAGAGAGGTTGAGTTGAAGGTAGCATTCTTTCATCCATGCTGGTATATCAGCAAGACTCTGTGTTCTTCCAGCATGAATGACAGGAAGAGGTGGAGACCTGTGTGAGGTCAAATGAGGACAGAAGTGACAGGAAGTCAGCTGCTTGGGTTTTGTCAGTATGGATATTCATGTCTCCCATGACAATCAGTGGTGTGTCATAATCAGAAATGGCTGAGAGTAACATGTCAAGTTCTACAACAAAGTTCCCCAGTTGACACCCTGGTGGGTGGTATATGACAACCACAACCAGCTTAATAGGAGCAGTAACCCTGATTGTGTGGCATTCAAAGAAGGAGTTGTTGCTTAGTGGAGAAAGCTGGATCCCTGTACTGCCTCAGAGCCAAACAGGATGGGGTGTGTGTTGACAGAGAGTGCTGCTGATATGGCAGTATTTCCTGGACGGATCCAGGTTTCAGTCAGGCCAAGTGCTTGGGTAAACTCTGTTTTGTTCACAGCCAATTGGCAATGCCATAGGCCAACAGTAAAGGAGGATTGAGTAGAAGAGGCTAGAAGACTGAAAAGAGGTAGTATCAGAGGAGTTTATGGGAAAGTTAAATGGGGATTATGGGCTTTTGGCACTCTAATCTCTTTCTTATTAGTGTTAGTAGTGATAAAGCCATTCGTGAAGCTGATAGGAAAATGTTTTAAATTGCTCCTATTGAGTATATGGTGGGTAATTAAATTAATTTCATTTAATTAAAATTAAATGAATTCTGAAATCCATCAGATGGACCTTCTGCCAACTGTTCAGGTGCAAGACAGCAGCAAGATGGGGCAAGAAGGAGGGATTGAGGCATGTGGTAGAAATGTGCCAGTTAGCAAAAAACAGAAGTTGAAGCTATCAGTTACAAAAGACCGTACTGATGTGGAGAAGTTGAACCAACTGTCAAAGCACATCCTGCCTCTGCATAGCATTCTCTAAAATCTACATAGTAATAGACTGCACCAATTAGCTAACACCCCCACCTCAGAGGATGGCCCCAAATTTAGATGAAAAAGAGGCACCCCTGGAACCATTTCACAGTGTCCCCTGACAACAAATAAGCAAGAAGAGATGGCAGCTGACAAGATGACCAACCTCTCTGTCGAATTGCATTGATTACAGTCATTCGACATGTGTGAATTGACTGACACAAGTAAAGGAGACCAATTTAGCTCTTCGAGCTCTAACCAAAGCCCCCCCAGAACCTACTGCAGCCCCTGAAGAGAGAGAAGAGCCTCCCGGCCAAGCCCAGATCTCCTGGTCAACACCTACGGAGAGCATAATGAACGTAACGGTGACTCAGTGGCTCCCTCCCCAGAGGAAAACCTGCATAGACCTGAATAATGGGAGCGTCTGGCCCCCACTGAGCAACCTGAACTCTACATCGGACTGATGGAACTGATGACGAAACTTGAAGAAAACAGTACACCCCCTATTCAGCTCGCCCACCCCATGCAAATGTCTCACCTGCAGCTGTACGATCGTTATGGACAGAAACTCAGTGACAGACAACTCTTAGGTCAGCATGGTTGGGCAAACATTTGCTATTCCAAACTAGGCTGTGTGCCAGCTCACCTGCCATATGACCACCTTGGCAACCAGTATTGGGAGTTTAAGGCTGCCAGTGTTGTAGACTTTGGTATTTGTCTCTGCCCCCACATGCTGGCTACTGGAAGCCCGAAAATGGTAGCCTTTGAGGTAACATGCTACAAGCACCCTGCTGGAGGTTGGTGTGAGGTCCAGTCTTGAAATATGACCATGATCTGCACACTCTCCCTTGTCTCACATCCTACCCAGACCCCACCTCAACCTGCACCCTTTATGCCAACCCTTTGTCTATCTGCACCCCTGTGACATTCCCTCAAATATTTTACCTTTCTCTTCCTACCCCGATTATGAGACTACCTTGTTTGGTTATTGGTCCTGGTTTCCGGGTGGTGCCCCGTATTTGTTAATTCATATTAATAATTCTATTAATTGTCATAATTAGTTAATTGTCTTTGATAATTGATCATTATTGCAAATAATCAACTGTGTTCCTCACAGATCCAACAGTTGGTCCCAAACGCACTACTGCCCATCCCAACAACTCCAACCTGCGTGGATGTACGATGTACCTCAAAGGATATCAGAAGCAGCATGTTAGAAAATCAGGTGTAACGTAGTTGACACTAGACCTAAACGCACTGCAAGCGTCAAATTTGAAATTGACGCACCACAGAACCAACATAAATTTGTCATTTTGTCCTTGTATTAACCGCTAGTTGGATGTAATGAATTAATGAAAAGGAGAAATGCAGAGGCGGAAAATGAAACAAACTAAGTGCGTCTGTGTCCACAGTAAATCATTTGTTAACTGTTGATGGTTATTTATTTGTGCGTTAAAACATGACTGCCGTGACATAATCAGAATATAACGTTTTATTTCTCTCATTCAGAGGTTTTGTTCTCACTACTGCTTGCTCTCCTTGCTCGACCACCACTGCGCTGTCTCTCTCTCGCTCGCTCACCGGTGCTCAGCTGACTTGCGCTCTCTCTCTTTTTTGGCTGCAGAGAAAACAGCTTTGGGCGCTGGGTCGTCATTTGACGCTCCGAAAATCGGAACAAGGTTGGAGTAGGCGCGTCAAGGCAGTTTGACGCGCGTCAGATGCTTCCAGTGCGTTTAGGCATTAAATGACGGAGTTGACTGGACATAATTATGAACCAACAGTGCAGTTTATTTCAAGGCAGAAGTGCTATTCAACACAATACATTTTACATTTACTTAAAACAAACATTGTAAAGGAACAAGCTTTTATACAGTGTGAATAAAACGTTCCTATTGAACAGTAATTGGTGAAAGCTCAAACAAGTGCTCTCAATTCAAATGTATACAAAACAGTCAACATGTTTTACATTGACACTTTATTTCAGGGTGTAACAAAGCAAAACACCAAATTATTTTGAACTCTGGAGAAAAAAGACACTGGTAGGTATAAGTTTACTTTAAATTAAAATACACAATACAGGCCTGTTTGAGTCCTTCCCTTATTAATGAATCTAAAAAAAATCAACCCGCTGCAAAATTCTGAAGGCATAAAGCTGTGGCATATTCGCTTTAACTAAGAAAGGGAAGAAAAAAAGCCAGTTTATATTTTATTATGACGTAAGTCTATTTCAGTGTGCTGTGATCCTTTTATTTCCTTCGTCATGTGCAGCAGTCAACCGTCCACCTGAATATAAAACACAATCAGTGCAGGCACCAATACAAAAATATACATTTTTTACACAAAATAATAGCTTATGAAATGATCTATTTCACCTGGGTAATTTGATTTCTGCTCTTGAACTTCGCTGCACAGCTTATCCATATCGGGGGTATAAGACGCCACTTTGATCATCACACAGGATTAAAAGCTGTCATCTGTGAGGCGAGACCGATGTTTGCTTTTTATAAAGTTCATGCTGCAAAAGATCTGTTCGCATAAATATTTGGATCCAAAGATCGACAGGACTCCAAACATGTACTTTTTCATGTGTATGTAGGTGTCGGGAATGGCACTCCATGTTTCAAACACAAGTTTGTCTGGTTTGGGGAGGTTTTCAATATCGCTCCATTTGCGCCTCTGAGCAAGACTGGCCTTCTGATGAGCAACATCTTCAAGGTCGGCTGTCAAGCTTCTGAACTTAGACATCCATATATCTTTGTCAGCTATGTCGGCCATTTCGATCTCAAGATCGGGTTGACTTACACCTGTAAAGGCAGTCATATTCAACAGAGCTGGGTCGATGCTCAGTGGAGTGATGGGGAAGGATAGTGTGTTTTTTTTTCCTTTCTGAACTCTCAGAATCTTCAATTGCACGGTGTAAATGCTCATTATTTATCTGAGCATTGTGTGCTTCTTTGAACTCTCTCAACGAGGGGAGATGAGACAGCGCACCTCTCTGTACATCTCTGGCAAACATGTTCATCTTGCGTTCAAACGCCAAGATTTCCTCCAGCATCTGCAGGGCTGTGCCTCCTTTCCCCTGAAGACTTTTGTTGAGCGTGTTAAGGTGCGCTGTCATATCCACCATGAAGTGCAGCTTTTCCAGCCACTCTGGCTGCTCTAGCTCAGGAAAGGTGAGGCCTTTGCTTTCTAAGAAAGTTTTTACGTGCTGCAGACAAACCGCAAACCGTTTCAGCACCTCCCCTCTGGACAGCCACCGGACTCTGTTGTGCAGCAGGAGATCGGAATATGTGCTTTCAACTTCTTCCAATAATGAACGGAACTGTTGGTGGATTAATCCTTTTGCTATTATTTGGTTCACTATCTGAATGACAAGATTCATCACCTCTGTGCAGTCCGCAGGGAATGTTTGAGCACACAATGCCTCTTGATGCAGGATGCAATGAAACGTCAGCAGCTTTCTATCCAGCGACTTCTGAAGTAAACTCACAAACCCCTTCTGTGCTCCTGTCATACTCGGTGCTCCATCAGTAGCCACTGAAACCAGGTGTGTGGTGTTTGTTTCTTTGTTTTTTAAACAATCCAACACAGCCTCATGGATGTCCTCCCCCCGTGTTTGGCCTTTAAGTGGAATCATCTCAATCATTTTTTCCTGCGGCCCAGCAGAGTTCACATTTCTGCATAGTAGCTCTACTTGCTCAATATCGCTGACATCTTTTGACTCATCACAGGCAACTGAGTACGCTGTAGCCGAATTAATATCCTTTATTTGTTGATTGGTGATGTTTGCTGCCATTTTTATGGTCCTGTCCCCGACAGTCTTTGCAGAGAGAGGCATATCTTTAATTTTCTGAACAATTTCACTCTTGTTCTTGAAGTCCGGGAATAGATGTTTTGATATTTTTATGAACGATTCTTTCTGAAATTCTCCATCAGTGAACGGCTTCCCGTGCCTGGTGATCTCCTGAGCTGCCACAAAACTAGCTGAAGTCCATGAATTTGTAGACTTCATCCACCTCTTCAAAGTGTTTTTGCTCTGGTCAGTTTTCCGCAGCAGTTCGGAAATTGCTCTTTTTCGATCATCTCCAGCTGGGTATTTTTCAGCGAAAGCTGAGTGTTTGTTTTGGAAATGTCTTTCAAAGTTTGATTTTTTCTTTTTTGTTGTTCGCCAATTTCTCCCCACATATTAAGCAAACAGGTGAACCACTCTTGTTAAAAGTAAAAGCAAATAAATTTGTCCATGAAGCATTAAATATTCTATTTCCATCAGAAATCTTTCTTTTTTTTGGATTTTTCCATCGTTAGCTTACCGAGGATAGACGCTCAAAAAACAATGGCCCAGCAGGTGACGTATATTTTAATCGACAAAATATTAAAACACATTTTATTTTTATATTACAAGATCACCTAATTCTCCAAAATAACAACTATTACATTAAAATAATCTAACTAAATAAAATAAATTAAAATTAAATAGCCATTTTTTATTGATATTTTGTTTCAAAGCCACAGGGAGCCAGGGCAGAGGACTGAAAGAGCTGCACGCGGCTCCGGAGCCACGGGTTGCTGACCCCTGGGCTAGAGCAAGACGCTAACTTTGGCTCTCTCCCTTATTAATCCACAGACTGTTTTTATCGGCTACACAGTGCACCCTTGTCTTTGTAACCTTTGCTGCCGGTCCAGATTTCCCCTAGGTCTGGCACCGGTAACATTAATAAGATTAAAATGAAATAGCTTTTGTGATGTTTAAACATTTATATGAACAGTGTAGACCTTGTTGTCTACACAGCTGTCTGATGTTGCTCACCTACTTCACTGCGTGTTTAACATCTGTACCAGCTGCTGTTAGTTTACCAAACATGTACCACATTGCTGCTCTGGTTCCTTCATCCTCTTGACTTTTCATCACTTTCAGTTTCTTGACCTTCTCTGTGTCTCTCTTCTCCTTCATCTTCTCAATCAGGAAGTCCAAGTGGACATGAATTGACAGTGAATTATCATTCAGAGCGATCTGCTGTAGATGTTCCACATGATGGTAGACCCCTGCAAGCAGCTGAATCTTCTCTGCTTTCAGTTCTCCCATCTCTGATCAGAAGGCTCTTCTTCTTCTCACTTTCTGCTTTATTTTTTTCATACTTGTGTTTTACATCTTGTAGGGTCTTCTTAACTTTCCTGGTCTTGTTCACATATCTCCAGTTTTCTTTCACATGATCTTCTGCAGGACACTTCCCTGTACAAACAATACAGCGACCTCCTTTCATGACCTCACAGTGTTTGGGAAACCAGGCCTTTGTGCATCCAGGATAGTGACAGTTCTCTTTACAGATGTAACAGGTGACAGCTCCTTCATAAAAAAAACCCCACATCCCACCTCTGACGTCTTCTTTATCTTTGTAGACCTCATCAACTTCTACAGTGAACTCTTCATTCTTCTTCATCTCTTGTTCATGTTTCTTCAGAGCTTCTTGAGTCTGTTGGATCTCGTTCTGTTTTAGTTCAATCAGCTGGATTCTGTCTTGCGGGTTGTTGATGTAGGCTGTTATTCTGATGCGTGCGTTCATCACTTCAACAGTTATTATCAGCTGTTGAGATTTAGACTTTCCCAGGAAGTCTGTGAATCGATCCATTCCTCTCTTTGTTGCCCTCCATGCATTCTCTAAAGCAAACTTCTCTTCTCTGTGTGGTCTGGCGGTTCTTAAACAGAAAGTAATAAGGTTGATTCTTCTCATTTTTGGCACATTTAATGTTTGCAGCTCCAAGTATTTGTAAAACATTTTCAGGTGTTAGTCCATTTGAGTGTGTGATGAGAGTGACGATGTTCTTCTCAATGTCTTTTCCAAACAGAGACGTCACTGAATCAAAGATGTACTTCAGTCGGTCACTCAGTCGATTCTCAGTCGCCTTCATCACCAGACCCACTGCATCAATTTCATGAACTCCATCTACTGAGCGGAACAAGTCCAGTAATCTTTGACTGGTGATGTCATCTTGTTCAATCCCTCTGGTGTTTCGGTATCCAGGGGTATCGATGATGGTCAGAGAGAAGGGCAGAGTTTTACCTTTTATGATATTTAAACCAACCATCTGTCAACACTATATTTATACCTCAATATATGAAAATGGAATTAACTTTTAGCTTCTGAAGTATTTTATTTAGACAGCCCTAATGGAGCTCAGGATTTATCAGGAGCACACTGCTTTACTCCAAACATTTTCACTGTGTGTGTGACCTTTTGGATGTGTAGAAGAACATAGAACATTATTAACATTAGATCCAGATAATTAATGAAGTAAGGCTGCTGCGTCTCGTGTGTAAATGCGCACAGTATCACTCTCAATGGGGAGACGCACTTATCATTTCTGCTGGGGGAGGGGGTATTTAATAGTCAGCACCCCCGTATATTCAACTGAAATCATGCTCTCAGGGCTATGGATTAACCCGCCAATTTATTCACATTCATTCACAACCAAATTTCTTTTTTGCCAAATATGTTTTCTTCATAATATAAGTTATCCTGCCAACGAGATAGTGTTGGCAGGATAACGTTACATATTTTATTATCTATTTGCAGAGTCAAGTACCGGAGGTTAGAGGAGGAGGAAGAGGGCGAGTTAGCGATGCTGCTGCAGGCAGGGCCAGGCGAGGGAGAAGAGCAAACACCGGCATCGCAGAGGCAGAAGAAGAGGCTGGAAACCCTCCAATGGGACCGAAGAGACTGAGGTTTGTGATGTTATTTATACAATTATTTTATTATATTCCTACCCATTCTGCACGATATTAAAAATGCCAATACAACACAAAGTGGTATTTACATAGCAGCTCTGTGCTTTACAGCACTGTAGTCTGTATAGTTTGATGTGTTATCAGTGTTCTGTTTAGCCCGTATTCAGACCAAATCAGGCGGCGCAGCGCACAGCTGCAGGGTTGAAGAGGTGTGTGGATGTGTTTGTGCTTTAGAAGCTAACCGCTGTGAAACAATCAGAAAATAACGTTTATCGATCTGGTTCACCAGCCTCCCCACTAACACTACTAGCTCTCCCTCTCTTCATTCACCCTCTAGCTCACTTGACCACAGCTGCTCTCTCTCTCTCTTTCTCTCGTCTTTTTAAAATGAGTCAGGAAGCCGACAGAAAAGTCTTTTTCATTACCATATTTCCAACATATCATGAAACTTATAACCTATAAAGCCTTATCTGTGTTTTTCCTGTGTTTTATTTTTTCATAAACTTCTTGAGGAGATGACCTTGGAGGAGCACAGGCACCAGTGAACTGCTTCAGAGGCAGCCAGGGTTCATTTTTGATGCCTTGATGATGCATCAGTGCAGGCATGGTATCCCACCATTTGCTGGAGTGCCAGGGGTACCATGGTGTACTTGTAGTAACTGTACAGACATATTCATAAGGAGAAAAGTGCTACATCAACAGCTTTCCAGGATCAATCCATTATTTCCTGCGGCGGGAGGGACAGACTAACAAATTACCTGTGAAAACAAGGGGGTGTATTCAAAACACCCCCGTTTGTTTTCACAACTTTGAACTCGCCCAACCTGATGGAGACTGCTGGGTCTAACTGTACTCAACGTTTACTGAACGTTTACTGAATCTGTGTTTCTCCTATAACTATAAAAACGAGAACTCCCGCCAGGCCAAAAAATATTTTTTAATGCCAAAAATAACGCCAAATATCCATTCATTCGGAAATCGACAGCGTTTGGGAGTCTGTGCAGCGCTGTTCCGGTACGTGATTCAGCCTCTGTGTCGTTGCCAGGGAAACTATTGTTAGCGTAACGTCATTAAGTTATACGGCATTACGTAGTGCGTTTGCGTAGCGACCGGGAAAAAGTGAGCGGCAGAGAAGTGACGGTGGATGCGAGTGGAGCAGAGGAAAAGGTTAGTAGTAAGTTCTCAGTCTGGCAGTAAATATGCAATACAGACTACAGTGTAAAATTTTATAAATGCTAAAAAGTCACGTCTGTTATTTCCCCAAGTGCTGGAAAAGTGAATAGGGTTAGCTCCAAAGTTAGCAACAATGGGTTAGCCTAACCTGAAGAGGCAAAACAAAGAAATGTGTGGCTACCCTCCCCTCCCCCCATCGATTAGTTGAAGATTATTTACGATTTCAATTGACCAAGATTTTCTTTGGTTGACTACAGCCCTAGTCATTACCACTTCCACCATTAATTTGTATTTTCATTATTTGTATATTATAAAGCAACATAACACCATACCACTGATCCTCAGAACAGGGCACTGTAGTACATGTTATGGATTAATTTTCATTGCCACTTTAGGTTATGTAAACTGTAATTTACTCGTTTGATTCACAAAATAAAAATATAAAAAACAACACTAAAAATAATGACATTTGTATTATATTTTATTTAACAGAAACATTTTGGACATCCTTTTCAATCTGGACAATAGAAGGATAACAAACATCCAGTTAATTTACTATTTCCCACATTTTATACAGTTGTACATGTGAAAATAATGCTATTTAACCAAGAGTAGGACTTACAGGGTAAGTTAATATGCTACATAGGCAAACAGATGTGTATCACTTACCTAGACCTCTCCTGACTTGGTCTGCAATACTTCTGATATGGCAGATGTGAATGTCACAGACATGGTGAATAATGCCAACCCATAGTGCCTGAGAAGAATAAAACAGCACAATAAAAAGTCCCATCACATAGAAATAAATTAACTTACAATTAGAAATCATATTTATATATATGTTGTGTACTTGCCAGAAACTGCTCGGTTGTGTTCGCTGTCTTAAAACACCACCAAAAATGGTTGATGTCTTTCCGCCAATTGAGGAGAATGGACTGTCCTTTTATCTTTACAGCCTGATGGTTTATTAGGTTTTTCTGAGTCTGTTGAGCATCACTGATCAAACCTCCACTTCTGCAGGCCGAGGGTCCGCTCTTACAAACTTAGGAATCCAGGGAATCTGTCTCTTATTTTCCTTAAGAATCAAAGATTAGTTAACAGAATTAAAGAACAAGCGGTTGTCCTCCTACTCTATGTACTCCCAGCCATCAATGGCACATGTTGAAATACCCCTGAGCTAATACACGGTTTGATTCCCGGCTCCTCCAGTCCACATGCTACTAACTCATTACTCTGACTTACTGTCTTTAGCACATCACCAGCCCTAAATATCTTAGTTGGTTATCAGTCCATGGGTTGTCTTACTGCCACAGAAAATGAATAAATCTTTGGGTTATTAGCACGACGTCGCCTCCCTGTTGTCTCTTATTAGACCACCAGCTCCGTGAGAGGCACAAACTGAGGCTACAGTGTGCTAATATTTAACGTTATACGTGGCGGCGTTTCTTTTCAGGGAAACTAATCTACTGCTAATAAACATTGTACATCATCTAGGTTTTGAAATAAATATACTTTACATTCTTACCTGTCCAGCAGAAAACAAGCAACTTCGGCGTCAGTCTGCAAACACTTCTCTTATCAGGGATTCTTTGACGATGACAATTTACGCTCCTGTGATTTCCTAAATAAATATGATCCTCCATTTGTCAGATTTTGGTTTCAAAAGCTTCTCACATCTCTTCTTCTTCTTCGTCTGCTTGCAACCGGTGCATTTCCGGTGGCCACCCACTGAATCTAAAAACGTGTAAGGCTCTCATTAGAGCCACGGTTAGGTTTGTCCGTTCTGCGCTACTATAGAAACATGGTGATGCAACATGGCAGCCACCGTGGAGGGGCACCCGCTCCCATGTTGATATAAAGGGCTTATTTCTAAGGTAACAAAAAGACAACAATTATTTTCAGCTGATTAGACACTAATTAAAATATACATATAAATAATCTATTCAATTTTTACCAAGTCTGTTCTTTTAGATGTTACTAAATACTACACACTGGACCTTTAAAAGCCAGTTTTGTAAGTGTCTTAATGTACTGAACACTTTTTTCTCTGCCATACTTATCTTTCATGTGTTTGATCTGAATCATCAGGAATTCTGTGTACATCTCAGTCAGGGTCTTGGGCAGCTCTCTTCCCTCTCTGCTTTTCAACACATCCTCCAGAACTGTAGCAGTGATCCAGCAGAGGACTGACATGTGGCACATGATGTGGAGGCTTCCTGATGTCTTGATGTGGGAGATGATTCTGCTGGCCTGCTCCTCATCTCTGAATCTCTTCCTGAAGTACTTCTCCTTCTGTGGGTCAGTGAACCCTCTGACCTCTGTCACCATGCTGACACACTCAGAAGGGATCTGATTGGCTGCTGCAGGTCGTGTGGTTATCCAGAGGTGAGCAGAGGGAAGCAGTTTCCCCCTGATGAGGTTTGTCAGCAGCACATCCACTGAGGTGGACTTTGTCACATCAATAGGCAACTTCTCATTGGCACTGAAGTCTAGTTGACGGCAGCTCTCATCCAGTCCATCCAACACAAATAAAAGTTTATATTCACTCTTGTCAAAGTTTGTGTTTCCTGATGTCTGTAGTGTTTTGTAGATGTTATGTGCCTGGTTTCATGGATACATGTGTGAATAAGTTGTGCAAAACTCTGCATTTTGTCCCTTTGTGAATTCAGCCTGCTAAATGTAAATGGGAATATAAGATGCACATCTTGATTGGTTCTTTTTTCAGCCCAGTCAAACACAAATTTGTGCACAAAGTTTTACCAATTCCTGCAATCCCATTGGTCAACACTGTTCTTATATTCTTTTTTATTCCAGAAGGATGTGAGAAGATGTTGCTAATTTGAGGTTCTGCGGTTTGTCCTGATGCCATTTGGATCTGGCTGAGCTGCCTGGTGATGTGAGTGTCTCCCCCGGCTGTGATGTACAGCTCTGTGTAGATATCATCCAGAATCTTGTGTGTGAAGTGAAAGTGTAACGCCTTTCTACCAAGTAGCCTTGAATAGAATATTTTAAATGCATAAATAACTGAATTAAACTTTTGTGCTCTCAGGCCAATGCTCCTTTTAAACAGGTTGACAGGCCTTTATCTCTGTAGTCATGAGCTTTTTCAGTCATGAAATCTGCAACATTCCTGGGATTGTCAGTTCTTTAAAGGGTTATGTAGCGTTGGAAAAGGTCCAACCTGCCTCTGCTTTAACAGGACAGGCTCTAAGATATGTCTTAGGACAAAGCAACACGTGAGGTTAGATGTACTGTATGATATTTAAGAGTCTTCTGTGGTTGGATTTCACATTAACAACATCTTCCAAAATGGTCATGCTTTTGCTTGGCTCAAATTACAAAGAAATGTCAAAGCCTACTTATTTGTTTTCATTTAAGTTCATCTTTACTTCCGGAGAGAAGTACAGATCAATACAATGCAGGTATGCTGTCAATGAGGAAATGTTATTCAGCTTCTAGTTACTTTAATTGGAACTGACGCTGAGCAACAGTTACAGAAAATGTTCCACTATTAATTAGAAAACATATCACACAACAACTTGAACAGAAGCATGACTGAGGGGCTACAAAGACTTCTGAAAGACTTGTGTTGGTCCACCACAAAACTATCAGACACCAGCTGGAACCCCTGCAGCATTCTCTGGTATGAGGATTATCTGGGAATCTATGTGAATTTTTCTTCTATCAACTTCCATCTGCTACTGCATTTCCCAGGTTTCACACATTCAGTGGGTGTTCCTGAATCTCAGTGTTGATGGATCACTGGCCTGATGCACAACCATTATGCCCAGCACACTTTTAGAATTATTATGGCAAGGCGTGCCAGGCACACTGGTGGTGCACTGGGATACCGGGTGGGATCAGAAAGAATATATTATTATACATTTAAAGTAGGCATGTTGGAGGCTGTGACAATTGTGGCCAATCATATTCACCACTTCATCCCCACCATGATGCACTGACTGTTTGAGAATCCTACACAGTTTTCCTCCGAGGAAACCCATTGTTGTCTTGGACATAAAAAGTTTTTAGATATGGGTTTACCACCAGATCTGGTGTGTGTAATTGTGCCTTTACAATGCACCGCATCATTCCAATAGAGACTGAAGATAGAACAGATTCCTGCCGCCTTCAGATGGCTTTACCGTTAGTGTATATACACAGGGCTCTAGTGTTTTTCCCAAGGAGTTCGTGTGCTCCTAAATGAAAAAATTAGTAGCACAGTGAAAAATGTTCATGTAAGACAGAGTTTATTAATGGGTCAACTTCTCTGCAGTTTATCTTTCACACTAAGTCATTAGTTTGTCTTACTGTCTTTAGCCCATTGTCAGCTACCACCTGCTGCTGTTTCTGCTGTGCTGTTTGTGTGTGCGCTCAGGTCTTTGTCAAACAGACTCAAATTTAAATACACTTATGGCAGCCTCATGCAAGATCTGTAATCTGAGTATCAATGAGAGAACAGGAACTGAGCTATCATTCACCTTCTTGTGTTGGAACACGGTCAAGAAGTTAATTCATTAGTAACAGTCCACATAGTGTGTTTTAAACTAGAGCTGCAGTTGAATAGATTCAGCTACTTTGGCTCACCACTACCAGAGTGCCACTACCCTCCGCCTCCTTATGGAGGTGCTGAACAGACTGGTGACGGTCAGATGGACAGCAGTTGTAGGTGACATTGAAGAAGAAATGCAAGCAAAATAACAGCCATGAGCAGCTGCTGTCAGACTCTCCATGTCAGCGCTGGAAACACAGAGAGTCTGCTGGAGATACTAGAAACACATTCATGGCCCTTTGTAAAAGTTTCTGGTAACACTTTATAATACAGCCCACGTTTTACGGTGTAACTTCCTCGTATGAATCCGTACATATAAAATACTTTCCGGTTCTTACTGGTACTTAAATGTAGGTACAGCGGAAGAAAACGAAACAACGAGAAACAAGGGAGTAACAATTGGGGTTTTAAAGTGTAACTTCTCAACATTTATCATGTAACTTCCCGGAACTTATGGTGTAATTTCCTCATATGAATCAGTACGTTACATGTGTATATGTGTACTAAAATCAAATGTTTTTGCTCGTGACAGTTATGACAATCATTTTTTTATGCATGTGTGTTTGACAGGCAAGCTTCACCCACACTCAAGAGATTTATTATGCTTATGTCTTCTACTTCACTGTATGAATTTCAATAGAACAAGTCTAGAAATGGGTCTATACTTTTGAAAATTAGCTCCTAGCAGCCATGTTGGTCCAGCACTGCAACAGCTCAGAACAGGCAATCTTACTTCTCTTCAGTGCACAGCTATGAAAGGCTTGTATTGTCATCTGAGGATGAAAAAATAACAATACAGTAATGTAATATACATAGTATATCTTTAATTACACAATAATAAGGTACGCAGGAAGTTATGAAAAATGATTTTATTCTTTAATTACACATAAACCACAACATATGTGCTGTTCTCCCAGTCTTACTCTGTAAATACAGACTACTTACTCTATAAGTACATGGTAACAACAGGGAGCAGGCTAGATTATTAAATTCACATTGTTCCCCAGTCCTTACTCTGCAGGTACAGACTAGTTACCCTATAAGTACATGGTAACAACAGGGAGCGGGCTGGATTATGTTCTCCCGTCCTTACTTAGCTGTTTGGTTCTGTTACCTTTCATGTCACAATCTAACAACATGCAACATGTCATTAACAACACACCAGACCGACATTTTGAACAGACAATGAGAAAACATTATTGAACATGATTAAATAGAATATGTTTCATTTATAACTTCTTAACTATATATACTACTATTATATAATATAAATATTCTATATAAATTGTACTACATATAATTTAACAAAAACTATATATAAAACTTATACAACAAAATAACTCTTAACTAATTTATCAAAATGTAGTTATAAAATGATTAATTTTAGTTTAAAAAAACAACAACAAAAAACAAGAACAAAACAGGAAACTATGTTTAAATTGTAAATGTAACAGACCAACAACAACAACAAAAACAATTTTCAGGAACTCTTATGTTCTACGTCGTCTCTTCAGTGGGAGGAGTTCATCACTACTTTGCAGTCTTTTTTATTTTGTTCTTCAGCCCAGGGCAGGAGTCCACAAATCCTTTGAGCTGCAATGCAAAATCCTATCAGTGTAGGTGAAGACACCAAAGTTTTCCCCTCCTGAAGCTATATCCACCTGTAATCACAATTATTGAAGTGTATTACAGTATAGTCAAGTCTAAAACACACATGCACACAATTGTTACATAACAGCATTCATTACATTAACCCCCCCAATCCACACACCCACAATTAAAAATGATACAAGTTATTCTGATATTACATAATTTGTAGTAGTGAATAACAGTTTAAAAAACAAGCACGATGGCACCACAAATACAGGTATGACATTTTCACATGCAGTGCACATACTGTACCTCGGCAATGATGCTTGTCAGAGCCATTGTTGTTCTGTCCACATGATCCATGGTTTCAAGGCCTGGGAAACACAGAGATTGATTTTGTTTTTAGATTCGATTCTGTATGTTTTTCAGGACATACTCATACCTGTGTATGACCCGCTCAGGTGTAGTCAAGTGTTCTTTCCCGTACTTCTTTCCCATACTTGTTAGGTGTTAGGTAATAAACAGTACTGTGCTCTAGGTTTAATATACAGTACAAACTATAACTCACTATATATTAAATAAAAGCAGATATTACTCCCTAAAGTAGAGTAAAATATGCTATCTAAGGTAACATATTCCTTCAGCATTTAATTTAAAACAGCATGGACCATGTGAGTTTACATTCTGGACACAGAAGTAACTTGTACAACCTTCTTGCCAAAGTCCGCCTAGCATGGTAGCTAATTAGCGATTAGCATAATTCGCGATTAGCATGCTAATACACATGAAGTTGGTTGTTAAGACTTTACCATAACGCAGGCAACATATTACGATAAACACACAATGTTGCACATCATAAATATTACTGCTCACCTAACAGGAGAATATGACAGAAGCAGGTGATTTGAAGCTAGTGAATGCAGAGAGTGAGCAACAGGCTTGTGTTTTTAAGTGATTCTATGTGAAGAACTTTGTAATTTTATTTTGATAAGTGCTATATAAATAAAGATATCATTATTGTTATTATATAGGATTTTGAATTGCCTCTGTGATTGAACAGTGCTATACAAGTGCTTGTCTTCCCTTAAATCCACTGAATTACAAAGTAAAACATAACTGACAGTTCAGCAAACTGGTCTTGATGAAGGTCACTGAAGGAAAACAGAGACATTGACAGCTGAAATACAGCAGGCAGGACGGGGCAGAGCGGGGTTTTCTACCTGCTACACCAACTCCTTTACTGCATGCATATTGAGTTTTGCCAAGTGATAATGCAGTTGGCTATGCAGAGTTTGGAAGCCTAGGCTGTATTAACTGGTACTAAATTAATTAACTAGATCGCCTTAACTACAGGATCATTGATACACATTGATTTGATTTATTTATTGTAGTGTACAATGAAAAAAAAATCCACAATGTTGCACTGCTGCGAGGTATTTATTTTAATCATTTTTAAATAGTTTGTACTTGTTTTTTCTATGTAGTTTTTACCTGAAAGAAAAAAAAAATAGAGCATGCAATGCACACAGTTTCTGTGGTCAGTGCAGCAGTTTCAGTTGATTATAATAAACAAGCTGCCATGCTGTGACAGATGTGTTGCTGTATTTTGGCCGTAAGAGTACACAGCTCTTTTATTTTAAAAGTTAACTACAGTACATGGAAACATGTTACAGTCTTCTGCACCTTTAAGATAATTAAATGA
Organism: Thunnus albacares; assembly: GCF_914725855.1. NCBI lineage: Eukaryota > Metazoa > Chordata > Actinopteri > Scombriformes > Scombridae > Thunnus > Thunnus albacares. Next base: position 1,458,959 of record NC_058123.1, read on the forward strand.
ATTCATTGACCATAACCACTGACTGAAATATCTTTGTTGTTTTGCAGAAACAGAAGTTGTTCTACATGTTCTAGAGTGAGGAGGAGAAAGTTTATTGTGCTTTGACTAATGTTATACTTAGTAGTGGAGAACACTCTGCTGCAGCTCTGCTCTCAGGGAAACTATCATTACCCACATTATCCTGTACAGCCTTATCTGTACCAATTTATCTTCTTTGTCTACCAGTGTTGGCTGAAGTTTTGTAAAATGGTGCTGTGATAGTTGGGTAGCTGGCTATTTTCTGACCCTCCACTTCTCAAACGTTAGTCTGTGGGTAAAGTCACGGTCACAGGTTTTCATTTCTCATATTTATGCACTCTTTACTTTTTGTTGGCAAAGAGGTATTTATCATATGTGTTGCTTGTTAGTAACAGTGTTAGTGTATAATACACAAAAGCATGCAGCGTCTCTAAAATAAGAACTTTCTTATGTCTCTTCCACTCTTTCTTTCTTTTTTTTTTTTTTTTTTTTTTTTGTGTGTGCTGATGTAACGATCAACTGTATGTCAGAAAACACTCAACAGCTATATAATCAACAACTCAATAACCTTTATTTACAAACAGCGCAAGGCGCTAGACAGCCCTTGCCTGTGACACCCGTCCAGACCCACTTTCTCTCTCAAAGTGCTCTAACAGTGTCTCTGTCGGGACGGAGCGCTCTATAGCCTCTCCTCTGCACCCCTGCCCAGACCCGCTTTTCTCTCTTTTGAAAAGCGCTCTGACAGTGTGACTTATACTGTGTGTCCACTCCGGAGATTTCTCTTTTTTTCTCTCTTTTTTTTTTTTTATGTGTCTGACCTCTCTTCGTCAGAACACCAAGGCGCGCGCTCGTAAGGCACACACAGTCCGACCCCAATGATAAATTATATGTTAAGTGCTCCTGACAACAGTTGCTCAAAACCAATCAACAATCACTATGAGAAGTGGTTTCAATAACCGTACCAATTTAATTAATAATTTGATTCAGTCCCACATAGCCAATAGAACAACATCACACCACATCATCCAAAAACCAGGTACTTCGCAGTGAGCAGTCAGGTAAGCAGTGAAATTCAAAATATCACAAACATCTGCTTACCTGATATCTCGTCACCGGCTGTTCGTGACGCCAAATGAAAGGAAGGATGTGTGATGATATCGTTCAAAGGAAGAGCTGGCGAAGTTCTTATTTTGTAGACGTTTATTAGACGATGGCCATCGGGTCCATTCCATGTACAAAGATGGTCTGGGCAATGTACCACTATCGGTGCATAGCTTATATGGGGTTACACATCTGTATCTTATCACTTGAATAACATAGGTTTTCCATGGGCACTAGGTCAGTTGGGAGCCCTCCAATCAAGTGGTTGACAACTACCTCACCACATATTAGGTGTCACAACATACCACATCTGGAACAGTTCCAAACTTGACCATAACCCATTATTTGTATTTAAAGGTCCCCCCAAGAAGGGCTCTATCATATTACCTAAAATGACATGCAAATTATGGGATATTTAGGTCCCATGTCCAACATCCAAAATCAGTGAAATACATAAGGTCAGATAAAAGTCATACTAACAAACAGGTACAGCCTTAAAGTTTAGTAATTAAATCCTGTAGACCTAACAACAAATTGTTTTACCAGAACTAACTTGACTGTGACAGTAAAAGTGAACATAATTATTAAGTTATTAAATCAAAAATGTGCCCCAACACTTGATTTCATTAAAGATAAACTTTTGGTTTCAGGCCTGCCACTCACTAGTACTAAAACTCTTCAGATTCAAATGTCTGAAGATTCAAATGGTTCAAAATGCTGCAGCTAGAATCTGAACTAAAACAAGAAAATCTGACCAAATTACACCAATTCTAGCCTCCCTTCATCGACTCCTTATCCATAATAGATCAGACTTACCGAAGTTATTTAGTGTCCGTCACACCTTCAGGATATTTGTGTTTCAGTGAGGTCTGTCTTGGAAAGATAAAAACATTAACAAACACTGAGCATGTTTTCTCCTCACGCAGTCCACAGTGTCTGCCCCTTGATGTGATGTTGAAGCTATAAACCAGTCTGACGAATCTGACCTGCAGTTCTATTGTTTTCTGTCTTATCCAGAATCAAACTGTTCCTGTAACTGAATGTTTTCAGCACTGTTCAAAATTGCTGCAAGACCACCTTGGGAGGAAAATGTTAAATAAATTATTTAATCTTTGGAAATAGTTTTTACTAATTACTTCTGAAGTTCTCAAATTTGAAAACCTGAAACCCCCTTTCCTGTGAAGAGTGCAGTTTCCACTGAGGATAAGAAGACGTGTTCAGTGACATTTCAGAACAAAAATATTTTTTTCCAATGTCACCATTAGACTTTAGGTCTTAGATCTCAATCCATGAAACAACATGTGATACTTAGCAGAGTTACTGAATTATTAATATTTATATGTATTAATCTTGGTTTGGTATGAAGAAGATCTTTGAGAGTAATAAAAAACCTCTGGCTCCATATGCATTTCTCTTGTACTCAGATGACATTTTAGGCTTCCAGCCCTTCCTCAAGATCAACAATCATAGCAGTATGCAGGCACTGGTATATTGCAACTCATTATTATCAGGCTGCCCTAACAATTCTCTAAAGACTCTCCAGCTGGTCCAGAATGCAGCTGCATGTGTTCTGACTAAAACTAGAAAAAGAGATCACATTTCTCCCATTTTAGCTTCGCTGCATTGGCTTCCTGTAAAATCCTGAATAGAATTTAAAATCCTTCTCCTCACCTACAAAGCTCTTAATGGTCAGGCACCATCATATCTTAAAGAGCTCATAGTACCGTATTATCCCACTAGAACACTGCGCTCCCAGTATGCAGCTTACTGGTGGTTCCTACAGTCTTTAAAAGTAGAATGGGAGGCAGAGCCTTCAGCTATCAGGCTCCTCTCCTGTGGAACCATCTTCCAGATTCGGTCCGGGGTGCAGACACCCTCTCTATGTTTAAGAGTAGGCTTAAAACTTTCCTTTTTGATAAAGCTTATAGTTAGGGCCGACCAGGCTCGCCTTGGATCAGCCCTTAGTTATGCTGCTATAGGCCTAGACTGCTGGGAGACTTCCCATGATGCACTGAGCTCCTCTCTCCTCCTCCTCCTCTCCATCTGTATGTATTCTTTTATTTTTTTTATTTTGTTTTATTTTTTATTTATTCTTTTACTATTAATGCATGTCATTAACTTTGCTTCTTCCCCAGAGTATTTTGTGCTCTCCCATCTTGCAGGAAACCCTGGGTTCCGGGCCGAGCCTTTGCGGTCCTTCACAGTCCTGTTGGCATCCTTCCCTGGCTATTGCTGCTGTTATTGTTATTGTTATTGTTATGATTGTTGTTATTCTGCCTTGGCTAGAAATCCTATATGCAATACATCTGTTTCATGTTGTTATAACCTGTTACAATGGTTTTTTGCATCGTCCCTGACCAATAAACTAAAAAAAAAAAAAGCAGATGGCCGCCCACCAACAGCCGGGTTCTGCTTGAGGTTTCTACCTGTTAAAGGGGAGTTTTTCCTCACCGCTGTCACCAAGTGCTGCTCATGGGGGGAATGTAAGGTATGTACAGTCTCGACCTGCTCTATGTGAAAAGTGCCCTGAGATGACTTTTGTTGTGATTTGGTGCTACATAAATAAAAATTGATTGATTGATTGATGGTATGTTATGTAGGCCACACCTAGTAACATATCTGATGGTGATTAGATAATCATGTTCACCATCAGGGTGAGAAAAACAATCAAAAGGCCTTCAGCGAATCAAAACTTTTAAACAAACAGCATCAGGAACTACAGCCAATCAAATCACTTCAGATAAAGTGACAAGAACCACTAAGTCTCGTACCACATGAAGAGATGTAAATATTACATTATAATATATATATTTTTAAGTATATTCAAAAATGTTAAAAAATACATTAAATTTTAATAGATTTCTAATAGATATACAGAGGAAGTTAAACATCAGCTCTAGATGAACATCATACACAACTTAATCTAAATATCCAATAAATAGAGAAACATTACAGAAAACACTTCAGGTCATAATCTATATTTAATCCATGAGGTGACCAGGAAAGTAAAACTAGTTACCTCCTCTTGGAGGGAGTGATACTTTCTCAATACCAATATATCTTAGAGAGGAAAAAGGATGATTAAATTCAACAGAATGTGCTGCTACTGGATCATTCATGTCTTTACACCTAATAGTGCTTCTATGTTCAGCAATATGAGTTTTCAGTGCTCTACTCATCTTTCCAACATATAACTCTCCACAAGGGAAAGTGATGAGATAAATGATCGACTTAGTGTGACATGAAATAACTCAGTTATAGGGATCTCTTTACCTGTGTGAGGATGTTTAAAACTGTTACATCAGTAAGTATAGTTACACTGACGACAACAACCATACAGTAGGTGTTAAAGTAACTCGGGCTGGTATTGATTGAAGAGGAGGTAAATATGAATGTACCAGGTGGTCTCTCAGGTTTTTAGCTCTTAAACCATGAGAGGTCATTCTTTGAATGCACCATTGAGTTGAAAATCAGATTCAAGTATATGCCAATGTTTTGTTATTATTCCCTTTATCTGTTCTGCACTCGTAGAATACTCTGCTGTAAACATTATTCATTCAACTGATTTCACTGTAGGTTTATTTTTTAAGAGATCAGACCTCGATCTGTCTTTTATTTTAGTGGCAGCATCATGTAGGACAGATTTCTTGTATCCTCTTTGTTTTTCATTTCATTCATGTTCCTGACAAAATCATCAGTTTTCTGGCAAATTCATTTTAATCTGCAAAACTGACTAAAAGGAGACTATTATTAACGTTAAAGCATGATCAGAGTCTGCCATTAGTAAAATATTTATAGCAGTAGGTTTGTTTAACAGATCTGTATACAAGAGATTATTCTCTCTAATTATCCATAAATCTAGAAAACAGATGCATTTGTGGTCATAATTCATAGTAAATGACAGAAAGTCAGTTGAGGTATGTAATAAATGACTCTAGCTGGGTCTTGGACCCTTTAAACAGACAAAACACATCATTCATAAGAATATATTCTCATGATTAACCTCAATGTTATTGTGACTGTCCAAAAGGGGTGGACGAAATACTGTGAACACTAATGTAAAAGCACTTAAACTTTAAGGAGACACTGGCAGCTCAATGGGAAGTTTGAACATTTTTCTGGAGGAAACTTTTACTGCTGCCTCGCCTGCAGAGTTTGATCCTCAGAGACCAGAGACAGATCACATCATATTACTGCAGAGCCTTTAGGTCCCAAAAGGTCAAAACAACTTATTATAATGTGCACACAAGATAATTTACTGTAAATTAACGTGTAAAAAAATTAACCTTTTGTTAATGATTGATAATAAGTTATAACTGCAGGCCTGAAGACTTCTCAGTGACTGTGATTGATTGATTTACTGACTGGAACAGTGTGCAGTTTGAAACATTAAAGATGCACTGCACCAGAGTTAGCTTGAAGCTTGTTTGCATCTGTAGTCCCCAACAAAAATATACAACAGCACAACAACAAACAGTACAAAGCAAAAAAAGAAAATCCACACAGAACACACCATACAAAATACAAAACAACACACAGCACATCACATACACCCACAATGTCAATTAGAACTTGTCAAATTTAAATCAAGACCATAGATGGAGTTTAGACTCAGTGGTCACACAGCTGATTGATCTTTAGTAGATTTTTTAATTTGGTCTTGAATGTATTGATTGAACTGCAGTTCTTCATATAATCAGGTAGGACGTTCACTGAGTTGTGGTTTTCACAGAGAAAGCTGACTGCCCAAATGCAGTGTGATGAAATGGTCCAATCATGTATAGAGGATATTCTGGAGGATCTAATAGAACTTACTGAGCGAGTGAACACAAAGTCACATAGTGGAGGAGGACAAACCATTTAAAATTTTATAAACTAGGCACAAATTTGAGAATAATCTAAAATTGTCAAAGCTCAGTAAATTGTATTTCTCCAGAACCCTACAGTGATGGAAATGCATTGGCTTTTTGTCCAGAGTTTTTAGAGTTTGTTTGTATAAGGACTCAAGAGGTTTTATGGCTGTTTCTCCAGCCTGCCCCCAACATGTGATGCAATAAGACATATAGGAAAGAATCATAGCTGCATAAATATCTTGGCTGCATCCAAAGAGAGACAGTTTCTAATATGTCTAAAATTTGCTAAGTTGTACTTTATAGTTTTAACTGTTTTTTAAACATGTTTCTTAAAGTTCAAATTTGGATCCAGTGTCACACCAAGATATTTAAAATCAGTAACTATGTCAATTTTTTCACCTTTGATGAGAATATCAGCATTAGGAGGTTGTACCATAGTCTTAGAGAAAAACATACCTTTTGTCTTGTTTACATTTAGACTCAGACATGATTGATCAAGCCAATGTGTGATCCTTACCAATGCGATTGTTAGCTTAGCAGCAGCTAACTCAGCTGTTTTTGCATGTATGTACACAACAGTGTCATCTGCATACATTTGTAGTTCTGCATCATGACACTGTTGAGGGAGATCATTAATATATAGGCTAAATAATAGGGGACCTAACACTGACCCTTGTGGAACACCCATTGTGCACTTCATGTTACTGGACAGTGTGTCACCAACTTTAACACATTGTCTCCTATTAGATAAATATGAAGACATCCATGCCAGTGCTCTAGATGAGAAGTTAAATTTAGAGAGTTTCGGTATTAAAACATCATGATTGACTGTGTCGAATGCTTTACTAAAAATACAGCAGCAACTACTCCTCCTTTATCAAGTCTTGATTTAATTTGCTCTATTAAGTGCAAGGTAGCAGTTTCAGTGCAATGATTGCTCTAAAGCCAAACTGCATACAATGTAGACCAAAACTGCTTGTATTAAGAAATGTTGTCAGTTGTTTAATGACAACTTTCTCGGCAACCTTTGAGAGTACTGGCAGTATACTTATTGGTCTGTAGTTACTGGCTTCAAGGTCTCCAGATTTAAAAACAGGCGTGACAATGGCACATTTCCAGTCATCAGGAAAGGAGCTGTGTTTAAAAGACAAGTTAATTAAATGAGCAATAGGGTTAAAATATCTTTGTGTGATTTAACAAACATGGTGTCAAACTGGAAAGCATCTCTACTTTTGGAGCTTTTTAAGGCGCTGATGATTTTATTTACTTGTAACTCATTAGTCTCTAAAACCTGACCTGTAGCATCTATAGCAACAATATACAGTTTCCTTTTCATAATTTTTTTCTTCTAAAAATTTTGGGTCCCTCCTTGTGAGATTATTGATGTTTTTCCAGATCAGTTTACTGTTGCCTTTTGCCTCATTCAATATATTGAGATAAAATGAGATTTATCTTCTCTTAGCTCTTGGATAACTTTGTTCCTTAAACCTTTATAAATCAGCATGTCAGTGTCTCTTCTAGTTTTAACTGCCTTCCTTAGTGCAGCATCTCTAGATTTTGTTAGTTTCCACACATTTTCTTTAAACCATGGTAAATTGTTTTTATTTTTAGATTTTATCTGTATCCTCACATTAAATCTTTCCCTCACAGAGTTGATTCTGTGAATAAAAATATCACAGCCATAGTCCAGATCATCAGAGGACAGAACATCATCCCAGTTCAAGCTGGTAAATTCTTCTTGCTTAGCTCTGGGTATGCATTGAAGGATCATTGTCTTAGTTGCTGTGGTCTTAAATCTACTTTTAGTCAGTTTTCTTGATTAGATTAGATTATCCTTTACATTTACAAATGTAATATTAGATACATAGATGTCTGGTGAACAACGTGTATCTGAACATATTAAAAAGGAAATCTTTTCTACATAAACAGTCTAGTCAATAATCAGCCATTTTGAAACCTTCTGGTCTCTCCTCTCTGACCTTCTGTGGTTATTTCCTGGTTAAAGTCATTTCCTGTAATTTGTGACTTGGAGGATTTTCTGTGTCGTCTTCTTCAAAAACTCTGATCTGTTCATGTTCCATCTGTGCTGAAGTCAGTCTGGACTTGGTTGTGCGTTTCATAAAGTCAGTTTATTTTTCAAAAATACTTCAGTAAAATACAGTTAAAAAGACATGAATACACCTCCTCTGTGAAACATCTTTTAGAGTTCAGAGTTGGAATCATCATTCATCAGAGGACAGTACATCATCCCAGTTCCCGGCCCTGACTGAGCCGACAGAGATTATAAAGGGGACTCTTGGCTCCACATACAACTCATACTGATTTTCTTACACTGGACAAAACCTTTGTCCTCAATTTTGCCCACCACTGGACTCTAAGATCCAACCAGGCAGCTGGTAGTAATAATAATGTTAAATGTTATGGAGCCCTGGAGAACAACATTTTTCATTTCATGGATAAATTCTTCTTGCTTAGCTCTGGGTATGCATTGAAGGATCATTGTCTTAGTTGCCGTGGTCTTTTTATTTTTAGTCAGTTTTCTGGCGCATAGGGTTAGGTTATGATCTGATAAGCCAGTGATTAAATTATAACTTTTAGTTATTCTTTCTGGTTTGTTAGTAAATGTCAGATCAATTTGTGTACTGGAGCATTTTGTAATCCTAGTTGGGCCTTTCACTAGTTGTTCTAGTTGGAATTTCTCTGTGATCTTTTTTAGTTTTTTCCTCTTAGTTTTATCCTCCCAGTTCACATTGAAATCAGCCATAACTAATAATTCTTTGTTGAGATTGCACTCTTTCAAGACTTCTGTGAGTTGATCATAGAAGGTGTCAGAAGGGGGCCTATAGACACCTATGATGTCAAAAGACATTTGTTGGGATAACATTATTTTATCTCAACATATTCTAACGTGTTACCCCCATTATAAACCACACGTTCACATTTGATGTTGTCTCTCACATAAAAAAGCACCCCTCCTTCTTCTTCCATCAGGTCTGTCTCTTCTGAAACATTGGTATCCAGGCACCGTGAACACACTTGCAGGAGTTGTTTGTTTCAACCATGTTTCAGTCAGACAGAGAAAGTCCAGATTTGAGTCAGACATAAGATGAGTTAGCTGATTGCTCTTTGCAGTAATTCTTCTGATGTTAAAATGTCCACCGAATAGCCCCTTCGGTTTCAGCTTCGGGTCCCATAAGACTTTTGCATGATTGACAGTTTGGAAGGTTCTGAATAACCTCTGCTTCCTCACTGCAGGGTTTCGACACACAGTAGTGTCAGCAGCAGGTTTGTGAGAGAGACACTGGACCTATCAAGGTTTCCACAGCCCAGTAGCAAAAAGTTATTCATGGAGACATCATGCCTCATGTTAACAAAGTTTAGTCTGTTAAGGGAGAAGCTCAGAAAGTTGCTGCTCATTCCTCACTGGCACCAGAGGAGTCCCAGACACACTTGGGCACAAATCAGCATCAAAGTTCTGCAGCGCTCCAGGGGTCACTGGTCCAGGATTTAGCTGAACATCTCTGGAGAGCAGGATCAGCATGAAGAAGACACCTGCTATTCTCTGAAATGGGATGGCAGATGACCAGTCCACTGGATCAGTGATTTGCTCTGGTACCTGGGCTCGCCCGTGCCGTAGGACGTGAAATATCCTAGTAAGTTATGATGAAAACTCACATTAGGAGTGTCAGCTGGCCATGAGCCAGCATTTGACCCAAGCTCAATCACTTGGTGTCCCAGTTGTTTTCCATCAGTGTTGATTGCTCTGGCCAGACAGACACGTACAGGCAATACAGCAATGAGTACCAACAGTAGTCCAAAGAGCACTCCATGAAACACAGCCCAGGTGTTTTTGCTGATGAAACACTGTTTTGAACTTGACAGAGGTTTTGACAGGCACGCTCTGTGGTACGATAAACATCCTATGTAGCAATCTCACCCAGGATCCCGGTGGCCAGAGGGTAGAAGCTCCTCTTAAGCCCCTCAGCACCGGCCCGGTGCACCTGGAACCTCCTCTCGACCTCAGCGGGGAGAAAGGACTGCCATCCGGGCAGTTAGGAACCCCAGAAGATCCATGTGGCCAGGACCGTTTCCATCGATGTTGAGATGGATGTACAGATGGTCTTACTTGATGTTTAATCTGATGTTTATGTTGAGATGGATGAGCTGACCATCTCCCCATCCTGATGAGTGACCCCCAGTCATATGCCATCACTTCTTGAGTCCAGGGTGCACAGAGAGGCTCCAGCAAGGTATGACACATCTAGCTACTATTACATAAATTAACAAAATAAATTGTTTTTACAGCTTTGTATTAGTGTCATTAAGTAATTTACATGACTTACCACAAAGTCTGTATTTATCTGAGTATTTTGAGTCTGTTAAAAGCCGTATTAGCATGCTAAGCAACGTCTGTTATAAAGTATAAGTAAAATAAGCTACAAATTGGTAGAAAACTCCACCAGTTACATAAAGTTTGCTGTCTAGTAATTATCACATCTATTTAGGTAACTTATCAGGAGTTTATTGTTGCTAAACTAATAACAGAAAGTAAAAAGTTGAAGAATGAAACTGTTTAGCTGTCTGTTACCCAGTTAACCTGTAAACCGGAAACGGAAATAGTGTTGGGATTTCTCTCTTGCTCAGACGTTGATATAATAGGCTGGTTCAGTCAATGGATAGTACAGCTTATATGTAATCTCTGATGTATTTATTTGAGCTTTTAGTCTTGGCAATGTCAGCTTCTCCAAGGAATATACCTCTATTGAATGGATTAATCATTGAAACCTTGATTACTGAACCTCTGAGAAGCTGCAGCACAGCCCTCAGCAAAGCATCAAAAACCACTGCATAACTGGTGACCTGAACTCAGAGAGGAATTCATTATTGTTAGTAACTTCCCATCAGCATTAACAAGTTGTTTAATCAATAAATACCATTGTCAACCCATTAGTGACTTATTTTATATTGAATATTCTTGTTATTCCAAATATAGTAATTAGTTGGTAAAAAATTATGTTTGTAAATCAGTTTCCAGGCCAGCAGAGCTTGTTCATGAATATTTGATAACTTAACAGGTAACTTATCAATTCTTTAATCACATTTAAGCAGAAAATTTAACTCCATCCATTAAACTAAATATTTATATGGGGAGGGTATTCCAGATGTTGTCCTCTTCTATAATCAAATTAGTTCATCATTTCACTTTGAGAGTATTATTTAACATTTTAAAACTTAGTACGTCCAGACCACCATTTCTTTTTATGTTGCATAAGATATTTTTTCTTAAATTATGACATTTGTTCCTCCACATTAAATAAAATAAAATCTTATCTATTCTATTGTATATTTCGGGAGGTATTCCAATGATAAGGACACACAGACAGATCTGATTATTCCCTCAGCTTTAGACAGTAAAACTCTTGCCGGTTGGATTTATGTTTGACTTGATCCCAACTCGCTCTGACATCATGCACACGTGGGCAACAACAACCTGATGAGATCAAGTCGGCTGCAGCTGTTCTCCACTGACTGCAAGGATCAGGGCATGATGGGAGACACCTGGCTGTCACCTGATCAAAGAGCTGATTGGTTCAGGAGTTTGATCAACAACATGACGTTTTATCTTCATTTTGGATTTCAGTTGTCTGATCTTCTACTAAGAATTCAGATGTGTTGATGACAACTTTTATCATTCAAAGAGACAGAAAACATTCAATAACCAAAAATTACAACAGACACAATATGAAGATTATATCATTATTTAATTATTGATGTGAATATTTGACAGATAAATGATATAATGTCTATTTCTGCTTACAATTTGAGTTGGTTTGATTTGTGTTTCACTTTATTTATTTGTGCATCATAAAATAGTGTTTTATACAATATTTAAACATTTGATATGTACACAGAGACATTCACATGTAGGTAACAAACACACTTTTACCTGCATAAACTCAACTATTCATTCATTTAAAGTAAATAAACATCTGTGCAGGAGAGATAAGAATATAAAAGCTTATACAAAGATCTCTCCCAAAAACTAAATTACATAGAAAAAAATAATAATTTCATTTTATTAGAATTTCTTTCTTTCATCAATGAGATGTGAATGAGTTTGATTAGTGTGACATCAGCTGATTACAGTCGGCATGTTGACCAGCAGGTAGTGATTCGCTTGCTGCAACAGTTACATTTCTATGTAAAATAATTTAATAGTCTCATATTGGAGATTACAGAATAAATGTTGTTTTGATTATTGATTATAGGTCATTTTAACAGTTTATATTCTATCATACAGATCAGCATTAAAACAATGTTAGTGATTGATCAGCTGAGCTTGAGTAGATTGATCTGATAACATTTTATTAAATCAGGATCAGATGTAAATATTTCTGTGACTTCCTGTAGATTCTTTGAAAGCTGCTGGAAACTGTCTGACTTGACTGCAGCTTTTTGTCACTTCCTGCTGATGCTGCCGCCTGATCCCTCCACTTTACAAGAAAGGAGCAGTTCATCTGAAACAAGCCTACTGATCAGCTTTCCAATAAGGAGGCATGTCGGTCGGTAAAAGACGTGAAGGCTCTTGTGTATCTTCACTCATGGCTCCTCAGAGCAGGAATAAGAGCTTTGGGACGACCTGCAAGATGGCAGAGCAGAACGACTTCCAGTTCAAGTGAGGATTGAGGAACCTCAGGTTTCTTTAATCCTCTACTGTGATACAGAAACCAGGTTTCTGGTTTACATGACAGGACAGAAATCAGCTGAGTGCAGAGAGTCGACTGTAAACTGGTTACTGAAGTGCAGCTGAACACACTGATGAAGAGTTTTGATCTGATGAAGCTGAGAGCAGAAAAGAGGCTGAACTATGAGAGTGATTGATGTGAGAATCCATAACAAGAAAGCCAACAGCTGCTGTCACTATAAGATAAACTCTGGCTTTACTTTCACTGAAGTGGATCAACAAATGATAATTAAACATTAAACTAAATGAACAGTTATATATCACAGAGGAGGCGGTTTCCCAGAATCACACAATTTAAAATTTAAAAGACGATTGTGTGTCTTTGAAAAAAATTAATTACAATTATCAACATCACACTTAATAAGATTAAAATGAAATAATGTTTGTGATGTTTAAACATTTATATGAACAGTGTAGAGCTTGTTGTCTACACAGTTGTCTGATGTTGTTCATCTACATCACTGCATCTTTAACTGCTGTTAGTTTATCAAACATGTACTGCATTGCTGATCTGGTTCTTTCATCCAGTCGACCTGCAATCTCCTCCAGCTTCTTGACCTTCTCTGTGTCTCCGATCTCCTTCATCTTCTCAATCAGGAAGTCAAAGTGGACATGAGTAGACAGAGAATTATCATTCAGGGCGATCCGCTCTAGTTGTTCCACATGTTGGTAGACCTCTGTAAGCAGCTGAGTCTTCTCTGATTTCAGTTTTTCCATCTCTGTTTGAAGATTTTCCAGAAGGCTCTTCTTCTGTTCACGATCTACCTTATTCTTTTCATATTTCTGTTTCACATCTTCAAAGGTCTTCTTAACTTTCCTGGTCTTGTTCACATATCTCCACTTTTCTTTCACATGAGCTGATGCAGGACACTTCCCTGTACAAACAGTACAGCGACCTCCTTTCATGACCTCACAGTGTTTTGGACTCCAGGCCTTTGTGCATCCAGGATGGTGACAGTTTTCTTCACAGATGTTACAGGTGACAGCTCCTTTATAAAAAAACAAACCCCACATCCCTCCATCAATAGGCTCTCTCTCTTTGTAGTACTCATCAACTTCTACAATGAACTCTTCATTCTTCTTCATCTCTTGTTCATGTTTCTTCAGAGCTTCTTGAGTCTGTTGGGCCTCGTTCTGTTTTTGTTCAATCAGCTGGATTCTGTGTTGCAGGTTGTGGATGCAGGCTGTTATTCTGATGCGTGCGTTCAACACTTCAACTGTTGTTATCAGCTGTTGTGGTTTAGATTTTTCCAGGAAGTCTGTGAATCGTTTCATTCCTGTCTCTGTTACCCTCCATGAATTCTCTAAAGCAACCTTTGTTTCTTTTGTTCTCTGTGTGGTCTGGATGTTATCGAACAAGAAGTGAACAGGCTGATTCTTCTCATTTTTGGCACATTTAATGTTTGCAGCTTCAAGAGCTTCCAGAGCATCTTCAGGTGTTATTCCATTAGAATGTGTGATGAGAGCAACAACATTTTCCTCCAGATCTTTTCCAAACAGAGACGTCACTGAATCAAAGATGTACTTCTGTCGGTCACTCAGTTGATTCACACTCGACTTCAGCACCAGACCCACTGCATCAATTTTATGAACTCCATCTTTTGAACGGAACAAGTCAAATAATCTTTGACTGACTTTGTCATCTTGTTCGATCCCTCTGGTGTCTCTGTATCCAGGAGTATCGATGATGGTCAGAGAGAAGGGCAGAGTTTTATCTTCAAAACCAAAGATCTGGTACACGATCACATCTGATGTCTGACTCTCTGTCTGACTTCTCTTCTCTTCTTCTACAATTTTAAACCAGATGTTGTCCTCAAACTTCACTCCCATGGTGTAGTTGACCAGAACGTTGATCAGAGTAGATTTTCCTGCTCCTGTTTCACCTACAAGTAAGATGGTTTTGTTTTTCTTGTTCAGGTTTTTCTCACCAACAGTTTTTCTTGTCAGATTTCCAAACTTCTCTTCCTTTGGTCTCAGCTGGTAGACATCAGGAGATCCTGAAGAGATCAGAGAACTTCTGGAGATGATTTTCTCATAAGTCCTGTAGAAAAAGTAGAGATTCAATTAACATGTTCCTTTCTCATCAAACTGACAAGTTAAATACAATCTAATTATTTTCACATATATACAATAGTATCTGGTTTCATGTGACTCTTGTGCTCCAGAATGAATAATAGTACAGTGGAATATAAAAACTGCAGCTGTGACATCTGTAATTGTAGAATATGAATAAAATAAAGTCAAACCAAACAGCCACATTTGGGGATTTTAGTCTAAATGTGAGCTCTGGTTTTGACTGTGAGGACAGAGACTCAGATTACAGTCAATTAAACAGGATCTCCTTCTGCTGTGTAACATACCAACCCAGTCTCACACCAAAATGTTTAATACCTACATTGGTCCACAGTGCAAAACGGATTAGTTTCACAATAATGGCTCTAAAATTGTGAGATCCCTACGTTTTGTTTTGGCCTGTTCTTTTCTATTGGACTGCATCCACATCATGTGACTGTCAAGTTTCTGTCTGCAAAAGCAAACAAAATGGCTGACATTTCTTTAATTCTCAGTGGAAAATGCAATATTTTAGGATAGTTTCAATATTAAAATGCGTTTTGATGACATTTACAGCAAGAAATGTGCATTTTATTTTCATAATCTTTGTTCAGTGAATGTATGTGATGTTTAGTTTGATAGGTATTATGAAGGTTGTTTCATGTCTCGCTAGAAACTGTAGAAATGCAACATCTACTGTTGCTATGGTGGTTGCTATGGACCCTGCTGCTGCTGAAACCACGTATTTGCATGTTGTTTGAATCATTGTCTTTGTATTGTGTAGTTATGTGAGCTGTTATGTTATTTGTGTTATTTTATGTAGGCTATGTATGTTAGAGCAGAGAAATTAATTGAATTTGAAATCCAGAATTTGAAGCTGCGATTGGCTGACTGGAGTATCAGCTGCCAGAAATTATTTTCCTTCCTGTCAACGTGTCGACGTTTTCTTTTAATGATATCTTTAACATTTGTTAACAAAAAAACACAAAAGTGTCCTTGATAACTCAACAATATGATAGATTCATGTTAAGACCATCAGTTTTAATTATTTCTCTTTCAATTCTGAGAACTGAAGGGTTTTTATCAGTTTTCAATTGCGGAAGCGGCTTCATTACCCATGAGCCTCCATGACCGTTACTATGGAGACAAACAAAGGTCACTTTGTGTTAAGCTACAAAACTTTTATTTACTATAATATCTGCTATTTACTTTTAATTACTGAATTTATTCCATACTGATTAAGATTTTTGTGTGCTGTTGGTTCATTGAGTTCTCCCACCCCATTCACACACACACACACACCCACAGCCACACACACACACACACACACAAACACACACACAACCACACACAAACACACACACACACTTTAAGACCGACACAGTTGTCATTTTCCCGTCCAGCGCCCACGTTGTTAAAATAGCAAATACACTAGCGCCCATCAGTGTGCCCATGGGCGTGTTGGTCTTAAAATGAGGTGTAGTCAGGCTCATTGTTGGCACATTGCTATCTTGAGGCAGCAGAGAGTGATTGCACTATTGACCAACAAAAACCTGGTCTGAAGTCAATGACGCAGTGTTTCACTGTTATTTTAAGGCACATTATCAAGATAATAATATGCATCTACATAGACGAGTACACAACATGCACTCTGCTTGTTACACACAGCAGCACACAAACAGGATTACAATGTGAAAGATTATTATTGTGAACATCAACAGATTTTAAAAAAGACATGTCATAATGCTTAGTCATAATATTTATCAGAATTAACTAATCGCAGTAATGATGGATTAAATTGTTTAATTATTTGACCAAATCATGGTAAAACATGCAGGTATTAAAACAGATGGACAACAACAACGGATCAGACACAGATCAACTTTCCTGCTGCATCAATACATGATGACATGAGGAAATAAATGAGGTGAAAACAATGATTAAACTAATGAAGGAAATAAATCTGCACAGCTTCTAGCTGCTGCCAGCAGCAGGATCAGAACCTTGGAGAGCTGATCAAGTCCTGATAACTGTGTTAATGATTCTTTACATGATTAAAATTAATGATTTAATTATTGAACAATATTTAACAAATATTCTTTGACATTTTTGAGAGTACAGTGATCAGGTTTCCATACTTTCAACAATTAAAACCCTGCTGATTTGACCTGTTACTCCATGACTGAACAAAACGATTTTAAAGAAACGAAAAAAATAAATCATTTCAAAAGCCAAACGAAGATAAATTCACAACAAATTAATGAACAGGATGTTAAACTGGTGGTCTGGGGCCACGGGAGGGTCCAGGAGCAGCAGTGTGCTCCTTATGGATCGTGCGCTTTCACTTTGTTTCCTCTGCAGGGAAGCTTCCGTCTCACTACTTTGCAAATGTGCCGTCATAATAGCAATCCGCCAAGGTACAAGTACACCTGGCTCTTAAAGGGAATGGGAGACGACACTCTGATTGGTTTATTGCATGTTACGCCCAAAACACACCCATGATTAATGAGGAGACTATGGACAACCCCTTTGAACCATGCACCTGGCACAGCGACCATTTTTCCGCTGTTAAAATAGCAGAAGTGGATTTGGACACACCCTAAATGAACTTGCGCCATGTGCCTCAGACCGTGCACTTTAGATCGGTAAAATAGGACCCTTTGTCCGTTTGACTCCTTTTTGGCTAAAATATCTGAAATAAAACATAATCTTTACTTAACATAGATCATCTAGTTTGGCTGTACTAGATATTTGATATATTCAGTAGATATATCTTCTCACAACCCTATTTTACAAGCCTACTTTGCTCACTGGATGAACTACAACTGTGGTGCTGATTTGTATCAAGCTGCATGGCGTTGCTCTCGGGAATTGTAGTTTTTAAAAAATATTAACATTTTTCCTAGAATTGGAAGTTGTAAATGGTGAATTGAGAGTACACTGAGGAGTTTAAGGGGTTGGTAAACACATTTGTGCTGTCAGAGGTCAAGGTTCAAAGGTCAGTATTTCATAGCAGGAGCCATGTAGAATCTTCATACTGACATGTAAAGGCCTTTACACACTGGGGGCGTTTTTTTCAATGCTATTGAATCGAACTGTTGTTTGTGTCATGAGTACTTTCACATAGAACTGAGTATCCTGCTGTATGTGTTTTGAACTTATTTATCGTATCTATATTGATTGATCAGCTCCCAGTCTGTCTGTGAGCACTGCAGGCAGACAGGTAGGATCACTCACTACACTGGGAGAAATAAAGCCAATGAATCAATACATTGATGTATCATGTATCATATGCATCATCACCATGTATTTATAAATACAAACACACGTTCAGTAAGTGTCTGCTGTCAGCCTGGTGGCAGTTTGACCTCTCAGCTCTCCAGGAGCTGCAGCTGTGGACAGAGACGCTGAACGCAGGTCAGAGATCATCATCCAGTGATGATGATGATCCTCCTCACTCGACAAAAGAAGAGGAGAGCGTTATATCTGTTCAATCCACACCGGTTCCAACCTGCGTTCAGCGTTTCTGTGCACAGAAGCAGCCGCTGGACAAACGGCCCTCACCAGGCTGACTGACAGCAGAATGAGCTGTTGCAAATTCGTATCACTGCCAGTGTGAATAGTTTTGATGCAAACTATTCGCAGGTGATTATTTCGCAATTTCGTGTTGTTTATTTGCATCGCTGTGTATGTGTAAAGGCCTTTACTCTCCAGGTTGAGACCTTTCCAAAGATGTATTTGGTTTAACTCTACATCAAAGTTTTAATTTTCTCATTTCATGGACACAAGCCATCCCAGGCCTAGTTTCACAGAGCACTTTGAAGGTCCAAGATAAAACATGAAGCTGATCAGTTTATTGATCTTGTTCCTGTCAACTGATGAAAACACAACAGAATAACATTCTTCCTGGACAAAATAGTGGTGAAGAATATGTTTGCTATCAAAAGTTTTAATATAGGTAATAACTTTCTTTGTCAGAAACGCCTTTCTGTCAGGTTTAAGTTGATACCTTTCACTGTTAAAACTTGGTGTCGTTATGGACCGGTCACTCCTCATGGACACATAGCTGGGGGCAGGAGAGTCTGGTCTCTGCTGATGGATCCTGAAACAACAAAAGACAAATTAAAGACAGTTTAAACCTAAAAATGTTGAATTTTGACCAGAAAGTAACTTGTTGAAATCTATGAACCAGACAGATCATCTGTAAGAGAACAATGGAGGGGAGGTGTTTTCTTATTCACTCAGATTCAAAGTGTTGTCAGTTTCAGTCTCATCTATTCCTCCTTGTAGACGGAAGAATTGTCCAGCTGATCTTAACAA
The DNA here is from genome assembly GCF_914725855.1 of Thunnus albacares. NCBI lineage: Eukaryota > Metazoa > Chordata > Actinopteri > Scombriformes > Scombridae > Thunnus > Thunnus albacares. The sequence goes on from NC_058123.1 coordinate 1,478,048, forward strand.
ACAGGGGGCAACATTTCACATCCCTTCCCCTTCCTCCACGGAGATAAATTACAACATAACTCTGAGTAACAACTGATAGTTACACACATGCTCCTAGGATAGGTGTCAGTCATAAAATGTCAGAGAACTCACTGATAGTAAAACAACTTTTTCTACCAAACAGCATCATTTTTTCATTAATTGCTGCCATTTTACACAGTAGAGAACTAATTTATTGATATGATATTTTAATATCGATCCAGCTTACTATGATGTGCTACGATGCCAAATGTCTCATGGTGCAACTCAGTGCAGTTCATCGGATCAGCTGATATAACCAGCTGATGTCTCATCTGGCCAGTGTCTGCAGCAGCAGCTGGCTGCTCTGACAATGTAGGTGCAACTTTCCAAACAGGTGTTATTTGGATAAAAACGTTGGTCTTAAAATGAGGTGTGACCAGGCTCATTGTTGGCGCATTGCTATCTTGAGGCAGCAGAGAGTGATTGCACTATTGACCAACAAAAACCTGGTCTGAAGTCAATGACGCAGTGTTTCACTGTTATTTTAAGACGCATTATCAAGATAATAATATGCAGCTACATAGACGAGTACACAACATGCACTCTGCTTGTTACACACAGCAGCACACAAACATGCAAAAGATTACAAATAAAAGGATTACAATGTGAAAGATTATTATTGTGAACATCAACAGATTTTAAAAAAGACATGTCATAATGCTTAGTCATAATATTTATCAGAATTAACTAATCGCAGTAATGATGGATTAAATTGTTTAATTATTTGACCAAATCATGGTAAAACATGTAGGTATTTAAACAGACGGACAACAACAGCTGATCAGACACAGATCAACTTTCCTGCTGCATCACTACATGATGACATGAGGAAATAAATGAGGTGAAAACAATGATTAAACTAAAGAAGGAAATAAATCTGCACAGCTTCTAGCTGCTGCCAGCAGCAGGATCAGAACCTTGGAGAGCTGATCAAGACCTGATAACTGTGTTAATGATTCTTTACATGATTAAAATTAATGATTTAATTATTGAACAATATTTAACAAATATTCTTTGACATTTTTGAGAGTACAGTGATCAGGTTTCCATACTTTCATCAATTAAAACCCTGCTGATTTGACCTGTTACTCCATGACTGAACAAAACGATTTTAAAGAAACGAAAAAAATAAATCATTTCAAAAGCCAAACGAAGATAAATTCACAACAAATTAATGAACAGGATGTTAAACTGGTGGTCTGGGGCCACGGGAGGGTCCAGGAGCAGCAGTGTGCTCCTTATGGATCGTGCGCTTTCACTTTGTTTCCTCTGCAGAGAAGCTTCCGTCTCACTACTTTGCAAATGTGCCGTCATAATAGCAATCCGCCAAGGTACAAGTACACCTGGCTCTTAAAGGGAATGGGAGACGACACTCTGATTGGTTTATTGCATGTTACGCCCAAAACACACCCATGATTAATTAGGAGACTATGGACAACCCCTTTGAACCATGCACCTGGCACAGCGACCATTTTTCCGCTGTTAAAATAGCAGAAGTGGATTTGGACACACCCTAAATGAACTTGCGCCATGTGCCTCAGACCGTGCACTTTAGATCGGTAAAATAGGACCCTTTGTCCGTTTGACTCCTTTTTGGCTAAAATATCTGAAATAAAACATAATCTTTACTTAACATAGATCATCTAGTTTGGCTGTACTAGATATTTGATATATTCAGTAGATATATCTTCTCACAACCCTATTTTACAAGCCTACTTTGCTCACTGGATGAACTACAACTGTGGTGCTGATTTGTATCAAGCTGCATGGCGTTGCTCTCGGGAATTGTAGTTTTTAAAAAATATTAACATTTTTCCTAGAATTGGAAGTTGTAAATGGTGAATTGAGAGTACACTGAGGAGTTTAAGGGGTTAGTAAACACATTTGTGTTATCAGAGGTGAAAGTTCAAATGTCAGTATTTCACAGCAGGAGCCATGTAGAATCTTCATACTGACATGTAAAGGCCTTTACACACTGGGGGCGTTTTTTTCCGTGCTATTAAATCGAACTGTTGTTTGTGTCATGAGTACTTTCACATAGAACTGAGTATCCTGCTGTATGTGTTTTGAACTTATTTATCGTATCTATATTGATTGATCAGCTCCCAGTCTGTCTGTGAGCACTGCAGGCAGACAGGTAGGTTCACCCGCTACAGTGGGAGAAATAAAGCCAATGAATCAATACATTGATGTATCATGTATCATATGCATCATCACCATGTATTTATAAATACAAACACACGTTCAGTAAGTGTCTGCTGTCAGCCTGGTGGCAGTTTGTCCTCTCAGCTCTCCAGGAGCTGCAGCTGTGGACAGAGACGCTGAACGCAGGTCAGAGATCATCATCCAGTGATGATGATGATCCTCCTGACTCGACAAAAGAAGAGGAGAGCGTTATATCTGTTCAGTCCACACCGGTTCCAACCTGCGTTCAGCGTTTCTGTGCACAGAAGCAGCCGCTGGACAAACGGCCCTCACCAGGCTGACTGACAGCAGAATGAGCTGTTGCAAATTCGTATCACTGCCAGTGTGAATAGTTTTGATGCAAACTATTCGCAGGTGATTATTTCACAATTTCGTGTTGTTCATTCGCATCGCTGTGTATGTGTAAAGGCCTTTACTCTCCAGGTTGAGACCTTTCCAAAGATGTATTTGGTTTAACTCTACATCAAAGTTTTAATTTTCTCATTTCATGGACACAAGCCATCCCAGGCCTAGTTTCACAGAGCACTTTGAAGGTCCAAGATAAAACATGAAGCTGATCAGTTTATTGATCTTGTTCCTGTCAACTGATGAAAACACAACAGAATAACATTCTTCCTGGACAAAATAGTGGTGAAGAATATGTTTGCTATCAAAAGTTTCAATATAGGTAATAACTTTCTTTGTCAGAAACGCCTTTCTGTCAGGTTTAAGTTGATACCTTCCAGTGTTAAAATGTAGCGGTGAATCCATGGACCAGTCACTCCTCATGGACACACAGCTGGGGGCAGGAGAGTCTGGTCTCTCCTGATGGATCCTGAAACAACAAAAGACAGTTTAAACCTGAAAAATGTTGAATTTTGACCAGAAAGTAACTTGTTGAAATCTATGAACCAGACAGATCATCTGTAAGAGAACAATGGAGGAGAGGTGTTTTCTTATTCACTCAGATTCAAAGTGTTGTCAGTTTCAGTCTCATCTATTCCTCCTTGTAGACGGAAGAATTGTCCAGCTGATCTACACAAATAGGGGGCAACATTTCACATCCCTTCCCCTTCCTCCACGGAGATAAATTACAACATAACTCTGAGTAACAACTGATAGTTACACACATGCTCCTAGGATAGGTGTCAGTCATAAAATGTCAGAGAACTCACTGATAGTAAAACAACTTTTTCTACCAAACAGCATCATCTTTTCATTAATTGCTGCCATTTTACAACACAGTCATCCAGTAGAGAACTAATTTATTGATATGATATTTCAATATCGACCCAGCTTACAATGATGTGCTACGATGCCAAATGTCTCATGGTGCAACTCAGTGCAGTTCATTGGATCAGCTGATGTAACCAGCTGATGTCTCATCTGGCCAGTGTCTGCAGCAGCAGCTGGCTGCTCTGACAATGTAGGTGCAACTTTCCAAACAGGTGTTATTTGGATAAACTGACCACATATTACTACCATATTACCACACATACTTTTAACAGTCCTACTGCGACAATCTCAACAGCATTCAGCCTGGATCCACCATTACTGCTAGAGCTCAGGGCAGCTACTTCTTCTTCCTCTCATGTTGGACTGAGGGCAGACTGGACGCTACAGTGACTCACTATCGCCCCTGTGGTACAAAGTGGTATTACGAGACAGTACAGGCCAGACAGGGCTAGCTGGTTAGCATGCTAACTTTAGTAGATACCTCTGTAACACAATACATATAGGTCTATGACATTACGTCAAGACTGTGATTTCTTCACATTCTGTTGATAAATGTAGTTAATTTCAGAATGTTTAAAACTAAAATTCTGACATATTCTTTAAAAAACAAGTAGCCCTAAGTTATAAGAACTTATTTTTTTTGCATTTCTTAGCCCTGAGGTAATGTTTGAAATAATCTGTGTGGCATAAAAATGCCATCTTAAAGAGGTTAAGTTAAAAAAAAAAGAACCTATCCTTAAAGAATAACCGTTGGGCCCCTGGCACCTTCGTGCTGGGGCCCTAATGATATAGCTACTCTGGATGGCATTACCCTGGCCTCCAGCTCCACTGTAAGGAATCTGGGAGTTATCTTTGATCAGGATATGTCCTTTAACTCCAACATAAATCAAATCTCAAGGACTGCCTTTTTTCACTTACGTAATATTGTAAAAATCAGGCACATCCTGTCCCAAAAAGATGCAGAAAAACTAGTCCAGGCATTTGTTACTTCCAGGCTGGATTATTGCAATTCCTTATTATCAGGCTGCCCTAACAATTCTCTAAAGACTCTCCAGCTGGTCTAGAATGCAGCTGCACGTGTTCTGACTAAAACTAAAAAAAGAGATCACATTTCTCCCATTTTAGCTTCACTGCATTGGCTTCCTGTAAAATCCAGAATAGAATTTAAAATCCTTCTCCTAACTTACAAAGCCCTTAATGGTCAGACACAATCATATCTTAAAGAGCTCATAATACCGTATTACCCCACTAGAACACTGTGCTCCCAGTATGCAGCTTACTGGTGGTTCCTACAGTCTTTAAAAGTAGAATGGGAGGCAAAGCCTTCAGCTATCAGGCTCCTCTCCTGTGGAACCATCTTCCAGATTCGGTCCGGGGTGCAGACACCCTCTCTATGTTTAAGAGTAGGCTTAAAACTTTCCTTTTTGATAAAGCTTATAGTTAGGGCCGACCAGGCTCGCCTTGGATCAGCCCTTAGTTATGCTGCCATAGGCCTAGACTGCTGGGGGACTTCCCATGATGCACTGAGCTCCTCTCTCCTCCTCCTCCTCTCCATCTGTATGCATTCATGTAACATCAATGCATGTCACTAACTTTGCTTCTTCCCCGGAGTTTTTTGTGCTTTCTCATCTCACAGGAAAACCTGAGTCCCGGGCCGAACCTTCGCGGTCCTTCACAGTCCTGATGGCATCCTTCCCTGGCTATTGCTGCTTGTGCTTGTTGTTGTTGTTGTTGTGATTTTTTTATTCTTCTGTCCCTCCTCCCCCTTTCCCTCTCTCTTTCTCTCTCTCAACCCAACCGGTCAAAGCAGATGGCCGCCCACCAAGAGCCGGGGTCTGCTTGAGGTTTCTACCCGTTAAAGGGGAGTTTTTCCTTACCGCTGTCGCCAAGTGCTGCTCATGGGGGAATTGTTGGGTCTCTGTATATTAAAGAGTACGGTCTTGACCTGCTCTATGTAAAAAGTGCCTTGAGATGACTTCTGTTGTGATATGGCGCTATATAAATAAAAATTGATTGATTGATTGATTATCTTGACTTACTCTCCATGTGTTTTGGAAAGAGGAGGTGGATCCATGGTCCTATCAGGGTCTACGGACACACAGCTGGGATCAGGAGATTCTGGTCTCTGCTGCTGGATCCTGATACAAACACAACACTGATGAATTAACAAATATTCTCAAATTTATGCCTAGTTTATAAAATGTTAAGTGGTTTTATATTTTTGTATAGATGTGTGGGATTATGTGACAGTTTTTGTGATTATTTCAGACACTGATAATGTGTTTTATCTTGATTATGTATCAAGTCCTGCCATGAATTGTTCATATAATGACGTCAGCATGATGCAACTAATTTGGTGTCTATATAAACTTTACTCTTTGTCATGTTTGATAATTGCTTTTTACAGTCAAACACAATTTTTGGGAGCTAATTTTGCTTTACTCTAAAGAATCCATGTACAATTTAAATTCTATCAAGAAGTTATTTAAGTTTGGGAAAGGTAATGAGTGCTGGTTAACAGTAAGAATTTATGATCAAACTTCATACTTGTTTTTTGCTTTTGTATCATTAAACATTAATTTTAAGTCAACTGACAAAAATTTCAGGCATTCAGCTTAAAGACCAATCCACATTGAGCCTGATCCTGTGGATAGTCTGTTGCAGGAATTAATAATAATATTAACAACAAATAGAAATAAAACATTAGACTATTTTCATTAATAATTTCCTACCTGTTGTATGATGACAAGTCAGTTATTGACGCTCCCTAAAAACTCCCTCTGATTGGTTAAAGGAGTCAGATAACCAACTTCAGACTGACTTCAGCACAGAGAAACACATCTGCAACAATATAAAACATGAAAACATAAAAGTTGTTGATGGATCATCATTAACATTGAAAACCAACACATTCACACATGACTATATGTCACCATCATCTCTCCTGCTGTTGGAGCAGTTATTGATCCTGAACACAAACTGTTAACAGATCTGATCTGAAGACAAACACAAGATATTCACACAAACACTTTCAACAACCGAGCGACTCATTAAACTAACAGTGAGAGCAGAGAGGAGTCATTAAACACTGAAAACTGTCAGTTATGACCTTACCGTACGGAGAACAATATCTGCGACATGACGGTGAAGAAAAGGAAAGTTAAATAGTTCAAACACCCAAACAGAGAGGAAGGAAGGGGAGGGGGGGAGTCACAAACACACTCAGCCATCACACATCTTGCTGCTGCATGTTGTTCTGTTCACAACAAAATGGCTTCCTGTAACTCCTCTCTGACACTCACAATAATACAATTTACTGAGCTTTGAGAATTTTAGATTATTCTCACATTTGTGCCTAGTTTATAAAATGTTAAATGGTTTGTCCTCCTCCACTATGTGACTTTGTGTTCACTGCTCAGTAAGTTCTATTAGATCCTCCAGAATATCCTCTATACATGATTGCACCATTTCATCACACTGCATCTGGACAGTCAGCTTTCTCTGTGAAAACCACAACTCAGTGAACGTCCTACCTGATGATATGAAGAACTGCAGTTCAATCAATACATTCAAGACCAAATTAAAAAATCTACTAAAGACCAATCAGCTGTGTGACCACTGAGTCTAAACTCCATCTATGGTCTTCTCATTAGTGCAGGTAGTCTTGCTTTTAATTCGACAAGTTTACATTATTAATTTCTGATTGACATTGTGGGTGTATGTGATGTGTTGTTGTGTGTAGCTTTGTATTTTGTATTTTGTATTTTGTATGGTTTGTTCTGTGTGTTTTTTTGCTTTGTACTGTTTGTTGTTGTATGTTTGGATTGTGGGGGACTAAAGATGTAAATTAGCTTTGAGCTAACTCCAGTGTATCTTTAATGTTTAAAACTGCACATTGTCCCAATCAATATCACAACGGTAGATATGAACTTTCTTTGTTAACTCAGGCTTTCTGCTTCAGGCTCTGTGAGCGTCCCCATTAAATGGGGCATTTGACGCATCATTTGACTCTTTATGCACAAAACGGACCGATTGCGTGCCGCCTGCTTCAGTCAGGAGGAACAGATCATTATAATGGAGAGCTGTGAATAATATAAATACATTAAAACAGCAAAAAGCAACACTGTTGCAAATAATGCGAGAGAGGAACGCTGGCAGAAAATTGCTGATCGTGTAGATTTGTTAATTAAAAAACTCATAATTAGTTAATATACTTATTTTACCTGTCTGTGTCTCCCACATCCAGAGCTCTTAAACTTTAAACTTGATGCAGCAGATTTAAACATTCGGGTCTGACTCTGTGTCATAATGAAGGATCAGTGGAAATCACTTTAGATTCTGGCCAAATCAAAGTGAAATATTAATATTATAGATTGAATATTATCTGTGATAAATACCAATAGACTAATCAATTTTGTTATTATTGTTATATTTTGTTCAAAGTATTTTTTCATTAGTTTTTAGATTTTTATCAGTTTGTCTTTTACAATTTGAAATACAGTTTGATATATTGTAACAGAATCCCATCCCACAGTAACCCTAACCTCATTACACATTTACAGTATGACATCAAATCAATAAATATTCTAATCAGTGTTCTAATAGCTGCAGTATCAGCAGTGTTAAACAGACTTGGCAGCAAATCAGGTGGTCAGTGAAAGGACAGCGCTTTTTATTTAAGCTGAAACTCAGAACATAACCTGCTCCAGACCAGGTTACGTTTGTAGCATAAGTTACCATGGTGATGTAGCAGGTTAAAAGAGAGTTACCATGGTGATCTAGCAGGTTAACAGAGAGTTACCATGGTGATGTAGCAGGTTAACAGAGAGTTACCATGGTGATGTAGCAGGTTAACAGAGAGTTACCATGGTGATGTAGCAGGTTAACAGAGAGTTACCATGGTGATGTAGCAGGTTAAAAGAGAGACACCTTTGTGACATTGAAATCCTGCAGGTTCAACATACCTCACTAACCCACTAATCTCTGTTCATAGTAAAACCTTCAGGTCGTCTTATTCCTGCAAAACAACAACATCAAACACAATCTGATGAAACAAACACTGTTCTGCTTCTTACCTGTTCAATCTGATCCCTGTGAGGTCATTTCTTCTGATTCTTCAATCTGAATTATTGATCAGACTGTGACTCCTGCAGCGCTGCTTCCTGCTCTGATAGAACAGGATGAACTGTGGAAAACAGGAAGTTACTGTTAAAAATAACGACCACAGCAGATGTTGTAGGTTTGGTTTCAGCAGCACAATGAATTCTGGTATTCAGACAAAATAACAAACTATAAAACTATCAAATGTTATTTATTTACACACATTTAGATGACATTATAATTAAATATATCTTTGTGCCACAAGTCTTACAAAATGATTATAAATGTGTCCTTCCTGTAAATATCTGTATTGTTAACACTGAAAATCATATTTAGTTTGACTGCTGGAGACCTGAGACTGAGATAACACTGTGTTTACATCTCTGACCACAAATCACTAAATAAAATAAGACAAAACATTCAAGATGTAGTTTTAGTTTTGTACTATGTTATATGAGAGTGTTGTTTAACTGAAATTAAGATGCTGTTTTTGATGACATCCTTCTCCTTTTATATATACTCACTCCTCTTTGTTTTAGTTCTGTTTTGATAATATGTGTTTTAAGATTGTTTTTGATAAAGAAGCAACATGTGCTCTGACCCTTAAATGACAGTTTGCAGTTTTCAGTACGTGCTGGTTGTGCAGCTCATCTTGCACCTGAAAGACATATTGTAGCTTCTCACATCTAAAAGTTGACGTGACATTTAATCTAACCACCTTCACCTCTGTTTCAGCTTTCAGACAGACTGTCATGTTACCTTATTTTGCTGCTTGAATTTGTAATGCACGTGATGATACGATATGACTGTTTCACCAATAAGATGTTTTGTATTAAAATATGATCATTTGTGGATGAGATTAAAGGAGACCTCCCATCATTTAGGAGTCTTTGGCAGTACTTGTGAATAGTTAAATCACACCCGAACCAGTAGGGGTGTAGGAAAACCAGTACTTCTTTTTTTTGCTTTTCTCTGTGAAAGCCCAAAGGAGGTCTGGGCTCATCAGTGATAACCTCCCACCTCAAGAAAATGGATGTATATTCAACTTTGGTTTGGAAATGCCTTCAAAGGTAAAGTGAGAACACTTTCTCCACCTTAAATTGTCAGTTTTGACTCTCCACAGGATAGTCTCCTCCCATTCCACCACCAGAGACTTCCCATCTGTGTCGAGGAAAAATACATTTATGACACAAACTTAAAAGCAACTATGTACTGTGTTCCTTAAAGCCAGAAGTTTGAGTCAATGTTTATGAAGTATATAACCATTTTGTAACCTATATATTATTAATCACAAAGTAATGCCGATCAAAATGGTCTAACAAACTATAGCTGAAATATATATATTTAGGTTTAATTATTATACAGCACACATAGCACCAGTGCCACCCAGTGGTGAATTTTCAGTGACACTTTGAATACTAGTAAAAAAAAAATCATTTTATGATTATTTTGCAATAATATTTGCAGTTTTAGTGGAGTGATCATTTTTGCATCATCATTTTAATTTTAACTGGAAAAAAACTAGTAAAATGAGAATGATGTGATTTTTGCAGGAGTCCAAACCATCAAGTTCTTTTATGTCTTATGATTTGTAGACTAATAATACCTCATTTATAAAGTTATACTGTCACATTTAACCTGTAACAATAAAACTGTAGCTGCTGTGATTTGGATATTACACTTATCCATATTGTGATATCAATACCAGTTTGATTAACTGTGCAGCCCTGGGTGCATACTTCAGTTCTATCATATGTACAGGACATGTAGACCCTGCTGACATATACAAGTACTAAAACACAACAACAAGGGTTTGAAATACTAGGATAAAACAAAAATACTCTCTGTGTCTCTGTGTCATAACAAACCTGAATCACACTCAGCTCACACATCCTGCTGCTGCATGTTGATCTGATCACAACAAAACAGTCTGTGATTTTGCACAATTTTAACTTCAAACATAAAAATATCCCCAAAATGATTCCAACTCTGAACTGTAAAAGATGTTTCACAGAGGAGGTGTATTCATGTCTTTTAACTGTATTTTACTGAAGTATTTTTAAAAAGTGAACAGACTTTATGAAACGCACGACCAACTTCAGACTGACTTCAGCACAGATGGAACATGAACAGATCAGAGTTTTTGAAGCGTCATAAATATTTTAACTTCTCTGCTTCTTACATTCATGTGGCAGGTGTAAAAAGTGGAAATGCACCAGTTGTTGAGGTTTGGCAGATATAAAGCTACCTGAAGGAGGAACAGAGGGGTTTTTTTGGCATTCAGGGAAGGTGAGACTGCAGGAATGACTGACCTGCTTCCCTGCTGGGTTGAAGGCGGCTGGTAGTCAGTATGGAAATAAATCGACGTACCAGAGCATCTGTGGTCTATTAGCTGCTCCTGCTGTGGGATTATTTGTATCATTTGTCTGTTTGTTTTATTGAGGTTTTCTCTTCTGTCTAGTCCGCCCTGGTAAGTGAGCTGGTAGCGGGCAAAAAGATACGGGTATCGCCCTTGGAGCGGACTAGTTTTCTTTTTTTCTTATTTTTGTTTGTTTGTTTTAATATCAGTCTGTCTGCTGTCCCACCATTAATCCCAGTCAGCCAGTCAGGGCAGGTTTAAGGTGAGCTGTGGTTGTTAGTCGGTTGCAGTGAAGATAGTCACGTGTTCCAGTTTGGAGTGTGTTAACTCACCTGGTGTGTAGGACTTATTGATTGCAGTGTGCACTGATGTGTCTTAGTTAAACTCAGCCCCTGCCCTGTTAGTGATAGCTGGGAAATTAACTGGGAGGAAGTTCAGGTGGCTGAATGTAATAAATCTCAATCTGATCGTCTGCAATAAAATACTTCTACTTTACTTCTTTTATTGTCATTTCTTATGCTAGTGACTTGCAGTGAGTGTTACATTCACATGAAACTAACGGTGACAGCAAAGAGGAGGAGGTCTGAAACACTGAAACAGTCGGAGAAAGACGAAGAAAGAAGACAGAGAAAATCCTCTGAGTCATAAATCACAAGAAATGACTTTAACCAGGAAATAACCACAGAAGGTCAGAGAGGAGAGCCCAGAGGGTTTCAAACTGGCTGATTATTAAAAATATATTCAGCATGAAACGGGACTGTTTATGTGGAAAAGATTTTCTTTTTAATATGTTCAGATACATGTTGTTCACCAGACATCTGTGTATCTAATATTACATTTGTAAATGTAAAGGATAATCTAATCTAATCTATAAAACTGACTAAAAGTAGATTTAAGACCACAACAACTAAGACAATGATCCTTCAATGCATACCCAGAGCTAAGCAAGAAGAATTTACCAATGAAATGAACAGCTTGAACTGGGATGATGTTCTGTCCTCTGATGATCTGGACTATGGCTGTGATACTTTTACTCACACAATCAACTCTGTGAGGGAAAGATTTAATGTGAGGATACAGATAAAATCTAAAAATAAAAACAATTTACTGTGATTTAATGAACATTTGTGGAAACTAATGAAATCTAGAGATGCTGCACTAAGGAAGGCAGTTAAAACTAGAAGAGACACTGACATGCTGATTTATAAATAAATCTCTCAGATCTCTTCTTTTACCGTCTTTCGCTCTTTGGGGATGTAAAGGAAATTGTAAACTGGAGGGTTTTTTATTGTTCGATGTGCAAAACGTGACGCAGCAGCTTTTAGACATGGTGCCACTAAATTTTCCAATTTTTGTGCAGCACTTTTACAACACTTGTTTTCACCCAAAAGGGGGCGTGGCCTTTCTCATGACAGGGAAGTGATGTATGCCCGCTCTCATGAATCGACTTAAAGAGCAACTTGCAGGTTAAATTTCTTACTGGATTTACATTTTATGTATCATTAAAATTGTCCTGTTAAAGGTTAATGTATGATTTTATTAGTTTAACGAGACATAAAAGCAGAAATTAAGATGGAAAAGTGGGAATGTTGAGCAGCGCCCTTAAAATGAGCTTTTTTTTTTTCAACAATGTGTCAAATTACGTCACATAAGGGAGTCGCTCTCATCGTCCCAGCTGCTGTTCACTGAAGGTGTTTTTCTTTACACTAATGTGTCTCCTCACTTCCCTCTCTCACGTCTCTTCCTCGTGTCTCAGCTCCTCTCAGTGAGGATGAGAGAGTTTTAATTCTCGTTCACTCCAGCGTCATTTTGAGGAGACGACAACTACTCATGAGGGACATCACCTCAACTGTCAAATATGAAGAAGTCAGCTATCAAAATATGATGTAGAAATTATTAACTAACAGTTCAATCTATAAAGTTTAAAGTTGTAATTCATGTACAATTAATTAACACGTTACACTGTCACTTAATAATTTCCACATAGTGATACCTGGAACAGCTGATAACTGCTCCAATGTTTTATTATTTGATTATAGATTTATAGCAGCGACTGTCTGTCACAGAATAAGACACAAATAGACAATTTAAATCTGTTAATTACTGAAAGAACACAACCAATGAGAAGGAATATGTTGAAATAAAATGTCGCTTGTTTAGTTTGTGACAGTCTGACGTCATTTTCAGGCTCAGGATGATTTTATAGGAGACGCAGCTGTGTGACGTCATATTTTCCTGAAGGAGCTGAGACGCACTGAAACAAAAGAATAAAGGAGAAGACTTTTGACTTATGAAGAAAAATAATAAAGTTACAAGAGTGTTTTTTTGTTATTGATTCATGATTCAGTCATTTGTACTTTATTATTAAATATGATCAGCAGCTGTTGATGCTTTCATTCTTGTTCCACAGGTAGATTATTACAACAACAGCCCGACTGTTTACTGTCCCATCAGATCAGCTGATCAATCAATAAACAGATTCGATGAAGGGGTGTTGCCGTCCTGTAAAAAAACTTCCACAGAGGATACACCTGTGGTTCCTCGCTCCTCGTCTCCTCCAGGAGCATTTCAGGGATTGAAAGATCCTCCATGATGGTGGTGGAGGAACGGTTTCCGGGTCACGGGAGGAGAGAAGAAGAACAAATTAAAACACATGAGAGAAGTTTGCCTTCAGGTCTTTCTGCCAGAAAGCCTTTTTAACAGAAATCAAACCTCTTTCCTCCAGCAGCCAATAGTATTAAAGTATTAAAGTTATTGACATTATACAGTTTAATTAAATACAAAATACTTATTGGTTACTGTGTATCTAAGCTACTATATCTGTTATCACTTAAGAGAAAACAAAATCTAATGTTAAAGGTTCTATATGTAGAATTGTGAAGCAATTTACATGTATTAATAGTTTTTTTATTGCCAATGAGTGAACAGGTAGTAATGTAACATAAAGAATGAGACCCTCTCCAACTTTCTCGGTTGTCTGTATCAGCCTGTGGTCTGATTTTCACGTGAAGAACTCGGGCTGGATTTTCTGCAGACTGAGTGGGAGTGAGAGATGCTTTGCTGAAACAAGCGAGTGCGAGCACCAGGATGTTACAGCTCATTAAATGGCTACAGGTGTCACTAATGAGAAGGAATCTCTGATTTCTACAAAATGGTTCATTTCACTATCAGAATCTGATCCATTCAGTCCAATAACATTTGGAAAGTCTAGAAGAGCCGCACGATTGAATTATTTCATCCCATTCAAGTTAGCAGAGGGTTTAACCAGAAGTAGCAGCTCAGACTCACCAAATATTCTGCCAATTAATTTCTACATAAAGCGAAGCCCCAAAGAATCTTCTTGGGGACAGAGTTACAGCTTATATGTAATTCCTATTTATTAAAGCATTTATTCTTAATGTCAACTTCTCCAAGGAATATACCTCTATTGAATGGATTAATCATTGAAACCTTGATTACTGAACCTCTGAGAAGCTGCAGCACAGCCCTCAGCAAAGCATCAAAAACCACTGCATAACTAGTGACCTGAACTCAGAGAGGAATTCATTATTGTTAGTAACTTCCCATCAGCATTAACAAGATGTTTAATCAATAAATACCATTATCAACCCATTAGTGACTTATTTTATATTGAATATTCTTGTTATTCCAAATATAGTAACTAGTTGGTGAAATCAGTTTCCAGGCCAGCAGAGCTTGTTCATGACTATTTGATAACTTTACAGGTAACAATTCTTTAATCACATTTAAGCAGAAAGTTTAAGTCCATCCATTAAACTAAATATTTATATGGGGAGGGTATTCCAGATGTTTTCTTCTTCTATAATCAAATTAGTTCATCATTTCACTTTGAAAGTATTATTTAATGTTAATGATATTTTTTCTTGAATAATGACTTGTGGTTTTTCAAATGATATTAAATAAAATCTTATCTATTCTATTGTATATTTCAGGAGGTATTCCAATGATAAAAACATAGACAGGTCTGATTATTCCCTCAGCTTTAGACAGTAAAACTCTTGCCACTTAGATTTGTGTTTGACTTGATCCCAACTCGCTCTGACATCAAGCAGACGTGGGCAACAACAACCTGATGAGATCAAGTCGGCTGCAGTTGTTGCAGCTGCAGTTGTTCTCCACTGACTGCAAGGATCAGGGCATGATGGGAGATGCCTGGATGTCACCTGATCAAAGAGCTGATTGGTTCAGGAGTTTGATCAACAACATGATGTTTTATCTTCATTTTGGATTTCAGTTGTCTGATCTTCTACTAAGAATTCAGATGTGTTGATGACAACTTTTATCATCCAAAGAGACAGAAAACATTCAATAACCAATTTCTCCAGCAGACAGGACACATAGAATCAGATTTATCTGTTTCTCTGCTCAGATGACCAACAAACCCTCAGATATAGTCGAGTATGATAACAGACAGATTACAGAAACCGTGTAGTGACGGATCTATCGAACGTCGTTCCTGAAGACGAGCGTTTCTCTTTTTATTTAGAAAACATGACAACGTATAGATGACCCTTTAATGTTTTATTAAACTGCAGCACTAAACACACATGTGGCTAAATATCAGAGATCCAGATGTGTCTGCATTAATAATGAACTGTTGCCTTCATTTTAATTGGTTTAACTAAGACGTGTCTGTTTTCTGTTTCTGCAACTAATTAATAATCAATGAATAGTATTGAACTGGTGCTCAGTGTCTTTGACCTGACAGTGAATCATCAGTCAGCCGTCGTGTAGAAACGTCAAATAAAGTTTTTATTTACTGTTGTGATCATCTTGGAAATTAAACATTTAAAAGAGAAAAAGTTACAAA
Organism: Thunnus albacares; assembly: GCF_914725855.1. NCBI lineage: Eukaryota > Metazoa > Chordata > Actinopteri > Scombriformes > Scombridae > Thunnus > Thunnus albacares. The sequence continues at coordinate 1,493,818 of NC_058123.1, forward strand.
CTGTCCAGAATATTTAAAATGTGCTCGTTATAAATAATCATATTGCAACATATGAGGTGTAAAAATCATGAAAATATAAAAGAACTCAATTCGTTCTTTATTGATCTACTAATTAATTTTTCAATTAACTGATTAATCGTTTAGTCTATGAAATGTGAAACAGTGATGAAAAACTGTCCATTAATATAAGAACATATTCAGATATCTTCAACCCAAACATGTTTATGATATAAAGCAGAAAAAATCACCGATGCTATTAATCAATTATTGAAATATTTGATTATTTTTCTTTCGTTAGATTAATCGATTAATCGTTTACAATAAAAACTACAATAACATCAGTAATTCATATTCATATTCCTCCGATGTTATCAGTTCCTTACTCAAAAAAAAAAAAAAAAACTGGCAACAAAAGCCTCTTTCACACATAGTTCCCAGTAAATCACTGGGAAAACCTTTCTCACTGTTCACACGTGCAGCTGCAGTCAGTAACACGTCACGTCCAGCAGATGGCAGCATTGCAACACTTACAGATGCCCTCTAGACAGACCTGATCAAATATGGATCAATATTATGTTACTGTGTCTATTTCTCACCTCACATGTTTCCAGAAACATATTTTTAGTGTTTCCTGTTTAGCTGAAGTATGAGAGAGTTTATGATGCGGCCGCCATGTTGAAAACAGACTTGCAAGTACGTCAGCCACGCGTCAGGTCTTGTGATTGGTTCGCTCGCTCGCTGAATATATTGATCCCTGCTCCCGTTCACACGTGACAACATGCAGGAAATGTTTTACTACTAATTAATTTTTCAATTAACTGATTAATCGTTTAGTCTATGAAATGTGAAAAAGTGAGTGTTTATGATATAAAGCAGAAAAAATCACTGATGCTATTAATCAATTATTGAAATATTTGATTATTTTTCTGTCGTTTGATTAATCGATTAATCGTTTACGATAAAAACTACAATAACATCAGTAATAATGTTTTAAATCTGATCTTTTCAACTTGTTTTCTTGTCTTCAGACGCAGATTCTCGTCCAGCCGAGCAGAAGAACAACCTTCGGCTGCACGAAGCCGTCCGAGCTCTGTTCGCCTGCTCGCCTCTCTTCCGCACTCAGACTTTAACCGTGGAGGCGTTTCCTGTACCGGACGTCTCCTGCGTCACCGAGACGACGACGACGAACACGACCGACCCTGAAACTCCAGCCGCTCAGGAAACGCCCCCCTCCTCCTCCTCCTCCTCCTCCTCCCCGCCGCCGCGTCCCGGCAGCGCGACTCACTGTAGGAAAAGGTTGAAAGAAACTCCGCCGGGCAGGGAGAGGAAACGCAGGAAAAGTAGATCCTGATGTGGAAAATACGTTTGTTATTGATGGAAACTGGACGCCATCTTGTTTTTTAATCCGTTAGTTAATAAGTTAAAATAAACAGCGGAACTTTATTGTTGTTTAAAATGTTTACTGATAAAGATCTTTTGTTTAAATAATGTGTTGCAGTCGTTTGTTCAGTAATAATCTATAATTTATCTGGATTATTCAGTTTCTCAAAGACAGTTTAAAATTGATCTGGAGCTGTTGTCATAGCAACACATCTTTAGACCAGATCCTGCTTAAGTTCAGGTTTATTCAGTCAGCTGAATGTTTAGAGTGAACGATTATATATGAAATAAATTTACAGAATAACTTAAAATATTTAAATCAGATTGAATCACATCTGGTTTCCAAACTGTTGTTATGACAACCGAATGATTCTGCTTTCTACAATCATCTAGTTTGAATTATTTTAAACTAAACTGACTAAAGAATTTCACAATAAAAGTTTATTTTTCAAAATAAGATTTGCAGAAAACAAACCTGATTTTGTGAAACAGATTTTTATATATTGAGTTGTTTTGTTTGAATCATTTTAGAGGTTAGAAGAGGTTAAAACTAAACTGACTAAAGAATTTCACAATAAAAGTTTATTTTTCAAAATAAGATTTGAGGAAAACAAACTTTTTTGTTTTTTTAATATTTTCTACCTGAATAATCCTCTTTCATCCCCTGTGAGGGTCCCGACCGTCCAGGCTTCAGAGAGACATGATTACATCCACCGTACTAAAACACATTTATATACGTAGATATTTAAAAAACAGAAGAGTCACAACGATTAGTCAATATACAGAAAATTAATCTGCAAATATTCTGTTAATTACTCGTCATTTTTCAAGCAAAAATACCAAAAATTATCTCGTTCCAGCTTCTTAAATGTGAGAATTTGCTGTTTTTCATCAACATAAGTGACAGTTAATTGAATATCTGTATCTGTAGGCTCCAAAAAAATGTAAATGGTGCGACTCAACACCCATTTATTCATGTTTTTTTGATTTTTCTTTTCTTGTGTAAAACTGCAGGTGAATGAAAAACACCGACAGCTCAGAATCAGAGGTTTTAATTAACAAATAATAATAATTATTACAGTTTCAACACAGCAGACGAGTTTCACACATTGATCCACTAATCCAGATGTCTGACGCCGCAGATGTTGGGGTCCTTCATAAACTGTGGATGCTTGTGAGTCACCGACATGAAACCTGGACGGAGAAATAATTAAATTAATTATAATTATAATAATAATTATAATTAAAGAAAAAACAGCTTATTGATCATTAACAGTCACTTCCTGCTCCACAGCTCCTTATAACTGTCGGAGTTTGTAACTTCTTGTCGTCATGACAAACAGGAAGTTCACATGTCTGCATGTTCCTCTGATAAAAAGAAAGACTCGACCCATGCTTTCTACCAGGTATAATGGACTTCTTCTCCTGGCTACAGCTGCACCAGACACACCAGGTTGTGCAAAGATAATTAAAACTGCATGATGTGATTTTTCTGCTGAACACAACATGTTACCAGCTATAATAATGACTGGTGGTGTTCCTCAGGGATCTAATCTTGGTCCTTTATATTTTCTATTTATATTCTCAGATGCAGATTGTTTGTCGGTGCTTTAAAAAACAGCTCAGATGTTACAAAAATGATTCATATGAGCTTTTCTTGATCTGTAACTTCTGGCGTAAAGGTTTGGTTAAGTTAAGGCAACTAAAATCACTTGTTTAAAGCTGTTAAAGCTTCTTGTTTTGAACAGAACAAGCTGTAAACAACATCTGACATATGAGCTCATAAAGTAGTTGTGGCTGAGATGTTAGCAAACATCCAGCAGACACAGAACAACACGATCATCAGTTTGACTGTAAATAATAACTCGCGGGGTTCCTCAGGGATCTATTCTTGGTCCTTTATAGTTTCACTTCACCTGCCAACCTGTAACACTCGTGTCCTCTTGACTGAAACAACATGATAGAATGAAAATACCTTCAAAAACCTCACAAATGAGTGTTTTCTGGCCTGACGCCTCTAATGTTCAGGTAAATAAAACTACTCAGTTAAAGCTTTATTTGTGGTTTTTCACCAGCAGAAACAAGCTGTAAACACAAACATCTGACTTGTTATCAGCTTATGAAGTCGTTACGTGAACAAAAAGCAGTTACGGAGCAACATTATCATTCATGTGGAGTCGTGTTTCTGTCCAATATTCACTCTCTTTTAGCTTCTGTTTTTACTCTCTACCAACTCCTGAGGGAAATAATATCTGGCTCTTTAGCTGCTAAATGCTCCACTATGTTCACCAGCTAGTCTCTGACTTTGTGTACGACGGTGTTTATCAGAAAACCGCTGAGACTGAACCAGACAGGAAACCTGAAGCTAAAAGAGGCTAAAAGTCTCTGTAGAGCTGCAGGATTGATGATAAATCTCAGTGGGTTTTGTCACTATGAGCGACTCCTGTAACGTTACACAGCTTCTGTTAATTAAACCTGCTCTACACGTCATTTAGATGAATGATATTAAGCAAACGTACCCATCGACTGAGCTTTCTTTATAGCTTTAGAGACTTCCTTCTGTTTTCTTCCACACAGGCCTGAAAACACAAGAATGAAACAAGTTTTTATTCTGTTTCACTAATTATCAAAACACTGCTGACAAGTACGGAGACCCGAAGTGATCAATATTAATCATCAATAAAGAAATAGATACAAAATGTAAAACAATGAAACTGAAATAATCTAATAAATGTTTAAAACTACTGCTGTGAAATAATTACACACTCATTCAGACTGAAGCATCAGCCAATCACACGTCTGTTTCAGGTAATTATTTTCATTACTGATTATTTTACTCTTGATTAATCAATTAGTATAAATGATTATAAAATTATTAAATAACATTAAATGTTTTGTTTTGTTTGACCAAAAAACAGAAATATTCAGTTTATAGTGAAACAAAACAGTTTAGAAACTGGAACCAGGACATTTTTGGCTTTTTTAGTTGAAATTGTTTTATTAAGAATTAATTGTTAAAATTTACAAAAATTATTATTTTCTGCCAATTCACTTAATAATTAATTGATTAATTGTTTCAGCTCTAGTGTATTTTAATTGACAAAAATGATTCATAACAGACAATAAACAACTTAAATAAACCACAAACCCAAAAGAAAAAACAGAAAAACCTGCATTAAGTGTAATTAACAGTATCAGAACTGCAGTGATTAATGATTCATTTAACTGATTGTCAAAATAGTTGCTGATTAATTTTATTTCAATCAGCTAAACAATTAATCAATTAATCTTTGCAGCTCTGTTGACAGACAACATGAATGAAAACGGCTTAAAAATAAATAACTGATCTTGAAATAAATTTATGTATTGAAATAAAACCTTTTTTTACATGTTTTGAATTATTTCACAGTTTCATGTTTATATTACATATTTTGTCTGTATTATTATTTCATAATGTCTCATTTAGCAGCAGGTTAGAATGAAAACATGAGATGATTCAGTTTAAAGTTGTTTAATGTCGTCCAGCTGCTCACCTGTGATGTGTCGGCCGTATATTCTGCCTGTATGAGGTGAGATGAACTGAGACAGCAGCTGTGAGGAAGATAGAAGACAGTTTACAGTAAATATATTGATTAATTAGTTTTCATAACCAACTATGACACATACAGGAGTCACAGGTGTGGGAGAAATACTCATTTACCTTCTTATATCAGTCACATCACCTGATTAGTTTCTCGACTCATCATTTTGTTTATAAAATGTCAGAAAATCCTGAAAAATGCTCGTTATAACTTCTTTAAAGCCCAAAGTGACGTCTTCAAATGTCTTGTTTTGTCTGATCAACAGTCCAACGACAAAGAGAAGCTTCAAATCTTCACATTCGAGGATCTGAAAGCAGTGAATATTTGGCTTTTTTGCTTTTAAAAAATGATTTGATTGTCATTAATAACTGCTGATTAATTTTTTAGTCGACTGGCTAATCGATTAATCGTTGCAGCTCTAATTGATCCACAAAATGACAGCAAACTCTAAACCATCTGATGATCTGAGACATGAATGTGAGACATTCAGAGGTCAGTGAAAGGATCGATCAAAGGATGAAACAGATTTCTGTTATCAGGAAAAGAGAAAACTTCACGTCAGTGAACATTAACTTCACATCTGTAGCTACGAATCTGGAGGAAACTCAGTAATCTGACAGTAATTCAAACAAAAACAACAGTCTGACTGATTGAAAGTGATCAGTTGTTAATGATGTGGATCTTACTGAACAAACAATAATCAAAACTCTGCAGTAAAACCACTTGTGTGTTTTGACTGTCTGATCACTGCTTTAATTCAACCATACAAGTGCAATATGGAGAGTTTAGCAGCAGATGTCTTCTTCAGCTTCTCAAATGCTTTTCTTTGTCAAACGTGATAATAAATATCTAAGTTCTTGACTGTTGATCAAACAAAACAAGACGTCACCTTTGACTCTGACAAACTTTTATTATTTTTCATTATTTTCTGACATTTTACAGATCAAACGATGAATTGAGGAAATACTCGGTAGAATAATCGCTAATGAAAATAATCGTTAGTTGCATCTCTACTTTACTCACCTGAATGTTTTTGAAGTCCACTGTGACGCTGCAGAGGATGCATCCTTTCTGTGGTTCTTTGTACGGGTTTTCAATCTTTGCCAGCTTAAAGAGAAAATAATATTGTGTTATTGCGTTAAACCTGTTAACACTGATATACTTCTGTAATTAATAATAATAATTTATTATCATTAATAGTATACAATACCCACCACGTCATCTTTCTGTTGTTCTACATTTGAAGAGGTCAAACTTCTTAAATCTGCAGAGAAAATTATAGTCATAACATCTGCTGGCTAATGTTAGCATTAGCATTAGCATCACAATCCGTAGTTTAACAGAAAACACTGAATTTAATTTATAAAAACAGTCTCTTACACTTAATAAACTCTATAACATGTTTACAGTGATGTTAAAGCGTCTTACTTGCATTTCCATGTTGTGAAAAAACAGCTTTTATCCGCTGAAACCGTCTCAGGGCGAGCATTGTGACCTCACACAGGACAGGAAGTGGTCCGACACGAGTTCCGGTCTCTCACTGGGTGTTTTTTAGTTCCTACCACTTCTAAAGTTGTTTTCTAATTGCTGCAAAATTACGTGTGCAGTGCAGCTTTGTTTGTGAACATTAAAATAACATGCAGCGTGTGTTTTTTACACTTTAGATATTAAATTTCTGATACAAACGCGATTGTAATGTTTTTCGGAAAAGATTAGCCGTAACTCTCTTCAAAGGTTAAAAGGACAAGATAGAAATGCCCCCATAATGAACCAAAGTGTGACACATCGAGCTACCATTACATAAATTAACAAAATATATTGTTTTTACAGCATTGTATTTGTGTCATTAAGTAATGTATATGACTCACCACAAAGTCTGTATTTATCTGAGTATTTTAAGTCTGTTAAAAGCCAAATTAGCATGCTAAGCAACGTCTGTTATACAGTATAAGTAAAATAAGCTACAAATTGGTAGAAAACTCCGCCAGTTACATAAAGCTTGCTGTCCGGTAACTATCGTATCTATTAAGGTAAATTATCAGGAGTTTATTGTAGCTAAACTAATAACGGAAAGGAAACAGTCGAGGTATTGAAACGGTTAGCTGTCTGCTAGCTAGTTGAGCAGTAAACCGAAAACGGAAATGATGTTGGGATTTCTCTCTTGCTCAGATGTTGATATAACAGGCTCGTTTAGTCAATGGATATGAGCCCCGTCACAATCACCACACAATGCATACTGGTTAGATTCTTTTTTTTAAATTATTTCTTTATTTTAGAGAACACGTGTACAATAACAGCATGTACACAAACAACTGTCCATACCAGGTGCACATAGATAAAGTTATAAAAAATATTTTGAAAAAGTAATACAAATTCAAAGTAATGTATCATCGGTCAACAAGAAATTTATCAAAAACATAATTAGTTTTAATTGCCTTCTTATTCTTAAGGACTCTTATCATGGAACCATATTGATGCGTTCTTGATAAAAATGTCCCAAATTTGGTTTGAAGTCCTCTCATCTCTTCTTGTGATAAAATTAACTGCACAAAAAATATAATTTTTTTCCCTTCTTGCTACCTTCAAAACATAAAAATGTCTTTATCCTTAAATTAGATAGTTTGCTGAGTTTCCTTCTTATATAATACTAAACATCCACCCAAAATATTCTAGTACACATACAGTGATGAAACAAATGACTCATTGTTTCTGCTTCTAGTCCACAGAAATTTCAAAATATTCAATATTAATTCTAAATCTTTCTAATGTCTTTTTTGCTGGATAAATTCAAAGTAAAAGGAAACCTCTTTAACTTTTTTACTAAGACAAAATTTGTCCCCAACTAACCATTTTCTGCCAATTAATTTCTACATAATTGTTAGTTATTGTTTACAATTAGTTAATCATTTCACTTTGAAAGTATTATTTAATCTTTCAAAACGTAGTACCTCCAGACCACCATTTCTTTTTATGGTGTATAAGATGTCATTTCTTAATAATGACATTTCTTCCTCCAAATTAAATTAAATTAAATTAAATTAAATTAAATTAAATTAAATTAAATTAAATTAAATTAAATTAAATTAAATTAAATTAAATCTTATCTATGTTTTGTATATTTCAGTAGGTTTTCCAATGTTAAGGACACACAGACAGATCTGGATGTTCCTTCAGCTTTAGACAGAAAAACTCTTCCCGGCTCGCTCTGACGTCACGCACGAGCAACGATAACCTGACGAGATCGAGGTGGCTGCAGCTGTTCTCCACTGAGGGCATGATGGGAGAATGGATGTCACCTGATCAAAGAGCTGATTGGTTCAGGAGTTTGATCAACAACATGACGTTTTATCTTCATTTTGGATTTCAGTTGTCTGATCTTCTACTAAGAATTCAGATGTGTTGATGACAACTTTTATCATCCAAAGAGACAGAAAACATTCAATAACCAAAAATTACAGACAGACACAATATGAACATTTTATCATTATTTAATTATTGATGTGAAGCCCCAACAGACTGAATATTTGACAGATAAATGATATAATGTCTATTTCTGCTTACAATTTGAGTTGGTTTGATTTGTGTTCTACTTTATTTGTTTGTGCATCATAAAATAGTGTTTTTATACAATATTGAAACATTTGATATGTACACAGAGACATTCACATGTAGGTAACAAACACACTTTTACCTGCATAAACTCAACTATTCATTCATTTAAAGTAAATAAACATCCCTGCAGGAGAGATAAGAAGATAAAAGTTTATACAAAGATCTCTCCCAAAAACTAAATTACATAGAAAAAAATAATAATTTCATTTTATTAGAATTTCTTTCTTTCATCAATGAGATGTGAATGAGTTTGATTAGTGTGACATCAGCTGATTACAGTCGGCATGTTGACCAGCAGGTAGTGATCCGCTCGCTGCAACAGTTACATTTCTATGTAAAATCATTTAATAGTCTAATATTGGAGATTACAGAATAAATGTTGTTTTGATTATTGATTATAGGTCATTTAACAGTTTACATTCTATCATACAGATCAGCATTAAAACAATATTAGTGATTGATCAGCTGAGCTTGAGTAGATTGATCTGATAACATTTTATTAAATCAGGATCAGATCTAACAGGATGTAAATATTTCTGTTTATATGAACAGTGTAGAGCTTGTTGTCTACACAGCTGTCTGATGTTGTTCATCTACATCACTGCATCTTTAGCTGCTGTTTATTTACCAAACATGTATCGCAGCCCTGCTCTGGTTCCTTCATCCTCTCGACATTTCATCTCCTCCAGCTTCTTGACCTTCTCTGTGTATCCTCACTCCTTCATCTTCTCAATCAGGAAGTCCAAGTGGACAGTGAATTATCATTCAGAGCGATCCACTCTAGTTGCTCCACATGATGGTAGACCTCATCCAGCAGCTGAATCTTCTCTGCTTTCAGTTCATCCATCTCTGTTTCAAGATTTTCCAGAAGGCTCTTCTTCTGCTCACGATCTACCTTATTCTTTTCATATTTCTGTTTCACATCTTGCAGGGTCTTCTTAACTTTCCTGGTCTTGTTCACATATCTACACTTTTCTTTCACATGATCTGATGCAGGACACTTCCCTGTACAAACTGTACAGCGACCTCCTTTCATGACCTCACAGTGTTTTGGACTCCAGGCCTTTGTGCATCCAGGAAAGTGACAGTTCTCTTCACAGATGTAACAGGTGACAGCTCCTGTATAAAAAAACAACCCCCACATCCCTCCATCAATAGACTTTTTCTCTTTGTAGACCTCATCAACTTCTACAGTGAACTCTTCATTCTTCTTCATCTCTTGTTTATGTTTCTTCAGAGCTTCTTGAGTCTGTTGGATCTTGTTCTGTTTTAGTTCAATCAGCTGGATTCTGTCTTGCAGGTTGTGGATGCAGGCTGTTATTCTGATGCGTGCGTTCATCACTTCAACTGTTGTTATCAGCTGTTGAGGTTTAGATTTTTCCAGGAAGTCTGTGAATCGTTTCATTCCTCTCTCTGTTACCCTCCATATATTCTCTAAAGCAAACTCTGTTTCCTCTGTTCTCTGTTTGGTCTGGTTGTTATTAAACAGGAAGTGAACGGGCTGATTCTTCTCATTTTTGGCACATTTAATGTTTGCAGCTTCAAGAGCTTTCAGAGCATTTTCAGGTGTTATTCCATCTGAGTGTGTGATGAGAGCGACGATGTTCTTCTCAATGTCTTTTCCAAACCGAGACGTCACTGAATCAAAGATGTACTTCAGTCGGTCACTCAGTCGATTCTCAGTCGCCTGCAGCACCAGACCCACTGCATCAATTTCATGAACTCCATCTTCTGAACGGAACAAGTCCAATAATCTTTGACTGATGATGACATCATATTTGATCCCTCTGGTGTCTCCGTATCCAGGAGTATCGATGATGGTCAGAGAGAAGGGCAGAGTTATATCTTCAAAACCAAAGATCTGGTACACGATCACATCTGATGTCTGACTCTCTGACTGACTTCTCTTCTCCTCGTCTTCTACGATCTCAAACCAGATGTTGTCATCAAACTTCACTCCCATGGTGTAGTTGACCAGAGAGTTGATCAGAGTAGATTTTCCTGTTAATGTTTCACCTACAAGTAAGATGGTTTTGTTTTTCTTGTTCAGGTTTTTTTCACCAACAGTTTTTCTTGTCAGAGTTCCAAACTTCTCTTCCTTTGGTCTCAGCTGGTAGACATCAGGAGATCCTGAATAGATCAGAGAACTTTTGGAGATGATGTCCTTATACTTTGCTGATGTGTTATAAGTCCTGTAGAAAAAGCAGAGATTCAATCAACATGTTCTTTTCTCATCAAACTGACAAATTAAACACATTTCTAATCATATACATGCCTACATTAGTGGCTGGTTTCATAAATGAATAATAGTACAGTGGAGTATAAATACTGCAGCTGTGACATCTGTGATTGTAGAATATGAATAAAATAAAGTCAAACCAAACGGCCACATTTGGGGATTTTAGTCTAAATGTGAGCTCTGGTTTTGACTGTGAGGACAGAGACTCAGATTACAGTCAATTAACAGGATCTTCTTTTTCTGTGTAACATACCACTGCCTTTAGTTAGAACATTTAAAATACATATTCAAACCTCCAAACACCAAGTTCTGAGTTTCTTCAATGACTTTGTCAAGAAAAATTGAAATCTTTGCCTATTGTGCCAAAACATTTTCACTACATTATATACTTGATAAAGTGAATTATTACTGATGCTTTTAGCTTTGTCAATCCCATCCTGCATACACAATTATAACCAGAATACAGCAATTATTATTATTATTATTATTATTATTATTATTGTTTTTCATTTAAAAAAAAATAATGTTGTATTCTGGTTATACTTGTGTATGTGTTACATGGGAAACCTAAAATCATCAGTAATAATTGTGTTTAAAGGTCGTCTTGTCTATGTATCAGAGCAGCTGTTTCTTTTTGTCTGTATTGTTCCCAACAGTACAGATAAGCAGACCGATAGCTTCCAGTAACGTCTGCAGAGTAAATTCCAGGACTTTAGTCAAATTTTCATCCAAATGTAGAACAAATTTTCACCAAATATCCAGAAAAAGCTCAATAGAAAATGTTGAATGCTTGTTTCCATCCACTGCTGCTGTGTGAATATTAGGAGATAAACAGCTGGTGGTGCTAACCTTCAATCTTAATATAACTTGATTCAGTTTATCATTTAGCCTTCTGTTTCATTACAGGAGATCAATATCGTATCATCACTGTCTGAGTTTGACCTACTTTTTTGTGCTCTAATGAGATTAACTGATAAAGTAAAGAGGCAGAAGAACTGAATGCAAACAGGACAAAACTCAATAAACAGGCTTTACTCAACAACTATAAGTCATAATGCAGAAGTTTTGGCAGAAGGTTTTGTAGATGTTAATATGTAAAATATATAGTGGAAAAGTAAATCACACCAAATGTTGTAGTGAGGTGCTGATAACTGGAAGCAAAAGCTGGAAAAAGATGTTGCACACTCTGGCTCGATATGTATTTCTCTTTAATTGATTAATTAAAGAGGCAGAAGAGCTGAGGACAAAGCTGCACAGCTTCTCTCTGAGATGTTACACACACTCAACCTGGAGAAGAAGTGATGACAAGATATGGGAACTTTGTTTTCTTCATAATATAAGTTTAAATCCACTTACTGAGCTTTATATGAAGCTTTGACCTCTGGCAGCAGCCTCAGAAGAGCCTCATCTGAAGCAGCGTATCTCTTCAGGTCAAACACATCCGGATGTTTTCCTGATGACGGTACGATGAAGACCACAGCAAACAACTGAGCAGGAGACTGTTCAGCTGTAGAGAGACTTCCTGATCTCAGGTACTGTTGGATCTCCTCCACTAGAGAAAAATCATTCAGTTCATTCAGACAGTGGAACAGATTGATGCTTCTGTCTTTAGACTGATTCTCCCTGATCTTCTTCTTCACATAGTTTACTATTAGCTGATTGGTCTGTGAGCTACTTCCTGTCTGTCAGAGATCAAGATTAGATTGGAGCCTTGTTTAGTAGGATGTGATGGTATGTAGAAGTTTTGGTTCATCTGTGTAGAATAATATAAAATAACCAGAACAAAGTTTTAAGCCTTTCTACTGAGTAACCTTGAATAGATTACTTTAAATAAATAAATAACTGAATTAAACTCATGTTCTCTCCAGCTAATGTTCCCTTTAAACAGGTTGATAGGCCTTTATCTCTGTAGTCATCAGCTCTTTCAGACAATCTACAACATTCATGGGATTATCAGTTCTTTATTATGTAGCGTTGGACAACCATCATGCCCAGCACACATATGGCATTTTCATGGCCGGATCAGGAAGAATACATTATCATATATTAGAGGTGGGCTTCTTGAAGGCTGTGACAATTGTGGCCAATCATATTCACTACTTTCATCCACTTTAAACACAAAGCTTTCCCCGCCATGATGCACTGACTGTTTGGGAATCTTACTAGGATTTTTCCTCAGAGGAAACTTGTTGTTGTCTTGGATGTAAAAGTTTCAGATATGAGTTTACCAGCTGATCTGGTGTGTTTAATTGTGCCTTGACAATGTGCAACATCATCCCTATAGAGACTGCAGATGGAACAGATTCCTGCTGCCTTCAGATGTCTTTACAGACAATCACCAGGGTAAAGTAAAAGCTGTCAGTACAGGATGCAGCTGGTGTGGATGACAGATGCTGGTAAGAATCAATCATTAATCTGTATTCAGACTCACCGGAATGTATCCAGAACACAAGTTTATAGACAAGCAAAACATGAAAAAAGCAGTTTGTGTGATTTCAGAGAGGTTTATACATGTGAGCCTTCACCAGAATGTGTCACAATATGACATGAGACGCACTCATTGTCAGCACCAAGATAGCAGTTTGCTGCCGGATTGAGATCACCACACCCTCAACTGCACCTCTCCTCCCACTGTGGTGCAGATACCAAACCAGTGCAGTCCAGTATGAAACCTCAGTGGGGGCCAGACAGCATGTGCAGCTCTGCAGCACTTCTATACTGTGAGATATTATAGAACACTAAGTTAGATTAGAGGCAGTTTAACTTCTCAGCAGCTCAGGCAGCTCCATTTACTGAAAACAAGTCCTTTAACTGAGGAAAAATTCCAGTAATTCACTACTTTTCAGGTGTTTCAGTTCATCACTATTTTCTTTTGGGGGACCAGTATTACATTTTAACATGTTTGCTGATTATCTGCATAACATAAAGTCACACACAGCAGCCTGTTTCTCCTCAACAAATCTACTGTGTGGATGCAGGAAAATCTCAGAAAACAATACAAATAAAATGATTCAGTTTCATGTTTCTGTCCTGCAGCTTACCGTGAGCTGACAGTTTCTTCACTAGATCATTCCTGTTGATCTTCTCTAAGATCTTCTTCACCACTTCCACAGACTGATGGTTGTAGGTCTGTACTATCTCATCCACAGTGTCCCGCCTGTCTGCTTTCTCCAGATGACTCTTTGGGATGGTTGAGGAGCCTTCCAGGATGTCCGGCTGCTGTAGGAACCACTTAAAGTCCTTGAATTCTTCATCTCCCAACTCTTTCAGTGTCCTCAAAAGCTTCTCTCTAACAGCCATCGTCCTCCAGACCCCTGTTAGAATGAGAGGAAATGTTTAACTTGTGAATCCTTGAGTCTCTTTAGTGTCACAATTACATCCAGAATGGAATCTCATTCACAATCAAGGCTCAATTCAATACATAAAAAGGGACACTATATTCAGGCTCTTGGGGTGCTCTGTCTATGTCTATATATGTCTATATCTTCAATTTGATCCACTTTTTCATCTAATTTAAAACTTATATTAAAGATATCATTAAAAGATCAATATAATTGATTTCAAGGTCTTTTAATTACTTACAAGACACTAAATGGTTTGACTTTTCATTACATCTCAGACCTTCTATCCCTGTACGACCCTGCTCGCACTTTGAGGTCCTCTGGTCTTCTATCTGTTCCAGACTCTCAGCTGAAGACTGAGCGGGACCAGAGCTTTGAAAAACATCCTGCCTGAGTAAATAAGGAGGCTGAGTCAGTGGCTTCTTTTAAATCTGTGCTCAAATGTACTTTTATCACAACGCCTTCCCTGATTTTACTTGATTCTAGTTTTATTCTGTTTTATGGGTTTTATTATTTTTAAGTATTGTTGGGCTGGTTTTAATTCTGTTGTTTGTTTAGCACCTTTATTTTTTTATTGCATGTTATTATTATTATGTGTTTTTATGTGATTCTATGTGAAGCACTTTGCAACTTTGTTTAGATAAGTGCCATATAAATAAAGATATTGCTATTGTTATTATATAGGACTTTGAATTGCCTCTGTGTTTTAACAGTGCTATATGAATAAAGTTGTTTCACTTGTCTTCTCTTAAGTCCACTGAATTACAAGATAAAACATAACTGGCAGTTCAGTTAACTGGTCTTGATGAAGGTTATTGAGGGAAAACAGACGTGTGACACCTGAGTTATAGCAGGCACTGATGTAACTTGTCACATAGACAGGACAGAGCGGGGTTTTCTACCTGCTACACCAACTCCTTTACTGCATGCATATTGAGTTTTGCCAAGTGATAATGCAGTTGGTTATGCAGGGTTTGGAAGCCTATGCTGTATTAACTGGTACTGAATTAATTAACTAGATCATTTTAACTACAGGATCATGGATACACATTGATTTGATTTATTTATTCTAATGTGCAAAGAAAAAAAATCAAAAACAAAATCTACAGTCCTCATCTTTGTAGAAATGAATTCTAAAGTTCATCTGAAGTTAATTTCAAGTACAATCAAGTGGTTTTCTTCCAAAAGTACAGTCTCTTAAAGTAATAATATGAATATTTCCATTGTATTTCAAAGAAAATGTTGGTTGGAATTTAGGGATAGATTGACTTCATTAAATGTTTGTTAGAGGCTGCTGCATCTGTTGCATTATCATTTTTTATGTGATTTTCTTGCTAAACCAACTCATGCATGCAATGTATTTGTAATTTAGCCAATAAAACCTCAGCATTTCAGTTACACTATCAAGACTTTATAATAATAATAATAATAATAATAGTAGCTTTATTTGTATAGCACCTTTCATACAAGAAATGCAGCCCAAAGTGCTTTACAATAAAAGAAATTACATGAACCAAGTGCTCCACATGAACATTTACTAAATATTTAAAAAATATGTAATGACCTTTGTAACACTGTAAATCACATCTTGGCAGCACTATATGACGTTATGTTGGTGAAACATTGACAGAGCATAAAGGGCATCATTAAGACATAAATATAACTACACTGTCAGCACAGAGTCTCATACAGACCAATGTCATACTGTTGCTGCTGTTGGTTGAAAGCTGCATTTGAACTTAGTTGTGATCATGTTAGAGAGGCTGTGTGTGAGAATCAGGTCTCATCATACATGCAGCTGGACATGTGTGAGCAGCTTCACCTCAATGCTGTTGAAGCCTCATTAATTAGTATCAGTTGAAGTTATTCTACACAGAAGGAAGACTGTGACCTTCGTCCTCCACCACTCCCAGTACAGTCATGTTGGAAAGAGATCTCTTCATGGTCCATATGAACCACAGGAATGATTACAGCGACCAGTAACTGCTTTAATGCACATATGGACGTGTTAGTACTGTTTTAAGAAAAACTTGAAATAATGTGAACCAGTTCTTAAAGGAAAAGTCACAAAATTATCTAAACAAGTGTCCTCAGCAGCAGCACTGAGGGATTGATTATTGATTAACAGCAGTAACAGTGAACCACAGAGAGACAGAGTCAGGTTGTCTTATTCCTACAAAACAACAACAACAAACACAATCTGATGAAACAAACACTGTTCTGCTTCTTACCTGTTCAATCTGATCCCTGTGAGGTCATTTCTTCTGATTCTTCAATCTGAATTATTGATCAGACTGTCACTCCTGCAGCGCTGCTTCCTGCTCTGATAGAAAAGGAGAGAACTGTGTAAAACAGGAGGTGTGACTGATAAAACAGCAGAGGGTGAAGGTTTGGTTTCAGGAGCACAATGAAGTCTGTTATTCATAAACTGGGTACTTTGGTAAAAGCAGCTTCTCTAATTTGACTGCTGGTAAATTCAAATTCTGAGGTCTTTGCCAATTTAAAAGCATAAAATAAGAACACTGTATTACTTTTTAGCCATTAGGAGACTAAATACAGTGACCAGTCAGGCAAACAATCATGTTACGTCAGAAATAATAAAGAAACAGGGGTTGATGAGTGTCCTTTCTTTTGTATATGTATCATTAAACATTAATTTTAAGTCAACTGACAAAAATTTCAGACATTCAGCTTAAAGACCAATCCACATTGAGCCTGATCCTGTGGATAGTCTGTTGCAGGAATTAATAATAATATTAACAACAAATAGAAATAAAACATTAGACTATTTTCAATAATAATTTCCTACCTGTTGTATGACAACAAGTCAGTTATTGACACTCCCTAAAAACTCCCTCTGATTGGTTGAAGGAGTCAGATAACCAACTTCAGACTGACTTCAGCACAGAAAAACACACCTTTGCCAATTTAAAAGCATAAAATAAGAACACTGTATTACTTTTTAACCATTAGGAGTCTAAATTCTGTGACCAGTCAGGCAAACAATCATGTTACATCAGAAAAAATAAAGAAACAGAGGTTGATGAGTGTCCTTTCTATTTATGTCAGCAAGCACATGTTTAATGATCATGTTGCTGTCAATCACAGTCTGATTGATGACTATGGCACATATGGTTTTCTATATTTTACAACAAATATATATTCTTAATATATTTGTTGTTGTAAATGTTAATATTTTTATCATATTTCTATGTATTTATATTTTTGTATAGATGTGTTTATTATGTGACAGTTTTTGTGATCATTTCAGACACTGATAATGTGTTTTATCTTGATTATGTATCAAGTCCTGCCATGAATTGTTCATATAATGACGTCAGCATGATGCAACTAAACTAAAATATAAATAAACTTTACTCTTTGTCATGTTTGATAATTGCTTTTTACAGTCAAACAATTTTTGGGAGCTAAGTTTGCTTCACTTTAAAGAATCCATATACAATTTAAATTCTATCAAGAAGTTATTTAAGTTTGGGAAAGGTAATGAGTGCTGGTTAACAGTAAGAATTTATGATTAAACTTAACACTTGTTTTTTGCTTTTGAATCATTAAACATTAATTTTAAGTCAAGTGACAAAAATTTTAGGCATTCAGCTTAAAGACCAATCCACATTGAGTCTGATCCTGTGGATAGTCTGTTGCAGGAATTAATAATAATATTAACAACAAATAGAAATAAAACATTAGACTATTTTCAATAATAATTTCCTACCTGTTGTATGATGACAAGTCAGTTATTGACGCTCCCTAAAAACTCCCTCTGATTGGTTGAAGGAGTCAGATAACCAACTTCAGACTGACTTCAGGACAGAAAAACACACCTTTGCCAATTTAAAAGCATAAAATAAGAACACTGTATTACTTTTTAACAATTAGGAGACTAAATACTGTGACCAGTCAGGCAAACAATCATGTTACATCAGAAAAAATAAAGAAACAGAGGTTGATGAGTGTCCTTTCTTTTTATGTCAGCAAGCACATGTTTAATGATCATGTTGCTGTCAATCACAGTCTAATTGATGACTATGGCACATCTGGTTTTCTATATTTTACAACAAATATATATTTTTAACATATTTGTTGTCGTAAATGTTAATATTGTTTAGCATATTTGTATGTATTTATATTTTTGTATAGATGTGTGGGATTATGTGACAGTTTTTGTGATTATTTCAGACACTGATAATGTGTTTTATCTTGATTATGTATCAAGTCCTGCCATGAATTGTTCATATAATGACGTCAGAATGATGCAACTAATTTGGTGTCTATATAAACTTTACTCTTTGTCATGTTTGATAATTGCTTTTTTAAATGTATCATTAAACATTAATTTTAAGTCAACTGACAGAAATTGCAGTCATTCAGCTTAAAGACCAATCCACATTCAGTCTGATCCTGTGGATAGTCTGTTGCAGGAATTAATAATAATATTAACAACAAATAGAAATAAAACATTAGACTATTTTCAGTAATAATTTCCTACCTGTTGTATGATGACAAGTCAGTTATTGACACTCCCTAAAAACTCCCTCTGATTGGTTGAAGGAGTCAGATAACCAACTTCAGACTGACTTCAGCACAGAGAAACACATCTGCAACAATATAAAACATGAAAACATAAAAGTTGTTGATGGATCATCATTAACATTGAAAAGCAACACATTCACACATGACTATATGTCACCATCATCTCTCCTGCTGTTGGAGCAGTTATTGATCCTGAACACAAACTGTTAACAGATCTGATCTGAAGACAAACACAAGATATTCACACAAACACTTTCAACAACCGAGCGACTCATTAAACTAACAGTGAGAGCAGAGAGGAGTCATTAAACACTGAAAACTGTCAGTTATGACCTTACCATACGGAGAATAATGTCCGCGACATGGCGGTGAAGAAAACGAAAGTAAAATAGTTCGAACACTCAAACAAAGAGGAAAGGGGGGGGGGGGGGGGGGGGGGGGGGGGTGAGTTACAAACACACTGCATGTTGATCTGATCAGTAGTCGTTATAGTGGTAGTTATTCAAGTAGTCTAATAATATTATTAAAATACTTTCACCATTTTATTCTCATAACTGGACTATCAGAAGATTATGTTTTTATATATGTATGCATGTTTTTACATGTTAACAGTCTGTGATTTGTGTGATTTTGGACAATTTTAACTTTTTAAACTTCAATCATTAAAATATCTCCAAAATGATTCCAACTCTGAACTGTAAAAGATGTTTCACAGAGGAGGTGTATTCATGTCTTTTAACTGTATTTTTAAAAAGTGAACAGACTTTATGAAACGCACGACCAACTTCAGACTGACTTCAGCACAGATGGAACATGAACAGATCAGAGTTTTTGAAGCGTCTTAAATGTTTTAACTTCTCTGCTTCTTACATTCATGCGGCAGGTGTAAAAAGTGGAGATGCACCAGTTATTGAGGTTTGGCAGATATAAAGCTACCTGAAGGAGGAACAGAGGGATTTTTAGCATTCAGGGAAGGCGAGATTGCAGGAATGACTGACCTGCTTCCCTGCTGGGTTGAAGGCGGCTGGTAGTCAGTACGGAAATAAATCGACGTACCAGAGCATCAGTGGTCCATTAGCTGCTCCTGCTGTGGGATTATTTGTATCATTTGTCTGTTTGTTTTATTGAGGTTTTCTCTTCTGTCTAGTCCGCCCTGGTAAGTGAGCTGGTAGCGGGCAAAAAGATACGGGTATCGCCCTTGGAGCGGACTAGTTTTCTTTTTTTCCTATTTTTGTTTGTTTGTTTTAATATCAGTCTGCCTGCTGTCCCACCATTGATCCCAGTCAGCCAGTCAGGGCAGGTTTAAGGTGAGCTGTGGTTGTTAGTCGGTTGCAGTGAAGATAGTCACGTGTGCCAGTTTGGAGTGTGTTAACTCACCTGGTGTGTAGGACTTATTGATTGCAGTGTGCACTGATGTGTCTTAGTTAAACTCAGCCCCTGCCCTGTTAGTGATAGCTGGGAAATTAACTGGGAAGAAGTTCAGGTGGCTGAATGTAATAAATCTCAATCTGATCGTCTGCAATAAAAATACTTTTACTTTACTTCTTTTATTGTCATTTCTTATGCTAGTGACTTGCAGTGAGTGTTACATTCACATGAAACTAACAGTGACAGCAAAGAGGAGGAGGTCTGAAATACTGAAACAGTCGGAGAAAGACGAAGAAAGACGACATAGAAAATCCTCTGAGTCATAAATCACAAGAAATGACTTTAACCAGGAAATAACCACAAAAGGTCAGAGAGGGAGGAGACCAGAGGGTTTCAAAGTGGCTGATTATTAAAATAAATTCAGCATGAAACGGGACTGTTTATGTAGAAAAGATTTTCTTTTTAATATGTTCAGTTACATGTTGTTCACCAGACATCTGTGTATCTAATGTTACATTTGTAAATGTAAAGGATAATCTAATCTAATCAAGAAAACTGACTAAAAGTAGATTTAAGACCACAGCTACTAAGACAATGATCCTTCAATGCATACCCAGAGCTAAGCAAGAAGAATTTACCAATGAAATGAACAGCTTGAACTGGGATGATGTTCTGTCCTCTGATGATCTGGACTATGGCTGTGATACTTTTACTCACACAATCAACTCTGTGAGGGAAAGATTTAATGTGAGGATACAGATAAAATCTAAAAATAAAAACAATTTACTGTTTAATGGTTTAATGAACATTTGTGGAAACTAATTAAATCTAGAGATGCTGCACTAAGGAAGGCAGTTAAAACTAGAAGAGACACTGACATGCTGATTTATAAATAAATCTCTCAGATCTCTTCTTTTACTGTCTTTCGCTCTTTGGGGATGTAAAGGAAATTGTAAACTGGAAGTTTTTTATTGTTTGATGTGATAAACATGACGCAGCAGCTTTTAGACATGGTGCCACTAAATTTTCCAATTTTTGTGCAGCACTTTTACAACACTTGTTTTCACCCAAAAGGGGGCGTGGTCTTTCTGATGACAGGGAAGTGATGTATGAATCGACTTAAAGAGCAACTTGCAGGTTGAATTTCTTGCTGGATTTACAGTTTATGTATAATTAAAATTGTCCTGTTAAAGGTTAATGTATGATTTTATTAGTTTAACGAGACATAAAAGCAGAAATTAAGATGGAAAAATGGGAATGTTGAGCAGCGCCCTTAAAATGAGCTTTTTTTTTTCAACAATGTGTCAAATTACGTCACATAAGGGAGTCGCTCTCATCGTCCCAGCTGCAGTTCACTGTAGGTGTCCTGTAAAAAAACTTCCACAGAGGATACACCTGTGGTTCCTCGCTCCTCGTCTCCTCCAGGAGCATTTCAGGGATTGAAAGATCCTCCATGATGGCGGTGGAGGAACGGTTTCCGGGTCACGGGAGGAGAGAAGAAGAACAAATTAAAACACATGAGAGAAGTTTGCCTTCAGGTCTTTCTGCCAGAAAGCCTTTTTAACAGAAATCAAACCTCTTTCCTCCAGCAGCCAATAGTATTAAAGTATTAAAGTTATTGACATTATACAGTTTAATTAAATACAAAATACTTATTGGTTACTGTGTATCTAAACTACTATATCTGTTATCACTTAAGAGAAAACAAAATCTAATGTTAAAGGTTCTATATGTAGAATTGTGAAGCAATTTACATGTATTAATAGTTTTTTATTGCCAATGAGTGAACAGGTAGTAATGTAACATAAAGAATGAGACCCTCCCCAACTTTCTCGGTTGTCTGTATCAGCCTGTGGTCTGATTTTCACATGAAGAACTCGGGCTGGATTTTCTGCAGACTGAGTGGGAGTGAGAGATGCTTTGCTGAAACAAGCGAGTGCGAGCACCAGGATGTTACAGCTCATTAAATGGCTACAGGTGTCACTATCAATCAATCAATCAATCAATCAATCTTTATTTATATAGCGCCATATCACAACAGAAGTCATCTCAAGGCACTTTTCACATAGAGCAGGTCAAGACCATACTCTTTAATTTACAGAGACCCAACAGTTCCCCCATGAGCAGCACTTGGCGACAGCGGTAAGGAAAAACTCCCCTTTAACGGGTAGAAACCTCAAGCAGACCCCGGCTCTTGGTGGGCGGCCATCTGCTTTGACCGGTTGGGTTGAGAGAGAGAAAGAGAGAGGGAAAGGGGGAGGGGGGACAGAAGAAAAACAATGACAACAACAAACAACAACAAGCACAAGCAGCAACAGCCAGGGAAGGATGCCATCAGGACTGTGAAGGACCGCGAAGGTTCGGCCCGGGAGTCAGGTTTTTCTGTGAGATGAGAAAGCACAAAAAACTCCGGGGAAGAAGCAAAGTTAGTGACATTCATTGATGTTACATGAATGCATACAGATGGAGAGGAGGAGGAGGAGAGAGGAGCTCAGTGCATCATGGGAAGTCCCCCAGTAGTCTAGGCCTATAGCAGCATAACTAAGGGCTGATCCAAGGCGAGCCTGGTCGGCCCTAACTATAAGCTTTATCAAAAAGGAAAGTTTTAAGCCTACTCTTAAACATAGAGAGGGTGTCTGCACCCCGGACTGAATCCGGTAGATGGTTCCATAGAAGAGGAGCCTGATAGCTGAAGGCTCTGCCTCCCATTCTACTTTTAAAGACTGTAGGGACCACCAGTAAGCCTGCATACTGGGAGCGCAGTGTTCTAGTGGGATAATACGGTATTATGAGCTCTTCAAGATATGATGGTGCCTGACCATTAAGGGCTTTGTAAGTTAGGAGAAGGATTTTAAATTCTATTCTAGATTTTACAGGAAGCCAATGTAGTGAAGCTAAAATGGGAGAAATGTGGTCTCTTTTTCTAGTTTTAGTCAATACACGTGCAGCTGCGTTCTGGACCAGCTGGAGAGTCTTTAGAGACTTGTTAGGGCAGCCTGATAATAAGGAATTGCAATAATCCAGCCTAGAAGTAACAAATGCGTGAACTAGTTTTTCTGCATCTTTTAGGGACAGGATGTGCCTGATTTTTGTGATATTACGTAAGTGAAAAAAGGCAGTCCTTGAGATTTGATTTATGTGGGAGTTAAAGGACATATCCTGATCAAAGATAACTCCCAGATTCCTTACGGTGGTGCTGGAGGCCAGGGTAATGCCATCCAGAGCAGCTTTATCATTAGATAATTTGTTTCTAAGGTGTTTAGGGCCAAGCACAATAACTTCAATAGCCCTAATGAGAAGGAATCTCTGATTTATATAAAATGGTTCATTTCACTATCAGAATCTGATCCATTCAGTCCAATAACATTTGGAAAGTCTAGAAGAGCCGCACGATTGAATTATTTTATCCCCATTCAAGTTAGCAGAGGGTTTAACCAGAAGTAGCAGCTCAGACTCACCAAATATTCTGCCAATTAATTTCTACATAAAGTGAAGCCCAAAAGAATCTTCTTGGGGGCAGAGTTACAGCTTATATGTAATTCCTATTAATTCAAGCATTTATTCTTAATGTCAACTTCTCCAAGGAATATACCTCTATTGAATGGATTAATCATTGAAACCTTGATTACTGAACCTCTGAGAAGCTGCAGCACAGCCCTCAGCAAAGCATCAAAAACCACTGCATAACTGGTGACCTGAACTCAGAGAGGAATTCATTATTGTTAGTAACTTCCCATCAGCATTAACAAGTTGTTTAATCAATAAATACCATTGTCAACCCATTAGTGACTTATTTTATATTGAATATTCTTGTTATTCCAAATATAGTAATTAGTTGGTGAAAAATGATGTTTGTAAATCAGTTTCCAGGCCAGCAGCCACTGCAAGGATCAGAGCATGATGGGAGAATGGATGTCACCTGATCAAAGAGCTGATTGGTTCAGGAGTTTGATCAACAACATGATGTTTTATCTTCATTTTGGATTTCAGTTGTCTGATCTTCTACTAAGAATTCAGATGTGTTGATGACAACTTTTATCATCCAAAGAGACAGAAAACATTCAATAAGCAAAAATTACAACAGACACAATATGAACATTTTATCATTATTTAATTACTGATGTGAATATTTGACAGATAAATGATATAATGTCTATTTCTGCTTACAATTTGAGTTGGTTTGATTTGTGTTCTACTTTATTTGTTTGTGCATCATAAAATACAATGTTTTTATACAATATTTAAACATTTGATATGTACACAGAGACATTCACATGTAGGTAACAAACACACTTTTACCTGCATAAACTCAACTATTCATTCATTTAAAGTAAATAAACATCCCTGCAGGAGAGGTAAGAAGATAAAAGCTTATACAAAGATCTCTCCCAAAAACTAAATTACATAGAAAAAAATAATAATTTCATTTTATTAGAATTTCTTTCTTTCATCAATGAGATGTGAATGAGTTTGATTAGTGTGACATCAGCTGATTACAGTCAGCATGTTGACCAGCAGGTAGTGATCCGCTTGCTGCAACAGTTACATTTCTATGTAAAATCATTTAATAGTCTAATATTGGAGATTACAGAATAAATGTTGTTTTGATTATTGATTATAGGTCATTTTAACAGTTTATATTCTATCATACAGATCAGCATTAAAAGAATGTTAGTGATTGATCAGCTGAGATTGAGTAGATTGATCTGATAACATTTTATTAAATCAGGATCAGATCTAACAGGATGTAAATATTTCTGTGACTTCCTGTAGATTCTTTGAAAGCTGCTGGAAACTGTCTGACTTGACTGCAGCTTTTTGTCACTTCCTGCTGATGCTGCCGCCTGATCCCTCCACTTTCCAAGAAAGGAGCAGTTCATCTGAAACAAGCCTACTGATCAGCTTTCCAATAAGGAGGCATGTCGGTCGGTAAAAGACGTGAAGGCTCTTGTGTATCTTCACTCGTGGCTCCTCAGAGCAGGAATAAGAGCTTTGGGACGACCTGCAAGATGGCGGAGCAGAACGACTTCCAGTTCAAGTGAGGATCGAGGAACCTCAGGTTTCTGTAATCCTCTACTGTGATACAGAAACCAGGTTTCTGGTTTACATGACAGGACAGAAATCAGCTGAGTGCAGAGAGTCGACTGTAAACTGGTTACTGAAGTGCAGCTGAACACACTGATGAAGAGTTTTGATCTGATGAAGCTGAGAGCAGAAAAGAGGCTGAACTATGAGAGTGGTTGATGTGAGAATCTATAACAAGAAAACCAACAGCTGCTGTCACTATAAGATAAACTCTGGCTTTACTTTCACTGAAGTGGATCAACAAATGATAATTAAACATTAAACTAAATGAACAGTTATATATCACAGAGGAGGCGGTTTCCCACAATCACACAATTTAAAATTTAAAAGACGATTATGTGTCTTTGAAAAAAAATATATACATATATATTACGTCAACATCACACTTAATAAGATTAAAATGAAATAATGTTTGTGATGTTTAAACATTTATATGAACAGTGTAGAGCTTGTTGTCTACACAGCTGTCTGATGTTGTTCATCTACAGCACTGTATATTCAGCTGCATTTAGTTTATCAAACATGTATCACAGCTCTGCTTTGTTTTTTTTATCCATTTGTTTTTTCATCTCCTCCAGCTTCTTGACCTTCTCAGTGGCTCTGATCTCCTTCATCTTCTAAATCAGGAAGTCCAAGTGGACATGAGTAGACAGTGAATTATCATTCAGAGTGATCCGCTCTAGTTGCTCCACATGATGGTAGACCTCTGTAAGCAGCTGAATCTTCTCTGATTCCAGTTTTTTCATCTCTGTTTGAAGATTTTCCAGAAGGCTCTTCTTCTGCTCACAATCTACCTTATTCTTTTCATACTTCTGTTTCACATCTTGTCGGATCTTCTTAACTTTCCTGGTCTTGTTCACATATCTCCACTTTGCTTTCACATGATCTGATGCAAGACACTTCCCTGTACAAACAGTACAGCGACCATTTATTATGTTCTCATAGCCTCTGCTAAACCAGCCCACTCTTAGTAGAGGATAGTGACAGTTCTCTTCACAGACGGTGCAGCAGAAAGCTTCTTCACCCCTCATAGACTCTTTCTCTTTGTAGACCTCATCAACTTCTACAGTGAACTCTTCATTCTTCTTCATCTCTTGTTCATGTTTCTTCAGAGCTTGTTGAGTCTGTTGGATCTCGTTCTGTTTTAGTTCAATCAGCTTGATTCTGTCTTGCAGGTTGTGGATGCAGGCTGTTATTCTGAAGCGTGCGTTCATCACTTCAACTGTTGTTATCAGCTGTTGAGGTTTAGATTTTTCCAGGAAGTCTGTGAATTGTTTCATTCCTCTCTCTGTTACCCTCCATGAATTCTCTAAAACAAACTCTGTTTCCTCTGTTCTCTGTGTGGTCTGGCAGTTATCAAACAGGAAGTGAACGGGCTGATTCTTCTCATTTTTGGCACATTTAATGTTTGCAGCTTCAAGAGCTTTCAGAGCATCTTCAGGTGTTGATCCATTAGAGTGTGTGATGAGGGCGACAACATTTTCCTCCAGATCTTTTCCAAACAGAGACGTCACTGAATCACAGATGTACATCAGTCGGTCACTCAGGTGATTCTCGGTCGCCTGCAGCACCAGACCCACTACATCAATTTCATGAACTCCATCTTCTGAGCGGAACAAGTGAAATAATCTTTGACTGATGATGACATCATGTTCAATCCCTCTGGTGTCTCCGTATCCAGGAGTATCGATGATGGTCAGAGAGAAGGGCAGAGTTTTACCTTCAAAACCAAAGATCTCGTACACGATCACATCTAATGTCTGACTCTCTGTCTGACTTCTCTTCTCTTCTTCTATGATCTCAAACCAGATGTTGTCTTCAAACTTCACTCCCATGGTGTAGTTGACCAGAGTGTTGATCAGAGTAGATTTTCCTGTTGCTGTTTCACCTACAAGTAAGATGGTTTTGTTTTTCTTGTTCAGGTTTTTCTTACCAACAGTTTTTCTTGTCAGATTTCCAAACTTCTCTTCCTTTGTTCTCAGCTGGTAGACATCAGCAGATCCTGAAGAGATCAGAGAACTTTTGGAGATGATGTCCTCATAAGTTGTGTTATAAGTCCTGTAGAAAAAGCAAAGATTCAATCAACATGTTCTTTTCTCATCAAACTGACAAATTAAATACATTTCTAATCATATACATGCCTACAGTAGTGGCTGGTTTAATAAATTAATAATAGTACAGTGGAGTATAAATACTGCAGCTGTGCCATCTGTGATTGTAGAATATGAATAAAATAAAGTTAAACCAAATGGCCACATTTGGGGATTTTAGTCTAAATGTATGTTCTGGTTTTGACTGTGAGTACAGAGACTCAGATTACAGTCAATTAACAGGATCTTCTTTTTCTGTGTAACATACCACTGCCTTTAGTTAGAACATTTAAAATACATATTCAAAAAGTTCTGAGTTTCTTTAATGACTTTGTCAAGAAAAATTGAAATCTTTGCCTATTGTGCCAAAACATTTTCACTACATTATATACTTGATAAACAGAATTATTACTGATGCTTTTAGGTTTGTCAATCCCATCCTGCATACACAATTATAACCAGAATACAGCAATTATCATTATTATTATTATTATTATTATTATTATTATTATTATTATTATTATTATTATTATTATTATTATTATTATTATTATTGTTTTTTGGGGTTTATTTTTGTTTTTTCATATTTTAAACTAATAATAATGTTGTACTCTGGTTATACTTGTGTATGTCTTACATGGGAATGACATCAGTAATAATTGTGTTTAAAGGCCGTCTTGTCTGTGTATCAGAGCAGCTGTTTCTTTTTGTCTGTATTGTTCCCAACAGTACAGATAAGCAGACCGATAGCTTCCAGTAATGTCTGCAGAGCAAATTCCAGGACATTTGACAAATTTTCATGCAAATGTAGAACAAATTTTCACCAAATTTTCAGAAAAAGCTCAATAGAAAATGTTGTGAATGTTTGTTTCCATCCACTGCTGCTGTGTGAATATTAGGAGATAAACAGCTGGTGGTGCTAACCTTCAATCTTAATATAACTTGATTCAGTTTATCATTTAGCCTTCTGTTTCATTACAGGAGATCAATATTGTATCATCACTGTCTGGGTTTGACCTACTTTTTTGTGCTCTAATGAGATTAACTGATTAAGTAAAGAGGCAGAAGAGCTGAATGCAAACAGGACAACACTCAATAAACAGGCTTAACTCAACAACTGTAAGTCATAATGCAGTTTTGCAAGTTTTGGTTAATATGTAAAATATATAGTGCAAAAGTAAATCACACCAAAAGTTGTAGTGAGGTGCTGATAACAGGAAGGAGACTCAAAAGCAGGAAAAATGTGTCGCACATTCTGGCTCAATACGTATTTCTTTTTTATCTGGATGACATTTCCCTTCCTCAAGATCAACAATATGTAAAATGTAAACATAGGGTTGAAATATTGGGGTGCCTTAATTTCTGTTTTGCCAAGGAATTTGGCTTTAATAACATTAACATAAACAAAAATTATAAATAAATGTATTGATCTGACCTGAGGGTTTCCAGTGTACAGTTTGGACTCTTCAGTGCAGCAAACAGCAGCTTTTCTACTGAAATCATCAGGTTGTTGTTTCTCAGGTCCAGCTCTCTCAGACTAGAGGACTTTGAGCTGAGAACTGAGGACAGAGCTTCACAGCTTCTCTCCGAGATGTTACAGCCACTCAACCTTGAACAGTGAGGTAAATGTATAAAAATTTACTTGGATAAATCCATCTGTTTTAGCAGGCACTGCGTTCACATTAATGTTTGAGATGAAAGTGATGATTACTAGTAAACTCAAATGCTAGTGTTGAACTTTAAAAGTCACATTTTATAAACATCTTAATCCTGACCTGAGAGTTTCCAGTGTACAGTTTGGACTCTTCAGTGCAGCAGACAGCCATTCTACTCCTGAAATCGTCAGGTTGTTGTTACTCACATCAAGCTCTCTCAGACTAGAGGACTGGGAGCTGAGAACTGTGGACAGAGCTTCACAGCTTCTCTCTGAGATGTTACAGCCACTCAACCTGGAGAGGAAATAAAAAGAAAAAAAAACAAGCACGAAGGTATTTAATTTTCTCTGGTGTTAAAAAATATCATAGTATTTAAAAAAATATGAATAAATCCAACTATCTGTGTACATACAGAGCTTTGTTGGAGGCTTTGACCACTGGCAGCAGCCTCAGAAGAGCCTCCTCTGAAGCAGAATATTTCTTCAGGTCAAACACGTCCAGATCTTTTCCTGATGACAGTAAGATGAAGCCCAGAGCTGACCACTGAGCAGGAGACAGTTCAGCTGTGGAGAGACTTCCTGAACTCAGATACTGTTGGATCTCCTCCACTAGAGAACGATCATTCAGCTCATTCAGACAGTGGAACAGATTGATACTTCTCTCTGCAGACAGATTTTCATTGATCTTCTTCTTGATGTACTTGACTGTTTCCTGATTGGTCTGTGAGCTACTTCCTGTCCCTGTCAGCAGACCTTGTAGGAGACTCTGATTGGTCTGCAGTGAAAGACCCAGGAGGAAGCGGAGGAACAAGTCCAGGTGTCCATTTGGACTCTTTAAGGCCTCGTCCACAGTGCTCTGGTAGAAGAGTATGGAGTTGTTTCTTGTTTCAGACTTCTGGGATGTTGTTCTATCTTCTACCAGCAGATTGACTCCAGAGGTGATGAATGTCAGATGGACATGAAGAGCAGCCAGAAACTCCTGAACACTCAGATGGACAAAGCAGAACACCTTGTTCTGGTACAGCCCTTTCTCCTCTTTAAAGACCTGTGTGAACACTCCTGAGTACACTGAGGCTGCTCTGATATCGATGCCACACTCTGTCAGGTCTGATTCATAGAAGATCAGGTTGCCTTTCTGCAGCTGCTCAAAAGCCAGTTTTCCCAGAGACTCAATCATCTTCCTGCTCTCTGGACTCCAGTGTGGATCTATCTCAGCTCCTCCATCATACTTGACCTTCTTCAGTTTGGACTGAACCACCAGGAAGTGGATGTACATCTCAGTCAGGGTCTTGGGCAGCTCTCCTCCCTCTCTGCTTTTCAAGACATCCTCCAGAACTGTAGCAGTGATCCAGCAGAAGACTGGCATGTGGCACATGATGTGGAGGCTTCGTGATGCCTTGATGTGGGAGATGATTGTGCTGGCCTGCTTATTATGTCTGAGTCTCTTCCCGAAGTACTCCTCCTTCTGTGGGCCAGTGAACCCTCTGACCTCTGTCACCATGCTGACACAGTCAGGAGGGATCTGATTGGCTGCTGCAGGTCGTGTGGTTATCCAGAGGCGAGCAGAGGGAAGCAGTTTCCCCCTGATGAGGTTTGTCAGCAGCACATCCACTGAGGTGGACTCTGTAACATCAGTCAGGATCTTAGTGTTGGCAAAGTCCAGAGGAGGTCAACACTCATCCAGACCGTCAAAGATGAACACAACCTGGAACTCTTCAAACCTGCAGAATGCTGCTTCTTTGGCTTCAGTAAAGAAGTAATGAACAAGTTCCACCAAACTGTACTTTTCCTCTTTCAGCACATTCAGCTCTCTGAAAGTGAATGGAAATGTGAACTGTATGTACTGGTTGGCTTTGTCTTCAGCCCAGTCCAGAGTGAACTTCTGTGTTAAGACTGTTTTCCCAATGCCAGCCACTCCCTTTGTCATCACTGTTCTGATTGGTTCATCTCTTCCAGGTGAGGCTTTAAAGACGTCTTCTTGTCTGATTATAGTTTCTGGTCTGTCTGGTTTCCTGGATGCTGCTTCAATCTGTCTGACCTCATGTTCATCATTGACCTCTGCAGTCCCTCCCTCTGTGATGTAGAGCTCTGTGTAGATCTGATTCAGAAGGGTTGGGTTTCCTGCTTTAGCAATCCCCTCAAACACACACTGGAACTTCTTCTTCAGGTTAGACTTGAGTTTATATTGACACTCTGCAGCACAAGTTCCTGAGTGAACAAACAACAAATAAGATCAACTAAAAAGGTATAAAGGAACCATTTGATTCCCCTAAAGACTGAGTATTTGATCATATTTTCCTCCATCTCTTCAGACATCAGTAAATATCTCATTTATCCAGCATGTTAAATCTGTTAAAATCCTCTTACTGTTCTGCAGACGGTCAGCCAGCTCCTCCTGCTTCATTCTCCTCAGGAAGTGGAGTGTGATCTTCAGAAATGCCTCTCTGCTGCTCCTCCTCTGCTCTTTCTCCTCACCCTCCAACACCTCCTCATCCTCCCTCTGAATCTCTAAGCATTCTGGGTAATCTGGACTCAGAATGTTCTGCATCTTCTCCAGCTCATTCTTCGCAAAAGTGACAATGTTCTTCTCCAGCAGCTGGAACAGAAAGATAAACTGAACATTTAATTGAAACTGGTAGAACACAACATGTGATTCGTCTGTCAGTCTGAGGGCCTGCTGGTGTAAACAGAGCAGCATGGATACTGTTAGGACCTGAATGGTAACATTAGTATTCAATAGTAAAAAGTGTGTTTATACATGTATGCACCATAAATATGGAGCCCAGCTCTGTTGGATGCTGCTGGGAAGTCTGATCACTGGGAACCTCTGAGCTCTCCTGGTCCACTCTGTGGAGAAAACATCATGTTTAAGCACATTTAATGACTCAGCGCTACTTATGATATGATACAAAATACTTTATTGATTCCCCAGGAGGGAAACTGAATACCACCATACATACAGGACAACAGGTAGGACAACAGAAAAAAGGCATACACATCTCAAGGCAGTACAAAATAAGGGGAGAGCACAGCACCATAATAAATAGGGTAAACATCAATGTGACTGTACTAGTATGTGCTAGTCGTTATACATGCCACCAACATATTCATGGATGCCAACATTGCCACAATCCTCCGTACATCCACCATCCTCATCATCAACATCAGATCATCAACAGTGACAGTCAACGACAATGCTCATTAAAAAACGTAATTACAGCAGGCACACATGAATCTCTTTGAGGAGCACCTGGGCATAACAGCCGCACCCCAACAGAAAACGGCATAAAATAGGACACTTGCTAAAATGCTTTGATAGAATACATGCATGAGTGACCTGCTGATATCGACCGGAGCTTCCTGGAAATACAGCCTTGATTGAGCCCAGTCCAGCCTATTATCCACAAGGACACAGAGGTATTTATTAGAGGAAACCACCACAATTTGCCTGGCACCAAGTGGCGCCAAGCGTGACGCAAGTGTCTTTGTTAGTTAACTTTATTTTCCCGTCCAGTGAGCACGTTGTTTAAATAGCAAATGCACTTGCACCCATCTGAGCGACCCTTGTCATGTTGGTCGGGTTGGGTGCATTATCGAGACAATAATATGCAGCTACATAGATGAGTGCACAACATACACCCTGCTTGTTACAAACACAGGACGCGCAGCAGCACATAAACATGCAAAAGATTACAAATAAAAGGATTACAGTGTGAAAGATTATTATTGTGTACATCAACAGATTTTAAAAAATACATGTCATAATGCTTAGTTATAATATTTATCAGAATTAACTAATCGCAGTAATGACGGATAAAATTGTCTAATTATTTGACCAAATCATTGCAAAAAACGTAGGTTTTTAAACAGACGGACAACAACGGATCAGACAGGGGGCCACTGAGGGTCCAGGAGCAGCAGTGTGCTCATTATGGATCGTGCGCTTTCACTTTGTGCACCAGCAGATCCGTTTCCTCTGCAGAGAAACTTCCTTCTTACTACTTGACAAATGTGCCATCATAATAGCAATCTGCCAAGCTGCAAGCGCACCTCGCTCTTAAAGGGAATGGGAGACGACACTCTGATTGGTTTATTGCATGTTACGCCCAAAACACACCCATGATTAATTAATAGACTAAGGACAATCTCTTTGAACCATGTGCCTGGGACATCAACCATTTTTCCTCCATTAAAATAGCAAAAGTGGATTTAGACACACCCTGAATGCACTTGCACCATGCGCTTCAGACCGTGCGCTTTAGATCGTTAAAATTGGGCCCCTCATCTTTAATCAGGACAGGGGTCATCGCAGGTCTTTTTCTCTCTAAAATCAATAATAAGCTCCTTAGTCTTACTTATATTTAAAATTAGGTGGTTTTCATCACACTATTTGACAAAACCATTCACATCCTGTTGGAGGTTATCTAACGAGAACAGTCATAAAAACATTAAATCTACTTTAAATGCTGTTGTAAGGAATGTAAATAAACTGGGTATAAAGTGTTTCACAATCATCTTTAAATGGAGAGGAAGCTCTAACAACACTGATGAATACACATGTTAAGAGTCTGTATGTCTGTATGTTTTGTCAGAAACGCATTTCTGTCAGGTTTAAGTTGATACCTTCCAGTGTTAAAATTTATAGGTGGCTCTATGGACCAGTCACTCTTCATGGACACACAGCTGGGGTCAGGAGTGTCTGGTCTCTGCTGATGGATCCTGAAACAACAAAAGACAAATGAAAGACAGTTTAAACCTGAAAAATGTTGAATTTTGATCAGAAAGTAACTTGTTGAAATCTAAGAACCAGACAGATCATCTGTAAGAGAACAATGGAGGAGAGGTGTTTTCTTATTCACTCAGATTCAAAGTGTTGTCAGTTTTAGTCTCATCTATTCCTCCTTGTAGACGCAATGTGACCCGAACACCCCAAGGCCTAAAGTTGTTATCATCAGTAGTATTCCAAAATAAAAATAACTTGATATCTTAAATCTGTATATGATGAGGGAGATTTGCATAGCCAGTTATGACTGCAATGGTTTGGCTGATACCAAGAGAAGAAGGGAGGTTTCTGCATGATTAAAAGATAAAAACTACGACATTTGTTGCCTACAAGCAACGCTGCATTCTACACCCAAAGTCACAAAACAATTGGCTGATTAATGGAGAGGTGACATTCTTTTACTCACATGGTCAGAGAAATGCTAAAGGGGTCATGATAACGGTTAATAATATAAATAATGCTACTTCTAACGCTCTACAAGTAAATTGAGATGGTAGATGGATTATTTAGAAATGGAAAACAACAACAAACAAACATTGCTAGTTAATCTGTATGCTTCTAACACAGATGATTCCGGTTTCTGTGAGGTTTTGTTGCAAAATATACAGACATATGATACTATAAATGACCAAGTTATTATGGTAGGTGACTTTAACACAGTTTGAGATGATAAAATGGACAGAAAATGATCCCAGAAGAAAAACTATCATCCAAAAGCTCATGATGCTACAGAGAAACTAATGGCCTCATTAGACCTTATAGATATATGGAGGATGAACAATCCACAAAAGGTAAGATACACCTGGTGAAGATTAAACCAGGTAAGTAGGTCAGATTACTTTTTGGTTTCTTTTAAACTGACCACTTTAGTCATAAAAATTAGTGATAAAATGCCTTCAGATCATAACTTTATTGGAATAAATATGATTACCCTGAACATAAGAGAGGTCCTGGATATTAGACATTTAATCAGTTACTCTTAGAAAATAAGGTTTTTATTGAGGCTTCTAAGATTTCTATAGAAGTTTTTTTCACTTTGGTATTATGGGATGCCTTTAAGTAGATCCTGAAAGGCCACTGCATACAATACAGCTCGAAGATAAAGAAAAAACACCTTATTAAAGAACAAGAAATAATACAACAAATCAAATGATTCAAACTTGTAGATGATAATTAAAATATAGCAACATTAAACTCTCTTAAACAAAAGGGAAAAGAATTAGAACTTATCTATGAAGAAAAAATCAAGCTAAAACTTCTACAGAAATAAAGTGGAATAGATGGAAAAGGGAGAACAATGTACTAAATTCTTCATGAACCTACAACACAGGAATGCAGCAAAAAAACCACCACAAAACTCATAATAAATAACACCACATTTTAGAGCTAAAAGATATTATCAAAGAAGAACATCAATATTTTTCTACAATATTTTCATTTGAAAATCCTCCAGTCCTGCTTTTAAGTGCTAATACATAACCTTTTTTTCTCCCATCAATGAGGTCACAATTAACATGTGAAGAGAAAGTCTTATATGAAGGATCGATCACAGAGGAGGAACTGTGGCCCTTAACTCTTTTAAATCCTTTAAAAGCCTAAACCTGGATGGAATACCAGCTGAATCCTATCAAACCCTTCATCACCACATTAAAGCTCATATGTTGGCATGTTTTAATAGTGTATATATGGAAGGGAAACTATCAGGACCAACAAGAAGGGCTGATTTTACTCATTTTAAAACAGGAACACAATGGACAACATAAAGACCCAACAAATCTTAAAAACTGGAGGCCTGTTACATTACAGTGTTATGATGCAAAAATTCTGGCCAAATGTCTTTCCAACCAGATAAAGTATTCCAGAGGGTAATTCATCCGGATCAATCAGGATTCATGACAGGGAGAAGTATAAAAGATAACATTAGACAGATTTTTAGATATAATAGAGTTTTATGATAGAGTACAAGGACCTGGTATAGTTTTTATTGCTGGTCTCCAAAAAGCCTTTGATGTTCTACGATTAAAATTTATGTACAAATGTCTGCACTATTTCAATTTTGATCCATCCATAATTAATTGGATAAAAACACTTTATAGCAATTCAAAATGTAAAATAATTAATAATGGTGAACTCTCAGAAACAATATATTTGAAAAGAGGTTTGAAACAAGGCTGTCCCCTATCACCATACTTATTTATTTTTTCTATTGAAAATTTAGGACAAAAAGTACAAACTAACTAACATATAGGGTCTTTTTATAAATAATATAGAATCCAAAGTAACAATGTATGTGGATGACACAAATGATAAAATAATGCCGACTGTAAACTCAATACTGGTCTTAACTGAAGATTTGGATCAGTTTTCAAAGATATCAGGCTTGAAACCAAACTATGATAAATGCAGGTGTCTTCCCTGGAAAACAGACAAGTACCTACATATTTCCTATCAGATGGACAAGTGGACAACATTTTGGATATATGTATCCCGGAAAAGCTGAGTAATATTACAAAAATAATTTTTGAAATTTAACTCCAAAAAATAGAAAAAATACCATCTCCCTGGACTGGAAAATCAATGACTCTCTATGAGAAAATAGCCGTAATAAATTCCTTAATAATACCAAGGTCATAGGGTCCTATATTACACCCGGCGCAAAGCGGCACCAAGCGCAACGCAAGTGTCTTTGTTAGTTTAAGACCGATGCAGTTGTCATTTTCCTGTCCAGCGCCCATGTTGTTTAAATAGCAAATGAACTTGCACCCATCTGAGCCACCCTTGTCATGTTGGTCTATAAATGAATCAATAATAAGCTCCTTAGTCTTACGTATATTTAAAATTAGGAGGTTTTCATCACACTATTTGACAAAACTATCCACATCCTGTTGGAGGTTATCAAACAAGAACAGTCATAAAAACATTAAATCCACTTTAAATGCTGTTGTGAGGAATGTAAATAAACTGAGTATAAAGTGTTTCACAATCATCTTTGAATGGAGAGGAAGCTCTAACAACACTGATGAATACACATGTTGAGAGTCTGTATGTCTGTATGTTTTAATATGGATAACTTCTTTGTCAGAAACGCCTTTCTGTCAGGTTTAAGTTGATACCTTTCACTGTTAAAACGTATCGGTGGCTCCATGGACCGGTCACTCTTCATGGACACACAGCTGGGGGCAGGAGAGGCTGGTCTCTGCTGATGGATCCTGAAACAACAAAAGACAAATATAAGACAGTTTAAACCTGAAAAATGTTGAATTTTGACCAGAATGTCACTTGTTGTAATCTAAGAACCAGACAGATCATCTGTAAGAGAACAATGGAGGAGAGGTGTTTTCTTATTCACTCAGATTCAAAGTGTTGTCAGTTTCAGTCTAAGAATTGTCCAGCTGATCTACACAAATAGGGGGCAGCATTTCACATCCCTTCCCCTTCCTCCACGGAGATAAATTACAACATAACTCTGAGTAACAACTGAATAGTTACACACATGCTCCTAGGATAGGTGTCAGTCATAAAATGTCAGAGAACTCACTGATAGTAAAACAACTTTTTCTACCAAACAGCATCATCTTTTCATTAATTGCTGCCATTTTACAACACAGTCATCCAGTAGAGAACTAATTTATTGATATGATATTTCAATATTGATCCAGCTTACAACGATATACCACGATGCCAAATGTCTCATGGTGCAACTCAGTGCAGTTCATTGGATCAGCTGATATGACCAGCTGATGTCTCATCTGGCCAGTGTCTGCAGCAGCAGACAATGTAGGTGCAACTTTTCAAACAGGTGTTATTTGGATAAACTGACCACATATTACTACCATATTACCACACATACTTTAAACAGTCCTACAGTGATAATCTCAACAGCATTCAGAGTGGATCCACCATTACTGCTAGAGCTCAGGGCAGCTACTTCTTCTTCCTCTCATGTTGGACTGAGGGCAGACTGGACGCTACAGTGACTCACTATTGCCCCTGTGGTACAAAGTGGTATTACGAGACAGTACAGGCCAGACAGGGCTGGAGCTAGCTGGTTAACATGCTAACTTCAGTAGATATCTCTGTAACACAATACATATAAGTCTTTGACATTACGTCAAGACCGTGATTTCTTCACATTCAGTTGATAAATTTAGTTAATTTCAGAATGTTTAAAACTAAAATTCTGACATATTCTTACACATTATACCTTCAAAGAATAAGTAGCATAAGTTATAAGAACTTAATTTTTTGCATTTCTTAGCCCTGAGGTAATGGTTGAAATAATCTGTGTGGCATAAAAATGTCATCTTAAAGAGGTTAAGTTAAAAAAAATTTCTTTTAAAAAAGAGCCTATCCTTAAAGAATAACCGTTGGGCCCCTGGCACCTTCATGCTCAGGCCCTAATGATATAGCTACTCTGGATGGCATTACCCTGGCGATAACTCCAGCTCCACTGTAAGGAATCTGGAGTTATCTTTGACCAGGATATGTCCTTTAACTCCCACATAAAACAAATCTCAAGGACTGCCTTTTTTCACTTATGTAATATCACAAAAATCAGGCACATCCTGTCCCTAAAAGATGCAGAAAAACTAGTCCAGGCATTTGTTACTTCCAGGCTGGATTATTGCAATTCCTTATTATCAGGCTGCCCTAACAAGTCTCTAAAGACTCTCCAGCTGGTCCAGAATGCAGCTGCACGTGTTCTGACTAAAACTAGAAAAAGAGATCACATTTTTCCCATTTTAACTTTGCTGCATTGGCTTCCTGTAAAATCCAGCATATAATTTAAAATCCTTCTCCTCACCTACAAAGCCCTTAATGGTCAGGCACCATCATATCTTGAAGAGCTCATAGTACCGTATTTCCCCACTAGAACACTGCGCTCCCAGTATGCAGCTTACTGGTGGTTCCTACAGTCTTTAAAAGTAGAATGGGAGGCAGAGCCTTCAGCTATCAGGCTCCTCTCCTATGGAACCATCTACCAGATTGGGTCCGGGGTGCAGACACCCTCTCTATGTTTAAGAGTAGGCTTAAAACTTTCCTTTTTGATAAAGCTTATAGTTAGGGCCGACCAGGCTCGCCTTGGATCAGCTCTTAGTTATGCTGCTATAGGCCTAGACTGCTGGGGGACTTCCCATGATGCACTGAGCTCCTCTCTCCTCCTCCTCCTCTCCATCTGTATGTATTCATGTACCATTAATGCATGTTACTAACTTGGCTTCTTCCTCAGAGTTTTGTGTTTTCTCGTCTCGCAGGAAACCTTCAGCTACAGACCGACTGCTGTCCAGCTTGATGCCCACCGCTGCTGCTATTATTATTATTATCATTATTATTAGTCATTATTAGGCATATTTCTATTATTATTGTTGTTGTTATTTTTTTTAGCCCGGTGCTGCTTGAGGTTTCTTCCTGTTAAAGGGGAGTTTTTTTCTTGTTGATGTCGCCAAGTGCTGCTCATGGAGGAAATGTTGAGTCTCTGTAAATTAAAGAATACGGTCTAGACCTGCTGTATGTGAAAAGTGCCCTTGGTGCTATATAAATAAAACTGACTTGACTAATATTTCTCTAATAATGTCCTCTTGCTGTTAAGCTGCAACATAAAGTCAACATGAAAAAATCCTAAAAATTAAAAACATTGATCTGGGTTGTCTTCAATGACTGCACTGTGCTCACAACAATATGCTTGACAAACAGCATGTAGCTGGAGGCCTTTTTTGTCTGAGTTGTGCTGCTGTGATCCTGATTGGTAGCTGAGCTGATTGTTGACAAAACACATCATCAAGGTGAACAACATCTTTTACCCTGCCATGCTGTGTGCAGTGGAAACATACTTGAACTGTGCCAGCAGGACTCGACTACTCGCAACTGATCATGGCATGACTCAGTCTGGGTTACAATATTTATATTATGTACTGGTTTGCTGTAAATTTCAGATGCTGTGTGTGTTCATTGTTTTAAACTTGGTGTGATGGTGCAACTGGATGATTTCCTGTCTCATCAGTTACAGGGTGTATGAATTAATTGATTATATCATTTAGTAAGTTACATTATTTCTTGTTTCTGTCACAGATCTGGTAGTGCAACATGCTTCAAATGAGAGCAAGAGGACGTCTCTGTAGTGTAGAGTTGTGTTTTAGAGTGTAGTTATCAATGAAAGCCTGTTTGTAAAGCACTGCCTACAGCCTGTTCAGTTACTCGTTAATGTTTTTGGTTGCTGTGTGTGTGTGTGTGTGTGTGTTATACAGTTCAAGTGCCTTGTTGTATTGTTACCTGTACCGTATAACGTGGCTGTGGCTCCATCTACAATAAATCATCTTCTGATTAGGAATAAACCTGCATCCTGTGTGTGAACTGTCCATAGCTGAATATGCTGCTACGCTGCTTTGACATACAGCATGTTGGTATTTAAGTTTGTTGTCTGTTGTGTGTAAAATATTCTAAAACTGGTGTAAAATGTCTTTGGCCATTCAGATTAATACAAAAGTCATGAATGTTGTGCAGTATTAATATGACGTCATTATATAAACTTTCTCTCAGCCCCCCCAACTCTGACTGACTTCCAATGTCCCCAAATCCAGGACCAGGACAGAATCCCCATCACTTCACCTCAGTCTGAGTTTGAACGATCCGCCACCTTTCCAGCATCCAGCATAAACTTTCCAGAGAGGCTGAGCAGTGTGATACCTCAATATTTAGATCATATCCTCTGGACCCCCTTCTCTGTCAGCCAAGACAGCCCCACAATGTCCAGAAACTTCAGCATCTCAGAGTGTATCTCATCAACTCCTTGTTTTTAACTCCCCCTCAGTGACCTCCATCAGAGACATGGAGACATGTTCTCCTCGTGCTCCTTCTGTGAGCACAGAATCTGCAGTGCTTCTGGTCTCCTGATACTGTCTGCTGCTTCAGCATCTCCTCATCAGCAAATGTTCAAAAGCCTGAACAATACAGTGACATTATCTTGACTTACTCTCCATGTGTTTTGGAAAGAGGAGGTGGATCCATGGTCCTATTGATCTCTACGGACACACAGCTGGAGTCAGGAGATTCTGGTCTCTGGTGCTGGATCCTGATACAAACACAGTACTTATGAATTCACAATAGAATAACATTCTTTCTGGATAAAACAGTAATTAAAAACATGTTTTAATACAGATAATAAAATTCTTAATCAGAAATTCCTTTCAGTCAGGTTGAAGTTGATACCTTCCAGTGTTAAAATGTTCAGGTTGATCCATGGACTCTTCATGGACACAGCTGGGATCAGGAGATTCTGGTCTCTGCTGTGCAGGATTTCAGGAACAACTTCATCTACTTCCAACGTCTGTGGAGAAGAAAACAGTCTGAAGTCAAAACTCAAGCATCACTTTGTTGTTGTTGATGGTGGTTTATGATATTATTTTCTACAGTCTCTGTAAGTAATCTATATTTTACAACAATTATATATTTTTATGTATATATGTATATATTATCATATTTGTATGTATTTATATTTTTGTATAGATGTGTGGGATTATGTGACAGTTTTTGTGATTATTTCAGACACTGATAATGTGTTTTATCTTGATTATGTATTAAGTCCTGCCATGAATTGTTCATATAATGACGTCAGCATGATGCAACTAATTTGGTGTCTATATAAACTTTACTCTTTGTCATGTTTGATAATTGCTTTTTACAGTCAAACACAATTTTTGGGAGCTAAGTTTGCTTCACTTTAAAGAATCCATATACAATTTAAATTCTATCAAGAAGTTATTTAAGTTTGGGAAAGGTAATGAGTGCTGGTTAACAGTAAGTATTTATGATTAAACTTCACATTTGTGTTTTACTTCTGTATATGTATCATTAAACATTAATTTTAAGTCAATGGACAAAAATTTCAGGCATTCAGCTTAAAGACCAATCCACATTCAGCCTGATCCTGTGGATAGCCTGTTGCAGGAATTAATAATAATATTAACAACAAATAGAAATAAAACATTAGACTATTTTCATTAATAATTTCCTACCTGTTGTATGATGACAAGTCAGTTATTGACGCTCCCTAAAAACTCCCTCTGATTGGTTAAAGGAGTCAGATAACCAACTTCAGACTGACTTCAGCACAGAGAAACACATCTGCAACAATATAAAACATGAAAACATAAAAGTTGTTGATAGATCATCATTAACATTGAAAAGCAACACATTCACACATGACTATATGTCACCATCATCTCTCCTGCTGTTGGAGCAGTTATTGATCCTGAACACAAACTGTTAACAGATCTGATCTGAAGACAAACACAAGATATTCACACAAACACTTTCAACAACCGAGCGACTCATTAAACTAACAGTGAGAGCAGAGAGGAGTCATTAAACACTGAAAACTGTCAGTTATGACCTTACCATACGGAGAATAATATCTGCGACATGACGGTGAAGAAGACGAAAGTAAAGTAGTTAAAACACCCAAACAGAGAGGAAGGAAGGAGGGGGAGGGTGCAGTTGCAGTCCAGATGCAGCTGTCTGCTTCATGTTAGCATGTTGAATGTATTTTGTCCAGAGAGTGGAGTCATGTCTATTATGTTGTTTCATTATGATGCCGAAATGTTTTCTGTTTTTGTCTCAATGTAACATGTTGTGAGATTGATACAATAAAGAGTTGAAAACAAAGATACAGCAGACAGCTGTATCTGTCTGCTGTAAAACACAATTATAAATAGGATAAAACATAAATACTCACTGATGGAGTGAACAAGATATTCAAGTAGCCTAAAAATATTTAAAAGATACTTTCACCATTTTCTTCTCATAACTGGACTATCAGAAGATATATATATATATATATATATATATATATATATATATATATATATATATGTATGTGTGTGTGTGTGTGTGTGTGTGTGTGTGTGTGTGTGTGTGTGTGTGTGTGTATGTATGCATGTTTTTACATGTTAACAGTCTGTGA
Organism: Thunnus albacares; assembly: GCF_914725855.1. NCBI lineage: Eukaryota > Metazoa > Chordata > Actinopteri > Scombriformes > Scombridae > Thunnus > Thunnus albacares. The sequence continues at coordinate 1,536,461 of NC_058123.1, forward strand.
TTTGTGTTTTTGCACAATTTTGACTTTTTTAACTTTAACCATTAAAATATCTCCAAAATGATTCCAACTCTGAACTGTAAACGATGTTTCACAGAGGAGGTGTATTCATGTCTTTTAACTGTATTTTACTGAAGTATTTTTGAAAAGTGAACAGACTTTATGAAACACACGACCAACTTCAGACTGACTTCAGCACAGATGGAACATGAACAGATCAGAGTTTTTGAAGCGTCATAAATGTTTTAACTTCTCTGCTTCTTACAGTCACATGAAACTAACGATGACAGCAAAGAGGAGGAGGTCTGAAACACTGAAACAGTCGGAGAAAGACGAAGAAAGAAGACGCAGAAAATCCTCTGAGTCATAAATCACAGGAAACGACTTTAACCAGCAAATCACCACAGAAAGTCAGAGAGGGAGGAGAGACCAGAAGGTTTCAAACTGGCTGATTATTAAAAATAAATTCAGCATGAAACGGGACTGTTTCTGTAGAAAAGATTTTCTTTTTAATATGTTCAGATACATGTTGTTCACCAGACATCTATGTATCTAATATTACATTTGTAAATGTAAAGGATAATCTAATCTAATCTATAAAACTGACTAAAAGTAGAATTAAGACCACAGCAACTAAGACAATGATCCTTCAATGCATACCCAGAGCTAAGCAAGAAGAATTTACCAATGAAATGAACAGCTTGAACTGGGATGATGTTCTGTCCTCTGATGATCTGGACTATGGCTGTGATACTTTTACTCACACAATCAACTCTGTGAGGGAAAGATTTAATGTGAGGATACAGATAAAATCTACAAATAAAAACTATTTACTGTTTAATGGTTTAATGAACATTTGTGGAAACTAATGAAATCTAGAGATGCTGCACTAAGGAAGGCAGTTAAAACTAGAAGAGACACTGACATGCTGATTTATAAATAAATCTCTCAGATCTCTTCTTTTATCGTCCTTTGCTCTTTGGGGATATAAAGGAAATTGTAAACTGGAGGTTTTTTTATTGGTCGATGTGCAAAACGTGACGCAGCAGCTTTTAGACATGGTGCCACTAAATTTCACAATTTTTGTGCAGCACTTTTACAACACTTGTTTTCACCCAGAAGGGGGCGTGGCATTTCTGATGACAGGGAAGTGATGTATGAATCGACTTAAAGATCAACTTGCAGGTTGAATTTCTTGCTGGATTTACAGTTTATGTATCATGAAAATTGTCCTGTTAAAGGTTAATGTATGATTTTATTAGTTTAACGAGACATAAAAGCAGAAATTCAGATGGAAAAGTGAATATTTTGAGCAGCGCCCTTAAAATGAGCTTTTTTTTTCAACAATGTGTCAAATTACGTCACATAAGGGAGTCGCTCTCATCGTCCCAGCTGCAGTTCACTGTAGGTGCTTTTCTTTACACTAATGTGTCTCCTCACTTCCCTCTCTCACGTCTCTTCCTCGTGTCTCAGCTCCTCTCAGTGAGGATGAGAGAGTTTTAATTCTCGTTCACTCCAGCATCATTTTGAGGAGACGACAACTACTCATGACAGACATCACCTCAACTGTCAAATATGAAGAAGTCAGTGATCACAATATGATGTAGAAATTATTAACTAACGGTTTAATCTATAAAGTTTAAAGTTGTAATTCACGTACAATTAATTAACACGTTACACTGTTACTTAATAATGTCCACATAGTGATACCTGGAACAGCTGATAACTGCTCCAGTGTTTTATTATTTGATTATAGATCTATAGCAGTGACTGTCTGTCACAGAATAAGACACAAATAGACAATTTAAATGTTAATTACTGAAAGAACACAACCAATGAAAAGGAATATGTTTAAATAAAATGTTGCTTGTTTAGTTTGTGACAGTCTGACGTCATTTTCAGGCTCAGGATGATTTTATAGGAGACGCAGCTGTGTGACGTCATATTTTCCTGAAGGAGCTGAGACGCACTGAAACAAAAGAATAAAGGAGAAGACTTTTGATTTATGAAGAAAAATAATAAAGTTACAAGAGTGTTTTTTGTTATTGATTCATGATTCAGTCATTTGTACTTTATTATTAAATATGATCAGCAGCTGTTGATGCTTTCATTCTTGTTCCACAGGTAGATTATTACAACAACAGCCCGGCTGTTTACTGTCCCATCAGATCAGCTGACCAATCAATAAACACATTCGATGAAGGGGTGTTGCCGTCCTGTAAAAAAACTTCCACAGAGGATACACCTGTGGTTCCTCGCTCCTTGTCTCCTCCAGGAGCATTTCAGGGATTGGAAGATCCTCCATGATGGTGGTGGAGGAACGGTTTCCAGGTCACGGGAGGAGAGAAGAAGAACAAATTAAAACACATGAGAGAAGTTTGCCTTCAGGTCTTTCTGCCAGAAAGCCTTTTTAACAGAAATCAAACCTCTTTCCTCCAGCAGCCAATAGTATTAAAGTATTAAAGTTATTGACATTATACAGTTTAATTAAATACAAAATACTTATTGGTTACTGTGTATCTAAGCTACTATATCTGTTATCACTTAAGAGAAAACAAAATCTAATGTTAAAGGTTCTATATGTTGAATTGTGAAGCAATTTGCATGTATTAATAGTTTTTTATTGCCAATGAGTGAACAGGTAGTAATGTAACATAAAGACTTTCTCGGTTGTCTGTATCAGCCTGTGGTCTGATTTTCACGTGAAGAACTCGGGCTGGATTTTCTGCAGATTGAGTGGGAGTGAGAGATGCTTTGCTGAAACAAGCGAGTGTGAGCACCAGGATGTTAGAGCTCATTAAATGGCTACAGGTGTCACTAATGAGAAGGAATCTCTGATTTCTATAAAATGGTTAATTTCACTATCAGAATCTGATCCATTTGGTCCAATAACATTTGGAAAGTCTAGAAGAGCCGCACGATTGAATTATTTTATCCCCATTCAAGTTAGCAGAGGGTTTAACCAGAAGTAGCGGCTCAGACTCACCAAATATTCTACCAATTAATTTCTACATAATGCGAAGCCCAAAAGAATCTTCTTGGGGGCAGAGTTACAGCTCATATGTAACTCCTATTGATTCAAGCATTTATTCTTAATGTCAACTTCTCCATGGAATATACCTCTATTGAATGGATTAATCATTGAAATCTTGATTATTGAACCTCTGAGAAGCTGCAGCACAGCCCTCAGCAAAGCATCAAAAACCACTGCATAACTGGTAACCTGAATTCAGAGAGGAATTCATTATACATTAGTAACTTCCCATCAAAATTAACAAGATGTTTAACCAATACAATACAATTGTAAATCCATTTTTCATAATATAGTGATTTATTTTTATATTGAATGTTCCAAATGTAGTAATTAGTTGGTGAAAAATTATGTTTGTAAATCAGTTTCCAGGCCAGCAGAGCTTGAATTTTATTAAATCAGGATCAGATCTAACAGGATGTAAATATTTCTGTGACTTCCTGTAGATTCTTTGAAGGCTGCTGGAAACTGTCTGACTTGACTGCAGCTTTTTGTCACTTCCTGCTGATTCTGCCGCCTGATCCCTCCACTTTCCAAGAAAGGAGCAGTTCATCTCAAACAAGCCTACTGATCAGCTTTCCAATAAAGAGGTGTGTCAGCCTATAAAAGACTTCTGTAAAGGCCGTTGTGTATCTTCACTCATGGCTCCTCAGAGCAGGAATAAGAGCTTTGGGACGACCTGCAAGATGGCGGAGCAGAGCGACCTCCAGTTCAAGCGAGGATCGAGGAACCTCAGGTTTCTGTAATCCTCTACTGTGATACAGAAACCAGGTTTCTGGTTTACATGACAGGACAGAAATCAGCTGAGTGCAGAGAGTCGACTGTAAACTGGTTACTGAAGTGCAGCTGAACACACTGATGAAGTGTTTTGATCTGATGAAGCTGAGAGCAGAAAAGAGGCTGAACTATGAGAATGAGGGATGTAAGAATCCATCACAAGAAAACCAACAGCTGCTGTCACTATAAGATAAACTCTGGCTTTACTTTCACTGAAGTGGATCAACAAATGATAATTAAACATTAAACTAAGTGAACATTTATATATCACAGTGGAAGCTGTGTCGCAGAATCACACATTTGAAATTTAAAAGATGATTGCATTTTTGTTCTTCAAAGATGAAGATGAAGTTATCACATCACACTTAATAAGATTAAAATGAAATAAATGTTGTGATTTTTAAATATTTATATGAACAGTGTAGACCTTGTTGTCTACACAGCTGTCTGATGTTGCTCACCTACTTCATTGCATCTTTAAGTGCTTTACCAGCTGCTGTTAGTTTATCAAACATGTACTGGTGGTCAGTTTTCTTTCACATGATCTGATGCAGGACACTTCCTGGTACAAACAGTACAGTGACCATCTTTCATGACCTCACAGTATTTGGGACTCCAGGCCACTGTGCATCCAGGATAGTGACAGTTCTCTTTACAGACGTTACAGGTGACAACTCCTTCATAAAAAAACAACCACCACCCCGCATCACTGATAGTTTTTTTTTTCTTTGTAGACCTCATCGACTTCTACAATGAACTTTTTCATTCTTCTTCATCTCTCTCTTGTTCATGTTTCTTCAGAGCTTCAGCTGGATTCTGTCTTGCAGGTTGTTGATGCGGGCTGCTATTCTGTTGCGTGCATTCAGCACTTCAACTGTGGCTTTCAGCTTTTCAGGATTAGATTTTTTCAGGAAGTCTGTGAATTGATTAATTCCTGTCTCTGTTACCCTCCATGTATTCTCTAAAGCAAACTGTTCTTCTGTTCTCTGTGTGGTTTGGCGGTTATTAAACAGGAAGTGAACGGGCTGATTCTTCTCATTTTTGGCACATCTAATGTTTGCAGCTACAAGTATATGTAGAACATTTTTAGGTGTTATTCCATCCGAGTGTGTGATGAGAGCAACTGCGTTCTTCTCAATGTCTTTTCCAAACAGAGACGTCACTGAATCAAAGACGTGCTTCAGTCGGTCACTCAGTCGATTCTCACTCGCCTTCATCACCAGACCCACTGCATCAAGTTCATGAACTCCATCTTCTGAGCGGAGCAAGTCAAATAATCTTTGTCTGATGATGACATCAGGAGTATCGATGATGGTCAGAGAGAAGGGTTTTATCTTCAAAACCAAAGATCTCGTACAAAATCACATCTGATGTCTGACTGTAACACTGACTTCTCTTCTTGTCTTCTATGATCTCAAACCAGATGTTGTCCTCAAACTTCACTCCCATGGTGTAGTTGAACAGAGCGTTGATCAGAGTAAATTATCCTGTTCCTGTTTCACCTACAAGTAAGATGGTTTTGTTTTTCTTGTTCAGGTTTTTTCACCAACAGTTTTTCTTGTCAGATTTCCAAACTTCTCTTCCTTTGGTCTCAGCTGGTAGACAGCAGGAGATCCCGAAGAGCTCAGGGAACTTTTGGAGATGATTTTCTCATAAGTTGTGTTATAAGTCCTGTAGAAAATTAGAGATTCAATCAACACATCCTTTTCTCATCAAACTGACAAATTAAATACATTTATAATTATTTTTCACATAGATAGACATACAATAGTGTCTGGTTTCAAAAACTAATAATAGTACAGTGGAGTATAAATACTGCAGCTTTGCCATATGTGATTATACAATATCAATAAAAAAATAATGATGTGGAGATATGAATGAGGTCAAATGGCCACATTTGGGGGTTTTAGACTAAATTAGTTTTGAGTGTGAGGACAGAAGTGGACTCAGATTACAATCAATTAAGGTTTCAGTACATATTCAAATCTCACAAGTTTTTTTTTAATGGCTTCATATTTTGGAATATGAAGTTATTTGTCAGGAAAAAATGAAATCTTTGGTTATGGTGCCAAAACATTTTGAATATATTGTATACTTCATAAACAGAATTATTACTAATGCTTTTAGCTTTGTCAATCACATCCCACATACACAATTATAACCAGAATACAGCAATGATTATTATTATTAATGTTTTTATGGGACTGACAAAGCTAAAAATATCAGTTCTGTTTAAAGGCCAACTTGTATGTGTATCAGAGCAGCTGTTCGTTTTTGTCAGTGTTAGTCAAAACATTCCAAACAGTACAGACAAGCAGACAGATCGCTTCCAATAACTTCTATAGAGCAAATTCCAATTCCGTTAGTCAAGTTTCCATCCAAATGTAGTACAAATTTTAACCAAATATCAAGAAAGAGCTCAGTAGAAAAAGCTGTGAATGCTCGTTTCTGTCCATTGCTGTTGAGTTAATTAATATTAGAGATAAACAGCTGGTGGTGCTAACCTCAAACCTGAATACCACTTGATTCAGTTTACCATTTGGCCTTTCATTTCATCACAGGAGGTCATCCTACTCATCATTGTGTAAGCTGGACCTACTTTTTTGTGATCTAATGAGATTAACCGATTAAGTAAAGAGGCAGAAGAGCTGAATGCCCACAAGACAACACTAAATAAACAGGCTTTACTGAAAAACTATAGTCATATTGCAGACGTTTTGGCAGAGGGCTTTGCAGATGTTGATATGTAAAATGTACACATAGGGCTGAAATATTGGGGTACTGTAATTTCTGTTTTTGCCAAGGAATTTCATGGCTTCAATAACATAAACATAAAGAAAAATTATAATTAGATGTATTAATCAGACCTGAGAGTTTCCAGTGTACCGTGTGGACTATTCTTTGCAGCAGCAAACAGCAGCTCCATTCCTGAAACCATCAGGTTGTGGTTACTCATCTCCAGCTCTCTCAGACTAGAGGACTGGGAGCTGAGAACTGTGGACAGAACTTCACAGCTCCTCCGTGACAGATTGCATCCATTTAACCTTGAACAGTGAGGTAAATGTATAAAAAACTTTACAAGAAAAATACATACATTTGTTTAATAGAGTACTGCTTTCATGTTGATGTGAGGCAAAAACATTGTTTTGTAGGTATAAGATTTAATTACCACTCTACTGATAATTACTAGTAAACTCAACTGCCAGTGTGGAACTTTCAAGTCAAATTTATTTATAAAGCACATTTAAAAACAACAGTTGACCAACATGCTGCACAATCAAAATAGCAAAAGCCATAAAACAACACAATAAAATCATAAAGTTTAACTTTAAGGGCCCTATTTTAATGATCTAAAGTGCACAGTCTGAAGCACATGGCGCAAGAGCATTTAGGGTGTGTCCAAATCCACTTCTGCTGGTTTAACGGCGGAAAAATGGTCGATGCGCCAGGTGCATGGTCCAAAGGGGTTGTCCATAGTCTCCTAATTAATCATGGGTGTGTTTTCGGTGCAACATGCAATAAAACAATCTCAGTGTCATCACCCATTCCCTTTAAGAGCCAGGTGCGCTTGCACCTTGGCAGATTGCTACTATGACGGCACATTTGCCAAGTAGTAAGAAGGAGAGCTTCTCTGCAAAGGCAATGGATCTGCTCGTGCGCAAAGTGAAAGCGCATGATCCATAATGAGCACACTTGCCTCTGCTTCTCCTGGACCCTCCAGTGGTCAGCCACAGACCACCAGTTTAAGATCCTGTTCATTAATTTGTTGCAAATTTATCTTCATTTGGTTTTTGAAAAGGTTTATTTTTTTAATTACATCTTTGGTTTCTTTAAAATTGTTTTGTTCAGTCATGGAGTAACAGGTCAAATCAGCGGGGTTTTAATTGCTGAAAGTATGGAAACCTGATCACTGTACTCTCAAAAATGTTAAAGAATATTTGTTAAATATTGTTCAAAAATTAAATCATTAATTTTAACCATGTAAATAATCATCATCACAGTTATCAGGACTTGATCAGCTCTCCAAGATTCTGATCTTGCTGCTGGCAGCAGCTAGAAGCTGTGCAGATTTCCTTCTTTAGTTTAATCATTGTTTTCACCTCATTTATTTCCCCATGTGTTCCTCATGTCATCATGTATTGATGCAGCAGGAAAGTCGATCTGTGTCTGATCCGTTGTTATCCGCCTGTTTAAATACCTACGTGTATCGACACAATTTGGTCAAATAATTAAACAATTGAATCTGTCATTACTGTGATTAGTTAATTCTGATAAATATTATAACTAAGCATTATGACTTGTATTTTTTAAAATATATTAATATACACAATAATAATCTTTCACATTGTAATCCTTTTATTTGTTACCTTTTGCATGTTTGTGCCCTGTCGCGCGTCCTGTCTGTGTAACAAGCAGAGTATATGTTGTGCAGCTGCCTGTGTAGGCGCACATTACTGTCTCGATAATGCGTGCTTAAAATAACAGTGAAACACTGCGCCATTGACTTTAGACCAGGTTTTTGTTGGTCAATAGCGCAATCGCTCTCTGCTGCCTCAAGATAGCAATGCGCTGACAATGCACCTGACCACACCTTACTTTTGAACCAACAAACCCATGGGCGCACTGATGGGCACAAGTGCCATTGCTATTTTAACAACGTGGGCGCTGGACAGGAAAATGACAAGTGCGTCGGTCTTAAAATAGCAAAGAGACTTGCGCTGTGCTTAGCGCCAATCTGTGCCGGGCATAAGATAGGGCCCTAAAAGTCACATTTTATAAACATCTGAATCCTGACCTGAGAGTTTCCAGTGTACAGTGTGGACTCTTCAGTCCAGCAGACAGCAGCTCAACTCCTGAACCTGCATGTTGTTGTTACTGAACTCCAGCTCTCACAGACTAGAGGACTGGGAGCTGAGAACTGAGGACAGAGCTTCACAGCTTCTCTCTGAGGTTATAGTCACTCAATCTGGTGAAGAAGTGGTGACAAGATACAGGAACTTGATAAATTTTTTACTGCTGTTTTGGGTTTTTTTTTTTTGCCAAATATGTTTTCTACATAATATAAGTTTCAATACACTTACAGACCACTGGCAGCAGCCTCAGAAGAGCCTCCTCTGAAGCAGAGTATTTCTTCAGGACAAACACACTGAGATCTTTTCCTGATGACAGTAAGATGAAGACCAGAACTGACCACTGAGTAGGAGACAGTTCATTTGTGAGGAGACTTCCTGATCTCAGGGACTGTTGGATCTCCTCCACTAGAAAATGATCCTTTATTTCATTCAGACAGTGGAACAAATTGATTCTTCTTTCTGGAGATGGATTCTCCCTGATCTTTGTCTTCATATAGTTTATTATTAGCTGATTGGTCTGTGAGCTACTTCCTGTCTCTGTCAGCAGATACTGTAGGAGAGCCTGTTTGGTCTGCAGTGAAAGACCCAGGAGGAAGCGGAGGAACAAGTCCAGATGTCCATCTGGACTCTCTATGGCCTTGTCAATAGTGATCCTGTGGATCTTTGGTAGAGGTGTTGTTGGACTTTGGGAAGAACTGTTTCTGTTGGTAGTGATGGGTGACAGGACCACATACAGAGCTGCCAGAAACTCCACTATGCTCTGATGGACAAAGCTGAACATCTTCTTCCTGCTCTTCTTCATCTGATGCTCCTCTTTAAAGTGTTCTGTGAGAACACTTGGGAATACACAAAGACTTCATTGGACTTACTTCTGCTGTCTTATAGGTCTTCCTCACAGAAGATCAGGCTGCCTTTTTCCAGCTGCTTAAAAGCCAGTTTCACAAGTGTCTTAATGTACTGAATGCTTCTTTCTTTGCCATACTTTCCTTTCATGTGTGTGATCTGAATCATAAGGAATTCTGTGTACATCTCAGTCAGGGTCTTGGGCAGCTCTCCTCTCTCTCTGCTTTTCAACACATCCTCCAGAACTGTAGCAGTGATCCAGCAGTAGACTGGGGTGTGACACATGATGTGGAGGCTTCGTGATTTCTTGATATGGGAGATGATTGCGTTGGCCTGCTCCTCATCTCTGAATCTCTTCCTGAAGTACTTCTCCTTCTGTGGGTCAGTGAATCCTCTAACTTCTGTCACCATGTCAACACACGCAGGAGGGATCTGATTGGCTGCTGCAGGTTGTGTGGTTATCCAGAGGCGTGCAGAGGGAAGCAGGGTGCCCTTGATGAGGTTTGTCAGCAGCATATCCACTAAGGTGGACTTTGTCACACCAATAGGCAATGTTTCATTGGCACTGAAATCTAGTTGAAGGCTCTCATCCAGTCCATCCAACACAAATAAAAGTTTATATTCACTCTTGTCAAAGTTTTCTTTCCTCATGTCTGTAGTGTTGTGAGGATGTTATTCAGAACCTCCTGTTCCAAGTACCTGGTTTCATGGATACATGTGTGAATAAGTTGTGCAAAACTCTGCACTTCATCCCTTTGTGAATTCAGCCTGCTAAACGTAAAGGGGAATATAAGATGCACATCTTGATTGGTTCTTTTTTCAGCCCAGTCCAATACAAATTTGTGCACAAGAAAAGTTTTACCAATTCCTGCAATCCCATTTGTCAACACTGTTCTTATATTCTTTCCAGAAGGGTGTGTGAAGATGTTGCTGATTTGTGGTTCTGCAGGTTGTCCTGATGCCATTAGGATCTGTCTGAGCTGCCCAGTGATGTGAGTGTCTCCCCTGGCTGTGATATACAGCTCTGTGTAGATATCATCCAGAATCTTTTCATCCTTCTTTGTTGTCCACCCTTCTTGTATGCATTTAAACGGGTCCTGGAGATTAGATTGAAGCCTTGTTTGGTACGAGGTAATGTTATGTAGAAGCTTCGGTGGCAGAACATCTGTGTTGAAAACTGTAAAATACACAGAACAAAGTTAACCCTTTCTACCAAGTAGCCTTTATACATTATTTAAAATAAATAAACAACTGAATTAACCTTTTGTGCTCTCAGACTAATGTTCCTTTTAAACAGGTTGACAGTCCATTATCTGTGTAGTCATGAGCTCTTTCAGACATGAAATCTGCAACATTCCTGGAATTCTCAGTTAAAGTTTATGTAGCATCGCGAAAAGGTCCAACCTGCCTGTGCTTTAACAGGACAAGCATACTTAACTGTTTTCATTTAAGTTCAGCTTTACTACTGGAGAGAAGTACATATCAATACAATGCAGGTATGTTGTCAATGAGAACATGATATTCAGCTACTAGTTACTTTAATTGGAACTGCCACTGAACAACAGTTATAGAAAATTTTATAACTGTTGTCATAAAATTTTATAGAAAAGTTATAGAAAAACCATCAGACACTGTTGGTATTTTCATGCCGGGCGTACCTGTGGCACAACTAGATACAGGGTGGGGTCACAAAGAATACAATATTGTACATTATAGGTGGGCTTATGGGAGGGTGTGACAATCATGGCCAGTTATACTCACTGCTTTCATCTCATTTAAATACAGAGCTTTCCCCGCCATGACACGCTAACTGTTTGGGAATCCTTTGACAATGTGCAGCATCATTCCAATACAGACTGCAGATGGGAAAGATTCCTGCCTCCTTCAGATGTCTTTACAGGCAATCATTAGGGTAAAGTAAAGGCCATCTGTATATGATACTGGCTGTTGTGGATGACAGATGCTAATAAGTAATAAATAATTGTAATGTATTTATACCATTACCAGAAAAAACTGTCTGGAAAGTTTAAAGACAAGCAAAACATAAAAAAAAGCAGTTTGTGTGATTTCAGAGAGGTTCATATGTGTGAGCCTTCACCAACATGTGTCACAATATGACAGAACATAAGTGCACTGAGCTTTCAATCTGTTCTCAGCAGGCGAGCAGTGGAAGGCGCAAGACGCACTCATTGACACCAGATCACCATGTCACACCCTCAACTGCACTTCTCCTCCCACTGTGGCGCACAGCGAGTCACCAAGATACCAAACCAGCGCAGTCCAGTGTATAACCTCAGTGGGGCCCAGGCAGCATGTGCAGCTCTGCAGCAGTCCTATACTGTGAGTATAAAGTGAGTGTGTTTAAACTGAACACTAAATTAGATTAGAGGCAGCTTAACTTCTCAGCAACTCAGGCAGCTCCATTTACTGAAAATGAGTCCTTGTAAATCAGGAAAAATTCTAATAATTCACTATTTATCAGGTGTTTCACTTCATCACTATTTTCTTTTGGGGGACCAGTATTACATTAAATATGTTTGTTGATTATCTGCATAAAATAAACTCACAAGCAAGAGCCTGTTTCTCCTCAACAAATCTACTGTTTGGATGCAGGAAAGTCTCAGAAAACAAGACTTGTGTGATCACATCATGTCCCAGTGTCATGTTTCTGTCCTGCAGCTTACCGTGTTCTCCTGTTCTGGTGTTTGGCAATTTCTCTACTAGATCATTCCTGTTGATATTCTTTAAGGTTTTCTTCAGCACTTTCACAGACTATTGATTGTAGGTCTCTACTATTTTATCTACAGTGTCTGGCCTGTCTGCTTTCTCCAGGTAACTCTTTGGGATGACTGAGGAGCCTTCCAGGATACCCGACTGCTGTAAGAACCACTAAAAGTTCCTGAATTCATCATCTCCCAACTCTTCCAGTGTCTTCAAAAGCTCCTCTCTATCACCCATCATCCCCCAGACCCTTGTTAGAATGAGAGGAAATGACGTGGATGCAGGCCAATAGAAAAGAAAAGGCCACAAAAAAAATTCAGGCATCTCACAATTTTAGAGCTGTTATTGTGAAACTAATACATTTTGCGCTGTGGACCAACGCAGCTACAACACATTTTGATATGAGACTGGGATAAATACTGCCATCTACTGGGTACCTCTCTGAATACATTTGGCGTGCTGCGAAAAATCTTGGTTATGAAGGGTTTGGAAGCGTAGGCTATATTAATTGGTACTGAATTAGTATTGAATTAGATCATCTTAACTACAGGATCGTGGATACACAATGATTTGATTGATTTATAAAAATAATAACAATAATTTATATAGCACCCTTCAAAACAGAGTTTACAAAGTGCTTTGACAGACAAAGCAATGGCAGTAAAATGAAAAGCAAAGACACGACACAGAAAGCAATAACAGGTCTGACCGGAAAGACGGCAGTAGAAGACAAAGAAAAACAATAGAGAGATGATAAAAAGATTAAAAGTCATGGTCACACGTTTTCATTTCTCATATTTATGCAGCCTTTACTTTTTGTTGGCAAAGAAAGTATTTATCATATGTGTGACTTGTTAGTAACTGGTACAGTCTTAAGGTTTAGTAATTAAATCCTGTAGTCCTAACAACAACTTGTTTTACCAGCACTACCTGTGATGTGACAGTAAAAGTGAACATAATTATTAAGTTATTGAATCAAAATGTGCCCCAACACTTGATTTCATTAAAGATAAACTTTTGGTTTCAGGTCTGTCACACACTAGTACTAAAACTCTTCAGGTGGTTCAAAATGCTGAAGCTAGAAACTGAACCAAACAAGAAAATTTGGCCATATTACATCAATTCTAGCCTCCCTCTATCAGCTCCCTTTCCATGTTAGATCAGACTTTAAGGTGCTTCTGATGACTTATAAAATCCTAAATGGGCCTCATCATACCTGTCTGATCTCCTCAAAGGTTTTGCCTCTGGATCTTCATCCTGCAGGAGATCCAGCCGGAATCTCTTGTCTTTTCTCCTTCTGTGTGAATTATGCCCTTGAGTTTTGCCTCTTGTGTGTATGTGTAGTCTGTCCTTTTTCCAGGTTTTTCATGGTAGAAAGGTCATGTGTCTCAGGTCCCACCAATACTGGGAAATTCCTCGACGTCTTCCTTCTTGGATCCATATTCCTTATACAGTGGTTGAAATCTACCTACCTAATGTTGTCATTCTGTTTCTCCATATCGTTAATGTTTTAAAGGGTTCCCAAGCCAAAAAGATTAGGAACCTCTGCTGTAGAACATTCTGTCTAAAAGCTCTGCTGCAAATGATGCATTCACCTGCTGCTACAGTTCATAAAGTATTTCATAAACCCCGCCTAGATTCCAGTAGGTGCGGTTTATGAAGTAAGAAAGTCAATGCAAGTTGAAAACTATGACCAGTCTGGTTCTGTTTTATCAGATGAATTATTGGGTTGATTCAATTCTTCAAAACATTAAGTTAGACTTACGAAAGTTATTTAGTGTCCGTCACACCTGCAGGATATTTGTGTCTTAGTGAAGTCTGTGTTGAAAAGATAAAAAACATTAATAAGCACAAATTATGCAGTTGATAAGCAGTTCTATTATGTGTCTAAATTGAACACCTTTGTTTTCTGTCTTATCCAGAATCAGACACTGTTCCTGTAACTGAACGTTTTCAGCACTGTTCAAAACTGCTGCAGGAACGTCTTGGGAGAAAAAAAAAGTAATGAAGTGACAAGAACCACTATGTCTCATACCACATGTAGAAATTTAATATTACATTACAAGTTTTTTGGCTAAATATATTTAAAAAAATGTTAAAAAATACATGAGATTTGAATAGATTTCTAATAGATATACATAAGAAGTTAAACATCAGCTCAAGATGAACAACATAAACAACTTAATCTAAATATGCAATAAAAAGAGGAACATTACAGAAAACACTATATAATCTATATTTAATCCATGAGGTGACCAGGAAAGTAAAACTAGTTACCTCCTCTTGGAGGGAGTGATACTTTCTCAATACCAATATATCTTAGAGAGGAAATAGGATAATTAAATTCAACAGAATGTGCTGCTACTGGATCATTCATGTCTTTACATCTAATAGTGCTTCTATGTTCAGCAATATGAGTTTTCAGTGCTCTACTCATCTTTCCAACATATAACTTTCCTGGAATTCTCAGTTAAAGTTTATGTAGCATCGCGAAAAGGTCCAACCTGCCTGTGCTTTAACAGGACAAGCATACTTAACTGTTTTCATTTAAGTTCAGCTTTACTACTGGAGAGAAGTACATATCAATACAATGCAGGTATGTTGTCAATGAGAACATGATATTCAGCTACTAGTTACTTTAATTGGAACTGCCACTGAACAACAGTTATAGAAAATTTTATAACTGTTGTCATAAAATTTTATAGAAAAGTTATAGAAAAACCATCAGACACTGTTGGTATTTTCATGCCGGGCGTACCTGTGGCACAACTAGATACAGGGTGGGGTCACAAAGAATACAATATTGTACATTATAGGTGGGCTTATGGGAGGGTGTGACAATCATGGCCAGTTATACTCACTGCTTTCATCTCATTTAAATACAGAGCTTTCCCCGCCATGACACGCTAACTGTTTGGGAATCCTTTGACAATGTGCAGCATCATTCCAATACAGACTGCAGATGGGAAAGATTCCTGCCTCCTTCAGATGTCTTTACAGGCAATCATTAGGGTAAAGTAAAGGCCATCTGTATATGATACTGGCTGTTGTGGATGACAGATGCTAATAAGTAATAAATAATTGTAATGTATTTATACCATTACCAGAAAAAACTGTCTGGAAAGTTTAAAGACAAGCAAAACATAAAAAAAAGCAGTTTGTGTGATTTCAGAGAGGTTCATATGTGTGAGCCTTCACCAACATGTGTCACAATATGACAGAACATAAGTGCACTGAGCTTTCAATCTGTTCTCAGCAGGCGAGCAGTGGAAGGCGCAAGACGCACTCATTGACACCAGATCACCATGTCACACCCTCAACTGCACTTCTCCTCCCACTGTGGCGCACAGCGAGTCACCAAGATACCAAACCAGCGCAGTCCAGTGTATAACCTCAGTGGGGCCCAGGCAGCATGTGCAGCTCTGCAGCAGTCCTATACTGTGAGTATAAAGTGAGTGTGTTTAAACTGAACACTAAATTAGATTAGAGGCAGCTTAACTTCTCAGCAACTCAGGCAGCTCCATTTACTGAAAATGAGTCCTTGTAAATCAGGAAAAATTCTAATAATTCACTATTTATCAGGTGTTTCACTTCATCACTATTTTCTTTTGGGGGACCAGTATTACATTAAATATGTTTGTTGATTATCTGCATAAAATAAACTCACAAGCAAGAGCCTGTTTCTCCTCAACAAATCTACTGTTTGGATGCAGGAAAGTCTCAGAAAACAAGACTTGTGTGATCACATCATGTCCCAGTGTCATGTTTCTGTCCTGCAGCTTACCGTGTTCTCCTGTTCTGGTGTTTGGCAATTTCTCTACTAGATCATTCCTGTTGATATTCTTTAAGGTTTTCTTCAGCACTTTCACAGACTATTGATTGTAGGTCTCTACTATTTTATCTACAGTGTCTGGCCTGTCTGCTTTCTCCAGGTAACTCTTTGGGATGACTGAGGAGCCTTCCAGGATACCCGACTGCTGTAAGAACCACTAAAAGTTCCTGAATTCATCATCTCCCAACTCTTCCAGTGTCTTCAAAAGCTCCTCTCTATCACCCATCATCCCCCAGACCCTTGTTAGAATGAGAGGAAATGACGTGGATGCAGGCCAATAGAAAAGAAAAGGCCACAAAAAAAATTCAGGCATCTCACAATTTTAGAGCTGTTATTGTGAAACTAATACATTTTGCGCTGTGGACCAACGCAGCTACAACACATTTTGATATGAGACTGGGATAAATACTGCCATCTACTGGGTACCTCTCTGAATACATTTGGCGTGCTGCGAAAAATCTTGGTTATGAAGGGTTTGGAAGCGTAGGCTATATTAATTGGTACTGAATTAGTATTGAATTAGATCATCTTAACTACAGGATCGTGGATACACAATGATTTGATTGATTTATAAAAATAATAACAATAATTTATATAGCACCCTTCAAAACAGAGTTTACAAAGTGCTTTGACAGACAAAGCAATGGCAGTAAAATGAAAAGCAAAGACACGACACAGAAAGCAATAACAGGTCTGACCGGAAAGACGGCAGTAGAAGACAAAGAAAAACAATAGAGAGATGATAAAAAGATTAAAAGACAATATAAAGATGATCGAAAGACAACATTACATGAAAGCAAGTCTGTAGAAATGAAGTGATTTAAAAGAAGTTACTGATTCTGCGAGCCTTATCTCCTCAGGCAGGTCATTCCAAAGTTGAGGGGACCTGATGGCAAAAGCATGGTCACCTTTAGATTTAAGCCTTGACTTTGGGACAGCCAGAAGGGCCGCACCCAAGGATCTAAGGCTGTGAGCTGGCTCAAAGAGGGTCAGCATATCTGTTATGTAGCATGAAGCCAGACCCAAATGTGCTTTAAAAGTGATCAATAAAATCTTAAAATCAATTCTTAAACAAACAGGGAGCCAATGGAGAGAACCCATAATCGGGGTGATGTAATGTTGTCTGTTAAAACCAGTAAGAAGCCGAGCTGCTGCATTCTGAATTAGTTGGAGGCAAGAGAGGGATTTTTGTGTTATGCCAGAAAGAAGGGAGTTACAGTAATCCAGTCTGGAGAAAATTAAAGCATGGATGATTTTTTCAAGGTCAGAGTGGGAGAGCATTGGCTTAATTCTGGAAATGGTTCTTATTTGGAGGAAGCAGGACTGGACAACTTTTTTAATGTGTGATTTGAAACTTAAGTCAGAATCAATCAGTACTCCTAGATTTCTGGCAGTGGGCGACATGTTGGCGGATAGGGGACCAAGACTGATGGGGTTTTTCAGATCAGGGGGACTGAACAGTATGATTTCTGCTTTTGAGTTGTTGAGTTGAAGGAAATTTTGTGCCATCCAACAGTTTACATCGCTGAGACAATCTACTGCAGCAGCCAGGCTTCTTGGGTCACCAGGTCTCAGGGGAAGGTATATCTGTGTGTCGTCTGCATGGCAATGAAAAGAAACATTGTGTCATTGAATGATTTGGCCAAATGGAAGCATGTAGATGGAAAATAAAATTGGACCTTGCGGTACACCACTGGTAATGTGGGCTGTGGAAGAAGTGAAGTTACCGATGGTGACTGAGAAGGTTCTTTCTAAAAAGACGGGTCTTAAGACGGTCAACGGTAAAATAGTGTGGTCTACTGTGTCAAAAGCTGCACTTAGATCTAAAAGAATTAAAATTGCGCTCTCCCCCTGTCAACTGCTAAAAGGAGGTCATTAGTTACCTTGAGGAGGGCAGTTTCTGTGCTATGTAAAGCTCTAAAACCTGACTGAAATGTTTCAAAGATGTTGTTTTGACACATAAAAGCTAAAAGTTGGGTTGAAACAACTTTTTCTAAAACTTTGCTTAAAAAGGGAAGTTTAGAAATTGGTCTGAAAATATTAAAAACAGAGGGATCAAGGTTAGGTTTCTTTAAAAGAGGTTGCACCACAGCAGGTTTAATAATAGAAGGAAAAAGTCAATTTTCTAGGGAACTGTTGATAATCAATAAAATACTGGGGCCAACTATGGACAAGGTCCAATGAAAAAAAATTCCACAAGGTTGCAATGCTGTGTCACATTGCCTCTGGGTCAATGAGGTATTTATTATAATCATTTTTAAACAGTTTGTACTTGTTTTCTATACAGTTTTTACCTGTACCACACATTGAGAAAAAAAAATAGACCAGCCCCACAAAAATAGAGCATGCATGCGTGCAGTTTTGGTGGTCAGTGCAGCAGCTTCAATTGATTATAATAGACAAGCTCTGCTGCGACCATCCTGTGACAGACATATTGCTGTATCTTGGCCGTGAGAGTACACAGCTCTTTTATTTAAAAGTTAACTACAAACAGGTTACAGTCTTCTGCACATTTTAAGATAATTAAATTAAAGTGTGATTTATTGACCACCACCACTGGACTGAAATGTCCTAGTAGTTTTGTAGAAACAGAGTTGTTCTACATGTTCTAGAGTGAGGAGGGGAAAGTTTACTGTGCTTTCACTAATGTTATACTTAGCAGTGGAGAACACTCTGCTGCAGGGTTGCTCTCAGGGAAACCAACATTACCCTCATTATCCTGTACAGCCTTATCTATACCAACTTATCTTCTTTGTCGATCGGAGTTGGCTGAAGTTTTGTGGTGCTGTGAGTGTTGGGTAGCTGGCTCACTTTCTGGCTCTCCACTTCGCTAATGTTAGTGTCTGGGTAAAGTCATGGTCACACGTTTTCATTTCTCATATTTATGCAGCCTTTACTTTTTGTTGGCAAAGAAAGTATTTATCATATGTGTGACTTGTTAGTAACTGGTACAGTCTTAAGGTTTAGTAATTAAATCCTGTAGTCCTAACAACAACTTGTTTTACCAGCACTACCTGTGATGTGACAGTAAAAGTGAACATAATTATTAAGTTATTGAATCAAAATGTGCCCCAACACTTGATTTCATTAAAGATAAACTTTTGGTTTCAGGTCTGTCACACACTAGTACTAAAACTCTTCAGGTGGTTCAAAATGCTGAAGCTAGAAACTGAACCAAACAAGAAAATTTGGCCATATTACATCAATTCTAGCCTCCCTCTATCAGCTCCCTTTCCATGTTAGATCAGACTTTAAGGTGCTTCTGATGACTTATAAAATCCTAAATGGGCCTCATCATACCTGTCTGATCTCCTCAAAGGTTTTGCCTCTGGATCTTCATCCTGCAGGAGATCCAGCCGGAATCTCTTGTCTTTTCTCCTTCTGTGTGAATTATGCCCTTGAGTTTTGCCTCTTGTGTGTATGTGTAGTCTGTCCTTTTTCCAGGTTTTTCATGGTAGAAAGGTCATGTGTCTCAGGTCCCACCAATACTGGGAAATTCCTCGACGTCTTCCTTCTTGGATCCATATTCCTTATACAGTGGTTGAAATCTACCTACCTAATGTTGTCATTCTGTTTCTCCATATCGTTAATGTTTTAAAGGGTTCCCAAGCCAAAAAGATTAGGAACCTCTGCTGTAGAACATTCTGTCTAAAAGCTCTGCTGCAAATGATGCATTCACCTGCTGCTACAGTTCATAAAGTATTTCATAAACCCCGCCTAGATTCCAGTAGGTGCGGTTTATGAAGTAAGAAAGTCAATGCAAGTTGAAAACTATGACCAGTCTGGTTCTGTTTTATCAGATGAATTATTGGGTTGATTCAATTCTTCAAAACATTAAGTTAGACTTACGAAAGTTATTTAGTGTCCGTCACACCTGCAGGATATTTGTGTCTTAGTGAAGTCTGTGTTGAAAAGATAAAAAACATTAATAAGCACAAATTATGCAGTTGATAAGCAGTTCTATTATGTGTCTAAATTGAACACCTTTGTTTTCTGTCTTATCCAGAATCAGACACTGTTCCTGTAACTGAACGTTTTCAGCACTGTTCAAAACTGCTGCAGGAACGTCTTGGGAGAAAAAAAAAGTAATGAAGTGACAAGAACCACTATGTCTCATACCACATGTAGAAATTTAATATTACATTACAAGTTTTTTGGCTAAATATATTTAAAAAAATGTTAAAAAATACATGAGATTTGAATAGATTTCTAATAGATATACATAAGAAGTTAAACATCAGCTCAAGATGAACAACATAAACAACTTAATCTAAATATGCAATAAAAAGAGGAACATTACAGAAAACACTATATAATCTATATTTAATCCATGAGGTGACCAGGAAAGTAAAACTAGTTACCTCCTCTTGGAGGGAGTGATACTTTCTCAATACCAATATATCTTAGAGAGGAAATAGGATAATTAAATTCAACAGAATGTGCTGCTACTGGATCATTCATGTCTTTACATCTAATAGTGCTTCTATGTTCAGCAATATGAGTTTTCAGTGCTCTACTCATCTTTCCAACATATAACTTTCCACAAGGGAAAGTGATGAGATAAATCAGGGGTTCTCAACCTTTTGTAACTTAAGGCCCACTTCTGATTATTAAAAAAATTCTGAGGACAACCTTCCCAAATAAATGAAAAAAAAAACTGGGCTGTAAATATGTGCTATGCCACTGCCAGCTGTAATGACCAAAATAAATACTCTGCTCACCCCCAGTGAGACACTTGGGCTTCTTAGAAATAATGAGATCAAGTTGTGGTGGGATGAGTGAGAGGCTGACCTGCAGAGTAGCATCCAAGTTGCTTTCACTTTGTTCCTTGCCCTTTATTTTGTGACAGTCACAATGGAAAACCCCTGACTCACATAAATAGGCAACAGAAATTTGATTGCCCATTTTGACAGAGAGGGGTACTGACTTGTAGCCAGTATACCTAAGATGTGTTGTAATGATGATGGTGTAATGATATTAAATACGTGATTGGTCATTAAAATTATGCATTTTAATTTGATCTTTTATATTTATGTGAATTATTGAGCACATTTAGATATAAAAATAACTAGCTTTGTAAACTTTGTAAATTAGCAGAAAAAATCATTTTAACAATTTGGCAGTAGCACTACCTCTGCAGCCCACTAGATGGCTCTCTGAGGCCCATCTGTGGGCCGCGGCCCATGGGTTGAGAATGGCTGAGCTAAATGATCAACTTAGTGTGACATGAAATAACTCAGTTATAGGGATCTCTTTACCTGTGTGATGTTTAAAGCTGTTACATCAGTAAGTATAGTTACACTGACTACAGCAACCATACAGTAGGTATTAAAGTAGCTCAGGCTGGTACTGATTGAAGAGGAGGTAAATATGAATGTACCAGGAGGTTTCTAAGGTTTTTAGCTCTTTTATAAACCGTGAGACGTTGTTCTTTGAGTGCACCATTTAGTTGACAATCAGATTCAAGTATATGCCAATGTTTTGTTATTATTCCCTTCATCTGTTCTGCACTCATAGAATACTCTGTTGTAAACATTATTCATTCATCTGATTTCACTGTAGGTTTATTTTTTTAAGAGATCAGACCTTGATCTGTCTTTTATTTTAGTGGCAGCATCATGTCAGACAGATTTCTTGTATCCTCTTGTTGAAAATTGTTTTTTCATTTCACTCATGTTCCTGTCAAAATCATCAGTTTTTTGGGCAAATTCATTTTAATCTGCAAAACTGACTAAAGGGGAGACTATTTTTTAACGGTAAGGGATGATCAGAGTCTACCCTTAGTTAAGTATTTATAGCAGTAGGTTTTTGAACAGATCTGTATACAAGTGATTATTCTCTCTAATTATCCATCTAGAATCCAAATCTAGAAAACTGATGCGTTTGTGATCATAATTCATAGTAAATGACAGAAATTCATAATAATATATTCTCCTTGAAGACATGATTAACGTCAACGTTATTGTGACTGTTCACAAGACTTTGTTCTTTCACAAGGGGTGGACAAAATACTGTGAACACTTAATGTAAAAGCACTTAAACTTTAAGGAGACACTGACAGCTTAATGGGAAGTCTGAACATTTCTCTTAAGGAGGAAACTTTTACTGCTGCCTCGCCTGCAGAGTTTGATCCTCGGAGACCAGAGACAGATCACATCATATTACTGCAGAGCCTTTAAAGTCCCAAAAGGTCAAAACAACTTAGTATAATGTGCGCACAATGTAATTGTAATGTAACTCATTATTAATGACTGATAATATTTTATAACTGCAGGCCTGATGATTTCTCAGTGACTGTGACTATTAAGCAATTATTTACTATTTACACTCAATAACTTATTTCTTCTATTTATTCATGTTCTAAGTCATCAGGTCTATAGTTATATCTAAAAAGTAATTAATGAAAATCATTAATGTCTGCAGTTATAAATGATTACAAATTGTTGATAAATGAATGTTTTCTGTCTGTTCAAGAGCTGCAAGAATTTCATTGTGTGACATTCTGAGGTGAAAATCAAACTTGATTAGCTGAGTTTTCTGCTTTTTATGGAGGCTGCATGTTAGAGACAAATATGAATTTATAGTAAAATATATTGTTTGCAAAAAAATAAAAAAGTTTTGTGAGTTTAGCAGCTCTGTATATTATACTTCTGTGTGATTAAATATGATTTTAAAATGTGGAACTTTGGAATTCATTATTAGTCTACTTAGTTGTGTCTCAGGTACCATTAATAGTTGAGTACTAATTAAGTTCAAACAGAGTTACTGTTTGACTGCTGTACAGTTTAAAGTGCAGACAGAAACTGGAAACGGTTCATTCTTAATGTGTTTGTCAGACTTCTTCCAACAGTTCAGTCCCGTCAGCTTCTCTTCAGTCCATCAGTCTCTCATCAGTTGTGCAGTGCTGCTCATCTAGTGGTCACTACAGAAACCTACAACAGTTATCTGACAGTTCAACACACACTGAACACTTCAGGATACTTTGATTAAATGATGAGTTATGATGTTGGCAGTTTGGACACTTGATCAGATTGTATGAAAACGGTTCAACAGAAGATCCAGTGAAGACTCTCTGAGCAAACTGGGAGGATTTAATGATTTATTGACTTAATTTCATCCAGTGAATCAGTCAGAATGTGATTTAATATGGAGCAACAGAGACGAGTCAGTTAATGTAAGAACAATAAGGTTTCTAAATAAAATAAAATACACAGTAAATGGAGTCCTCCAATTGGCCCAAATCATCTATAATGTTTTTAACTCATCATTCCAAACTGTACAACACAAACTCACATGAAGATACTTTAAACTGGAAAAACTAATCAAATATACTTTATACTAACCTGCTTTGACTGTTAACCAGTTCACAACAAGCACTGATTGTAAAACACATAAACAAAAGAAAACAAATGTGAAAAGTGACATTTTTATGATGAACAGTGTTTTGTTGTATCTTCAGTGCAGATCCATTTAGATATTGATAACATAATGTTTAAAAAGTCACTATTTTATTTTCCACACAAACTTTAAATTTTATCCAGAAAAAAAAAAAAAAAATCCAAAAACACAAAACCATAAAAATGACAATAAAAACAGGAAAAGAACATTTATCAGTAATGACAGCAAATACCTTAGATTTTTGTCACATATGTATATGTTTTATACTTTGTACTCTAGTGATCAGACATGGAACTTTCTTTAAAAAGGAAAGAATTAATTATTTTCTGATGTAGTTTTTACATGAACATTGTAGTTAAAAGGATTATAATGAAATAACTTTTATGATGTTTACACATTTATATGAACAGCGTAGAGCTTGTTGTCTACACAGCTGTCTGATGTTGTTCATCTATATCACTTTATTTTTTAGCTGATTTACCAGCCGTTAGTTTACTAAACAAGTACCGCGGTGTATCTGTCATAGTTCCTCCATCCACTCGACTTTTAATCTCCTTCAGCTTCTGGACCTTCTCTGTGTCTCCTCTCTCCTTCATTTTCTCAATCAGGAAGTCCAAGTGGACATAAGTAGACAGTGAATTAACATGCAGGGCGATCTGCTCCAGTCTGTTTGAAGATTTTCCAAAATGCTCATCTTCTGCTCAGTTTCTGTTTTATTTTCTTTATACATCTTTTTCACAACTTCAGAGCTCATTTTAAATGTGGTCATGAACTCTTCCTTCGTCTCTTGTTCGTGTTTCTTCAGAGCCTCCTGAATCTGTTGGATCTCTTTCTGTTTTAGTTTGATTAGATTGATTTGGTCTTGCAGGTTTTGGATGCAGGCTGTCAGTCTGATGTGTTTGTTCAGAACTTGTTTTTCAGTGTTTGAGGTGCAGATTTTTCTAGAAAGACTCTAAACTGCTTCATTCCTTTCATTGTTATTTTATCAGCGTGTTTCAGGTCCTCTATGTCACCTGTCCAATCATCAGTCTGAGTGTTATCAAACAGGAAGTGAACGGGCTGATTCTTCTCATTTTTGGCACATTATTATCTACATAAAGCGGGGACCAAAAGAATCTTCCTGGGGACAAAGTTACAGCTTATATGTAATTCCTGATGTATTTATTTGTGCATTTACTCTTGGTAATGTCAGCTTCTCCAAGGAATATACCTCTATTGAATGGATTAATCATTGAAACCTTGATTATTGAACCTCTGAGAAGCTGCAGCACAGCCCTCAGCAAAGCATCAAAAACCACTGCATAACTGGTGACCTGAACTCAGAGAGGAATTCATTATTGTTAGTAACTTCCCATCAGCATTAACAAGATGTTTAATCAATAAATACCATTGTCAACCCATTAGTGACTTATTTTATATTGAATATTCTTGTTATTCCAAATATAGTAATTAATTGGTGGAAAATAATGTTTGTAAATCAGTTTCCAGGCCAGCAGAGTTTGTTCATGAATATTTGCTAACTTAACAGGTAACTTATCAATTCTTTAATCACATTTAAGCAGAAAATATAAGTCCATCCATTAAACTAAATATTTATATGGGGAGGGTATTCCAGATGTTGTTGTCTT
Source organism: Thunnus albacares (assembly GCF_914725855.1). Lineage (NCBI taxonomy): Eukaryota > Metazoa > Chordata > Actinopteri > Scombriformes > Scombridae > Thunnus > Thunnus albacares. The sequence continues at coordinate 1,561,541 of NC_058123.1, forward strand.
CTATAATCAAATTAGTTTATCATTTCACTTTGAGAGTATTATTTAATATTTTAAAACTTAGTAAGTCCAGACCACCATTTCTTTTTATGTTGCATAAGATATTTTTTCTTAAATAATGACACTTGTTCTTCCAAATTAAATAAAATAAAATCTTATCTATTCTATTGTATATTTCGGGAGGTATTCCAATGATAAAAACATAGACAGATCTGATTATTCCCTCAGCTTTAGACAGTAAAACTCTTGCCAGTTGGATTTGTGTTTTATTTGATCCCAACTTGCTCTGACATCATGCAGACGTGGGTAACAACAACCTGACGAGATCCAAGTCAGCTGCAGTTGTTGCAGCTGCAGTTGTTCTCCACTGACTGCAAGGATCAGGGCATGATGGGAGACGCCTGGATGTCACCTGGTCAAAGAGCTGATTGGTTCAGGAGTTTGATCAACAACATGATGTTTTATCTTCATTTTGGATTTCAGTTGTCTGATCTTCTACTAAGAATTCAGATGTGTTGATGACAACTTTTATCATCCAAAGAGACAGAAAACATTCAATAACCAAATATTACAACAGACACAATGTGAACATTTTATCATTATTTAATTATTGATGTGAAGCCCCAGCAGTCTGAATATTTGACAGATAAATGATATAATGTCTATTTCTGCTTACAATTTGAGTTGGTTTGATTTGTGTTTCACTTTGTTTATTTGTGCATCATAAAATAGTGTTTTTATACAATATTTAAACATTTGATATGTACACAGAGACATTCACATGTAGGTAACAAACACACTTTTACTTGCATAAACTCAACTATTCATTCATTTAAAGTAAATAAACATCCCTGCAGGAGAGATAAGAAGATAAAAGCTGATACAAAGATCTCTCCCAAAAACTAAATTACATAGAAAAAAATAATAATTTCATTTTATTAGAATTTCTTTCTTTCATCAATGAGATGTGAATGAGTTTGATTAGTGTGACATCAGCTGATTACAGTCGGCATGTTGACCAGCAGGTAGTGATCCGCTTGCTGCAACAGTTACATTTCTATGTAAAATAATTTAATAGTCTAATATTGGAGATTACAGAATAAATGTTGTTCTGATTATTGATTATAGATCATTTTAACAGGTTATATTCTATCATACAGATCAGCATTAAAACAATGTTAGTGATTGATCAGCTGAGCTTGAGTAGATTGATCTGATAACATTTTATTAAATCAGGATCAGATCTAACAGGATGTAAATATTTCTGTGACTTCCTGTAGATTCTTTGAAAGCTGCTGGAAACTGTCTGACTTGACTGCAGCTTTTTGTCACTTCCTGCTGATGCTGCTGCCTGATCCCTCCACTTTACAAGAAAGGAGCAGTTCATCTGAAACAAGCCTACTGATCAGCTTTCCAATAAGGAGGCATGTCGGTCGGTAAAAGACGTGAAGGCTCTTGTGTATCTTCACTCATGGCTCCTCAGAGCAGGAATAAGAGCTTTGGGACGACCTGCAAGATGGCGGAGCAGAACGACTTCCAGTTCAAGTGAGGATCGAGGAACCTCAGGTTTCTGTAATCCTCTACTGTGATACAGAAACCAGGTTTCTGGTTTACATGACAGGACAGAAATCAGCTGAGTGCAGAGAGTCGACTGTAAACTGGTTACTGAAGTGCAGCTGAACACACTGATGAAGAGTTTTGATCTGATGAAGCTGAGAGCAGAAAAGAGGCTGAACTATGAGAGTGATTGATGTGAGAATCCATAACAAGAAAACCAACAGCTGCTGTCACTATAAGATAAACTCTGGCTTTACTTTCACTGAAGTGGATCAACAAACGATAATTAAACATTAAACTAAATGAACAGTTATATATCACAGAGGAGGCGGTTTCCCAGAATCACACAATTTAAAATTTAAAAGATGATTAAAAAAAAAAAAATTACATTATCAACATGACACTTAATAAGATTAAAATGAAATAATGTTTGTGATGTTTAAACATTTATATGAACAATGTAGAGCTTGTTGTCTACACAGCTGTCTGATGTTGTTCATCTACATCACTGCATCTTTAACTTCTGTTAGTTTATTAAACATGTACTGCAGCCCTGCTTTGTTTTTTTTATCCATTCGTTTTTTCATCTCCTCCAGCTTCTTGACCTTCTCTGTGTCTCTGATCTCCTTCATCTTCTCAATCAGGAAGCCAAAGTGGACATGAGTAGACAGTGAATTAACATTCAGAGCGATCCGCTCCAGTATGAGAACATGATGGTAGACCTCATCCAGCAGCTGAGTCTTCTCTGATTCCATTTTTTTCATCTCTGATTGAAGATTTTCCAGAAGGCTCTTCTTCTGCTCACGATCTACCTTATTCTTTTCATATTTCTGTTTCACATCTTCAAGGGTCTTCTTAACTTTCCTGGTCTTGTTCACATATCTCCAGTTTTCTTTCACATGATCTGATACAGGACACTTCCCTTTACAAACAGTACAGTAACCATCTTTCATGACCTCACAGTGTTTTGGATACCAGGCCTTTGAGCATCCACGATAGTGACAGTTCTCTTTACAGATGTTACAGGTGACAGCTCCTTCATAAAAAAACAACCACCACATCCCTCCATCAATCTTTTCTTTCTCTTTGTAGACCTCATCAACTTCTACAGTGAACTCTTCATTCTTCTTCATCTCTTGTTCATGTTCCTTCAGAGCTTCTTCAGTCTGTTGGATCTCGTTCTGTTTTAGTTCAATCAGCTTGATTCTGTGTTGCAGGTTTTGGATGCAGACTGTTATTCTGATGCGTGAGTTCAACACTTTAACAGTCATCTTTAGCTTTTGAGGTTTAGATTTTTCCAGGAAGTCTGTGAATTCTTCCATTCCAGTCTTTGTTACCCTCCATGCATTCTCGAAAGCAAGCTCTGTTTTCTTTGTTCTCTGTGTGGTCTGAGGGTTATTGAACAGGAAGTGAACGGGCTGATTCTCCTCATTTTTGGCACATTTAATGTTTGCAGCTTTAAGAGCTTTCAGAACATTTTCAGGTGTTATTCCATCTGAGTGTGTGATGAGAGCGACAACGTTCTCCTCCAGGTCTTTTCCAAACAGAGACGTCACTGAATCAAAGATGTACTTCAGTCGGTCACTCACTCGATTCTCAGTCGCCTTCAGCACCAGACCCACTGCATCAATTTCATGCACTCCATTGTCTGAACGGAACAAGTCCAATAATCTTTGACTGATGTTGACATCACATTCAATCCCTCTGGTGTTTTCGTATCCAGGAGTATCGATGATGGTCAGAGAGAAGGGCAGAGTTTTATCTTCAAAACCAAAGATCTGGTACACGATCACATCTGATGTCTGAGTCTCTGACTGACTTCTCTTCTTCTCTTCTTCTTTTACGATCTCAAACCAGATGTTTTCCTCAAACTTCACTCCCACGGTGTAGTTGACCAGAGCGTTGATCAGAATAGATTTTCCTGTTCCTGTTTCACCTACAAGTAAGATGGTTTTGTTTTTCTTGTTCAGGTTTTTCTCACCAACGGTTTTTCTTGTCAGTTTTCTAGACTTCTCTTCCTTTGTTCTCAGCTGGTAGACATCAGGAGATCCTGAAGAGATCTGACGACTTTTGGAGATGATGTCCTTATACTTTGCTGATGTGTTATCAATCCTGTAGAAAAAGCAGAGATTCAATCAACATGTTCTTTTCTCATCAAACTGACAAATTAAATACATTTCTATTCATATACATGCCTACAGTAGTGGCTGGTTTAATAAATGAATAATAGTACAGTGGAGTATAAATACTGCAGCTGTGACATCTGTGATTGTAGAATATGAATAAAATAAAGTCAAACCAAACATCCACATTTGGGGATTTTAGTCTAAATGTGAGCTCTGGTTTTGACTGTGAGGACAGAGACTCAGATTACAGTCAATTAACAGGATCTTCTTTTTCTGTGTAACATACCACTGCCTTTAGTTAGAACATTTAAAATACATATTCAAACCTCCAAACACCAAGTTCTCAGTTTTTTTTCATGACTTCACATTTTTGAAATATGAAGTAATTTGTCAAGAAAAATTAAAATCTTTGCCTATTGTGCCAAAACATTTTCACAACATTGTATACTTGATAAACAGAATTATTACTGATGCTTTTAGCTTTGTCAATCCCATCCTGCATACACAATTATAACCAGAATACAGCAATTATTATTATTTTTTTATTTTGTTTTTTTTAATTTAAAACTAATAATAATGTTGTATTCTTGTTATGTTTGTGTATGTGTTACATGGGAATAACAAACCTAAAGTCATCAGTAATAACTGTGTTTAAAGGTCGTCTTGTCTGTGTATCAGAGCAGCTGTTTCATTTTGTCTGTATTGTTCCCAACAGTACAGATAAGCAGACCGATAGCTTCCAGTAACGTCAGCAGAGCAAAAAGTCAAATTTTCATTCAAATGTTGTACAAATTTTCACCAAATATCCAGAAAAAGGTCAATAGAAAATGTCGTGAATGTTTGTTTCCATCCACTGCTGCTGTGTGAATATTAGGAGATAAACAGCTGGTGGTGCTAACCTTCAATCTTAATATAACTTGATTCAGTTTATCATTTAGCCTTCTATTTCATTACAGGAGATTGATATTGTATCATCACTGTCTAGGTTTGACCTACTTTTCTGTGATCTAATGAGATTAACTGATTAAGTAAAGAGGAAGAAGAGCTGAATGCAAACAGGACAAAACTCAATAAACAGGCTTAACTCAACAACTACAAGTCATAATGCAGAAGTTTTGGCAGAAGGTTTTGTAAATGTTAATATGTAAAATATATAGTGGAAAAGTAAATCACACCAAAGGTTGTAGTGAGGTGCTGATAACTGGAAGCAAAAGCTGGAAAAAGATGTTGCACACTCTGGCTCCATATGTATTTCTCTTTAATTGATTAATTAAAGAGGCAGAAGAGCTGAGGACAAAGCTGCACAGCTTCTCTCTGAGATGTTACACACTCTCAACCTGGAGAAGAAGTGATGACAAGATATGGTAACTTTGTTTTCTTCATAATATAAGTTTAAATCCACTTACTGAGCTTTATATGAAGCTTCAACCTCTGGCAGCAGCCTCAGAAGAGCCTCATCTGAAGCAGAGTATTTCAGGTCAATCACATCCGGATGTTTTCCTGATGACAGTAAGATGGAGACCAGAGCTGAACACTGAGCAGGAGACCGTTCAGCTGTAGAGAGACTTCCTGATCTCAGGTACTGTTGGATCTCGTCCACTAGAGAAAAATCATTCAGTTCATTCAGACAGTGGAACAGATTGATGCTTCTGTCTTTAGACTGATTCTCCCTGATCTTCTTCTTCACATAGTTTACTATCAGCTGATTGGTCTGTGAGCTACTTCCTGTCTGTCAGAGATCAAGATTAGATTGGAGCCTTGTTTAGTAGGATGTGATGGTATGTAGAAGCTTTGGTTCATCTGTGTAGAATAATATAAATTAACCAGAACAAAGCTTTAAGCCTTTCTACTGAGTAACCTTGAATAGATTACTTTAAATAAATAAATAACTGGATTAAACTCGTGTTCTCTCCAGCTAATGTTCCCTTTAAACAGGTTGACAGGCCTTTATCTCTGTAGACATCAGCTCTTTCAGACAATCTACAACATTCCTGGGATTATCAGTTCTTCAAAAGGTTATGTAGCGATGGACAACCATCTGATCTGGTGTGTTTAATTGTGCCTTGACAATGTGCAACATCATCCCTATAGAGTCTGCAGATGGAACAGATTCCTGCTGCCTTCAGATGTCTTTACAGACAATCACCAGGGTAAAGTAAAGGCTGTCAGTACAGGATGCAGCTGGTGTGGATGAGAGATGCTGGTAAGAATCAATCATTAATCTGTATTCAGACTCACCGGAATGTATCCAGAACACAAGTTTATAGACGAGCAAAACATGAAAAAAGCAGTTTGTGTGATTTCAGAGAGGTTTATACATATGAGCCTTCACTAAAATGTGTTAAAATATAACATGAGACGCACTCATTGTCAGCACCAAGATTGCAGTTTGCTGCTGGATTGAGATCACCACACCCTCAACTGCACCTCTCCTCCCACTGTGGTGCAGATACCAAACCAGTGCAGTCCAGTATGAAACCTCAGTGGGGGCCAGACAGCATGTGCAGCTCTGCAGCACTTCTATATTGTGAGATATTATTTAAACTGAACACTAAATTAGATTAGAGGCAGTTTAACTTCTCAGCAGCTCAGGCAGCTCCATTTCCTGAAAATTAGTCCTTTAACTGAGGAAAAATTCCAGTAATTCACTACTTTTCAGGTGTTTCAGTTCATCACTATTTTCTTTTGGGGGACCAGTATTACATTTTAAACATGTTTGCTGATTATCTGCATAACATAAAGTCACACACAGCAGCCTGTTACTCCTTAACAAATCTACTGTGTGGATGCAGGAAAGTCTCAGAACAAAATACAAATAAAATGATTCAGCTTTAACTCCACATTTATTTTTAGTATATACTGCTTTATTATAATAAATGTTTTTCAAGACTTGTGTGATCACAACATGTCCCAGTTTCATGTTTCTGCAGCTTACCGTGAGCTGACAGTTTCTCCACTAGATCATTCCTGTTGATCTTCTCTAAGATCTTCTTCACCACTTCCACAGCCTGATGGTTGTAGGTCTGTACTATTTTGTCTACAGTGTCCCGCCTTTCTGCTTTCTCCAGATGACAGATTGGGATGACTGAGGAGCCTTCCAGGATGTCCGGCTGCTGTAGGAACCACTTAAAGTCCTTGAATTCATCTTTTGCAACTGTTTCAGTGTCGTCAAAAGCTCCCCTCTAACAGCCATCGTCCTCCAGACCCCTGTTAGAATGAGAGGAAATGTTTAACTTGTGAATCTTTGAGTCTCTTTAGTGTCACAATTACATCCAGAATGGAATCTCATTCACAATCAAGGCTCAATTCAATACATAAAAAGGGACACTATATTCAGGCTCTTAGTGTGCTCTGTCTATGTCTATATATGTCTATATCTTCAATTTGATCCACTTTTTCATCTAATTTATAACTTATATTAAAGATATCATTAAAAGATCAATATAATTGATTTCAAGGTCTTTTAATTACTTACAAGACACTAAATGGTCTGACTTTTCATTACATCTCAGGCCTTCTATCCCTGTACGACCCTGCTCACACTTTGAGGTCCTCTGGTCTTCTATCTGTTCCAGACTCTCGGCTGAAGACTGAGCAGGACCAGAGCTTTGAAAAACATCCTGCCTGAGTAAATAAGGAGGCTGAGTCAGTGGCTTCTTTTAAATCTGTGCTCAAATGTACTTTTATCACAACGTCTTCCCTGATTTTACTTGATTCTAGTTTTATTCTGTTTTATGGGTTTTACTATTTTTAAGTATTGTTGGGCTGGTTTTTATTCTGTTGTTTGTTTAGCACCTTTATTTTTTTATTGCATGTTATTATTATTGTGTGTTTTTATTATTTTATATGTGAAGCACTTTGTAACTTTGTTTAGATAAGTGCCATATAAATAAAGATATTGCTATTGTTATTATATAGGACTTTGAATTGCCTCTGTGTTTTAACAGTGCTATATGAATAAAGTTGTTTCACTTGTCTTCTCTTAAGTCCACTGAATTACAAGATAAAACATAACTGGCAGTTCAGTTAACTGGTCTTGATGAAGGTTATTGAGGGAAAACAGACGTGTGACAGCTGAGATACAGCAGGCACTGATGTAACTTATCACATAGACAGGACAGAGCGCGGTTTTCTACCTGCTACACCAACTCCTTTACTGCATGCATATTGAGTTTAAAAAAATCCACAAGGTTGCACTGCTGCATCACATTGCCTCTGGTATAATGAGGTATTTCATTTTTATATAGTTCTATGTAGTTTTTACATGTTGGAGAGCCGCATAGCGACGCATAGAGAAAAAACAATAGTTCAGCCCTGCAAAAATAGAGCATGCATGCACGCTGTTTCCATGGTCAGTGCAGCAGCTTCAGTTGATTATAATAGACAAGCTCTGCTGCTGCCATCCTGAGACAGACGTGTTGCTGTATCTTGGCCGTGAGACTACACAGCTCTTTTATTTAAAAGTTAACTACAAACAGGTTACAGTCTTCTGCACCTTTAAGATAATAAAGTGTGATTTATTGACCACAACCACTGACTGAAATGTCTTTGTTGTTTTGCAGAAACAGAAGTTGTTCTACATGTTCTAGAGTGAGGAGGGGAAAGTTTGCTGTGCTTTTACTAATGTTATGCTTAGCAGTGGAGAGACGATCTGCTACTCACACCAATTCCAGCCTCCCTTCATCAGCTCCTTGTCCATGTTAGATCAGACTTTAAGGTGCTTCTGATGACTTATAAAATCCTAAATGGGCCCCATCATACCTGTCTGATCTCCTCAAAGGTTTTGCCTCTGGATCTTCATCCTGCAGCAGATTCAGCCTGAATCTCTTGTCTCTTCTCCTTCTGTGTGAATGATGCCCTTGAGTTTTGCCTCTTGTGTGTGTGTGTAGTCTGTCCTTTTTCCAGGTTTTTCATGGTAGAAAGCAGATTGTGTGTTTCAGGTCCCATCACTACCTGGAAGTTCCTTGACGTCTTCCTGAATGCATATTCCTTATATAATCTTTAAAATCTATCTACCTAATGTTGTCATTCTGTTTCTCCATATCGTTAATGTTTTAAAGGGTTCCCAAGCCAAAAATATCAGGAACCTTTGCTGTAGAACATTCTGTCTAAAAGTTCTGCTGCAAATGACGCATTCACCTGCTGCTACAGTTCATAAAGTATTTCATAAACCCGGCCTACATACCAGCAGGTGCAGTTTATGAAGTAAGAAAGTCAATGCAAGTTGAAAACACTTTTATCAGATGAATTATTGGGTTGATTCAATTCTTCAGAACATTTAGTTAGACTTACCAAAGTTATTTAACGTCCATCACACCTGCAGGATATTTGTGTCTTGGTGAAGTCTGTCATGAAAAGATAAAAAAACATTAATAAGCGAAAATTAACAACAAAAACACATTTGCTGAGCACGTTTTCTCGTCACTCAGTCCTCAGTGTCTGCCAGTTGATGTGACATTGAAACTATAAACCAGTCTGACCAGTCTGACCTACAGTTCTATTATGTGTCTAAATTTAACACCTTTGTTTTCTGTCTTATCCAGAATCAAACTGTTCCTGTAACTGAACATTTTCAGCACTGTTCAAAACTGCTGCAGGAACATCTTGGGAGAAAAATGTTGAATAAATTAATGAATCTTTGGAAATAATTTTTACTAAATACTACTGAAGTTCTCAGATTTGATAACCTGAAATCTCCTTTCCTGTGAAGAGTGCAGTTTCCACTGAGGATCCTTTTTCCAGCGTCACCATTAGACTTTAGGTTTTAGATCTTAATCCATGAAACAACATGTGAGTTACTGAATTATTAAAACACTAATTAACAAAGCTAAAGGAGAAATTTCTCAACATACTCACTTATTTGATCCCTTACAGGTACAAGGTCCTTAGGTTAAATGACAGGTTCACAATGAAACAGTTATTGTTTGCTGTAATTATTCCTCGTGGGCCATTCTGGCCTTTAAAAGATCCCTTCCACTTCCACTTTCAATGTGAGCGATGAAGGACAAAATCTACAGTCCTCATCTTTAAAAATGAATTCTAAAGTTCATCTGAAGTTAATATCAAGTACAATCAAGTGGTTTTCTTCCAAAAGTACAGTCTCTTAAAGTAATAATATTAATATTTCCATTGTATTTCAAAGATTATGTTGGATGGAATTTAGGGATAGATTGAGTTCATTAAATGTTTGTTAGAGGCTGCTGCATCTGTTGCATTATCATTTTTTTGTTGTGATTTTCTTGCTAAACCAACTCATGCATGCAATGTATTTGTAATTTAGCCAATAAAACCTCAGCATTTCAGTTACACTATCAAGACTTTATAATAATAATAATAATAATAATAATAATAATAATAATAATAATAATAATAATAATAATAATAGTAGTAGTAGTAGCTTTATTTGTATAGCACCTTTCATACAAGAAATGCAGCTCAAAGTGCTTTACAATAAAAGAAATTACATGAACCAAGTGCTCCACATGAATATTTACTAAATATTTAAAAAAATATGTAATGACCTTTGTAACACTGTAAATCACATCTTGGCAGCACTATATGATGTTATGTTGGTGAAACATTGACAGAGCATAAAGGGCATCATTGAGACATAAATATAACTACACTGACAGCACAGAGTCTCATACAGACCAATGTCACACTGTTGCTGCTGTTGGTTGAAAGCTGCATTTGAACTTAGTTGTGTTCATGTTAGAGAGGCTGTGTGTGAGAATCAGGTCTCATCATACATGCAGCTGGACGTGTGTGAGCAGTTTCACCTCAATGCTGTTGAAGCCTCATTAATTAGTATCAGTTGATGTTTGCACAGAAGGAGGACTGTGACCTTCGTCCTCCATCACTCCCAGTACAGTCATGTTAGAAAGAGATCTCTTCATGGTCCATATGAACCACAGGAATGATTACAGTGACCACTAACTGCTTTAATGCACATATGGACGCGTTAGTACTGTTTTAAGAAAAACTTGAAATAATGTGAACCTGTTCTTTAAGGAAAAGTCACAAAATAATCAAACAAGTGTCCTCAGCAGCAGCACTGAGGGATTGATTATTGATTAACAGCAGTAACAGTGAACCACAGAGAGACAGAGTCAGGTCGTCTTATTCCTACAAAACAACAACAACAAACACAATCTGATGAAACAAACACTGTGCTGCTTCTTACCTGTTCAATCTGATCCCTGTGAGGTCATTTCTTCTGATTCTTCAATCTGAATTATTGATCAGACTGTCACTCCTGCAGCGCTGCTTCATCTTCTGATAGAAAAGGAGGAAACTGTGTAAAACAGGAGGTGTGACTGATAAAACAGCAGAGGGTGAAGGTTTGGTTTCAGTAAGTCTGTTATTCATAAACTTTAAAACTATCAAATGTTATTTATTTACACACATTTAGATTACATTATAATTAAATATATCTTTGTGCCACAAGTCTTACAAAATGATTATAAATGTGTCCTTCCTGTAAATATCTGTATTGTTAACACTGAAAATCATATTTAGTTTGACTGCGTCAAATCCCCACCCCTTTTTTGGTAAAAGCAGTCCCTCTAATCTTAAAAATAAAATTCAAATTCTGAGGTCTTTGCCAATTTAAAAGCATAAAATAAGAACACTGTATTACTTTTTAGCCATTAGGAGACTAAATACTGTGACCAGTCAGGCAAACAATCATGTTACGTCAGAAATAATAAAGAAACAGGGGTTGATGAGTGTCCTTTCTTTTTATGTCAGCAAGCACATGTTTAATGATCATGTTGCTGTCAATCAGTCTGATTGATGACTATGGCACATCTGGTTTTCTATATTTTACAACAAATATATATTTTTTAATATATTTGTTGTTGTAAATGTTAATATTTTTATCATATTTGTATTTATATTTTTGTATAGATGTGTGGGATTATGTGACAGTTTTTGTGATTATTTCAGACACTGATAATGTGTTTTATCTTGATTATGTATCAAGTCCTACCATGAATTGTTTATATAATGATGTCAGCATGATGCAACTCATTTGGTGTCTATATAAACTTTACTCTTTGTCATGTTTGATAATTGCTTTTTACAGTCAAACACAATTTTTGGGAGCTAAGTTTGCTCCCTAAAAACTCCCTCTGATTGGTTGAAGGAGTCAGATAACCAACTTCAGACTGACTTCAGCACAGAGAAACACATCTGCAACAATATAAAACATGAAAACATAAAAGTTGTTGATGGATCATCATTAACATTGAAAAGCAACACATTCACACATGACTATATGTCACCATCATCTCTCCTGCTGTTGGAGCAGTTATTGATCCTGAACACAAACTGTTAACAGATCTGATCTGAAGACAAACACAAGATATTCACACAAACACTTTCAACAACCGAGCGACTCATTAAACTAACAGTGAGAGCAGAGAGGAGTCATTAAACACTGAAAACTGTCAGTTATGATCTTACCATACGGAGAATAATATCTGCGACACAGTGGCCATCACACATCCTGCTGCTGCATGTTGATCTGATCACAACAAAATGGCTTCCTGTAACTCCTCTCTCACACTCACAATAATACAATTTACTGAGCTTTGACAATTTTAGATTATTCTCTAATTTGTGTCTAGTTTATAAATGTTAAATGGTTTGTCCTCCTCCACTATGTGACTTTGTGTTCACTCGCTCAGTAAGTTCTATTAGATCCTCCAGAATATCCTCTATACAAGATTGAACCATTTCATCACACTGCATTTGGACAGTCAGCTTTCTCTGTGAAGCCACAACTCAGTGGAACGTCCTACCTGATGATATGAAGAACTGCAGTTCAATCAATACATTCAAGACCAAAAAAAATCTACAAAAGATCAATCTATGGTCTTCTCATTAGTGCAGGTAGTCTGGCTTTTAATTTGATAAATTTACATTTTTAATTTCTGATTGACATTGTGGGTGTATGTGATGTGTTGTTGTGTGTAGCTTTGTATTTTGTATTTTGTATTTTGTATTTTGTATGGTTTGTTCTGTGTGTTTTTTCTTTGTACTGTTTGTTGTTGTGCTGTTGTATGTTTTGATTGTGGGGGACTAAAGATGTAAATTAGCTTTGAGCTAACTCCAGTGCATCTTTAATGTTTAAAAACTGCACACTGTCCCAATCAATATCACAACGGTAGATATGAACTTTCTTTGTTAACTCAGGCTTTCTGCTTCAGGCTCTGTGTGCGTTCCCATTAAATGGGGCATTTGACGCATCATTTGACTCTTTATGCACAAAACGGACCGATTGCGTGCCGCCTGCTTCAGTCAGGAGGATCAGGTCATTATAATAGAGAGATATGAATAATATAAATACATTATCACAGCAAAAAGCAACGCTGTTGCTGCAAATAAGGCAAGAGATGAATGCTGGTAGAAAATTGCTGATCGTATAAATTTGTTAATTAAAAACACTAATTCATTAATTCATTAATTACATAATTAGTTAATATATTTATTTTACCTGTCTGTGCCTCCCACATCCAGAGCTCTTAAACTTTAAACTTGATGCTGCAGATTTAAACATTCAGGTCTGACTCTGTGTCATAATGAAGGATCAGTGGAAATCATTTTAGATTCTGGCCAACTCAAAGTGAAATTAATATTATTGAATGAATATTATCTGTGATAAATACCAATAGACTAATCAATTTTATTATTATTATTAATTTTTGTTCAAAGTATTTCTTCATTAGTTTTTTGTTCTTTATTAGTTTTTTTTATTATTATTTGAAATACAGTTTGATATATTGTAACAGAATCCCATCCCACAGTAACCTCTTGCACCAGTACAAATTTACAATATGACATCAAATCAATCAATTTTCTAATCAGTGTTCTAATAGCTGCAGTATCAGCAGTGTTAAACAGACTTGGCAGCAAATCAGGTGGTCAGTGAAAGGACAGCGCTTTTTATTTAAGCTGAAACTCAGAACATAACCTGCTCCAGACCAGGTTACGTTTGCAGCATGAGTTACTATGGTGATGTAGCAGGTTAAAAGAGAGTTACCATGGTGATGTAGCAGGTTAACAGAGAGACACCGTCATGACATTGAAAACCCTGCAGATTCAACATACCTCACTAACCCACTAATCTCTGTTCATAGTTCAACCCTCAGGTCGTCTTATTACTGCAAAACAACATCATCAAACACAATCTGATGAAACAAACACTGTTCTGCTTCTTACCTGTTCAATCTGATCCCTGTGAGGTCGTTTCTTCTGATTCTTCAATCTGAATTATTGATCAGACTGTGACTCGTGCAGCGCTGCTTCCTGCTCTGATAGAACAGAGAGAACTGTAAAACAGGAAGTTACTGTTAAAAATAAAAACCACAGCAGAGGATGTACGTTTGGTTATTCAGACAAAATAACAACTATAAAACCATCAAATGTTATTTATTTACACACATTTAGATTACATTATAATTAAATATATCTTTGTGCCACAAGTCTTACAAAATGATTAAAAATGTGTCCTTCCTGTAAATATCTGTATTGTCAACACTGAAAATCATATTTAGTTTGACTGCTGGAGACCTGAGACTGAGATAACACTGTGTTTACATCTCTGACCACAAATCACTGAATAAAATAAGACAAAACATTCAAGATGTAGTTTTAGTTTTGTTCTTCTGCTTAACTCTCCTGGTGTCAGTTATGGAAGAAGAACTCAGATACTTTACTTCAGCAAAAGTACCAATACATCAATGTAAGAATACTCCTTTATATCAGATGACAGCAGTACATCAAGGGTACTTTGTCCATTGCGTCACACTCCCACCCCTCTTTTGGTAAAAGCAGTCCCTCTAATTTGACTGGTGTTAAATTCAAATTCTGAGGTCTTAATAGCATGATAATAATTTCACCTGCGGCCTTTCTGCAATGGCTGACATGGATCTATGTGGCTCTTTCTGCTATCTTTACTGCAGTTGGTTACCAGTAGAACCTGGAATGGGCCTGTCCAATGTGGTTTTTGCCACTTCCGCTGTTTGCAGTCCTTAACCACCACCCAGTACTGGCAGTGCTGCTTCCACCTGAGTATGAGTAGACTTTAGAGAGTTGGAGAGGTTAATGCAGTAGTTTAGCACAGTATCATCAAACTCCTCCCCCCTCAGGGGTTGTAATTGCACAGGAGAAGACATCCCTGTGTCCATGAGTCTCCCATCATTATCTCAAATGAGGACAAACCTGTTTTAGATTTGCTTTGTCTCCTCATGCTCAATAGCACTCAGGGGAGGACTTTTACCCAACTGAGCCCTGTTTCTTCACACACTTCAGCTAGTTTATTTTTGATAGTGCCATTGTCTCGCTCTACTGCTCCTCCAGTCTGGAAATGATGATCATCTCATCACTGAGTGCTGTGCTTGGGTGTGTGCCTCACACTTGCAAACAGCCACTTCCTGTTGGAGTAAAATAGATTCTAGCAGGTTAAAACTAGTGACGCATGCACTATTTGTTTACCTATGGTTGTTAGAAATCCTCTCATTTTCCACAATGACCTGAAATCATGTTCAACCCTGAAAGCATACCTGCTGTCTGTATTATAAGGAATCTGGTGCATTTTGTAAGAGAAGAAGGGGTCGAGGTTGCTGAGACACTGTGGACATGTCACTCACTGAGAACTGTCTTAAACTTTTGTTTGCTTGAGTTGTTGCATTGATATGAGAGTGTTTTGTGACTGAAATTAGGATGCTGTTTTTGATGACACCCTTCTCCTTTTATATATACTCACTTCTCTTTTTTTAATTCTGTTCTGATAATGTGTGTTTTAAGATTGTTTTTGATAACACTTTTAACACAATTCTAATAATTTAAATATTTTAGTTTAAATAAATGTTTTAGATAACCAGCTTTTTTATAAATATTGTTTTGCATTAAATAGTTTTATTACTATGTAGGTTAGAGACTTTCCACTGTGAAGACAACAGGAAGTGTGACAGCCTCTCTGCTTTGTGCTCCTTGTTGCTGCAGGTTCCTGAGCACACTGGTTATCAGGACCACACCTGGGCCCAGTGTGCCCCGTATATAAAGTCAGTCTCTTCTCTCCCAAACACACTCCTGTGTTACTTTTTGGTTCCTTTTCTTATGTTTCACCATACAATACCCACACAACATACACTCACTCATCTACATGACTGATTTCACAGACTAATGCTACCTTTTGTTGTTCTTTGTTTGTTTTGAGTACTTTGTGTTAAATAGTTGTGCAGCTCATCTTGCGCCTGAAACAGGCTGTTGGGGCTTCTCACATCTAGAAGCTGATGTGACATTTAATCTAACCACCTTCACCTCTGTTTCAACTTTCAGACAGACTGTCATGTTACCTTATTTTGCTGCTTGATTTTGTAATGCACGTGATGATACGATATGACTGTTTCACCAATAAGATGTTTTGTTATGATCATTTGTGGATGAGATTAAAGGAGACCTCCCATCATTTAGGACTCTTTGGCAGTACTTGTGAATGGTTAAATCACACCCGGACCAATAGGGGTGTAGGAAAACCAGTACTTCTCCCTTCTTTTTTTTGCTTTTCTCTGTGAAAGCCCAAAGGAGGTCTGGGCTCATCAGTGATAACCTCCCACCTCAAGAAAATGGATGTATATTCAACTTTGGTTTGGAAATGCCTTCAAAGGTAAAGTGAGAACGCTTTCTCCACCTTAAAGTGTCAGTTTTGACTCTCCACAGGATAGTCTCCTCCCATTCCACCACCAGACACTTCCCATCTGTGTCAAGGAAAAATACATTTATGACACAAACTTAAAAGCAACTATGTACTGTGTCCCTTAAAGCCAGAAGTTTGATTCAATGTTTATGAAGTATATAACCATTTTGTAACCTATATATTATTAATCACAAAGTAATGCTGATCAAAATGGTCTAACTCTGTGACAAACTATAGCTGAAATATATATATTTAGGTTTAATTATTATACAGCACACATAGCATCAGTGCCACTCAGTGGCAAATTTTCAGTGACACTTTGAATACTGGTAAAAAAAAAAATCATTTTATGATTATTTTGCAATAATATTTGCAGTTTTAGTGGCAGTGATCATTTTTGCATCATCATTTTAATTTTAACTGGAAAAAAAACTAGTAAAATGAGAATGATGTGATTTTTGCAGGAGTCCAAACCATCAAGTTCTTTTATGTCTTATGATTTGTAGACTAATAATACCTCATTTATAAAGTTATACTGTCACATTTAACCTGTAACAATAAAACTGCAGCTGCTGCTATTTGGATATTACACTTATCCATATTGTGATATCAATAACATTTTGATTAACTGTGCAGCCCTGGGTGCATACTTCAGTTCTATCATATATACAGGACATGTAGACCCTGCTGACATATACAAGCACTAAAACACAACAACAAGGGTTTTAAATACTAGGATAAAACATAAATACTCTCTGTGTCTCTGTGTCATAACAAACCTGAAATACACTCAGCTCTCACATCCTGCTGCTGCATGTTGATCTGATCAAAACAAAACGGCTTCCTGTAACTCCTCTCTGACACTCTGTCAGTGATGTGGTGAACAAGTTATTCAAGTAGTCTAATAATATTTTAAAAATACTTTCACCATTTTATTCTCATAACTGGACTATCAGAAGATTATGTTTTTATATATGTATGTATGTTTTTACATGTTAACAGTCTGTGACTTTGCACAATTTTAACTTCAACCATTAAAATATCTCCAAAATGATTCCAACTCTGAACTGTAAAAGATGTTTCACAGAGGAGGTGTATTCATGTCTTTTAACTGTATTTTACTGAAGTATTTTTAAAAAGTGAACAGAATTTATGAAACACACGACCAACTTCAGACTGACTTCAGCACAGATGGAACATGAACAGATCAGAGTTTTTGAAGCGTCATAAATGTTTTAACTTCTCTGCTTCTTACATTCATGCGGCAGGTGTAAAAAGTGGAGATGCACCAGTTATTGAGGTTTGGCAGATATAAGGCTACCTGAAGGAGGAACAGAGGGTTATTTTGGCATTCAGGGAAGGCGAGACTGCAGGAATGACTGACCTGCTTCTCTGCTGGGTTGAAGGCGGCTGGTAGTCAGTACGGAAATAAATTGACGTACCAGAGCATCAGTGGTCTATTAGCTGCTCCTGCTGTGGGATTATTTGTATCATTTGTCTGTTTGTTTTATTGAGGTTTTCTTTCCTGTCTAGTCCGCCCTGGTAAGTGAGCTGGTAGCGGGCAAAAAGATACGGGTATTGCCCTCGGAGCGGACTAGTTTTCTTTTTTTCTTATTTTTGTTTGTTTGTTTTAATATCAGTCTGCCTGCTGTCCCACCATTAATCCCAGTCAGCCAGTCAGGGCAGGTTTAAGGTGAGCTGTGGTTGTTAGTCGGTTGCAGTGAAGATAGTCACGTGTTCCAGTTTGGAGTGTGTTAACTCACCTGGTGTGTAGGACTTATTGACTGCAGTGTGCACTGGTGTGTCTTAGTTTAACTCAGCCCCTGCCCTGTTAGTGATAGCTGGGAAATTAACTGGGAGGAAATTAAGGTGGCTGAATGTAATAAATCTCAATCTGATCGTCTGCAATAAAATACTTCTACTTTACTTCTTTTATTGTCATTTCTTATGCTAGTGACTTGCAGTGAGTGTTACATTCACATGAAACTAACGGTGACAGCAAAGAGGAGGAGGTCTGAAACACTGAAACAGTCGGAGAAAATCCTCTGAGTCATAAATCACAAGAAACCTCTTTAACCAGGAAATAACCACAGAAGGTCAGAGAGGAGAGCCCAGAGGGTTTCAAACTGGCTGATTATTAAAATAAATTCAGCATGAAATGGGACTGTTTATGTAGAAAAGATTTTCTTTTTAATATGTTCAGATACACGTTCATAAGACATCTATGTATCTAATATTACATTTGTAAATGTAAAGGATAATCTAATCTAATCAAGAAAACTGACTAAAGTAGATTTAAGACCACAGCAACTAAGACAATGATCCTTCAATGCATACCCAGAGCTAAGCAAGAAGAATTTACCAATGAAATGAACAGCTTGAACTGGGATGATGTTCTGTCCTCTGATGATCTGGACTATGGCTGTGATACTTTTACTCACACAATCAACTCTGTGAGGGAAAGATTTAATGTGAGGATACAGATAAAATCTAAAAATAAAAACAATTTACTGTTTAATGGTTTAATGAACATTTGTGGAAACTAATGAAATCTAGAGATGCTGCACTAAGGAAGGCAGTTAAAACTAGAAGAGACACTGACATGCTGATTTATAAATAAATCTCTCAGATCTCTTCTTTTACCGTCTTTTGCTCTTTGGGGATGTAAAGGAAATTGTAAACTGGAAGTTTTTTTATTGTTTGATGTGCGAAATGTGAAATGTGACACAACAGCTTTCAGGCATGGTGCCACTAAATTTTCCAATTTTTGTGCAGCACTTTTACAACACTTGTTTTCACCCAAAAGGGGGCGTGGCCTTTCTGACGACAGGGAAGTGATGTATGCCTGCTCTCATGAATCGATTTAAAGAGCAACTTGCAGGTTGAATTTCTTACTGGATTTACATTTTATGTATCATTAAAATTGTCCTATTAAAGGTTAATGAATGATTTTATTAGTTTAACGAGACATAAAAGCAGAAATTAAGATGGAAAAGTGGGAATGTTGAGCAGCGCCCTTAAAAAAAGCTTTTTTTTTTCAACAATGTGTCAAATTACGTCACATAAGGGAGTCGCTCTTGTGGTAGTTAAGAATTTGAAAATAATAAGATTTTTCAAAAACATGATTTTATTTCTTTTCAGAGTTATGCAATTATATGTCTTATATATTCTATTTCCTTAATACATCATTTTATTGTTATTTCGGTTATGTTGCTAAGGTTATTACTGTGGAGAATATCCAGCCAGAGTGTAAACCGTACAAATAGGTAATGTGTGTTCTTTTTCTGGGTTGATTGTGTGTCGATCTATTGGTAATGCCTCATGACTCCAGTAGGGGGAATCGCGCTCTCTGCCTCACTCAATACAAACGAGTGAAAACGAAAACATCCCTCTTCCCTCACTATTTTCCATGTTTTAAAGGCACAACACTCTCATCGTCCCAGCTGCAGTTCACTGTAGGTGCTTTTCTTTACACTAATGTGTCTCCTCACTTCCCTCTCTCACGTCTCTTCCTCGTGTCTCAGCTCCTCTCAGTGAGGATGAGAGAGTTTTAATTCTCGTTCACTCCAGCGTCATTTTGAGGAGACGACAACTACTCATGACGAACATCACCTCAACTGTCAAATATGAAGAAGTCAGCTATCAAAATATGATGTATAAATTATTAACTAACAGTTTAATCTATAAAGTTTAAAGTTGTAATTCATGTACAATTAATTAACACGTTACACTGTCACTTAATAATTTCCACATAGTGATACCTGGAACAGCTGATAACTGCTCCAATGTTTTATTATTTGATTATAGATCTATAGCAGCGACTGTCTGTCACAGAATAAGACACAAATAGACAATTTAAATCTGTTAATTAGTGAAAGAACACAACCAATGAAAAGGAATATGTTTAAATAAAATGTTGCTTGTTTAGTTTGTGACAGTCTGACGTCATTTTCAGGCTCAGGATGATTTTATAGGAGACGCAGCTGTGTGACGTCATATTTTCCTGAAGGAGCTGAGACGCACTGAAACAAAAGAATAAAGGAGAAGACTTTTGACTTATGAAGAAAAATAATAAAGTTACAAGAGTGTTTTTTGTTATTGATTCATGATTCAGTCATTTGTACTTTATTATTAAATATGATCAGCAGCTGTTGATGCTTTCATTCTTGTTCCACAGGTAGATTATTACAACAACAGCCCGACTGTTTACTGTCCCATCAGATCAGCTGATCAATCAATAAACAGATTCGATGAAGGGGTGTTGCCGTCCTGTAAAAAAACTTCCTCAGAGGATACACCTGTGGTTCCTCGCTCCTCGTCTCCTCCAGGAGCATTTCAGGGATTGGAAGATCCTCCATGATGGCGGTGGAGGAACGGTTTCCGGGTCACGGGAGGAGAGAAGAAGAACAAATTAAAACACATGAGAGAAGTTTGCCTTCAGGTCTTTCTGCCAGAAAGCCTTTTTAACAGAAATCAAACCTCTTTCCTCCAGCAGCCAATAGTATTAAAGTATTAAAGTTATTGACATTATACAGTTTAATTAAATACAAAATACTTATTGGTTACTGTGTATCTAAGCTACTATATCTGTTATCACTTAAGAGAAAACAAAATCTAATGTTAAAGGTTCTATATGTAGAATTGTGAAGCAATTTACATGTATTAATAGTTGTTTATTGCCAATGAGTGAACAGGTAGTAATGTAACATAAAGAATGAGACCCTCCCCAACTTTCTCGGTTGTCTGTATCAGCCTGTGGTCTGATTTTCACATGAAGAACTCGGGCTGGATTTTCTGCAGACTGAGTGGGAGTGAGAGATGCTTTGCTGAAACAAGCGAGTGCGAGCACCAGGATGTTACAGCTCATTAAATGGCCACAGGTGTCACTAATGAGAAGGAATCTCTGATTTCTATAAAATGGTTCATTTCACTATCAGAATCTGATCCATTCAGTCCAATAACATTTGGAAAGTCTAGAAGAGCCACACGATTGAATTATTTCATCCCATTCAAGTTAGCAGAGGGTTTAACCAGAAGTAGCGGCTCAGACTCACCAAATATTCTGCCAATTAATTTCTTCATAAAGTGTAGAATCTTCTTGGGGGCAGAGTTACAGCTTATATGTAATTCCTATTGATTCAAGCATTTATTCTTAATGTCAGCTTCTCCAAGGAATATACCTCTATTGAATGGATTAATCATTGAAACCTTGATTACTGAACCTCTGAGAAGCTGCAGCACAGCCCTCAGCAGAGCATCAAAAACCACTGCATAACTGGTGACCTGAACTCAGAGAGGAATTCATTATTGTTAGTAACTTCCCATCAGCATTAACAAGATGTTTAATCAATAAATACCATTGTAAACCCATTAGTGACTTATTTTATATTGAATATTCTTGTTATTCCAAATATAGTAATTAGTTGGTAAAAAATTATGTTTGTAAATCAGTTTCCAGGCCAGCAGAGCTTCTTCGTGGAAATTTGATAACTTAACAGGAAACTTATCAATTCTTTAATCACATTTAAGCAGAAAATATAAGTCCATCGATTAAACTAAATATTTATATGGGGAGGGTATTCCAGATGTTTTCTTCTTCTGTAATCAAATTAGTTCATCATTTCACTTTGAGAGTATTATTTAACATTTTGAAACTTAGTACGTCCAGACCACCATTTCTTTTTATGTTGCATAAGATATTTTTTCTTAAATAATGACACTTGTTCCTCCAAATTAAATAAAATAAAATCTTATCTATTCTATTGTATATTTCGGGAGGTATTCCAATGATAAAAACATATAGACAGATCTGATTATTCCCTCAGCTTTAGACAGAAAAACTCTTGTCGGTTGGATTTATGTTTGACTTGATCCCAACTCGCTCTGACATCATGCAGACGTGGGCAACAACAACCTGATGAGATCCAAGTCAGCTGCAGTTGTTGCAGCTGCAGTTGTTCTCCACTGACTGCAAGGATCAGGGCATG
Source organism: Thunnus albacares (assembly GCF_914725855.1). Lineage (NCBI taxonomy): Eukaryota > Metazoa > Chordata > Actinopteri > Scombriformes > Scombridae > Thunnus > Thunnus albacares. The sequence continues at coordinate 1,583,911 of NC_058123.1, forward strand.
ATGGGAGACGCCTGGATGTCACCTGGTCAAAGAGCTGATTGGTTCAGGAGTTTGATCAACAACATGATGTTTTATCTTCATTTTGGATTTCAGTTGTCTGATCTTCTACTAAGAATTCAGATGTGTTGATGACAACTTTTATCATCCAAAGAGACAGAAAACATTCAATAACCAAAAATTACAACAGACACAATATGAACATTATATCATTATTTAATTATTGATGTGAAGCCCCAGCAGTCTGAATATTTGACAGATAAATGATATAATGTCTATTTCTGCTTTTTTTTCTCCTCTTGCATGTTGAGTAGATCCGATTTGTGTTTTACTTCATTTATTTATTTGTGCATAACAAAATACAATGTTTTTATACAATATTTAAACATTTGATATGTACACAGAGACATTCACATGTAGGTAACAAACACACTTTTATCTGCATAAACTCAACTATTCATTCATTTAAAGTAAATAAACATCTGTGCAGGAGAGATAAGAAGATAAAAGCTGATACAAAGATCTCTCCCAAAAACTAAATTACATAGAAAAAAATAATAATTTCATTTTATTAGAATTTCTTTCTTTCATCAATGAGATGTGAATGAGTTTGATTAGTGTGACATCAGCTGATCACAGTCGGCATGTTGACCAGCAGGTAGTGATCCGCTTGCTGCAACAGTTACATTTCTATGTAAAATAATTTAATAGTCTAATATTGGAGATTACAGAATAAATGTTGTTTTGATTATTGATTATAGGTCATTTTAACAGGTTATATTCTATCATACAGATCAGCATTAAAACAATGTTAGTGATTGATCAGCTGAGCTTGAGTAGATTGATCTGATAACATTTTATTAAATCAGGATCAGATCTAAAAGGATGTAAATATTTCTGTGACTTCCTGTAGATTCTTTGAAAGCTGCTGGAAACTGTCTGACTTGACTGCAGCTTTTTGTCACTTCCTGCTGATGCTGCCGCCTGATCCCTCCACTTTACAAGAAAGGAGCAGTTCATCTGAAACAAGCCTACTGATCAGCTTTCCAATAAGGAGGCGTGTCGGTCGGTAAAAGACGTGAAGGCTCTTGTGTATCTTCGCTCATGGCTCCTCAGAGCAGGAATAAGTGCTTTGGGATGACCTGCAAGATGGCGGAGCAGAACGACTTCCAGTTCAAGTGAGGATCGAGGAACCTCAGGTTTCTGTAATCCTCTACTGTGATACAGAAACCAGGTTTCTGGTTTACATGACAGGACAGAAATCAGCTGAGTGCAGAGAGTCGACTGTAAACTGGTTACTGAAGTGCAGCTGAACACACTGATGAAGAGTTTTGATCTGATGAAGCTGAGAGCAGAAAAGAGGCTGAACTATGAGAGTGATTGATGTGAGAATCCATAACAAGAAAACCAACAGCTGCTGTCACTATAAGATAAACTCTGGCTTTACTTTCACTGAAGTGGATCAACAAATGATAATTAAACATTAAACTAAATGAACAGTTATATATCACAGAGGAGGTGGTTTCCCAGAATCACACAATTTAAAATTTAAAAGACGATTATGTGTCTTTGAAAAAAAATTATTACAATTATCAACATCACACTTAATAGGATTAAAATGAAATAATGTTTGTGATGTTTAAACATTTATATGAACAGTGTAGAGCTTGTTGTCTACACAGCTGTCTGATGTTGTTCATCTACAGCACTGTATCTTCAGCTGCTGTTCGTTTATCAGACATGTATCGCAGCCCTGCTTCGTTTTTTTTATCCATTTGTTTTTTCATCTCCTCCAGCTTCTTGACCTTCTCTGTGTCTCTGATCTCCTTCATCTTCTCAATCAGGAAGTCCAAGTGGACATAAGTAGACAGTGAATTATCATTCAGAGCGATCCGCTCTAGATGTTCCACATGATGGTAGACCTCTGTAAGCAGCTGAATCTTCTCTGCTTTCAGTTTTTCCATCTCTGTTTGAAGATTTTCCAGAAGGCTCTTCTTCTGTTCACGATCTGTTTTATTCATTTCATATTTCTGTTTCACATCTTCAAAGGTCTTCTTAACTCTCCTGGTCTTGTTCACATATCTCCACTCTTCTTTCACATGATCTGATGCAGGACACTTCCCTGTACAAACAGTACAGCAACCTCCTTTCATGACATCACAGTCTCTGGGATACCAGGCCATTGTGCATCCAGGATAGTGACAGTTCTCTTCACAGATGTTACAGGTGACAGCTGCTTCATAATAAAACAACCCCCACCACCCTCCATCAATAGTCTCTTTCTCTTTGTAGACCTCATCAACTTCTACAGTGAACTCTTCATTCTTCTTCATCTCTTGTTCATGTTTCTTCAGAGCTTCTTTAGTCTGTTGGATCTCATTCTGTTTTAGTTCAGTCAGCTGGATTCTGTCTTGCAGGTTTTGGATGCAGGCTGTTATTCTGATGCGTGCATTCAACACTTCAACTGTTGTTATCAGATTTTGAGGTTTAGATTTTTCCAGGAAGTCTGTGAATCGTTTCATTCCTCTCTCTGTTACCCTCCATGCATTCTCTACAGCAAACTCTGTTTCCTCTGTTCTCTGTGTGGTCTGGCGGTTATTGAACAGGAAGTGAACGGGTTGATTCTTCTCATCTTTGGCACATTTAATGTTTGCAGCTTCAAGAGCTTTCAGAGCATCTTCAGGTGTTATTCCATCTGAGTGTGTGATAATAGCGACAACGTTCTTCTCCAGGTCTTTTCCAAACAGAGACGTCACTGAATCAAAGATGTACTTCAGTCGGTCACTCAGTCGATTCACACTCGCCTTCATCACCAGACCCACTGCATCAATTTCATGAACTCCATCTTTTGAACGAAACAAGTCAAATAATCTTTGACTGATGATGACATCATGTTCAATCTCTCTGGTGTCTCCGAATCCAGGAGTATCGATGATGGTCAGAGAGAAGGGCAGAGTTTTACCTTCAAAACCAAAGATCTCGTACACGATCACATCTGATGTCTGACTCTCTGTCTGACTTCTCTTCTCTTCTTCTACGATCTCAAACCAGATGTTGTCATCAAACTTCACTCCCATGGTGTAGTTGAGCAGAGAGTTGATCAGAGTAGATTTTCCTGCTCCTGTTTCACCTACAAGTAAGATGGTTTTGTTTTCCTTGTTCAGGTTTTTCTCACCAACAGTTTTTCTTGTCAGAGTTCCAAACTTCTCTTCCTTTGGTCTCAGCTGGTAGACAGCAGGAGATCCTGCAGAGATCAGAGAACTTTTGGAGACGATGTCCTCATAAGTTGTGTTATAAGTCCTGTAGAAAAAGCAGAGATTCAAGCAACATGTTCTTTTCTCATCAAACTGACAAATTAAACACATTTCTAATCATATACATGCCTACATTAGTGGCTGGTTTAATAAATGAATAATAGTACAGTGGAGTATAAATACTGCAGCTGTGACATCTGTGATTGTAGAATATGAATAAAATAAAGTTAAACCAAACGGTCACATTTGGAGATTTTAGTCTAAATGTGAGCTCTGGTTTTGACTGTGAGGACAGAGACTCAGATTACAGTCAATTAACAGGATCTTCTTTTTCTGTGTAACATACCACTGCCTTTAGTTAGAACATTTAAAATACATATTCAAACCTCCAAACACCAAGTTCTGAGTTTCTTTAATGACTTTGTCAAGAAAAATTGAAATCTTTGCCTATTGTGCCAAAACATTTTCACTACATTATTTACTTGGTAAACAGAATTATTACTGATGCTTTTAGCTTTGTCAATCCCATCCTGCATGCAACTATAACTAGAATACAGCAATTATTATTATTATTATTATTATTATTATTATTATTATTATTATTATTATTATTATTATTATTATTATTATTATTATTATTATCATTAATAGGCATACACATCTCAAGGCAGAACAAAATAAGGGGAGAGCACAGCACCATAATAAATAGGGTAAACATCAATGTGACTGTACTAATATATGTTAGTGGTTATACATGCCAACAACATATTCATGGATGCCAAAATTGCCACAATCCTCCGTACATCAACCATCCTTGTCATCAACATCAGATCATCATCATCATCATCAACAGTGACAGTCAACAACAGTGTTCATTAAAAAACGTAATTACAGCGGGCACAATGGACTTCCTGAATCTCTCTGAGGATCACCTGGGCATAACAGCTGCATCCCAACAGAAAACGGCATAAAATAGGACACCTGCTAAATGCTTTGATAAAATAAATGCATGAGTGACCTGCTGATATCAAAAGACCGCAGCTTCCTGGAAAAACAGCCTTGACTGGGCCCAGTCCAGCCCATTATCCACAAGGACACAGAGGTACTTATTAGAGGAAACCACCACAATGACCTAGGGTCCTATCTTACGCCTGGCACAAAGTAGCACCGAGTGCGTCGCAAGTGTCTTTGTTATTTTAAGACCAACACAGCTGTCATATTCCCATCCAGCTCCCATGTTGTTAAAATGGCAAATTAACTTGCACCCATCTGAGCCACCCATGTCATGTTGGTCTTAAAATGAATCAAAAATAAGCTCCTTAGTCTTACTTATATTTAAAATTAGGTGGTTTTCATTACATTATTTGACAAAACCATCCACATCCTGTTGGAGGTTATCAAACGAGAACAGTCATAAAAACATTAAATCCACTTTAAATGCTGTTGTAAGGAATGTAAATAAACTGAGTATAAAGTGTTTCACAATCATCTTTAAATGGAGAGGAAGCTCTAACAACACTGATGAATACACATGTTGAGATTCTGTATGTTTGTATGTTTTAATGTGGATAACTTCTTTGTTAGAAACGCCTTTCTGTCAGGTTTAAGTTGATACCTTTCACTGTTAAAACTTATAGGTGGCTCTCTGGACCGGTCACTCTTCATGGACACACAGCTGGAGGTAGGAGAGTCTGGTCTCTCCTGATGGATCCTGAAACAACAAAAGACAAATTAAAGACAGTTTAAACCTGAAAAATGTTGAAATTTGAACAGAAAGTAACTCGTTGAAATCTAAGAACCAGACAGATCATCTGTAAGAGAACAATGGAGGAGAAGTGTTTTCTTATTCACTCAGATTCAAAGTGTTGTCAGTTTCAGTCTCATCTATTCCTCCTTGTAGACGGAATAATTGTCCAGCTGATCTACACAAATAGGGGTCAGCATTTCACATCCCTTCCCCTTCCTCCACGGAGATAAATTACAACATAACTCTGACTAACAACTGAATAGTTACACACATGCTCCTAGGATAGGTGTCAGTCATAAAATGTCAGAGAACTCACTGATGGTAAAACAACTTTTTCTACCAAACAGCATCATCTTTTCATTAATTGCTGCCATTTTACAACACAGTAATCCAGTAGAGAACTAATTTATTGATATGATATTTCAATATCAATCCAGCTTACAATGATGTGCCACGATGCTAAATGTCTCATGGTGCAACTCAGTGCAGTTCATTGGATCAGCTGATATAACCAGCTGATGTCTCATCTGGCCAGTGTCTGCAGCAGCAGCTGGCTGCTCTGACAATGTAGGTGCAACTTTCCAAACAGGCGTTATTTGGATAAACTGACCACATATTACTACCATATTACCACACATACTTTAAACAGTCCTACAGTGACAATCTCAACAGCATTCAGCCTGGATCCACCATTACTGCTAGGGCTCAGGGCAGCTACTTCTTCTTCCTCTCATGTTGGACTGAGGGCAGACTGGATGCTAGTGACTCACTATCACCCCTGTGGTACAAAGTGGTATTACGAGACTGTACAGGCCAGACAGGGCTGGAGCTAGCTGGTTAGCATGCTAATTTCAGTAGATATCTCTGTTACATAGTACGTATAGGTCTATGACATTACGTCAAAACTGTGATTCTTCACATTCTGATAAATTTAGTTAATTTCAGAATGTTTAAAACTAAAATTCTCAGATATTCTCACACATTATACCTTTAAAAAATAAGTAGCCTAAGTTATAAGAACTTAATTTTTTTCATTTCTTAGCCCTGAGGTAATGGTTGAAATAATCTGTGTGGCATAAAAATGTCATCTTAAAGAGGTTAAGTTAAAAAAAAAAGAACCTATCCTTAAAGAATAACTGTTGGACCCCTGGCACCTTCATGCTGGGGCCCTAATGATATAGCTACTCTGGATGGCATTACCCTGGCCTCCAGCTCCACTGTAAGGAATCTGGAGTTATCTTTGATCAGGATATGTCCTTTAACTCCCACATAAATCAAATCTCAAGGACTGCCTTTTTTCACTTATGTAATATCGCAATAATCAGGCACATCCTGTCCCAAAAAGATGCAGAAAAACTAGTCCAGGCATTTGTTACCTTTAGGCTGGATCATTGCAATTCCTTATTATCAGGCTGCTCTAACAAGTCTCTAAAGATTCTCCAGCTGGTCTAGAATGCAGCTGCACGTGTTCTGACTAAAACTAGAAAAAGAGATCATATTTCTCCCATTTTAGCTTCACTACATTGGCTTCCTGTAAAATCTAGAATAGAATTTAAAATCCTTCTCCTCACCTTAATGGTCAGGCACCATCCTATCTTAAAGAGCTCATAATACCGTATTATCCCACTAGAACACTGCGCTCCCAGTATGCAGCTTACTGGTGGTTCCTACAGTGTTTAAAAGTAGAATGGGAGGCAGAGCCTTCAGTTATCAGGCTCCTCTCCTGTGGAACCATCTTCAAGATTCGGTCCGGAGTGCAGACACCCTCTCTATGTTTAAGAGTAGGCTTAAAACTTTCCTTTTTGATAAAGCTTATAGTTAGGGCCGACCAGGCTCGCCTTGGATCAGCCCTTAGTTATGCTGCTATAGGCCTAGACTGCCGGGGGACTTCCCATGATGCACTGAGCTCCTCTCTCCTCCTCCTCCTCTCCATCTGTATGCATTCATGTACCATTAATGCATGTCACTAACTTGGCTTCTTCCCCAGAGTTTTGTGTTTTCTTGTCTCACAGGAAACCTTCAGCTACAGACCGACTGCTGTCCAGCTTGATGCCCACCGCTGCTGCTATTATTATTATTATTATTATTAGTCATAAGTCATTATTAGGCATATTTATATTATTATTATTGTTGTTTTAGCCCGGTGCTGCTTGAGGTTTCTTCCCGTTAAAGGGGAGTTTTTTTCTTGTCGATGTCACCAAGTGCTGCTCATCGGGGAATGTTGAGTCTCTGTAAATTAAAGAGTTCAGTCTAGACCTGCTCTATGTGAAAAGAGCCCTTGGTGCTATATAAATAAAACTGACTTGACTAATATTTCTTTAATAATGTCCTCTTGCTGTTAAGCCGCTAGTCAACATGAAAAAATCCTAAAAATTAAAAACATTGATCTGGGTTGTCTTCAATGATTGCACTGTGCTCACAACAATATGTTTGACAAACAGCATGTAGCTGGAGGCCTTTTTTGTCTGAGTTGTGCTGCTGTGATCCTGATTGGTAGCTGAGCTGATTGCTGACAAAACACATCATCAAGGTCAACAACGTCTTTTACCCTGCCATGCTGTGTGCAGTGGAAACATACTTGAACTGTGCCAGCAGGACTCGACTACTCGTAACTGATCATGGCATGACTCAGTATGACGACCACACGATGGAAAAACACTACAATTCTACAAAACACATGTAGAGCAGACGGACAGACTCTCATGATCCCTCCAGGATCCTTGAAAGGGTAAACAGCTGGTCCACTGATCCAGAATAGCATTTTAGTGTATGCAGTCTATAAAACGTGGTTTGTTCAATGGTTAAAATCCAGCCTTTGTGATATTTTTTATCATATTTCATTTCATGTTAGAACATTCAATGTACTTTCTGTGTATCTGATGCACAAACGCAGAGGACGTGACGTAGCTAGGTGTGAAGTATTAGTGACCAGTAATAGATGTGTTTTTATTATGTTTCCTGAAGCCATGCAGGCTCACTTTGGTCTGGGTTACAATATTTATATTATGTACTGGTTTGCTGTAAATTTCAGATGCTTTGTGTGTTCATTGTTTTAAACTTGGTGTGATGGTGCTACTGGATGATTAGTTATGTCTCTCCAGTTACAGGGCGTATGAATGAATTGATTATATCATTAGTAAGTTATATTATTTCTTGTTTCTGTCACAGATCTGGTAGTGCAACATGCTTCAAATGAGAGCAAGAGGACGTCTCTGTAGTGTAGAGTTGTGTTTTAGAGTGTAGTTATCAATGAAAGCCTGTTTGTAAAGCACTGCCTACAGCCTGTTCAGAGTTACTTGTTAATGTTTTTGGTTGGTGTGTGTGTGTGTGTGTGTGTGTGTGTGTGTGATATAAATTTCAAGTGCCTTGTTGTATTGTTACCTGTACCGTATAACATGGCTGTGGCTCCATCTACAATAAATCATCTTCTGATTAAGAATAAACCTGCATCCTGTGTGTGAACTGTCCATAGCTGAATATGCTGCTACGCTGCTTTGACATACAGCATGTTGGTATTTAAGTTTGTTGTCTGTTGCGTGTAAAATATTCTAAAACTGGTGTAAAATGTCTCTGGCCATTCAGATTAATACAAAAGTCATGAATGTTGCGCAGCATTTAATATGACGTCATCATATAAACTTTCTCTCAGCACCCCCAACTCTGACTGACTTCCAGCATCCCCAAATCCAGGACCAGGACAGAATCCCCATCACTTCACCTCAGTCTGAGTTTGAACGATCCGCCACCTTTCCAGCATCCAGCATAAACTTTCCCAGAAAGACTGAGCAGTGTGATATCTCAATATTTAGATCATATCCTCTGGACCCCCTTTTTTGACAGCCAAGACAGCCCCACAATGTCCAGAAACTTCAGCATCTCAGAGTGTATCTCATCAACTCCTTGTTTTTAATTCCCCCTCAGTGACCTCCATCAGAGAAATGGAGACATGTTCTCCTTGTGCTCCTTCTGTGAGCACAGAACCTGCAGTGCTTCTGGTCTCCTGATACTGTCTACTGCTTCAGCATCCCCTCATCAGTAAAGGTTCAAAAGCCTGAACAATACAGTGACATTATCTTGACTTACTCTCCATGTGTTTTGGAAAGAGGAGGTGGATCCATGGTCCTATCAGGGTCTATGGACGCACAGCTAGGGTCAGGAGATTCTGGTCTCTGCTGCTGGATCCTGATACAAACACAGTACTGATGAATTCACAACAGAATAACATTCTTCCAGGATAAAATAGTGATTAAAAACATATTTAATGTTAGTGTTTTAATACAGATAATAAAATTCTTAATTAGAAAGTCCTTTCTGTCAGGTTGAAGTTGATACCTTCCAGTGTTAAAATGTTTAGGTTGATCCATGGACTCTTCATGGACACAGCTGGGATCAGGAGATTCTGGTCTCTGCTGTGCAGGATTTCAGGAACAACTTCATCTACTTCCAACATCTGTGGAGAAGAAAACAGTCTGAAGTCAAAACTCAAGCATCACTTTGTTGTTGTTGATGGTGGTTTATGATATTATTTTCTACAGTCTCTCTGTATCTCTCTTGTAAGTAATCTATATTTTACAACAAATATACATATTTTAATATATTTGTTGTTGTAAATATTATTGTTTTTATCATATTTATTTGTATTTATATTTTTGTATAGATGTGTGGGATTATGTGACTGTTTTTGTGATTATTTCAGACACTGATAATGTGTTTTATCTTGATTATGTATCAAGTCCTGCCATAAATTGTTCATATAATGACGTCAGCATGATGCAACTAATTTGTTGTCTATATAAACTTTACTCTTTGTCATGTTAGATAATTGCTTTTTACAGTCAAACACAATTTTTGGGAGCTAAGTTTGCTTCACTTTAAAGAATCCATATACAATTTAAATTCTATCAAGAAGTTATTTAAGTTTGGGAAAGGTAATGAGTGCTGGTTAACAGTAAGAATTTATGATTAAACTTCACACTTGTTTTTTGCTTTTGTATATGTATCATTAAACATTAATTTTAAGTCAACTGACAAAAATTTCAGTCATTCAGCTTAAAGACCAATCCTCATTGAGTCTGATCCTGTGGATAGCCTGTTGCAGGAATTAATAATAATATTAACAACAAACAGAAATAAAATAAAATAAATCATTTTACGATTATTTTGCAATTACAATAATATTTGCAATTTTAGTGGGAGCGATCATCTTTGCATCATCATTTTAATTTCAACTGGAAAAAAATAGTAAAATGAGGATGATGTGATTTTTGCAGGAGTCCAAACCATCGTGTTCTTTTATGTCTTATGATTTGTAGACCAGGCATCTCTGTAGCTCCACAATATCTCATTTCTAAAGATATACTGTCATATTTAACCTTTAACAAAAAACTGCAGCTGCTGCAATTTGGATATTGGTCTTATCCATATTGTGATATCAATACCATTTTGATTAACTGTGCAGCCCTGGGTGCATACTTCAAGTCAAGTCAACTTTATTGTCAGTTCTATCATATGTACAGGACATGTAGACCCTGCTGGCATATACAAGCACTAAAATACAACAAGGGTTTAAAATACTAGGATAAAACAAAAATGCTACAAATGTAGAACTACAAATGTATGCAGATGACACCATTGTGTACGCACATGCAAAAATAGCTCAGTTAGCTGCTGCTAAGCTAACAATTGCATTGGAAAGGATCACACATTGGCTTGATCAATCATGTCTGAGTCTAAATGTAAACAAGACAAAGGGTATGTTTTTCTCTAAGACTATGGTACAACCTCCTAATGCTGATATTCTCATCAAAGATGAAAAAATCAACATACTTACTGATTTTAAATATCTTGGTGTGACACTGGATCCAAATTTGAACTTCAAAAAACTTGTTAAAAAATAGTTAAAACCATAAAGTACAACTTAGCAAATTTTAGACATATTAGAAACTGTCTCTCTTTGGATGCAGCCAAGATATTTATGCAGCTATGATTCTTTCCTATATGTCTTATTGATCACATGTTGGGGGCAGGCTGGAGAAGCAGCCATAAAACCTCTTGAGTCCTTATACAAACAAATTCTAAAAACTCTGGACAAAAAGCCAATGCATTTCCATCACTGTAGGGTTCTGGAGAAATACAATTTACTGAGCTTTGACAATTTTAGATTATTTTCAAATTTGTGCCTAGTTGTGTTTAATGGTTTGTCCTCCTCCACTATGTGAATTTGTGTTCACTCGCTCAGTAAGTTCTATTAGATCCTCCAGAATACCCTCTATACAAGATTGTACCATTTCATCACACTGCATTTGGACAGTCAGCTTTCTCTGTGAAAACCACAACTCAGTGAACGTCCTACCTGATTATATGAAGAACTGCAGTCCAATCAATACATTCAAGGCCAAATTAAAAAATCTACTAAAGACCAATCAGCTGTGTGACCACTGAGTCTAAACTCCATCTATGGTCTTCTCATTAACACAGGTAGTCTTGCTTTTAATTTGACAAGTTTACATTATTCATTTCTAATTGACATTCTAGGTGTATGTGATGTGCTGTGGTGTGTAGCTTTGTATTTTGTATTTTGTGTGGTGTGTTCTGTGTGTTTTTAGCTTTGTACTGTTTGTTGTTGATTGAGATGTAAATCAGCTTTGAGCTGACTCCAGTGCAGTGCATATTTTATGTTAAAAACTGTACACTGTCCCAATCAATAAATACAATCAATCAGTCAATCAATTACAGAACTTTATTTGAAGCTTCAACTTGCAGCAGCTTCAGTAGAGCTTCCTCTGGAGCCTCCTTCTCCGAATATTTCTTCATCTCAAACATGTCCACATCTTTTTCTGATGACAGTAAGATGGAGACCAGAGCTGACCATTGAGCAGGAGACAGTTTATATGTCAGTTTATTTTTCCTGATCTCAGATACAGTTGGATCTCCTCCACTAGAGAACAATCACTCGGTCCATTGGGACAGTAAAACAAATTGATGCGTCTGTCTGGAGATGGATTCTCCCTGATCTTCTTCTTCACATAATTTACTGTTAGCTGACTTCTATAAGTCTGGTTGGTCTGCAGGGAAAGGCCCAGGAGGAAGCGAAATGTTGGTATTGATGGGTGAGAGGACCACATACAGAGCTGCCAGAAACTCCACTATGCTCTGATGGACAAAGCTAAATACCTTGTTCTTGTCCTTCTCCATTTGATGCTCCTCTTCAAAGATCTGTGAGAACATTTGGGAATACTCAAAGACTTCATTGGACTTACTGCTGCCATCTTTTAGGTCTTCCTCACAGAGGGTCAGGTTGCCTTTTTCTAGCTGTTTAAAAGCCAGTTTTGTAAGTGTCTTAATGTACTGAATGCTTCTTTCTCTGCCATACTTATCTTTCATGTGTTTGACATGAATCATCAGGAATTCTGTGTACATCCCAGTCAGGGTCTTGGGCAGCTCTCTTCCCTCTCTGCTTTTCAACACATCCTCCAGAACTGTAGCAGTGATCCAGCAGAAGACTGGCATGTGGCACATAATGTGGAGGCTTCCTGGTGTCCCTCCAGGGGACCCTCTGACCTCTGTCACCATGTCAACACACTCAGGAGGGATCTGATTGGCTGCTGCAGGTCATGTGGTTATCCAGAGGCGAGCAGAGGGAAGCAGGCTGCCCTTGATGAGGTTTGTCAGCAGCACATCCACTGAGGTGGACTTTGTCACATCAATAGGCAACTTTTCATTGGCACTGAAGTCTAGTTGAAGCAGCTCTCATCCAGTCAATCCAACACAAATAAAAGTTTATATTCACTCTTGTCAAAGTTTGTGTTTCCTGATGTCTGTAATGTTGTGAAGAACGTCCTGTTCCATGTAGCTGGTTTCATGGATACATGTGTGAATAAGTTCTGCAAAACTTGCTTCTTTCCTTTGTGAATTCAGCCTGCTAAACGTAAACGGGAATATAAGGTGCACATCTTGATTGGTTCTTTTTTCAGCCCAGTATTTGTATTTGTATCTGTATTTGTTGAGGCAGCAAAATTATTTGTATTTGTATTCGAATAAAAGTGGAAAGAGGCTTAAAAATCCTGTTTTTTTTAATTATGCTTTTAAATTAAAGTGTTACAATAAGTGTACATGAATAAACTACCTTATGAAGGAGGTCCCCACACCGGGTCTCGAATTGGAGTCTCCCAGATCATAGACGACTGTGCTGATTACTGAACTAAAACTTTACTCACTGCCTCATTGCAGACAGACCTCTACACCCACAACACAGAGACAGCACACCATGTAATGTGTAGGGATGAACTTCAAAGGTGACTCTTGCTTTGCACTTTTCATTTTTTGCCTATTTTTTACAACCTAACTTTGTGGTAAGGAGAAGGTTATGGAGAGTCCCTTGGGAGCACTTCATGTGTGTCAGTAGCTCAGCTTTATCTCTTGGGAACACCCCTAACTCCAGGAGTGATACGAACCGGCCGAATGTAACCAACCTGCACATTGGTAAAAACAGACCCAAAAACAAATAATTTTTAAAATATTTGTATGAAACAAATATTCATAAAAAACACAATTTGTGTTTTGTTGAATAACATATTTGTATTCAGGCATACCCCTACTGTGTAGATATCATCCATAATCTTTGCATCCTTCTTTGTCGTCCACCCTTCTTTTATGTACATAAACCTGTTCTGGAGGTTAAGATGGAGCTTTGTTTGTAACCATGTGATGGTTCATAGAAGCTATGTTGGTGGTTTATCTGTGTAGAATAATATAAAATAGCCAGAACAAAGTGTAAAGCCTTTCTACTGAGTAGCCTTGAAGAGATTATTTTAAATAGATAAATAAATAACTGGATCTCAGGCTAATGCTCCTTTTAAACACGTTGACAGGACATTATCTCTGTAGTCATCAGCTTTTTCAGCCATGAAATCTGCAACATTCCTGGGATTGTCAGTTCTTTAAAAGTTTATGTAGCATTGGGAAAATGTCCAACCTGCCTGCTGTAGAGAGACAGGCTCTAGGGATGTGTCATTTTAGGACAAAGCAACACAGGAAATTAGATGTACTGTATGATATTTTAGAGTCTTCTGTGGTTGGTGGACTTTTTTCACCGACAAAAAAATCTTCCAAAATGGTCATGCTTTTGCTTGACTCAAATTACAAAGAAATATTAAAGCCTACTTGGCTGTTTTCATTTAAGTTCATCTTTACTTCTGGAGAGAAGTATAGATCAATACAATACAGGTATGCTGTCAATGAGGAAATTATAGCAGAACTGAGTATGTGGGTTGTGCCCATGAAAAATTTGCCAAATCTTCTCTGCTAATGCCAAACAGCTTATTTTGCTGTTGCTATTGACTCTTGTTTTGAGCTTCTGGTACCCCCAGGTGTGAGCATGGGCCCTGCTACGGTGGTCAATAGGTGTCTGCTCCAAGAATTGGCATACCACGTTTATCTGGATAGGACCTGTGCGATAGGGCAACTTCAAATCGGTGTTCTGCAAAACCAAGTTGCGGCATTATTTGGAGTGAGCCCTAGTACCATCTCCAAAGTCTTCAAGTTCCATATAACGGGGGATGTCAGAGACAGGCTGTGAAGTGGGCGTCCCAAGAAGACGACAACCCAAGAAGACTGTTTCCTCACCCAGTCAGCACTTAGGTACCATAAGCTGTCTTCTAGAGATTTGCAGTCAAGGTTTGCAGGATGATATGGCCGATGGCTCTCTGCCCAGACAATCCAGAACAGACTGCACGCAGCCAATCTCCGGTCTCATATGGCTGCCAGGAGGCCTGCCATGACTGCCCTTCACTGTCAGGCCCGTTTGGTGTCGGCAACACATGCACTGGAACCTGAACATGTGGAGGAACATTATGTTCAGCATTGAGTCCAGATTCTGCCTATGGCAGTTGGATCATAGGGTCAAAGTGTGGAGAAGATGCAGAGAATGCTATGCTGATGGCTGCACCGATAGAGTAACATCTTTTGGTGGCAGCATCTCCCTCACTGGAAAAATGAGGCTTGTCATCATTGGAGGCAATCTCAATGCAGAGAGATATCGAGATGAGATTCTGCAACCACTGGCAATCCCATATCTCCACAGTCTGGGACCGAACTCTATCCTCCAAGATGACAACGCTTGCCCCCACAGAGCGGGGTTTATCAGAGACTACCTCCAGAATTTGGGAGTGGGGAGGATGGAACGGCCTGCCAGCAGTCCTGACCTCAACCCCATTGAACACTTGTGGGATCAGCTTGGGCGTGCTGTTCATGCCAGAGTGACCAACACAACCACGTTGGCTGACTTGTGACAAATGCTGGTTGAAGAATGGGATGCCATCCCACAGCAGAGTGTGACCAGGATGGTGACCAGCAGGAAGAGAAGGTGCCAGGCTGTTGTGGCTGTGTATGGTTCTTCCACACGCTACTGAGGCATCTGTTTGTTAAATGAATAAACTGTTAATTTGCCAATATGTCTTGTTTCTTCAAAATTCAATCATCCAATCCACCAAACACCAAACAAGAGTTAATGGCAGAATAAGCTGTTTGGCATTGGCAGAGAAGATTTGGCAAATTTTTCATGGGCGCAACCCACATACTCAGCTCTGTTGCTCATCCCACAAATGCATGTTCCTTACAAACGTGGCACCATTTAAAAGGGAAATAAACAAGCTTTCCAACAGTATAAGATTTATTGCCAAGAGGCATTGTTACAACAAAGAAATAATCTACCAAACACAAATTTCCTTACTTTTTGTAGTAGTTTAGTTACTTTGATCAGAACTGACTCTGAGCAATAGTTACAGAAAATGTTCCTCTACTAATTAGGAAACATATCACACAACAGCTTGCAAGCATGAATGAGGGGGCCACTAAGACTTCAGAAAAACTTGTGTCGATCCACCGCCAAACTATCAGACACCAGCTGGAGCCCCTGCAGCATTCTCTGGTATGAGGATTTTTCTCCTTTCAGCTTCCATCTGCTACTGCATTTCCAGTTTTCACACCTTCAGTAAGTTTGCCTGAATCTCAATTTTGATGGATCACTGGCCTGATGCACAACCATTATGCCCAGCACACTTTTGGTATTTTCATGGCCAAGTGTGCCAGATGCACTGGTGCTGCACTTGGATAAAGGGTGGGATCAGAAAGAATACATTATCGCACATTATAGGTAGATATGTTGGAGGTTGTGACAATTGTGGGCAATCATATTCACCACTTCATCCCCACCATGATGCACTGACTGTTTGGGAATCCTGCAAAGAGTTTTCATCAGAGGAAACTGGTTGTTGTCTTGGATGTAAAAAGTTTCAGATATGAGTTTACCAGCAGATCTGGTGTGTGTAATTGTGCCTTTACAATGCACCACATCATTCCAATAGAGACTGAAGATAGAACAGATTCCTGCCACCTTCAGATGGCTTTACCATTAGTGTATATACACAGGGCTCTAATGTTTTTCCCAAGGAGTTCGTGTGCTCCTAAATAAAAAAATTAGTATCACAGTGAAAAATGTTCAAGTAACACAGAGTTTATTAATGGGTCAACTTCTCTGCGGTTTATCTTTCACACTAAATCCTTAGTTTGTCTTACTGTCTTTAGCCCATTGTCAGCTACCACCTGCTGCTGTTTCTGCTGTGCTGTTTGTGTGTGTGTGTGTGCGCTCAGGTCTTTGTCAAACAGACTCAAATTTAAATACACTGATGGCAGCCTCATGCAAGATCTGTAAACTGAGTATCAATGAGAGAACAGGAACTGAACTATCATTCACCGTCTTGTGTTGGACCACAGTCAAGAAGTTAATTCATTAGTAACAGTCCACATAGTGTGTTTTAAACTAGAGCTGCAGTTGAATAGATTCAGCTACTTTGGCTCACCACTACCAGAGTGCCACTACCCTCCGCCTCCTTATGGAGGTGCTGAACAGACTGGTGACGGTCAGATGGACAGCAGTTGTGGGTAACATTGAGGAAGAAATGCAAGTAAAATAACAGCCATGAGCAGCTGCTGTCAGCCTCTCCATGTCAGCGCTGGAAATACAGAGAGTCTTCTGGAGATATGACAGTCACTAGAAGCACATTCATGGCCCTTTGTATGTGTGGTATCTGTGTTGTAGCTGAGCTAACGTTAGCAGCTCAGCACCCAGAGGCTGTCTGGTGTTTATGTGTGTATGTGTGTGTTAATATGTAGCCACAACCCTGCTGTTCATCATGTTACCATCGTCAGCCCTGAATATCTTGTAAAGCTCTGAATATAACACAGCATAATAACTTGTGGTGTGTTAACTGCCACAGAAAAGAAATGCATCTTTCGTTTATTAGCATGACATTGATTCTTTACCGTCTCTTATCAGGCTTGCTAACGCTATCTGTGAGAGGCACAAACTGAGGCTACAGTTATCAGTGTTGTGATATTTATACTTGGCGGCATTTCTTTTCTGTGAAACTACTGTACTGTTAAAACATTGTACATTATCTGACTACTAAATACTAGTTGTCAAACAATTAACAGCGGGGGGAAAAACATTATGGTAGGTTGTAATCTTTACTTGCACACTGTGCTCATAGATTTTTTTTACGGTTTGCATATATCTAGTTTTAGGGGAAAATGCGAGTGAAATACTCACACTGTAGAGCCCTATTGCAGTAAATATGGACATCATGACAGCTCCCCAAAAGTGAAGCCAAAATATCTGCATCGCCCCCTGGTGGCTGGCTGCAGTAAAGGTCATATGTCCCGCCCCCTCCATGTTAGCGGGTGTGACATTATGATTGACAGCTGTGACAGCCACTCTCAAAACTCTGTCAGGCTGCAGGATGGCTGAGGGGGCGTGTCCTGCAGGTTCCCACCACCTGACTCTACTGCACAGACTCTGGCTCCAAATGACATCACAAATGCAAGATGGCCGCTCCCAGAGAGGAAATATTTTGGTTTCACTTTTGCACAGCGGTGATGATGAGATGCTTCGTCCATATTTATATACAATCAATGCGCTTTACAGACAATCACCAGGGTAGAGTAAATGCCATCAGTACAGGATGCAGCTGTTGTGGATGAGAGATGCTGGTAAGAATCACTCGTTAATCTGTATTCAGACTCGCCACAATGTATCCAGAAAACAACTATCTGGAAAGTTTAAAAACAAGCAAAACATGAAAAAAGCAGTTTGTGTGATTTCAGAGAGGTTTATACATGTGAGCCTTCACTATAATGTGTTCAAATATGACAGAACATACGAGCACTGAGCTTTCGACCTGCTCTGAGCAGGTGAGTGTTGGACGGCACGAGACACACTCATTGTTGGTACCAGGATTGCAGTTTGCTGCTGGATTGAGATCATCACACCCTCAACTGCACCTCTCCTCATACTGTGGTGGCTGGTGAATCACCAAGATACCAAACCAGCTTCAAGGATACTTAACTTCAAGGATAACAACATGTGAATCTTTGAGTGTCTCTTCAGTGTCACGATTACATCCAGAATAGAATCTCCATTCACAGTCAAGACTCAATTCAATAAATAAAAAGTGGGCACTATTTTCAGGCTCTTAGTGTGCTCTGTCTATGTCTTTATGTTTGTATTTAAATTGATCTTTTTATAATCTAATTTAATTTTACATTAATTGATTTTATTTTGTTTGTTATTGTGTATTTATCAGTCATTCTAATGCAAAGCATTATGTAAAGCTTTATTATTATGTAAAATGTCTTCATTTTCTACAGTCAAGTATGGGGTACCTCAGGGGTCAATTTTGGGACCAATCGTATTCTCTTTTTATGTGCTACTATCATGTTATTGGTAGACATGGTATTTCCTTTCACTGTTATGCTGACGACACTCAGCTGTATGTTTCCATTCAGCCCACTGACCTCAGTATGCTGAGTTCTTTACAGGAGCGGAGATGTGAGAAACTGGATGTCTAAGAATTTTCAACTTAAACAGAAATCCTTGTAATGGCTCCAGTAGTAGATTCAAATACAGCCATACTGGGTAAACCAAGCTGTAGGAGCCATGAATGGATTAATTTTTCATTTTTTGTTTTATATTTTAGGTTATTTTGGTTTATCTATTATTGCACGATCACGGTGATTGATAATCAGGTCACATGGATATGGGCGGTGATATCCTATAGTTAATATAAGCACCTGTTCACCTGCATGCCGGCTGGTAAGAAAGAGACAGAGGGTGAGTGGGTCGTTGTATTTTTTGTTGACCGCTGTTTTACACCTGATCGCTGTGATTATTTTGAGTATATTTTGTGCACGTTATAATAAGTTGATCCTTTTCATTAATACAAGTTATTAAACTTATTTTTTGATCTCAGTGAATCTTTTTGGTAGCGTGTCAGACAAACGGCAAACAAGGCCCAACCTCAGCCTCTCAGCGACTTTTACATTGTTGCCAGTAGTCGTTACACAAGCAGACTCTGATGGAGACTTACTGTAGAGTCGATACGTGTTGGTCTGTTTGGTTGTGTATATGCTTGAAGAATAAATTCACAATATTATTTCACTTGGACAGATACCAGGAAAGACTTCTTGGATCTTGTTTTTTGTACTTTCACCTGCGTCAGTAAAGAGCACCTGTCATATGAGCCATCAGAACTATGCAGCGCTTCCTGCTTCCATTGTAAACTAACAATATTAATATTTCAGTTTTATTTCAAAAACAACGTTGGTTGGAATTTAGGGATAGATTGAGTTCATTAAATGTTTGTTAACTTAGTTGTGTTCATGTTAGAGAGGCTGTGTGTGAGAATCAGGTCTCATCATACATGCAGCTGGACATGTGTGAGCAGCTTCACCTCAATGCTGTTGAAGCCTCATTAATAAGTAACAGTTGAAGTTATTCTACACAGAAGGAGGACTGTGACCTTCGTCCTCCACCACTCCCAGTACAGTCATGATAGAAAGAGATCTCTTCATGGTCCATATTGATTATTGATTAACAGCAGTAACAGTGAACCACAGAGAGACAGAGTCAGGCCGTCTTATTCCTACAAAACAACAACAACAAACACAATCTGATGGAACAAACACTGTTCTGCTTCTTACCTGTTCAATCTGATCCCTGTGAGGTCATTTCTTCTGATTCTTCAATCTGAATTATTGATCAGACTGTCACTTCTGCAGCGCTGCTTCCTGCTGTGATAGAAAAGGAGGAAACTGTAAAACAGGGGGTGTGACTGATAAAACAGCAGAGGGTGAAGGTTTGGTTTCAGGAGCACAATGAAGTCTGGGTAATATTCCAGAGAGCAGGTTTAACAAACTCTGAGTCAAACCCTGAACTGGAAACAGGAAACAGATATGTGTACAGATTTAAGTTTTAAATCAGATCTAATTCAATTAAAGGGGATATTAAAGGACATTTTAGCTGCAAAGTGAAAATCAGCTCATCATTCACCAACAACCTACTTTTGGCTGTTAGCTGAATGATCAAACATTATTTATCCAACCACAAACACACACAGTGAGTTAGCAGCTACACTTGAAATAATGTGAACCTGTTCTTTAAGGAAAATCCACAAAATAATCTAAACAAGTGTAAAATTAGCTGCTTTTTGTCATTAATGAAAAAAATTATCGTATTTAGACAAATGAAAACTGGAAAACCATCTGCAGCAGATGTTCTGATTTTCAGAAAAAGAAAAAATGATTAACAAGAGTGGAAACAAGAAAAACACATTTATTCATTCTGAATGTTCTGAATGTTCAAATGAAACAATGCTAGAAAGAAGAAAACATGATTCTTTAGTGAACTGCAACCAGTGACGATGGATCTCAAGTAGACACTGAATCTGCCAGTTTGATCAAATAAAAAAAGACATTTAAAGACGTCTTGATGGGCTGCGGGAAAGTGACAATTATAAACATCTAAACCTTGACAGCTTTCTGCACTTCTGTTTGCAAATTACAGTTTATAGCAGCTTAAATGAGAAGAAAATAAAGGCAACTTCTGCTTTTAACACATTTTTTTCCAATTAAAACGACAAGAATTGAACCAAGAACCAGAATTAGAACAGAAAACCATAAGCAACACATTAACAATGTCCTGGTGATTCATTTAATTGTTGGCAACTAGTTGATTAATCGATTAATTGTCGCAGCTCTAAATCAGTACATTCATAACAAATATCAGATTGTAGAAAACGCTGATCCATCACAACCTGTGTTGATCACAGCAGACGTCATCCAACATCACACAGTCTCTGATAAAACACACATAACCACCATCACAACAACAACAACAACAACAACAATGAAAAAACAACAATCTGTTCAAAAATCCCAACTTGTTCCTGCTTTATTTTACTGTAGAAATAACAATATGAAAACACTGCTACAATATTCAGCAAAACATTACATAAAAAACAAACAAACAGCAGCTTTATAACTGTTTGTGGCAGTGCTTTATCTTGTTATCAGAGTCTTTGTCTCAAAGTCACTGAGGTTGTTTGTGTTTCCCTCCTGCGTCCAGCAGAGGTCAGTATAACAGCTCACACAGAGAGGACAGTTTGTTAAAGGCAGGGACAGAATGCATTTCTGCCACAGCCAAGCAGGAAGCTCCAGGCCTGAGAAGTGAAGTCAATGTGGAAGTGCCTTAAACCTGCAGTCTTTCTAATGACCAGCAGGTGGAGACTCCACTAGTTGCAAAAAGAAAGTCTGGTTGTATGGAGGTCTATGAGAAAATGACTTTTCACTTGATTTATTACCTCAGTAAACATTTTCCTAACGAGTTTATGGTCTCAATTGCTAGTTTCAAATCTTCTTCAGAAATTCAGTTCGTAAATCATGGCCCCATTTATATTGAAATAGACAAGACGCTACCACAGCGACAACACTGAATATGTAACGTAACCATGGTGTAACCTCAGATTCACAGAGTATAGGTGTAGCTGCTGCTATTCCAGAGTGTTTTCAGTTCATGAAAGTTAACTGTAACATTTTAGTCACTAAAAAAGTCTTGTTCAGTGTTTGGTTGTGATAAAAGACCCTCCAAGGAGTTGGTTCAGTTTTTCCAGTAAATACATTTTATTTTAATGGTTTTAAGCCTGTTTTTCACTAGCAAAAATGAGCATTAGCTAATGAGGCTTGTGGACCTTGTCTGTGCATCCCTTTTGTATGTCCATCAGTGATGACAGGGGGTCAGTGGAACTTCGTCCAAATCCATCCTTTCAGCCCAAAGTCATCACCTCCTCGTTCAGGTAAAGGGTCATTCGCCTGAGGGCTTTTTTCCCCCGTCCTCACACCGACACGGAGGAGGAGTGTCTTCACACCCTGTGGCCCCGTGCAGGCGCTCTGCTGTTATGTGAAGCGCATGGCGGCTTTCAGGAAGTTGGACCAGTTGTTCGTCTGCTAGGGTGGTCAGGCTCAGGGGGCCACTATGTCTGTGCAACGGCTCACTCACTGGATCTGTGATGCAATCCACAGAAGTAATGAGGTGGTGGGTTGTCTTCCCCCAGTGGGTCTGAGGGCGCACTCCACCTGGGGCATTGCGTCCTCTATGGTGCTTTTCAGAGGTGTCTCAGTGGAGGACATCTGTTTGGCCGCCTCGTGGGCTTCCATTTCGACTTTTGTGCAGTCATATCTCAGGGACATGACTGCTGGTTCAGTGTCTCGTTCAGTGCTTGGTGCACTGTCTGAGAGGACCTATTCTGGAGCAGACTGAGGCGTTTTGGTAGGCGCACAGCTTGTTGCTGGCTTTTGCAGTCCAATGTGAGGCCCTCAGGCAGGCGGTGGTGGTGCTGTTTCTTGGTTGTGGCTGGGTTTGGACTATTGTCAGTTTGGGCCCAGCTGGGAGTACATCTCATCCCTAACCGCCTTTGCATTAGGTTTTAACTAATAGCGAAGCCTGTTAGAGGGCAGAGCACGTCCGAAATAGAAATAGTAGTTATTTATCTGAGTATTTTATGTTTGTTTAATTCACATAAACATGCTAAACAAGTAAAATAAACTACAAACTGTCAAAAAATGGCAACATTTATGTCAAGTTTGCTGTCTGGTAATTATCAAATCTATATAGGTAACTTATCAGGAGTTTATTGTAGCTAAACTAATACGGAAAGGTAGCAGTCAAACTATTGAAACGGTTAACTGTCTGCTAGCTAGTTATCCGGTAAACCGAAAACGGAAATAATGTTGGGATTTCTCTCTTGCTCAGACGTTGATACGGAAATGACCTGTCTTCAAAGATACAGAGGACAAGATAGAAATCCCCCGCGATCAAAGAGGGGGTGACTCATCTACCCGCCATTACTTAAATGAACAAAATAATGATTGAAATTATTCTTAAAACATCGTATCAGTGTCATGAAGTGACATATTTGGCTGCTTACCACAAAGATTGTGTTTATTTAAGTATTTTAAGATCATGTAAACCCACATTAGAAAGCTCAGCAACCTCTGTAACGTGTAAGATAAGATACAAATCCTAAAAATAAAAATACGCCGTTTAGTCAAAGTTTGTTGCTTCTTGGTAATTATGGGCTTTATTTGGGTGTCTTATCAGTAGTTTATTGTAGCGAAATCAATACAGAAAGGAAAACAGTCGGTTAGCTTTGTGCTAGCTAGTGACCGGTAAACCGAAAACGGAAATGATGTTGGGATTTCTCTCTTGCTGAGACGTTGATGTTGACAATTTTCAAACGGGTGACACGCCGACTGTTTACAGCTTCCACGTTTAATTTGCAAGTGAAAGAGCCGTTTTTTGTTTGAACATTTTTGGCAACAGACTTTTATATATTTTTGTAGATGTTTATTATTAACTTGGAGTGTTTGCAGTGGCTAGTTGGCTAGCTGAGGGAAGAAATGGTGGTTTTCAACTGCCGGGAGTGAGCTAACTAGTTAACATAACACGCTAGTTGGCTTTTTATTTTAACGGTAACTAGTTTAACGCTAGTGTCATATATTGTTAATGCCTTTAACAACATTATTACTGTAGTATAATGTACTGGTGTCTCCGCTCCCCTCCTCTATACAGTATATTTATTGTGTTTGTGAGCTTTCTATGCGGTTTGTTTACCAGCTGTGTGACATGTAGCATCAGGTGTGTGACGTCAGCTGGACCTGGACAGGTATGAATGCTGCAAAGAGAGAAATCAAAGTAAAAAGAGTTTCCTCAAGAAAAAGGTCGAGAAACATCCTGAAGACTCACCTGACACCTGCCAGAAAGAGAGGAGGAGGAGGAGGAGGAGGAGGAGAGCAATGTCCCAGAAACTGGAGGCTCAGCAGCATCATGGCTGATATAAAAGCTGTTGAGGTAGGTTATTATCAAAGTATTGATATGGAGCTGGAAGGATTAGTCAATTAAATGATTATTAGAGAGCTACAGCTGCAACTAAGGATTATTTTCATTTTTGCTGAACGTGTAACAGAGCTGAAACAGCTTGTGATTTGATAATTAACTAGTGATTTAAGTTATTTTTCAAGCGGAAATGCCCCAAAATTCACTAATTCTATCTTCTCAAAGTGAATATTTGCTGATTCTCTAATTTTAGTACGATATTAAACTGAATAGAGCTGCAATCAACTTATTGCTTTGAATAATTTTTAAGAAAAAATGTCCAAATTCTCATTTTCTGGTTTCTTTAGTCCTCATAGACAGTAAACTGAATATTTTTGGGTTGTGGACAAAACAAGACATTTGAGGACGCCATCTTGGGCTTTGGGAAACAGTAATCTACATTTTTCACCATTTTCTGACATTTTATGGACAATAATCAGTTAATTTAGAAAATAATCAACAGATTAATCGATAATGAAAATATTGGTTAGTAGTAGCTCTGGACATATCTGGCTGACTTATTTTGCTGTTGATCAAAAACACTAAACTGCATGAACTGTGAATGAATGTTTTGTTTTGTTGGCAGTACTGCAGTGACAGTGAGGACTTATTTGGGGACTATGACAGCATCTTGGAGGACAGCTCTCTCTTGGCAAAGCTGGATGATGCAGAGCAAAATGAAAGGCAGCGTGACCTCCAGACCGAAGCTGTGGATCAGCGGGACTTCACGACTCTGCGTCCATCGAAAGACGGCGAGGACATCCTCACAGACTCCATCTTGGACGGCCTCGGAGACGAACCCTTCGAGGACTTACCGGCCAGCCAGCTGGAATTTCAAGAACGAGTTCATGAAAATGCAAAGAGGAGCAAACTGCAGGACGGAGATAAAACCTCTACACCTTTTAGAAACTCTGACGTAGAAAGAAACACGGAGGATAAAACCAAGAGACAGATGAAGGCGAGGAGGAGCGTGACCGACCAGCTGAAGAGGACGATGCTCTGCAACGCTGCCGCTCCCTCCGAGGTTTCTCGCTCTGTGGTGCTGAAAGAAGCGGTGGTTTCTGAGGAGATCAGCGTCGCCATGCAGGCCATGGAGACTGTATCTGCTCAGACAACCGACCTCGGACCTTTCTTTGGACTTCCCACCAAAGTGAAGGAACTCATCTACAAACTGAGAGGAATCAAGAGCCTTTATGGTGATGCTCTGTTTTACTCACAGATTCTACATAACCGCAGATAATTCAGAGCAGAGTTCGTTACTGTGGAAGCTGTTTGTCTGTTTCAGATTGGCAGGAGACGTGTCTGAACCTGGACTGTGTTCATCAGAGGAAGAATCTGATCTACTCGCTTCCCACCAGCGGAGGGAAAACTCTTGTCGCAGAGATCCTCATCCTCAGAGAGCTGCTGTGCAGGAAGAAGGACTGTCTGTTCATCCTACCGTACATATCACTGGTGCAAGAGAAGGTCCTGAGCAAGTATCTGTAATATTAGTATTGAAACTTGATTTTTCTGTGTATATTTATTTATTTATGTATTTATTCCTTTATTTACACAGGTTGTCTCACTGAGATCAAGATACAGAAGACACATACAGTAGAAGCATAAACAGAAATTCACAACACAATATACATTGTTTTTATGGTTTTATTCTGTCATAAATTAGCGTACACATTTCCACATATTCACCTAAAAAACAAACAAAAATAAACATTCAGTCCCGCATAAAACTTGGACAAGCACAAAAAAACAAAATAAAACAAACACATAGATTAAAGAAACCAACAAATATTCAATGTGTGCAAGTGTAATAAAAAAAAATCAGTATTTAAAACCAGTTTTCCAGCTCAGTTTGAACAAGTGGCAAAACTAAAGTTATAGATAAATTATGTACAAACTGTGCAGACAGAGTGGTTGAATGAACAACCAGCAGAAGAGAAACAAGATTTTTGTTTATTTTTGTTTAAATAGTGAATAGAAGAGGACCAAGAATAGAGCCCTGTGGAACACCTTTACTTAACTTCACAGCATTTGACTTGAAACCAGAAGAAACTACAACTTATCTTGTGTATGTTTTGTTTATTTGTTTGTTTTTTTGTGTTGTTGTTGTTGTTCAGGTACGTGGGTTAGCGAGCTTTGGCCTGGAGCTGGACTTCATGGTGGAGGAGTACGCTGGCAGCAAGGGCAAGTTTCCTCCAGTGAAGAGACGAAACCAGAGGTCTCTGTACATCGCTACAATAGAAAAAGCTCACAGCCTGGTCAACTCTCTGATCGACACCGACAGGCTGGATAACCTCGGGCTGCTGGTGGTCGATGAGGTACACTTCAGTTTGGATAAAAGGTGTTTCTGATGGTTAAAACATAAAGCAGAGGGAGGTTTAATGACATGTTTGTTCTTCCATACACAGCTTCACATGCTGGGCGATGGCAGCAGAGGGGCTGTTATTGAAATGACTCTGGCTAAAGTTCTGTATATGAGCAGTAAGTGTCTCTTATTATGATTCCTTTTCACTTTGATCACAGTTCTTTTTGATTTGACTTAAAGGGGACATTTTCTGCTTTTAGTGGTTTTCAATCATTTAGATCATGGTCGTGTGTCGGATCTTAAACGTGGTCAAAGTTCTATAACTTAAGGTGAATGTATGTAGAAATGCTGCCTGTAAGACAAAGCCGAGGTTTCAGCTGCCCAGATACCAGATGCCAAACACTGGGCTCTTCTCATTTCTCTATTTTGTGCCTCCTCGTCTCCTCTCTCCTCCGCCCTCCTGCCGTGACACAGAAATCGTTCTCAGCGCACCATGTTTAAGGATGTCTCAATTCATAAAATGCATCTCGAGGAGGGAGGAGGCTTACTAGAGGAGCTATGAGCAAGGATACACAGGTGTATCCTTTGCGGATGTTTTTCGACACCCGTGACGTATAAAAGAGGCGTAACACACAGCTGGAATATACAAACCATTTGTAGTGCTTCACACAATAAAATATATAGGAAGATATATATGTATATGTATATATATATATATATGTGTGTATATATATATATATGTATGTGTGTGGGTGTGTGTATATATATATATATATATATACACACATACACACTATATATATATATATATATATATATATATAGTGTGTGTGTGTGTGTACGTTAAATAAAATATAACAATGTATGACATCCATGCATTCTTATAACATATATAGTATCACGTTATAATTTGAATTAAAAGTAAATATATAAATTGTCATGAACACTGTTCTGCTTATCTGTCAGAGATCATAAAATACAGCAGCAGGCTGTAACAAAACAATGGACAGATGATGCAGCTCTGCAGCATGTTATGTTTAATTTACATGAATTTACATGAAGGGGGAGGGGTACTCAGTTGGTTGCAATCTGCAACCTCACCGCCAAATGCCACTAAATACTACAGACTGGTCCTTTTAAGAGACAGGCGCTAAAACGGCCTGTTTCAGACAGAGGCTGAACTGAGGAGCTGCATAAAGGACCAGTAGAAGATAAATAAGGAGGTTTTAACCATAAATCATGCAAAGATATTCCAGTAGAGCCCCAGAATATAAATATAGAGCTGGAAATGTGCATGATGTGAAGATGTTGTCAAGAACCTCCTGTTTTATGTACCTGGTTTCATGGATACATGTGTGAATAAGTTGTGCAAAACTCTGCACTTTGTCCCTTTGTGAATTCAGCCTGCTAAATGTAAATGGGAATATAAGATGCACATCTTGATTGGTTCTTTTTTCTGCCCAGTCAAACACAAATTTGTGCACAAGAAATGTTTTACCAATTCCTGCAATCCCATTGGTCAACACTGTTCTTATATTCTTTTTTATTCCAGAAGGGTGTGAGAAGATGTTGCTGATTTGAGGTTCTGCGGTTTGTCCTGATGCCATTTGGATCTGGCTGAGCTGCCTGGTGATGTGAGTGTCTCCCCCGGCTGTGATGTACAGCTCTGTGTAGATATCATCCAGAATCTTTGCATCCTTCTTTGTTGTCCATCCTTCTTGTATGCACATAAACCTGTCCTGGAGGTTAGATTGAAGCCTTGCTTGGTACAATGTGATGGTTCGTAGAAGCTTTGGTTCATCTGTGTAGAATAATGTAAAATAACCAGTAAGTGTTAAGTCTTTCTACCAAGTAGCCTTGAATAGATTATTTTAAATAAATAAATACATAACTGGATTAAACTTTTGTGCTCTCTGGTTAATGTTCCTTTTAAACAGGGAAAATTTGGGAAAAGGTCCAACCTGCCTCTGCTTTAACAGGACAGGCTGTATGCTCATCTAAGATGTGTCATCTTAGAACAAAGCAACATAGGAGGTTAGATTACTGTATGATATTTAACAATCTTCTGTGGTTGGTGGACTTTTTTCAGTGACATTAACAACATCTTCCAAAATGGTCATGCTTTTGCATGACTCAAATTACAAAGAAATATCAAAGCCTACTTGGCGGTTTTCACTTAATCTCTCATCTTTACTTCCGGAGAGAAGTACAGATCAATACAATGCAGGTATGCTGTCAATGACGAAATGTTATTCAGCTTCTAGTTACTTTAATTGGAACTGACGCTGAGCAACAGTTACAGAAAATGTTCCACTATTATTATAATTAGAAAACATATCACACAACAACTTGTGCAGAAGCATGACTGAGGGGCTACAAAGACTTCTGAAAGACTTGTGTCGGTCCACCACAAAACTATCAGACACCAGCTGGAACCCCTGCAGCATTCTCTGGTATGAGGATTATCTGGGAATCTATGTGAAATTTTCTCCTTTCAACTTCCATCAGCTACTGCATTTCCAGTTTTCACACCTTCAGTAAGTTTGTCTGAATCTCATTGTTGACGGATCACTGGCCTGATTCACAACCATTATGCCCAACAAACCTTTGGTATTTTCATGGCCAGGTGTGCCAGGTGCACTGGTGCTGCACTTGCACACGGGGTGGGATCAGAAGGAATACATTATGGGTAGGTGTGTTGAAGATTGTGACGATTGTCAATCATATTCAGTACTTCATCCCCACCATGATGTGCTTACTTTTTGGGAATCCTGCAAAGAGTTTTCATCAGAGGAAACTTATTTTTGTCTGGGACATAAAAAGTTTCAACTATGAGTTTACTAGCAGTTAGTGACTGTTAGTTTACAACAGTCAATGGGCTTTACAGACAATCACCAGGGTAAAGTAAAGGTACAGGATGCAGCTGTTGTGGATGAGAGATGCTGGTAAGAATCAATCATTAATCTGTATTCAGACTCACCGGAATGTATCCAGAACACAAGTTTATAGACGAGCAAAACATGAAAAAAGCAGTTTGTGTGATCTCAGAGAGGTTTATACACATGAGCCTTCAACAAAATGTGTTAAAATATACCAGACAGAACAGTAACAGAACATAAGAGCGACGAGTTTTTGACCTGCTTTGAGCAGGTTAGTGTTGGACAGCATTAGACACACTCATTGACACCAGGATTGCAGTTTGCTAGTGGATTGAGATCACCACACCTCTGTGGTCCACGGTGAGTCACCAAGATACCAAACCAGCACAGTCCAGTATGAAACCTCAGTGGGGGCCAGACAGCATGTGCAGCTCTGCAGCACTTCTATACTGTGAGATATTATTTAAACTGAACACTAAGTTAGATTAGTGTATAATGCTTTATTATAATAAATGTTTTTCGAGACTTGTGTGATCACATCATGTCCCAGTTTCATGTTTCTGTCCTGTAGCTTACCGTGAGCTGACAGTTTCTCCACTAGATCATTCCTGTTGATCTTCTTTAAGGTTTTCTTCACCACTTCCACAGACTGATGGTTGTAGGTCTGTACTATCTTATCAACAGTTTTCAGCCTGTCTGCTTTCTCCAGATAACTCTTTGGGATGGTTGAGGAGCCTTCCAGGATGTCCGGCTGCTGTAGGAACCACTTAAAGTTCCTGAATTCATCATCTCCCAACTCTTTCAGTGTCTTCAAAAGCTCCTCTTTAACAGCCATCGTTCCCCAGACCCCTGTTAGAATGAGAGGAAATGTTTAACTTCCAGGATAACTACAAGAAGTGTGAATCTTTGAGTCTCTTTAGAGTCACGATTACATCCAGAATGGAATCTCCATTCACAATCAAGGCTCAACTCAATAAATAAAGAGGGGCTCTATTTGTGAAATCTCCTCATAAATCCCATTACTTTGGCCATATCTTACAATGTAAACCAATGGGGAGCCAATCTATGGGCATGAACTTTGTGTCAAACAGAGGCTTCTGACGTCTAAACTATCTTTGAGTCTCTTTCGTGTTACAGTTACATTCAGAATGGAATCTCCATTCACAATCAAGGCTCAATTCAATACATAAAAAGGGACACTATATTCAGGCTCTTAGTGTGCTCTGTCTATGTCTATATGTGTCTATATCTTCAATTTGATCCACTTTTTCATCTAATTTAAAACTTATATTAAAGATATCAGATCAATATAAGATCACTATAATTGATTTCAAGGTCTTTTCATTACATCTCAGACCTTCTATCCCTGTACGACCCTGCTCGCACTTTGAGGTCCTCTGGTCTTCTATCTGTTCCAGACTCTCGGCTGAGGACTGAGCGGGACCAGAGCTTTGAAAAACATCCTGCCTGAGTAAATAAGGAGGCTGAGTCAGTGGCTTCTTTTAAATCTGAGCTCAAATGTACTTTTATCACAACACCTTCCCTGATTTTACTTGATTCTAGTTTTATTCTGTTTTATGGGTTTTACTATTTTTAAGTATTGTTGGGCTGGTTTCTATTCTGTTGTTTGTTTAGCACCTTTATTTTTTTATTATTATTATTAGTTATTATTATTGTGTGTTTTTATGTGATTATATGTGAAGGACTTTGTAACTTTGTTTAGATAAGTGCTATATAAATAAAGATATTGCTATCGTTATTATATAGGACTTTGAATTGCCTCTGTGTTTTAACAGTGCTATATGAATAAAGTTGTTTCACTTGTCTTCTCTTAAGTCCATTGAATTGCAAGATAATCAATCAATCAATCAATCAATCAATTTTTATTTATATAGTGCCATATCACAACAAAAGTCATCTCAAGGCACTTTTCACATAGAGCAGGTCAAGACTGCACTCTTTAATTTACAGAGACCCAACAGTTCCCCCATGAGCAGCACTTGGCGACAGCAGTAAGGAAAAACTCCCCTTTAACGGGTAGAAACCTCAAGCAGAACCCGGCTCTTGGTGGGCAGCCATCTGCTTTGACAGGTTGGGTTGAGAGAGAGAAAGAGAGAGGGAAAGGGGAGGAGGGACAGAAGAACAACAATCATAACAATAACAATAAGTATAAGCAGCAACAGCCAGGGAAGGATGCCATCAGGACTGTGAAGGACCGCGAAGGCTCAGCCCAGAACCCGGGGTTTCCTGTGAGATGAGAAAGCACAAAAAAAACTCCGGGGAAGAAGCCAAGTTAGTGACATGCATTGATGTTACATGAATACATACAGATGGAGGGGAGGAGGAGGAGAGAGGAGCTCAGTGCATCATGGGAAGTCCCCCAGCAGTCTAGGCCTATAGCAGCATAACTAAGGGCTGATCCAAGGTGAGCCCCGTCGGCCCTAACTATAAGCTTTATCAAAAAGGAACGTTTTAAGCCTACTCTTAAACATAGAGAGGGTGTCTGCACCCCGGACCGAATCTGGTAGATGGTTCCACAGGAGAGGAGCCTGATAGCTGAAGGCTCTGCCTCCCATTCTACTTTTAAAGACTGTAGGGACCACCAGTAAGCTGCATTCTGGGAGCACAGTGTTCTAGTGGGATAATACGGTACTATGAGCTCTTTAAGATATGATGGTGCCTGACCATTAAGGGCTTTGTAAGTTAGGAGAAGGACTTTAAATTCTATTCTAGATTTTACAGGAAGCCAATGTAGCGAAGTTAAAATGGGAGAAATGTGATCTCTTTTTCTAGTTTTAGTCAGTACACGTGCAGCTGCATTCTGGACCAGCTGGAGAGTCTTTAGAGACTTGTTAGGGCAGCCTGATAATAAGGAATTGCAATAATCCAGCCTAGAAGTAACAAATGCGTGAACTAGTTTTTCTGCATCTTTTAGGGACAGGATGTGCCTGATTTTTGCGATATTACGTAAGTGAAAAAGGCAGTCCTTGAAATTTGATTTATGTGGGAGTTAAAGGACATATCCTGATCAAAGATAACTCCCAGATTCCTTACGGTGGTGCTGGAGGCCAGGGTAATGCCATCCAGAGTAGCTATATCATTAGATAATGTGTTTCTAAGGTGTTTAGGGCCAAACACAATAACTTCAGTTTTATCTGAGTTTAATAGTAGAAAATTGCAGGTCATCCAGGTCCTTAAGGCATGCTTGGAGTTTGTTTAACTGATTGGTTTCATCAGGCTTCATTGATAAATATAATTGGGTATCATCTGCATAACAATGAAAATTTATGGAGTGTTTCCTAATAATATTACCTAAAGGAAGCATATACAAGGTGAATAGAATTGGTCCAAGTACAGAACCTTGTGGAACTCCGTGTCTAACTTTTGGCTTCACGGAGGATTCATCATTGACATGTACAAACTGAAATTGGTCTGATAAATAGGACTTAAACCAGCTTAATGCAGTTCCTTTGATGCCAATTAAATGTTCCAGTCTCTGCAAAAGGATTTGATGGTCAATTCTGTTGAATGCGACACTAAGATCTAACAGGACAACTATGGAGACAAATCCTTTGTCCGATGCAGTAAGGAGGTCATTTGTGACTTTCACCAGTGCTGTCTCTGTGTTATGATGCCTCTAAATCCTGACTGAAAATCCTCGAATAAACTATTGTTATGTAGAAAGTCACATAACTGATTAGACTGCTTTCTCAAGGATCTTAGAGAGAAATGGAAGGTTAGATATAGGTCTTTAATTGGCTAAAACACCTGAATCAAGAGTAGGCTTCTTAAGAAGAGGTTTAATTATAGCTACTTTAAAGGACTGTGGTACATAGCCTGTTACTAAAGACAGATTGATCATATCTAGTAAAGAAGTGCTTACTAAGGGTAAGACTTCCTTAAGCAACCTAGTTGGGATGGGGTCTAAGAGACAGGTTGATGGTTTAGCTGAAGAAATCATTGAAGTTAGTTCAGGAAAGTCGACTGGAGAAAAACAGTCCAAATATATGTCAGGATTTACAGCTGTTTCTAAGGTGCCTGTGTTTGGGGAGAGAACGGTGCCTGTTGAGGGCAGGAGGTGGTTAATTTTGTCTCTAATAGTTAGAATTTTATCATTAAAGAAGCTCATAAAGTCATTGCTACTGAGAGCTATAGGAATACATGGATCAATTGAGTTATGACTCTTTGTCAGCTAAAGTGCTGAAAAGGAACCTAGGGCTGTTTTTATTCTCTTTTATTAATGCTGAGTAATAGGCGGCTCTGGCATTACAGAGGGCCTTCCTATATGTTTTAAGACTATCTTGCCAGACTAAGTGAGATTCTTCTACTTTGGTGGAACGCCAAATCCTTTCCAATTTTCGCCATGTTTGCTTTAATTTGCGGGTTTGGGAGTTAAACCATGGAGCTAACCTCTTATGTTTATTATCTTCCTTTTTAAGGGGGCGATGGAGTCGAGTGTTTTTCTTAATGAGCCTGCCTCCTACTATCAACACGATTATCAATTTAGGAGGGACTAAAGTTAACATAAGAGTCCTCTGTAGTATTAAGACATGGCAGTGAATTCAGTACTGATGGAATTGCTTCCTTAAATTTATCTACAACACTATCAGATAGACATCTAGTGAGGACATTTTTGTCTAATGGTGTGTAATCCAGTAATAGGAATTCAAGGGTTATTAAAAAATGATCTGATAAAATAGGA
Source organism: Thunnus albacares (assembly GCF_914725855.1). Taxonomy (NCBI): domain Eukaryota; kingdom Metazoa; phylum Chordata; class Actinopteri; order Scombriformes; family Scombridae; genus Thunnus; species Thunnus albacares. Next base: position 1,618,056 of record NC_058123.1, read on the forward strand.
TTTTGTGGAAAAATTATTAAATGTTCAATTTCAATCCCATAAGTCAGAACAAGGTCTAGGGTGTGGTTAAGACGGTGAGTGGGATTATTTACACACTGAGAGAAGCCAGTTGAGTCTAATAATGAGATAAATGCAGTACTGAGACTGTCATTACCAACGTCCACATGAATATTAAAATCACCTACTATAATTACTTTATCTGTACTAAGGACTAAATACGACAAAAACTCAGAGAATTCAGATAGGAATTCAGAGTACGGGCCAGGAGGACGGTACACTATAACACATAGAACTGGCTGTAAAGTTTTCTAGGTTGGCTGAGAGAGACTAAGAACAAGGCTTTCTAATGAGTTATAATTAAATTTAGGTCTAGGGTTGATGATTAGGCTTGAGTTGAAAATGGCTGCAACTCCTCCTCCTCGGCCAGTGTCTCGAGGAATATGAGTATTAATATGACTGGAGGGAGTGGATTCATTTAGGCTGACATATTCTTCATGACACAGCCAGGTTTCAGTAAGACAAAATAAATCAATATGATGATCTTAGATTAAATTGTTTACTAAAACAGCTTTAGATGACAGAGATCTAATGTTCAAGAGTCCAAATTGAATTATCTTATTTTGTTGTACTATTGCAGTAGTGGTTTTAATTTTTACTAGATTTTTATGAATGACTCTTCTTTTGTTTACTTTGGATTTATTTGATTTAAGTGGTCAGGGGACAGACACAGTCTCTATGTGGTTTTGGGGACAGACACAGTCTCTATGTGGTTTTGGGGACAGACACAGTCTGTGGTCTCTATGTGGTTTTGGGTGGGTAACTGCTCTAATGGAAGCGCAGAGAAGCGTGTAGGACTGCAGCTCAGCTTCCTGGTCTCAACTCTGGGTTGTCATGGTTTTGGTCTACTAATAAACTCAGCCATATTTCTAGATATGAGAGCAGCTCCATCCAAAGTGGGATGTATGTCGTCTCCCCTAATCAGACCAGGTCTTCCCCAGAAAGTCTGCCAATTATCTATTGTTTGCATCGGTAGTCCCCAACAAAAAACATACAACAGCAAAACAACAAACAGTACAAAACAAAAAAACAACAACAACAACAAAAAAAACACACACAGAACGCACCATACAAAATACAAAACTACACAGAGCACATCACATACACCCACAATATCAATTAGAACTTGTCAAATTTAAATCAAGACCATAGATGGAGTTTAGACTCAGTGGTCACACAGCTGATTGGTCTTTAGTAGAATTTTTAATTTGGCCTTGAATGTATTGATTGAACTGCAGTTCTTCATATCATCAGGTAGGACGTTCCACTGAGTTGTGGTTTTCACAGAGAAAGCTGACTGCCCAAATGCAGTGTGATGAAATGGTCCAATCATGTATAGAGGATATTCTGGAGGATCTAATAGAATTTACTGAGCGAGTGAACACAAAGTCACATAGTGGAGGAGGACAAACCATTTAACATTTTATAAACTAGGCACAAATTTGAGAATAATCTAAAATTGTCAAAGCTCAGTAAATTGTATTTCTCCAGAACCCTACAGTGATGGAAATGCATCGGCTTTTTGTCCAGAGTTTTTAGAGTTTGTTTGTAAAAGGACTCAAGAGGTTTTATGGCTGTTTCTCCACCTGCCTCCAACATGTGATCAATAAGACATCTGGGAAAGAATCACAGCTGCATAAATATCTTGGCTGCGTCCAAAGACAGACAGTTTCTAATATGTCTAAAATTTGCTAAGTTGTACTTTATGGTTTTAATTGTTTTTTAAACATGTTTCTTAAAGTTCAAATTTGGATCCAGTGTCACACTAAGATATTTAAAATCGGTAACTATGTCAATATTTTCACCTTTGATGAGAATATCAGCATTAGGAGGTTGTACCATAGTCTTAGAGAAAAACATACCCTTTGTCTTGTTTACATTTAGACTCAGACATGATTGATCAAGCCAATGTGTGATCCTTTCCAATGCAATTGTTAGCTTAGCAGCAGCTAACTCAGCTGTTTTTGAATGTGTGTACACAACAGTGTCATCTGCATACATTTGTAGTTCTGCATCATGACACTGTTGAGGGAGATCATTAATATATAGGCTAAATAATAGGGGACCTAACACTGACCCTTGTGGAACACCCATTGTGCACTTCATGTTACTGGACAGTGTGTCACCAACTTTAACACATTGTCTCCTATTAGATAAATATGAAGACATCCATGCCAGTACTCTAGATGAGAAGTTAAATTTAGAGAGTTTCGATATTAAAACATCATGATTGACTGTGTCGAACGCTTTACACAGATCTAAAAATACAGCAGCAACTACTCCTCCTTTGTCAAGTCTTGATTTAATTTGCTCTATTAAGTGCAAGGTAGCAGTTTCAGTGGAATGATTTGCTCTAAAGCCAAATCGCATACGATATAGACCAAAATTGCTTGTATTAAGAAATGTTGCCAGTTGTTTAATGACAACTTTCTAAGCAACCTTTGAGAGTTCTGGCAGTATACTTATTGGTCTGTAGTTACTGGCTTCAAGGCGGTCTCCAGATTTAAAAATAGGCGTGACAATGGCACATTTCCAGTCATCAGGAAAGGAGCTGTGTTTAAAAGACAAGTTAATCGAATGAGCAATAGGGGGAGTTAAAATATCTTTGTGTGATTTAACAAACATGGTGTCAAATTGGAAAGCATCTCTACTTTTGGAGGTTTTTAAGGAGCTGATCGTGCATCTCTAGATTTCATTAGTTTCCATACATTTTCTTTAAACCACGGTAAATTGTTTTTATTTTTAGATTTTATCTGTATCCTCACATTAAATCTTTCCCTCACAGAGTTGATTCTGTGAGTAAACGTATCACAGCCATAGTCCAGGTCATCAGAGGACAGAACATCATCCCAGTTCAAGCTGTTCATTTCATTGGTAAATTCTTCTTGCTTAGCTCTGGGTATGCATTGAAGGATCATTGTCTTAGTTGCCGTGGTCTTAAATCTACTTTTAGTCAGTTTTCTTGCACATAGGGTTAGGTTATGATCTGATAAGCCAGTGATTAAATTATAACTTTTAGTTATTCTTTCTAGTTTGTTAGTAAATATCAGATCAATTTGTGTACTGGAGCATTTTGTAATCCTAGTTGGACCTTTTACTAGTTGTTCTAGTTGTAATTTCTCTGTGATCATTTTTAGTTCTTTCCTCTTAGTTTTATCCTCCCAGTTCACATTAAAATCACCCATAACTAATAATTCTTTGTTGAGATTGCACTCTTTCAAGACTTCTGTGAGTTGATCATAGAAAGTGTTATCTGCAGACAGGGGCCTATAGACACCTATGATGTTAAAAAACATTTGTTGGGATAACATTATTTTTATCTCAACATATTCTAACATGTTACCCGCATTATAAACCACACGTTCACATTCGATGTTGTCTCTCACATAAAAAAGCACCCCTCCTTCTTCTTCCATCAGGTCTGTCTCTTCTGAAACATTGGTATCCAGCACCGTGAACACACTTGCAGGAATTGTTTGTTTAAACCATGTTTCAGTCAGACAGAGAAAGTCCAGATTTGAGTCAAACACAAGATGAGTTAGCTGATTGCTCTTTGCAGTAATTCTTCTGATGTTAAAATGTCCACTATATAGCCCCCTCGGTTTCAGCTTCGGGTCCCATAAGACTTTTGCATGATTGACAGTTTGGAAGGTTTGGAATTACCTCTGCCTCTTCACTGCAGGGTTTCGACACACAGTGGTGTCAGCAGCAGGTTTTGTGAGAGAGACACTGGACCTATCAAGGTTTCCACAGCCCGGTAGCAAAAAGTCATTCATGGAGACATCATGCCTCGTGTTAACAAAGTTTAGTCTTTTAAGGGAGAAGCCCGGCCCAGAAAGTTGCTGCTCATTCATCACTGGCACCAGAGGAGTCCCAGACACACTCGGGCACAAATCAGCATCAAAGTTCTGCAGCGTTCCAGGGGTCACTGGTCCAGGATTTAGCTGAACATCTCTGGAGAGCAGGATCAGCATGAAGAGGAGACCTGCTGTTCTCTGAAATGGGATGGCAGATGACTGGTCCACTGGATCAATGATTCGCTCTGGTACCTGGGCTCGCCCATGCCGCAGGATGTAAAATATCCCAGTAAGTTATGATGAAAACTCACATTAGGAGTGTCAGCTGGCCATGAGCCAGCATTTGACCCAAGCTCAATCACTTGGTGTCCCAGTTGTTTTTCATCAGTGTTGATTGCTCTGGCCAGACAGACACGTGCAGGCAATACAGCAATGAGTACCAACAGTAGTCAAAGGAGCAGCCCATAAAACACAGCCCAGGTGTTTTTGCCGATGAAACACTGTTTTGAACTTGAAGCAGGTTTTGACAGGCATGCTCTGTGGTACGATAAACGTCCTATGTAGCAATCTCATACAGGATCCCGGTGGCCAGAGGGTAGAAGCTCCTCTTAAGCCCCTCAGCACCGGCCCGGTGCACCTGGAACCTCCTTTTGACCTCAGCGGAGAGAAAAGGCCGCCATCTGGGTAGTAAGGAACTCCAGAAGATCCATATGGCCAGGACCGTTTCCTTCGATGTTGAGATGGATGTACAGATGGTTGTACTTGATGTTTAATCTGATGTTTATGTTTGAAAACTTGGACTGGTCTGGTAGAAGAGTCGGCAGAGGGATGAGCTGACCATCTCCCCATCCTGATGAGTGACCCCGAGTCATATGCCATCACTTCTTGAGTCTAGGGTGCACAGAGAGGCTCCAGCAAGGTGTGACACATCTAGCTGACTGACTGACTTAATCCTCTTTACCCCGTTGAGGGGCATAGGGCATCCACTAGAGCTCTCAGAGACACATCTCGCTACCATTACATAACGTAACAAAATAAATAGTTTTTACAGCGTTGTATTAGTGTCATTAAGTGATGTACATGACTTACCACAAAGTCTGTATTTATCTGAGTATTTCAAGTTTGTTAAAAGCCAAATTAGCATGCTAAGAAGCGTCTGTTATACGGTACGGTAAAAATTGGTAGAAAACTCTGCCAGTTACATTAAGTTTGCTATTTGGTAATTATTGCATCTATTTAGGTAAATTATCAGGAGTTTATTGTAACTAAACTAATAACAAAAAGGAAACAGTCGAGGTATTGAAACGCTTAGCTGTGTGTTAGCTAGTTGACCAGTAAACTGGAAATGGAAATGATGTTGGGATTTCTCTCTTGCTCGGACGTTGATATAATAGGCTTGTTCAGTCAATGGATATGAGCCGCTGCACAATCACCACGCAATTCGTACTAGTTAGATTCTTTTTAAAATTATTTCTTTATTTTAGAGAACACGTGTACAATAACAGGATGTACACAAACAACTGTCCATACCAGGTGTACATATACAAAGTTATAAAAAATATTTTGAAAAAGTAATACAAAATCAAAATAATGTATCATCAGTCAATAAGAAATTTATCAAAAACACAATTAGTTTTAATTGCCTTCTTATTCTTCAGGACTCTTATCGTGGAACCATATTGATGCGATCTTGATAAAAATGTCCCAAATTTGATTTGGAGTCCTCTCATCTCCTCTTGTGATAAAATTGACTGTACAAAAAAATATAATATCTTTAACCTTCTCATTGCCTTCAAAACATATAAAAATGACTTTATTCTGAATATGTATATGTAATGCTGAACATCCACTCAAAATATTCTGGTAAACATACAGTGATAAAACAAATGACACATTGTTTCTTCTACTAGTCCACGGAAATTGCAAGAATATTCAATATTAAATCTTAATCTCTCTAATGTCCTTTTTGCTGGATATTCAATGCAAAAGGAAACCTCTTTAACTTTATTATTAAGAAAAAATTTGTCCCCAACTAACCAAATTTTCTGCCAATTAATTTCTACATAAAGCAAAGCCCAAAAGAATCTTCCTGGGGGCAGAGTTACAGCTTATATGTAATTGCTGATGTATTTATTAAAGCATTTATTCTTAATGTCAACTTCTCCAAGGAATATACCTCTATTGAATGGATTAATCATTGAAACCTTGATTATTGAACCTCTGAGAAGCTGCAGCACAGCCCTCAGCAAAGCATCAAAAACCACTGCATAACTGGTGACCTGAACTCAGAGAGGAATTCATTATTGTTAGTAACTTCCCATCAGTATTAACAAGTTGTTTAATCAATAAATACCACTGTAACCCTATTTTTCATAATATAGTGATTTATTTTTATATTGAATATTCTTGTTATTCCAAATATATTAATTAGTTGGTAAAAAATTATGTTTGTAAATCAGTTTCCAGGCCAGCTAAAAACATATATAGGGAGGGTATTCCAGATGTTTTCTTCTTCTATAATCAAATTAGATAATCATTTCACTTTGAAGGTATTATTTAATCTTAAAAAAAAACTTAGTACGTCCAGACCACCATTTATTTTTATGTTGCATAAGATATTTTTTCTTAAATTATGACACTTGTTCCTCCAAATGAAATAAAATAAAATCTTATCTATTCTATTGTATATTTCGGGAGGTTTATTCCAATGATAAAAACATATACACAGCTCTGATTATTCCCTCAGCTTTAGACAGTAAAACTCTTGCCAGTTGGATTTGTGTTTTATTTGATCCCAACTCGCTCTGACATCATGCAGACGTGGGCAACAACAACCTGACGAGATCAAGTCGGCTGCAGCTGTTCTCCACTGACTGCAAGGATCAGGGCATGATGGGAGAATGGATGTCACCTGATCAAAGAGCTGATTGGTTCAGGAGTTTGATCAACAACATGACGCTTTATCTTCATTTTGGATTTCAGTTGTCTGATCTTCTACTAAGAATTCAGATGTGTTGATGACAACTTTTATTAGCCAAAGAGACAGAAAACATTCAATAACCAAAAATTACAACAGACACAATATGAAGATTATATCATTATTTAATTATTGATGTGAATCCCCAACAGTCTGAATATTTGACAGATACAGTAAATAATGTCTATTTCTGCTTTTTTTTCCTCCTCCTCGAGTAGGTCTGATTTGTGTTTTACTTTGTTTGTGCATCATAAAATACTATTTTAATACAATATTTAAAATTTTGGTAGTTACACGGACACATTCACATGTAGGTAACAAACACACTTTTACATGCATAAACTCAACTATTCATTCATTTAAAGTAAATAAACAAAAAAGAAATAAACTTAAAATGAAAACGTGCAGGAGAGATAAGAAGATAAAAGCTTATACAAAGATCTCTCCTAAAAACTAAATTACATAGAAAAAAATAATAATTTCATTTTATTAGAATTTCTTTGTTTCATCAATGAGATGTGAATGAGTTTGATTAGTGTGACATCAGCTGATTACAGTCGGCATGTTGACCAGCAGGTAGTGATCCGCTTGCTGCAACAGTTACATTTCTATGTAAAATAATTTAATAGTCTAATATTGGAGATTACAGAATAAATGTTGTTTTGATTATTGATTATAGGTCATTTTAACAGTTTATACTCTATCATACAGATCAGCATTAAAACAATGTTAGTGATTGATCAGCTGAGCTTGAGTAGATTGATCTGATAACATTTGATTAAATCAGGATCAGATCTAACAGGATGTAAATATTTCTGTGACTTCCTGTAGATTCTTTGAAAGCTGCTGGAAACTGTCTGACTTGACTGCAGCTTTTTGTCACTTCCTGCTGATGCTGCCGCCTGATCCCTCCACTTTCCAAGAAAGGAGCAGTTCATCTGAAACAAGCCTACTGATCAGCTTTCCAATAAGGAGGCGTGTCGGTCGGTAAAAGATGTGAAGGCTCTTGTGTATCTTCACTCATGGCTCCTCAGAGCAGGAATAAGAGCTTTGGGACGACCTGCAAGATGGCGGAGCAGAACGACTTCCAGTTCAAGTGAGGATCGAGGAACCTCAGGTTTCTGTAATCCTCTACTGTGATACAGAAACCAGGTTTCTGGTTTACATGACAGGACAGAAATCAGCTGAGTGCAGAGAGTCGACTGTAAACTGGTTACTGAAGTGCAGCTGAACACACTGATGAAGAGTTTTGATCTGATGAAGCTGAGAGCAGAAAAGAGGCTGAACTATGAGAGTGATTGATGTGAGAATCCATAACAAGAAAACCAACAGCTGCTGTCACTATAAGATAAACTCTGGCTTTACTTTCACTGAAGTGGATCAACAAATGATAATTAAACATTAAACTAAATGAACAGTTATATATCACAGAGGAGGCTGTTTCCCAGAATCACACAATTTCAAATTTAAAAGATGATTATGTGTCTTTGAAAAAAAAATAATTACAATTATCAACATCACACTTAATAGGATTAAAATGAAATAATGTTTGTGATGTTTAAACATTTATATGAACAGTGTAGAGCTTGTTGTCTACACAGCTGTCTGATGTTGTTCATCTACATCACTGCATCTTTAACTGCTGTTAGTTTAGCAAACATGTATCGCAGCCCTGCTTTGTTTTTTTTATCCATTCGTTTTTTCATCTCCTCCAGCTTCTGGACCTTCTCTGTGGCTTTGATCTCCTTCATCTTCTCAATCAGGAAGTCCAAGTGGACATGAGTAGACAGTGAATTATCATTCAGAGCGATCCGCTCTAGTTGTTCCACATGTTGGTAGGCCTCTGTAAGCAGCTGAGTCTTCTCTGATTCCAGGTTTTTCATCTCTGTTTGAAGATTTTCCAGAAGGCTCTTCTTCTGCTCACGATCTGTTTTATTCTTTTCATATTTGTGATTCACATCTTCAAGGGTCTTCTTAACTTTCCTGGTCTTGTTCACATAGATCCACTTTTCTTTCACATGATCTGATGCAGGACACTTCCCTGTACAAACTGTACAGTGACCTCTTTTCATGACCTCACAGTGTTTTGGACTCCAGGCCTTTGTGTATCCAGGATAGTGACAGTTCTCTTTACAGATGTTACAGGTGACAGCTTCTTCATAATAAAACAACCACCTCCTCCCACCTCTGATGTCTTCTTTCTCTTTGTAGACCTCATCAACTTCTACAGTGAACTCTTTATTCTTCTTCATCTCTTGTTCATGTTTCTTCAGAGCTTCTTCAGTCTGTTGGATCTCGTTCTGCTTTAGTTCAATCAGCTGGATTCTGTCTTGCAGGTTGTTGATGCAGGCTGTTATTCTGATGTGTGCGTTCAACACTTCAACTGTTGTTATCAGCATTTGTGGTTTAGATTTTTCCAGGAAGTCTGTGAATCGTTTCATTCCTGTCTCTGTTACCTTCCATGCGTTGTCTAAAGCAAACTCTGTTTCCTCTGTTCTCTGTTTGGTCTGACGGTTATTAAACAGGAAGTAAACGGGCTGATTCTTCTCATTTTTGGCACAATTAATGTTTGCAGCTTCAAGAGCTTTCAGAACATTTTCAGGTGTTATTCCATCTGAGTGTGTGATGAGAGCGACGATGTTCTTCTCCAGGTCTTTCCCAAACAGAGACGTCACTGAATCAAAGATGTACTTCAGTCGGTCACTCACTCGATTCACACTCGCCTGCAGCACCAGACCCACTGCATCAATTTCATCAACTCCATCTTCTGAACGGAACAAGTCAAATAATCTTTGACTGATGATGTCATCATGTTCAATCCCTCTGGTGTCTCCGAATCCAGGAGTATCGATGATGGTCAGAGAGAAGGGCAGAGTTTTATCTTTAAAACCAAAGATCTGGTACAAGATCACAGCTGATGTCTGACTCTCTGACTGACATCTTCTCTTCTCGTCTTCTACGATCTCAAACCAGATGTTGTCCTTAAACTTCACTCCCATGATGTAGTTGAACAGAGTGTTGATCAGAGTAGATTTTCCTGTTCCTGTTTCACCTACAAGTAAGATGGTTTTGTTTTTCTTGTTCAGGTTTTTCTCACCAACAGTTTTTCTTGTCAGATTTCCAAACTTCTCTTCCTTTGTTCTCAGCTGGTAGACAGCAGGAGGTCCTGAAGAGATCTGAGAACTTTTGGAGATGATGTTCTCATAAGTCCTGTAGAAAAAGTAAAGATTCAGTCAACTTGTTCTTTTTTCATAAAACTGACAAGTTAAATACAATCTAATTATTTTTCACATACATACAACAGTATCTGGTTTCATGTGACTCTTGTGCTCCAGAATGAATAATAGTTCAGTGGAATATAAATACTGCAGCTGTGACATCTGTGATTGTAGAATATGAATAAAATAAAGTCAAACCAAACGGCCACATTTGGAGATTTTAGTCTAAATGTGAGCTCTGGTTTGACTGTGAGGACAGAGACTCAGATTACAGTCAATTAACAGGATCTTCTTCTGCTGTGTAACATACCAACCCAGTCTCACATCAAAATGTTTAATATCTATGTTGGTCCACAGTGCAAAACGGATTAGTTTCACAATAACGGCTCTAAAACACACACACACCCACACACGCCCGCACACACACACACCCACCCACACACACACACACCCACACACACACACACACACACACACACCCACACACACACACACACACACACACACACACACACGCCCGCACACACACACACCCACCCACACACACACACCCACCCACACACACACACACACACACACACACCCACACACACACACACACACACACACACCCACACGCACACACACACACACACACCCACACACACACACACACACACACCCACCCATACACCCCCCCCCACACACACACCCACACACACACACACACACACACCCACACACACACACATACACCCACACACACACATACACACCCACACACACACACACACACACACCCACACACACACACACACACACACACAAACACACACACACACACACACACACACACACACACACACACACACACACACACAAACACACACACACACACACACACACCCACACACTCCCATCCCAACTAGGCTGCTTAAGGAAGTCTTACCCTTAGTTAGCACTTCTTTACTAGATATGATCAATCTGTCTTTAGTAACAGGCTATGTACCACAGTCCTTTAAAGTAGCTGTAATTAAAGCTCTTCTTAAGAAGCCTACTCTTGATTCAGGTGTTTTAGCCAATTAAAGACCTATATCTAACCTTCCATTTCTCTCTAAGATCCTTGAGAAAGCAGTCTCTAATCAGTTATGTGACTTTCTACATAACAATAGTTTATTTGAGGATTTTCAGTCAGGATTTAGAGGCATCATAACACAGAGACAGCACTGGTGAAAGTCACAAATGACCTCCTTACTGCATCGGACAAAGGATTTGTCTCTATACTTGTCCTGTTAGATCTTAGTGTCGCATTCGACACAATTGACCATCAAATCCTTTTGCAGAGACTGGAACATTTAATTGGCATTAAAGGAACTGCATTAAGCTGGTTTAAGTCATATTTATCAGACCGATTTCAGTTTGTACATGTTAATGATGAATCCTCCGTGAAGGCAAAAGTTAGACACGGAGTTCCACAAGGTTCTGTACTTGGACCAATTCTATTCACCTTATATATGCTTTCTTTAGGTAATATTATTAGGAAACACTCCATAAATTTTCATTGTTACGCAGATGACATCCAGTTATATTTTTCAATGAAGCCAGATGAACCCAATCAGTTAAACAAACTCCAAGCATGCCTTAACGACATAAAGACCTGGATGACCTGTAATTTTCTACTACTAAATTCAGATAAAACTGAAGTTATTGTGCTTGGCCTTAAACACCTTATCTAATGATATAGCTACTCTGGATGGCATTACCCTGGCCTCCAGCACCACCGCAAGGAATCTGGGAGTTATCTTTGATCAGGATATGTCCTTTAACTCCCACATAAATCAAATCTCAAGGACTGCCTTTTTCCACTTACGTAATATCGCAAAAATCAGGCACATCCTGTCCCAAAAAGATGCAGAAAAACTAGTCCACGCATTTGTTACTTCTAGGCTGGATTATTGCAATTCCTTATTATCAGGCTGCCCTAACAAGTCTCTAAAGACTCTCCAGCTGGTCCAGAATGCAGCTGCACGTGTTCTAACTAAAACTAGAAAAAGAGATCACATTTCTCCCATTTTAGTTTCGCTACATTGGCTTCCTGTAAAATCTAGAATAGAATTTAAAATCCTTCTCCTCACCTACAAAGCTCCTAATGGTCAGACACCATCATATCTTAAAGAGCTCATAGTACCGTATTATCCCACTAGAACACTGCGCTCCCAGTATGCAGCTTACTGGTGGTTCCTACAGTCTTTAAAAGTAGAATGGGAGGCAGAGCCTTCAGCTATCAGGCTCCTCTCCTGTGGAACCATCTTCCAGATTCGGTCCGGGGTGCAGACACCCTCTCTACATTTAAGAGTAGGCTTTAAACTTTCCTTTCTGATAAAGCTTATAGTTAGGGCCGACCAGGCTCGCCTTGGATCAGCCCTTAGTTATGCTGCTATAGGCCTAGACTGCTGGAGGACTTCCCATGATGCACTGAGCTCCTCTCTCCTCCTCCTCCTCTCCATCTGTATGTATTCATGTACCATTAATGCATGTTACTAACTTGGCTTCTTCCCCAGAGTTTTGTGCTTTCTCATCTCGCAGGAAACCTTCAGCTACAGACCGACTGCTGTCCAGCTTGATGCCCACCGCTGCTGCTATTATTATTATTATTAGTCATTATTAGGCATATTTCTATTATTATTATTGTTGTTGTTATTTTTATTAGCCCGGTTCTGCTTGAGGTTTCTTCCCGTTAAAGGGGAGTTTTTTTCTTGTTGATGTCACAAAGTGCTGCTCATGGGGGAATGTTGAGTCTCTGTAAATTAAAGAGTTCAGTCTAGACCTGCTCTATGTGAAAAGAGCCCTTGGTGCTATATAAATAAAACTGACTTGACTTGACTGATATTTCTCTAATAATGTCCTCTTGCTGTTAAGCCGCTAGTCAACATGAAAAAATCCTAAAAATTAAAAACATTGATCTGGGTTGTCTTCAATGACTGCACTGTGCTCACAACAATATGCTTGACAAACAGCATGTAGCTGGCGGCCTTTTTTGTCTGAGTTGTGCTGCTGTGATCCTGATTGGTAGCTGAGCTGATTGCTGACAAAACACATCATCAAGGTGAACAACGTCTTTTACCCTGCCATGCTGTGTGCAGTGGAAACATACTTGAACTGTGCCAGCAGGACTCGACTACTCGTAACTGATCATGGCATGACTCAGTATGACGACCACACGATGGAAAAACACTACAATTCTACAAAACACATGTAGAGCAGATGGACAGACTCTCATGATCCCTTCCTCCAGGATCCTTGAAAGGGTAAACAGCTGGTCCACTGATCCAGAGTAGCATTTTAGTGTATGCAGTCTATAAAACTTGGTTTGTTCAATGGTTAAAATCCAGCCTTTGTTATTTTCTTTTTATGATATTTCATTTCATGTTAGAACATTTAATGTATTTTCTGTTTATCTGATGCACAAATGCAGAGGACGTGACGTAGCTAGGTGTGAAGTATCAGGGATATTAATGACCAGTAATAGATGTGTTTTTATTATGTTTCCTGCTGCCATGCAGGCTCACTTTGGTCTGGGTCACAATATTTATATTATGTACTGGTTCGCTGTGAATTTCAGATGCTGTGTGTGTTCACTGTTTTAAACTTGGTGTGATGGTGCTACTGGATGATTAGTTATGTAGCTGTTGCAGATAATTTCCTGTCTCTCCAGTTACAGGGCGTATGAATGAATTGATTATATCATTTAGTAAGTTATATTATTTCTTGTTTCTGTCACAGATCTGGTAGTGCAACATGCTTCAAATGAGAGCAAGAGGACGTCTCTGTAGTGTAGAGTTGTGTTTTAGAGTGTAGTTATCAATGAAAGCCTGTTTGTAAAGCACTGCCTACAGCCTGTTCAGAGTTACTTGTTAATGTTTTTGGTTGCTGTGTGTGTGTGTGTGTGTGTGTTATACATTTCAAGTGCCTTGTTGTATTGTTACCTGTACCGTATAACGTGGCTGTGGCTCCATCTACAATAAATCATCTTCTGATTAGGAATAAACCTGCATCCTGTGTGTGAACTGTCCATAGCTGAATATGCTGCTACGCTGCTTTGACATACAGCATGTTGGTATTTAAGTTTGTTGTCTGTTGTGTGTAAAATCTTCTAAAACTGGTGTAAAATGTCTCTGGCCATTCAGATTAATACAAAAGTCATGAATGTTGTGCAGCATTTAATATGACGTCATTATATAAACTTTCTCTCAGCACCCCCAACTCTGACTGACTTCCAGCATCCCCAAATCCAGGACCAGGACAGAATCCCCATCACTTCACCTCAGTCTGAGTTTGAACGATCCGCCACCTTTCCAGCATCCAGCATAAACTTTCCAGAGAGGCTGAGCAGTGTGATACCTCAATATTTAGATCATATCCTCTGGACTCCCTTCTCTATCAGCCAAGACAGCCCCACAATGTCCAGAAACTTCAGCATCTCAGAGTGTATCTCATCAACTCCTTGTTTTTAACTCCCCCTCAGTGACCTCCATCAGAGACATGGAGACATGTTCTCCTCCTGCTCCTTCTGTGAGCACAGAATCTGCAGTGCTTCTGGTCTCCTGATACTGTCTCCTGCTTCAGCTTCCCCTCATCAGCAAATGTTCAAAAGCCTGAACAATACAGTGATATTATCTTGACTTACTCTCCATGTGTTTTGGAAAGAGGAGGTGGATCCATGGTCCTATCAGGGTCTATGGACGCACAGCTAGGGTCAGGAGATTCTGGTCTCTGCTGCTGGATCCTGATACAAACACAGTACTGATGAATTCACAACAGAATAACATTCTTCCAGGATAAAATAGTGATTAAAAACATATTTAATGTTAGTGTTTTAATACAGATAATAAAATTCTTAATCAGAAATTCAGGTTGAAGTTGATACCTTCCAGTGTTAAAATGTTTAGGTTGATCCATGGACTCTTCATGGACACACAGCTGGGAAAGAGGAGGTGGATCCATGGTCCTATTGATCTCTACGGACACACAGCTGGGATCAGGAGATTCTGGTCTCTGCTGTGCAGGATTTCAGGAACAACTTCATCTACTTCCAACGTCTGTGGAGAAGAAAACAGTCTGAAGTCAAAACTCAAGCATCACTTTGTTGTTGTTGATGGTGGTGTATGATATTATTTTCTACAGTCTCTCTGTATCTCTCTTGTAAGTAATCTATATTATACAACAAATATATATTTTTATATATTTGTTGTTGTAAATGTTAATATTTTTATCATATTTGTATGTATTTATATTTTTGTATAGATGTGTTAATTATGTGACAGTTTTTGTGATTATTTCAGTCACTGATAATGTGTTTTATCTTGATTATGTATCAAGTCCTGCCATGAATTGTTCATATAATGACGTCAGCATGATGCAACTAATTTGGTGTCTATATAAACTTTACTCTTTGTCATGTTTGATAATTGCTTTTTACAGTCAAACAATTTTTGGGAGCTAGGTTTGCTTTACTTTAAAGAATCCATATACAATTTAAATTCTATCAAGAAGTTATTTAAGTTTGGGAAAGGTAACGAGTGCTGGTTAACAGTAAGAATTTATGATCAAATTTCACACTTGTTTTTTGCTTTTGTATATGTATCATTAAACATTAATTTTAAGCCAACTGACAAAAATTTCAGGCATTCAGCTTAAAGACCAATCCACATTGAGCCTGATCCTGTGGATAGCCTGTTGCAGGAATTAATAATAATATTAACAACAAATAGATATAAAACATTAGACTATTTTCAATAATAATTTTCTACCTGTTGTATGATGACAAGTCAGTTATTGACACTCCCTAAAAACTCCCTCTGATGGTTAAAGGAGTCAGATAACCAACTTCAGACTGACTTCAGCACAGAGAAACACATCTGCAACAATATAAAACATGAAAACATCAAAGTTGTTGATGGATCATCAATACAATACAATAATGTGACTTCCTGCAGTTGAAGTGACAACAATGCAGGTGCAGTCCAGATGCAGCTGTCTGCTTCATGTTAACATGTAGAATGTATTTTGTCCAGAGAGCGGAGTCATGTCTGTTATGTTATCCTTGTTTCATTATGATGCCTAAATGTTTTCTGTTTTTGTCTTAACGTCTCATGTTGTAAGATCGATCCAATAAAGAGTTGAAAAAAACGATACAGCTGTCTGCTTAAAAACTAATAACCTTCTAACTGAAATGATGGAAATCCACCAGCAGTTCAGCGGGCTACTTAAAAGACTAATCAATCAATAATTATCTCATAATTGATTGTTTCATGGTGTGATCAGCTGCAATGATTCAGCTCCTTCATGTAAATAAAATTAAATCTTAAGATCACAGAGTTGGCTGTTTCTCTCTTGTTCAGGTGTTTCTCTGTGGACAGAGGTCTCTATGAAAACTACCTGGAATCACTGTGAGTCCTTTTACACTAAAACAGTGTTGTAAGAATGAGACGTCTCAGTGTAGACGTAGAGACATCAAACTCATCACAGGTTAGGGCTGCACAACACGGTAAAAAAAATAAATCATTTTACGATTATTTTGCAATTACAATAATATTTGCAATTTTAGTGGGAGCGATCATCTTTGCATCATCATTTTAATTTCAACTGGAAAAAAATAGTAAAATGAGGATGATGTGATTTTTACAGGAGTCCAAACCATCGTGTTCTTTTATGTCTTATGATTTGTAGACCAGGCATCTCTGTAGCTCCACAATATCTCATTTCTAAAGATATACTGTCATATTTAACCTTTAACAAAAAACTGCAGCTGCTGCAATTTGAATATTGCTCTTATCCATATTATGATATCAATACCATTTTGATTAACTGTGCAGCCCTGGGTGCATACTTCAGTCAAGTCAATTTTATTGTCAGTTCTATCATATGTACAGGACATGTAGACCCTGCTGGCATATACAAGCACTAAAATACAACAAGGGTTTAAAATACTAGGATAAAACAAAAATGCTACAAATATAGAACTACAAATGTATGCAGATGACACCATTGTGTACACACATGCAAAAATAGCTCAGTTAGCTGGGGCTAAGCTAACAATTGCATTGGAAAGGATCACACATTGGCTTGATCAATCATGTCTGAGTCTAAATGTAAACAAGACAAAAGGTATGTTTTTCTCTAAGACTATGGTACAACCTCCTCACGCTGATATTCTCATCAAAGATGAAAAAATCAACATACTTACTGATTTTAAATATCTTAGTGTGACACTGGATCCAAATTTGAACTTCAAAAACTTGTTAAAAAATAGTTAAAACCATAAAGTACAACTTAGCAAATTTTAGACATATTAGAAACTGTCTCTCTTTGGATGCAGCCAAGATATTTATGCAGCTATGATTCTTTCCTATATGTCTTATTGATCACATGTTGGGGGAAAGCTGGAGAAACAGCCATAAAACCTCTTGAGTCCTTATACAAACAAATTCTAAAACCTCTGGACAAAAAGCCAATGCATTTCCATCACTGTAGGGTTCTGGAGAAATACAATTTACTGAGCTTTGACAATTTTAGATTATTCTCAAATGCGTGCCTAGTTTATAAATGTTAAATGGTTTGTCCTCCTCCACTATGTGACTTTGTCTTCACTCGCTCAGTAAGTTCTATTAGATCCTCCAGAATATCCTCTATACATGATTGAACCATTTCATCACACTGCATTTGGACAGTCAGCTTTCTCTGTGAAAGCCACATCTCAGTGGAACGTCCTACCTGATGATATGAAAAACTGCAGTTCAATCAATACATTCAAGGCCAAATTAAAAAATCTACTAAAGACCAATCAGCTGTGTGACCACTGAGTCTAAACTCCATCTATGGTCTTCTCATTAACACAGGTAGTCTTGCTTTTAATTTGACAAGTTTAGATTATTCATTTCTAATTGACATTCTAGGTGTATGTGATGTGCTGTGGTGTGTAGCTTTGTATTTTGTATGTTGTGTTCTGTGTGTTTTTAGCTTTGTACTGTTTGTTGTTGATTGAGATGTAAATCAGCTTTGAGCTGACTCCAGTGCAGTACATATATTATGTTAAAAACTGTACACTGTCCTAATCAATAAATACGATCAATCAGTCAATCAAGCTTCAACTTGCAGCAGCTTCAGTAGAGCTTCCTCTGGAGCCTCCTTCTCCGAGTATTTCTTCAGCTCAAACATGTCCACATCTTTTTCTGACAACAGTAAGATGGAGACCAGAGCTGACCATTGAGCAGGATACAGTTTATATGTCAGTTTATTTTTCCTGATCTCAGATACAGTTGGATCTCCTCCACTAGAGAACAATCACTCGGTCCATTGGGACAGTAAAACAAATTAATGCGTCTGTCTGGAGATAGATTCTCCCTGATCTTCTTCTTCACATAATTTACTGTTAGCTGACTTCTATAAGTCTGGTTGGTCTGCAGGGAAAGGCCCAGGAGGAAGCGAAATGTTGGTATTGATGGGTGAGAGGACCACATACAGAGCTGCCAGAAACTCCACTATGCTCTGATGGACAAAGCTAAATACCTTGTTCCTGTCCTTCTCCATTTGATGCTCCTCTTCAAAGATCTGTGAGAATACTCGGGAACACACAGACTTCATTGGACTTACTGCTGCCGTCTTTTAGGTCTTCCTCACAGACGGTCAGGTTGCCTTTTTCCAGCTGTTTAAAAGCCAGTTTTGTAAGTGTCTTAATGTACTGAATGCGTCTTTCTCTGCCATACTTATCTTTCATGTGTTTGATATGAATAATCAGGAATGATGTGTACATCCTAGTCAGGGTCTTGGGCAGCTCTCTTCCCTCTCTGCTTTTCAACACATCCTCCAGAACTGTAGCAGTGATCCAGCAAAAGACTGGCATGTGACACATGATGTGGAGGCTTCCTGATGTCTAGATGTGGGAGATGATTCTGCTGGCCTGCTCCTCATCTCTGAATCTCTTCCTGAAGTACTTCTCCTTCTGTGGGTCAGTGAACCCTCTGACCTCTGTCACCATGTCAACACACTCAGGAGGGATCTGATTGGCTGCTGCAGGTCGTGTGGTTATCCAGAGGCGAGCAGAGGGAAGCAGGGTGCCCTTGATGAGGTTTGTCAGCAGCACATCCACTGAGGTGGACTTTGTCACATCAACAGGCAACTTTTCATTGGCACTGAAGTCTAGTTGAAGTAGCTCTCATCCAGTCAATCCAACACAAATAAAAGTTTATATTCACTCTTGTCAAAGTTTGTGTTTCCTGATGTCTGTAATGTTGTGAAGAACGTCCTGTTCCATGTACCTGGTTTCATGGATACATGTGTGAATAAGTTCTGCAAAACTTGCTTCTTTCCTTTGTGAATTCAGCCTGCCAAACGTAAACGGGAATATAAGGTGCACATCTTGATTGGTTCTTTTTTCAGCCCAGTATTTGTATTTGTATCTGTATTTGTTGAGGCAGCAAAATTATTTGTATTTGTATTCGAATAAAAGTGGAAAGAGGCTTAAAAATCCTGTTTTTTTTAATTATGCTTTTAATTTTAGAAAATTAAAGTGTTACAATAAGTGTACATGAATAAACTACCTTATGAAGGAGGTCCCCACACCGGGTCTTGAATTGGAGTCTCCCAGATCATAGATGACTGTGCTGATTACTGAGCTAAAACTTTACTCATTGGCTCATTGCAGACAGACCTCTACCTATTTATACACCCATAACACAGAGACAGCACACCATGTAATGTGTAGGGATGAACTTCAAAGGTGACTCTTGCTTTGCACTTTTCATTTTTTGCCTATTTTTTACAGCCTAACTTTGTGGTAAGGAGAAGGGGAACAAAAGGTTATGGAGAGTCCCTTAGGAGCACTTCATGTGTGTCAGTAGCTCAGCTTTATCTCTGGGGAACACCCCCAACTCCAGGAGTGATACGAACCGACCGAATGTAACCAACCTGCACATTGGTAAAAACAGACCCAAAAACAAATAATTTTTAAAATATTTGTATGAAACAAATATTCATAAAAAAACACAATTTGTGTTTTGTTGAATAACATATTTGTATTCAGGCATACCCCTACTGTGTAGATATCATCCAGAATCTTTGCATCCGTCTTTGTCGTCCACCCTTCTTTTATGTACATAAACCTGTTCTGGAGGTTAAGATGGAGCTTTGTTTGTAACCATGTGATGGTTCATAGAAGCTATGGTGGTGGTTTATCTGTGTAGAATAATATAAAATAGCCAGAACAATGTAAAGTGTAAAGCCTTTCTACTGAGTAGCCTTGAAGAGATTATTTTAAATAGATAAATAAATAACTGGATCTCAGGCTAATGCTCCTTTTAAACAGGTTGACAGGACATTCTCTCTGTAGTCATCAGCTTTTTCAGACATGAAATCTGCAACATTCCTGGGATTGTCAGTTCTTTAAAAGGTTATGTAGCATTGGGAAAAGGTCCAACCTGCCTGCTGTAGAGAGACAGGCTCTAGGGACGTGTCATTTTAGGACAAAGCAACACAGGAAATTAGATGTACTGTATGATATTTAAGAGTCTTCTGTGGTTGGTGGACTTTTTTCACTGACAAAAGGAGAGAAGTATAGATCAATACAATACAGGTATGTTGTCAATGAGGAAATTATAGCAGAACTGAGTATGTGGGTTGTGCCCATGAAAAATTTGCCAAATCTTCTCTGCTAATGCCAAACAGCTTATTTTGCTGTTGCTATTGACTCTTGTTTTGAGCTTCTGGTATCCCCAGGTGCTGTCGATCAGACACCTGATCGGCAGCACCAGTGAGCATGGGCCCTGCTACGGTGGTCAATAGGTGTCTGCTCCAAGAATTGGCATACCATGTTTGACTAATCTGGATAGGACCTGTGCGATAGGGCAACTTCAAATCGGTGTTCTGCAAAACCAAGTTGCGGCATTATTTGGAGTGCACCCTAGTACCATCTCCAAAGTCTTCAAGTTCCATATAACGGGGGATGTCAGAGACAGGCTGTGAAGTGGGCGTCCCAAGAAGACGACAACCCGAGAAGACCGTTTCCTCACCCTGTCAGCACTTAGGTACCATAAGCTGTCTTCTAAAGATTTGCAGTCAAGGTTTGCAGGATGATATGGCCGATGGCTCTCTGCCCAGACAATCCAGAAGACTGCACGCAGCCAATCTCCGGTCTCATATGGCTGCCAGGAGGCCTGCCATGACTGCCCTTCACTGTCAGGCCCGTTTGCGCTGGTGTCGGCAACAGGTGCACTGGAACCTGAACATGTGGAGGAACATTATGTTCAGCATTGAGTCCAGATTCTGCCTATGGCAGTTGGATCATAGGGTCAAAGTGTGGAGAAGATGCAGAGAATGCTATGTTGATGGCTGCACTGATAGAGTAACATCTTTTGGTGGAGGCAATGTGGGGCGGCATCTCCCTCACTGGAAAAATGAGGCTTGTCATCATTGGAGGCAATCTCAATGCAGAGAGATATCGAGATGAGATTCTGCAACCAGTGGCAATCCCATATCTCCACAGTCTGGGACCGATCTCTATCCTCCAAGATGACAACGCTCGCCCCCACAGAGCAGGGTTTATCAGAGACTACCTCCAGAATTTGGGAGTGGAGAGGATGGAACGGCCTGCCAGCAGTCCTGACCTCAACCCCATTGAACACTTGTGGGATCAGCTTGGGCGTGCTGTTCATGCCAGAGTGACCAATACAACCACGTTGGCTGACTTGTGACAAATGCTGGTTGAAGAATGGGATGCCATCCCACAGCAGTGTGTGACCAGGCTGGTGACCAGCAAGAAGAGGAGGTGCCAGGCTGTTGTGGCTGTGTATGGTTCTTCCACACGCTACTGAGGCATCTGTTTGTTAAATGAATAAACAAGCTTTCCAACGGTATAAGATTTATTGCCAAGAGGCATTGTTACAACAAAGAAATAATCTACCAAACACAAATTTCCTTACTTTTTGTAGTAGTTTAGTTACTTTGATCAGAACTGACTCTGAGCAACAGTTACAGAAAATGTTCCTCTACTAATTAGGAAACATATCACACAATAGCTTGAAAAGAAGCATGAATGAGGGGGCCACTAAGACTTCAGAAAAACTTGTGTCGATCCACCACAAAACTATCAGACACCAGCTGGAACCCCTGCAGTATTCTCTGGTATGAGGATTTTTCTCCTTTCAGCTTCCATCTGCTACTGCATTTCCAGTTTTCACACCTTCAGTAAGTTTGCCTGAATCTCAATTTTGATGGATCACTGTCCTGATGCACAACCATTATGCCCAGCACACTTTTGGTATTTTCATGGCCAGGTGTTCCAGGTGCACTGGTGCTGCACTTGGATAAAGGGTGGGATCAGAAAGAATACATTATCGCACATTATAGGTAGGTATGTTGGAGGTTGTGACAATTGTGGGCAATCATATTCACCACTTCATCCCCCCATGACACGCTGACTGTTTGGGAATCCTGCAAAGAGTTTTCATCAGGAAACTGGTTGTTGTCTTGGATGTAAAAAGTTTCAGATATGAGTTTACCAGCAGATCTGGTGTGTGTAATTGTGCCTTTACAATGCACCACATCATTCCAATAGAGACTGCAGATAGAACAGATTCCTGCCACCTTCAGATGGCTTTACCGTTAGTGTATATACACAGGGCTCTAGTGTTTTGCCCAAGGAGTTTGTGTGCTCCTAAATAAAAAAATTAGTAGCACAGTGAAAAATGTTCAAGTAACACAGAGTTTATTAATGGGTCAACTTCTCTGCGGTTTATCTTTCACACTAAATCCTTAGTTTGTCTTACTGTCTTTAGCCCATTGTCAGCTACGACCTGCTGCTGTTTCTGCTGTGCTGTTTGTGTGTGTGTGTGTGTGTGTGTGTGTGTGTGTGCGCGTGTGTGTGTGTGTGCGCTCAGGTCTTTGTCAAACAGACTCAAATTTAAATACACTTATGGCAGCCTCATGCAAGATCTGTAATCTGAGTATCAATGAGAGAACAGGAACTGAACTATCATTCACCGTCTTGTGTTGGACCACAGTCAAGAAGTTAATTCATTAGTAACAGTCCATATAGCGTATTTTAAACTAGAGCTGCAGTTGAATAGATTCAGCTACTTTGGCTCACCACTACCAGAGTGCCACTACCCTCTGCCTCCTTATGGAGGTGCTGAACATACTGGTGACGGTCAGATGGACAGCAGTTGTGGGTGACATTGAAGAAGAAATGCAACTAAAATAACCAGCCATGAGCAGCTGCTGTCAGACTCTGTCAGCGCTGGAAACACAGAGAGTCTGCTGGAGATATGACAGTCACTAGAAGTACATTCATGGCCCTTTGTATGTGTGGTATCTGTGTTATAGCTGAGCAAACGTTAGCAGCTCAGCACCAAGACGCTGTCTGGTGTGTGTATGTGTGTGTTAATATGTAGCCACAGCTCAGCTATTCATCATGGTACCGTCGTCAGCCCTGAATATCTTGTAAAGCTCTGAATGTAACACAGCATAATAACTTGTGGTGTGTTAACTGCCACAGAAAAGAAATGCATCTTTCGTTTATTAGCATGACATTGTCTCTCTACCGTCTCTTATCAGGCTTGCTAACGCTATCTGTGAGAGGCACAAACTGAGGCTACAGTTATCAGTGTTGTGATATTTATACTTGGCGGCATTTCTTTTCTGTGAAACTACTGTACTGTTAAAACATTGTACATTATCTGACTACTTAATACTAGTTTTCAGACAATTAACAGCGGGGGGAAAAACATTATGGTAGGTTGTAATCTTTACTTGCACACTGTGCTCATAGATTTTTTTTACGGTTTGCATATATCTAGTTTTAGGGGAAAATGCGAGTGAAATACTCGCACTGTAGAGCCCTATTGCAGTAAATATGGACATCATGACAGCTCCCCAAAAGTGAAGCCAAAATATCTGCACCGCCCCCTGGTGGCTGGCTGCAGTAAAGGTCATATGTCCTGCCCCCTCCATGTTAGCATATGGGACATGATCCAAACTAAAAAGTCAAAGTACATGTCAAATACATTTTTTCCTAAAGATGGCTTCTGTCATTTTAGGTCATTCTTATTACACTGATGTTTGTTCAAGTGTTAATTTTTTGTTTTTAATTAGTGATTTGACGATATAAAAAGGGGGTGTGACATTATGATTGACAGCTGTGACAGCCGCTCTCAAAACTCTGTCAGGCTGCAGGATGGCTGAGGGGGCGTGTCCTGCAGGTTCCCACCACTTGACTCTACTGCACAGACTCTGGCTCCAAATGACATCACAAATGCAAGATGGCCGCTCCCAGAGAGGAAATATTTTGGTTTCACTTTTGCACAGCGGTGATGATGAGTTTCTTCGTCCGTATTTATATACAATCAATGGGCTTTACAGACAATCACCAGGGTAAAGTAAAGGCTGTCAGTACAGGATGCAGCTGTTGTGGATGAGAGATGCTGGTAAGAATCACTCATTAATCTGTATTCAGACTCACCACAATGTATCCAGAAAACAACTATCTGGAAAGTTTAAAAACAAGCAAAACATGAAAAAAGCAGTTTGTGTGATTTCAGAGAGGTTTATACATGTGAGCCTTCACTATAATGTGTTCAAATATAACAGAACATACGAGCGCTGAGCTTTCGACCTGCTCTGAGCAGGTGAGTGTTGGACGGCACGAGACACACTCATTGTTGGTACCAGGATTGCAGTTTGCTGCTGGATTGAGATCATCACACCCTCAACTGCACCTCTCCTCATACTGTGGTGGCTGGTGAATCACCAAGATACCAAACCAGCTTCAAGGATACTTAACTTCAAGGATAACAACATGTGAATCTTTGAGTGTCTCTTCAGTGTCACGATTACATCCAGAATAGAATCTCCATTCACAGTCAAGACTCAATTCAATAAATAAAAAGTGGGCACTATTTTCAGGCTCTTAGTGTGCTCTGTCTATGTCTTTATGTTTGTATTTAAATTGATCTTTTTATAATCTAATTTAATTTTATATTAATTGATTTTATTTTGTTTGTTATTGTGTATTTATCAGTCGTTCTAATGCAAAGCATTATGTAAAGCTTTATTATTATGTACCTCAGGGGTCAATTTTGGGACCAATCTTATTCTCTTTTTATGTGCTACTATCACGTTATTGGTAGACATGGTATTTCCTTTCACTGTTATGCTGATGACACTCAGCTGTATGTCTCAATTCAGCCCACTGAGCTCAGTATGCTGAGTTCTTTACAGGAGTGTAGATGTGAGAAACTGGATGTCTAAGAATTTTCTTCAATTGAACTCAACTAAAACAGAAATCCTTGTAATGGCTCCAGTAGTAGATTCAAATTCAGCCATACTGGTTAAACCAAGCAGACTCTGATAAAGACTTACTGTAGAGTCGATACATGTTGGTCTGCTTGGTTGTGTATATGCTCGAAGAATAAATTCACAATATTTCACTTGGACAGACACCAGGAAAGACTTCTTGGATCTTGTATTTTGTACTTTCACCTGCCTCAGTAAAGAGCACCTGTCATATGAGCCATCAGAACTTTGCAGCGCTTCCTGCTTCCATTGTAAACTAACAATATTAATATTTCAATTTATTTCAGTGATAATGTTGGTTGGAATTTAGGGATAGATTGAGTTCATTAAATGTTTGTTAGAGGCTGCTGCATCTGTTGCATTATCATTTTTTATGTGATTTTCTTGCTAAACCAATTCACGCATACAATTTGTAATGTAGCCAATAAAACTTCAGCATTTCAGTTACACTATCAAGACTTTTATAATATGATTGTAAGATTGTAAATCACATCTTGGCGGCACTATATGACGTTATGTTGGTGAAACATTGACAGAGCATAAAGGGCATCATTAAGACATAAATATAACTACACTGTCAGCACAGAGTCTCATACAGACCAATGTCACACTGTTGCTGCTGTTGGTTGAAAGCTGGATTTGAACTTAGTTGTGTTCATGTTAGAGAGGCTGTGTGTGAGAATCAGATCTCATCATACATGCAGCTGGACGTGTGTGAGCAGCTTCACCTCAATGCTGTTGAAGCCTCATTAATTAGTATCAGTTGAAGTTATTCTACACAGAAGGAGGACTGTGACCTTCGTCCTCCACCACTCCCAGTACAGTCATGATAGAAAGAGATCTCTTCATGGTCCATATGAACCGCAGGAATGATTACAGCGACCAGTAACTGCTTTAATGCACATATGTTAGTACTGTTAGTACTGTTTTAATAAGAACTTGAAATAATGGGAACCAGTTCTTTAAGGAAAATTTACAAAATAATCTAAACAAGTGTCCTCAGCAGCAGCACTGAGGGATTGATTATTGATTAACAGCAGTAACAGTGAACCACCGAGAGACAGAGTCAGGTTGTCTTATTCCTACAAAACAACAATAACAAACACAATCTGAAGAAACAAACACTGTTCTGCTTCTTACCTGTTCAATCTGATGCCTGTGAGGTCATTTCTTCTGATTCTTCAATCTGAATTATTGATCAGACTGTCACTCCTGCAGCGCTGATTCCTGCTGTGATAGAAAAGGAGGAAACTGTAAAACAGGAGGTGTGACTGATAAAACAGCAGAGGGTGAAGGTTTGGTTTCAGGAGCACAATGAAGTCTGGGTAATATTCCAGAGAGCAGGTTCAAACCCTGAACTTTGACTTGATGAACTCTGAGTTGGAAAACTAAATCTCTCACAGGTGTCCAGCTGGGTTGAGATCTGGTGACTGTGAAGGTCGTAACATATGTGCCGTCTTCAGTGACAAGATGCTTCCTACTAAACCTGACAGTTGCTGTTGCTAATTAGCTCATTTTGTCATGAAAAAACTTCTGTTGAGTCTCCAAACTGCACACAAGCTCCCCGTCTGACTTGTTTCTACTTTATATGCTGAATGCCTGAAAATACTGTATTTTGTGTAATTATTATTATTATTATTATTATTATTATTATTATTATTATTATTATTTGGAGCAATTACTAGTTTCTGCTGGTGTTATAAAAAGTGTGTATACATGACTTCACCTCTCAGCACTACATTATATATTTGTTGCTTTTTACCAAAACATCATCTCAAAATGGCTGAAGATGATTATCTGAAATAGAAGGAAACTTTGAATTACAAAGGTTGTTTTATTTTTTGACTTTTCTATAAGTTAGTTTGCAAAACTGTAAAAACAGGAAACAGATATGTGTACAGATTTCAGTTTTAAATCAGATCTAATTCAATTAAAGGGGATATTAAAGGACATTTTAGCCGCAAAGTGAAAATCAGCTCATCATTTACCAACAACCTACTTTTGACTATTAGCTGAATGATCAAACATTATTTATCCAACCACAAACACACACAGTGAGTTAGCAGCTGCTTTCCTTTAAATTACATAAAAAATGAACTGAGTTTGGTTGTTTGGTGTTTAGATTCAGTTGAGGTGAATCCAAACACTTGAAGTGAACTGTTCCTGTTCCAGTGTGAAGGAGAGTTTTTGATTATTGTATCTTTAATTCTGGCTCTTTGTACACACATCCACCATGTCAAAAATAAATCATTTTAAATTTAAAGATTCCACCTCCTGTCAATGACAAGCTAGAAGACAAACCAAAGCTCCTCCAGCAGCTGCAGGGAACTGAAGCAGAAATTTAACCAACATTTGACAGTTAAAATTTGCTGCTTTTTGTCTTTAATTTAAAAAAAAAAAAAACGTTCTGTATTTAGATGATAGTTTTAGTGTGACATGAAAACTGGAAAACCATCTGCAGCAGATGTTCTGATATTCAGAAACAGAAAAGATGATTAACAAGAGTGGAAACAAGAAAAACATCATATTTATTCACTCTGAATGTTCTCTGCTTGTAATGGCTCCAGTAGTAGATTCAAATACAGCCATACTGGTTAAACCAAGCAGACTCTGATGAAGACTTACTGTAGAGTCGATACGTGTTGGTCTGCTTGGTTGTGTATATGCTCGAAGAATAAATTCACAATATTATTTCACTGAAGACGGAGTGCCTCTTTTTTTTCCATGCTTGTCTACATCACTGAAGGACAGATACCAGGAAAGACTTCTTGAATCTTGTTTTTTGTACTTTCACCTGCCTCAGTAAAGAGCACCTGTCATATGAGCCATCAGAACTATGCAGCGCTTCCTGCTTCCATTGTAAACTAACAATATTAATATTTCAATTTATTTCAGTGATAATGTTGGTTGCAATTTAGGGATAGATTGAGTTCATTAAAGGTTTGTTAGAGGCTGCTGCGTCTGTTGCATTATCATTTTTTATGTGATTTTCTTGCTAAACCAATTCACGCATACAATTTGTAATGTAGCCAATAAAACTTCAGCATTTCAGTTACACTATCAAGACTTTTATAATATGATTGTAAGATTGTAAATCACATCTTGGCGGCACCATATGATGTTATGTTGGTGAAACATTGACAGAGCATAAAGGGCATCATTAAGACATAAATATAACTACACTGACAGCACAGAGTCTCATACAAACCAATGTCACACTGTTGCTGCTGTTGGTTGAAAGCTGCATTTGAACTTAGTTGTGTTCATGTTAGAGAGGCTGTGTGTGAGAATCAGGTCTCATCATACATGCAGCTGGACATGTGTGAGCAGCTTCACCTCAATGCTGTTGAAGCCTCATTAATTAGTATCAGTTGAAGTTATTCTACACAGAAGGAGGACTGTGACCTTCGTCCTCCACCACTCCCAGTACAGTCATGATAGAAAGAGATCTCTTCATGGTCCATATGAACCGCAGGAATGATTACAGCGACCAGTAACTGCTTTAATGCACATATGGACGCGTTAGTACTGTTTTAATAAAAACTTGAAATAATGGGAACCAGTTCTTTAAGGAAAATTTACAAAATAATCTAAACAAGTGTCCTCAGCAGCAGCACTGAGGGATTGATTATTGATTAACAGCAGTAACAGTGAACCACAGAGAGACAGAGTCAGGTTGTCTTATTCCTACAAAACAACAATAACAAACACAATCTGAAGAAACAAACACTGTTCTGCTTCTTACCTGTTCAATCTGATGCCTGTGAGGTCATTTCTTCTGATTCTTCAATCTGAATTATTGATCAGACTGTCACTCCTGCAGCGCTGCTTCCTGCTGTGATAGAAAAGGAGGAAACTGTAAAACAGGAGGTGTGACTGATAAAACAGCAGAGGGTGAAGGTTTGGTTTCAGGAGCACAATGAAGTCTGAGTAATATTCCAGAGAGCAGGTTCAAACCCTGAACTTTGACTTGATGAACTCTGAGTTGGAAAACTAAATCTCTCACAGGTGTCCAGCTGGGTTGAGATCTGGTGACTGTGAAGGTCGTAACATATGTGTCGTCTTCAGTGACAAGATGCTTCCTACTAAACCTGACAGCTGCTGTTGCTAATTAGCTCATTTTGTCATGAAAAAACTTCTATTGAGTCTCCAAACTGCACACAAGCTCCCCGTCTGACTTGTTTCTGCTTTATATGCTGAATGCCTGAAAATACTGTATTTTGTGTAATTATTATTATTATTATTATTATTATTATTTGGAGCAATTACTAGTTTTTTAAATGAGTATTTGTTTTCAGTGATAGATTGTAAGATACAGGTAGATAGTTTTTTTTAAAGACGTGTTCTCTGTTTTACTTGAGAAGTGAAGTTATTCCTTTAGGTTTCTGCTGGTGTTATAAAAAGTGTGTATACATGACTTCACCTCTCAGCACTACATTATATATTTGTTACTTTTTACCAAAACATCATCTCAAAATGGCTGAAGATGATTATCTGGAATAGAAGGAAACTTTGAATTACAAAGGTTGTTTTATTTTTTGACTTTTCTATAAGTTAGTTTGCAAAACTGTAAAAACAGGAAACAGATATGTGTACAGATTTCAGTTTTAAATCAGATCTAATTCAATTAAAGGGGATATTAAAGGACATTTTAGCCGCAAAGTGAAAATCAGCTCATCATTCACCAACAAACTACTTTTGACTATTAGCTGAATGATCAAACATTATTTATCCAACCACAAACACACACAGTGAGTTAGCAGCTACACTTGAAATAATGTGAACCTGTTCTTTAAGGAAAATCCACAAAATAATCTAAACAAGTGTAAAATTAGCTGCTTTTTGTCATTAATGAAAAAAATTATCGTATTTAGACAAATGAAAACTGGAAAACCATCTGCAGCAGATGTTCTGATTATCAGAAACAGAAAAAATGATTAACAAGAGTGGAAACAAGAAAAACACATTTATTCATTCTGAATGTTCTGAATGTTCTGAATGTTCAAATGAAACAATGCTAGAAAGAAGAAAACATGATTCTTTAGTGAACTGCAACCTGTGACGATGGATCTCAAGTAGACACTGAATCTGCCAGTTTGATCAAATAAAAAAAAGACATTTAAAGACGTCTTGATGGGCTGCGGGAAAGTGACAATTATAAACATCTAAACCTTGACAGCTTTCTGCACTTCTGTTTGCAAATTACAGTTTATAGCAGCTTAAATGAGAAGAAAATAAAGGCAACTTCTGCTTTTAACACATTTTTTTCCAATTAAAACGACAAGAATTGAACCAAGAACCAGAATTAGAACAGAAAACCATAAGCAACACATTAACAACATCCTGGTGATTCATTTAATTGTTGGCAACTAGTTGATTAATCGATTAATTGTCGCAGCTCTAAATCAGTACATTCACAACAAATATCAGATTGTACAAACGCTGATCCATCACAACCTGTGTTGATCACAGCAGACGTCATCCAACATCATACAGTCTGACAAAACACACATAACCACCATCACAACAACAACAACAACAACAACAATGAAAAAACAACAATCTGTTCAAAAATCCCAACTTGTTCCTGCTTTATTTTACTGTAGAAATAACAATATGAAAACACTGCTACAATATTCAGCAAAATATTAAATAAAAAACAAACAAACAGCAGCTTTATAACTGTTTGTGGCAGTGCTTTATCTTGTTATCAGAGTCTTTGTCTCCAAGTCACTGAGGTTGTTTGTGTTTCCCTCCTGCGTCCAGCAGAGGTCAGTATAACAGCTCACACAGAGAGGACAGTTTGTTAAAGGCAGGGACAGAATGCACTTCTGCCACAGCCAAGCAGGAAGCTCCAGGCCTGAGAAGTGAAGTCAATGTGGAAGTGCCTTAAACCTGCAGTCTTTCTAATGACCAGCAGGTGGAGACTCCACTAGTTGCAAAAAGAAAGTCTGGTTGTATGGAGGTCTATGAGAAAATGACTTTTCACTTGATTTATTACCTCAGTAAACATTTTCCTAATGAGTTTATGGTCTCAAATGCTAGTTTCAAATCTTCAGAAATTCAGTTTGTAAATTATGGCCCCATTTATATTGAAATAGACAAGACGCTACCACAGCGACAACATTGAATATGTAATGTAACCATGGTGTAACCTCAGATTCACAGAGTATAGGTGTAGCTGCTGCTATTTCAGTGTTTTCAGTTCATGAAAGTTAACTGTAACATTTTAGTCACTAAAAAAAGTCCTGTTCAGTGTTTGGTTGTGATAAAAGACCCTCCAAGGGGTTGGTTCAGTTTTTCCAGTAGATACATTTTATTTTAATGGTTTTAAGCCTGTTTTTCACTAGCTAAAATTAGCATTAGCATTATCACAGTTAACCATAGACTGTAAATGCACCGTGCTAACCAAGCTAGAAGCTAGCGCTAGGGTCAGCTCCACCCTCTCGTCCAAATATGGTCACCTCTGGCTCCAAAAATCAAAGATGGCGACAGTCAAATCACTCTGTCACTACAAGATCGAAGTGCAGAGATTTGTGGACCTTGTCTGTGCGCCCCTTTTGTATGTCCATCAGTGATGACAGGGGGTCAGTGGAACTTCGTCCAAATCCATCCTTCCAGCCCAAAGTCATCACCTCCTCGTTCAGGTAAAGGGTCATTCGCCTGAGGGCTTTTTTCCCCCGTCCTCACACCGACAGGGAGGAGGAGTGTCTTCACACCCTGTGGCCCCGTGCAGATGCTCTGCTGTCATGTGAAGCGCATGGCGGCTTTCAGGAAGTTGGACCCGTTGTTCGTCTGCTAGGGTGGTCAGGCTCAGGGGGCCACTATGTCTGTGCAACGGCTCGCTCACTGGATCTGTGATGCAATCCACAGAAGTAATGAGGTGACATTAACAACATCTTCCGACCTTTTTTTTTTTTTTTTGTTGACGGATCACTGGCCTGATGCACAACCATTATGCCCAACAAACCTTTGGTATTTTCATGGCCAGGTGTGCCAGGTGCACTGGTGCTGCACTTGCATACGGGGTGGGATCAGAAGGAATACATTATAGGTAGGTGTGTTGAAGGTTGTGACAATTGTCAATCATATTCACTACTTCATCTCCACCATGATGTGCTTACTTTTTTGGAATCCTGCAAAGAGTTTTCATCAGAGGAAACTCATTTTTGTCTGGGACATAAAAAGTTTCAACTATGAGTTTACTAGCAGTTAGTGACTGTTAGTTTACAAGAGTCAATGGGCTTTACAGACAATCACCAGAGTAAAGTAAAGGCCGTCAGTACAGGATGCAGCTGTTGTGGATGAGAGATGCTGGTAAGAATCAATCATTAATCTGTATTCAGACTCACCGGAATGTATCCAGAACACAAGTTTATAGACAAGCAAAACATGAAAAAAGAAGTTTGTGTGATCTCAGAGAGGTTCATACATATGAGCCTTCACCAAAATGTGTTAAAATATAACAGACAGAACAGTAACAGAACATAAGAGCGATGAGTTTTTGACCTGCTTTGAGCAGGTTAGTGTTGGACAGCATTAGACACACTCATTGACACCAGGATTGCAGTTTGCTAGTGGATTGAGATCACCACACCCTCAACTGCACCTCTCCTCCCTCTGTGGTGCAGATACCAAACCAGCACAGTCCAGTATAAAAGCTCAGTGGGGGCCAGACAGCATGTGCAGCTCTGCGGCACTTCTATACTGTGAGATATTATTTAAACTGAACACTAAGTTAGATTAGAGGCAGCTTAACTTCTCAGCAGCTCAGGCAGCTCCATTTTCTAAAAACATATACATTTTTAGTATATAATGCTTTATTATAATAAATGTTTTTCAAGACTTGTTTGATCACATCATGTCCCAGTTTCATGTTTCTGTCCTGCAGCTTACCGTGAGCTGACAGTTTCTCCACTAGATCATTCCTGTTGATATTCTTTAAGGTTTTCTTCACCACTTCCACAGACTGATGGTTGTAGGTCTGTACTATCTTATCAACAGTTTTCAGCCTGTCTGCTTTCTCCAGATGACTCTTTGGGATGGTTGAGGAGCCTTCCAGGATGTCCGGCTGCTGTAGGAACCACTTAAAGTTCCTGAATTCATCATCTCCCAACTCTTTCAGTGTCATCAAAAGCTCCTCTTTAACAGCCATTGTCCCCCAGACCCCTGTTAGAATGAGAGGAAATGTTTAACTTCCAGGATAACTACAAGAAGTGTGAATCTTTGAGTCTCTTTAGAGTCACGATTACATCCAGAATGGAATCTCCATTCACAATCAAGGCTCAACTCAATAAATAAAGAGGGGCTCTATTTGTGAAATTTCCTCATAAATCCCATTACTTTGGCCATATCTTACAATGTAAACCAATGGGGAGCTAATCTATGGGCATGAACTTTGTGTCAAACAGAGGCTTCTGACGGCTAAACTATCTTTGAGTCTCTTTAGTGTCACAGTTACCTCCAGAATGGAATCTCATTCACAATCAAGGCTCAATTCAATACATAAAAAGGGACACTATATTCAAGCTCTTAGTGTGCTCTGTCTATGTCTATATGTGTCTATATCTTCAATTTGATCCACTTTTTCATCTAATTTAAAACTTATATTAAAGATATCAGATCAATATAAGATCAATATAATTGATTTCAAGGTCTTTTAATTACTTACAAGGCACTAAATGGTCTGACTTTTCATTACATCTCAGACCTTCTATCCCTGTACGACCCTGCTCGCACTTTGATGTCCTCTGGTCTTCTATCTGTTCCAGACTCTCGGCTGAAGACTGAGCGGGACCAGAGCTTTGAAAAACATCCTGCCTGAGTAAATAAGGAGGCTGAGTCAGTGGCTTCTTTTAAATCTGACCTCAAATGTACTTTTATCACAATGCCTTCCCTGATTTTACTTGATTCTAGTTTTATTCTGTTTTATGGGTTTAACTATTTTAAGTATTGTTGGGCTGGTTTTTATTCTGTTGTTTGTTTATCACCTTTATTTTATTATTATTATTATTAGTTATTATTATTGTGTGTTTTTATGTGATTATATGTGAAGGACTTTGTAACTGTTTAGATAAATGCTATATAAATAAAGATATTGCTATCGTTATTATATAGGACTTTGAATTGCCTCTGTGTTTTAACAGTGCTATATGAATAAAGTTGTTTCACTTGTCTTCTCTTAAGTCCATTGAATTACAAGATAATCAATCAATCAATCAATCAATCAATCAATCAATAAATCAATTTTTATTTATATAGCACCATATCACAACAAAAGTCATCTCAAGGCACTTTTCACATAGAGCAGGTCAAGACCGTACTCTTTAATTTACAGAGACCCAACAGCTCCCCCATGAGCAGCACTTGGCGACAGCAGTAAGGAAAAACTCCCCTTTAACAGGAAGAAACCTCAAGCAGAACCCGGCTCTTGGTGGGCGGCCATCTGCTTTGACCGGTTGGGTTGAGAGAGAGAAAGAGAGAGGGAAAGGGGGAGGAGGGACAGAAGAACAACAATCATAACAATAACAATAAGTATAAGTATCAATAGCCAGGGAAGGATGCCATCAGGACTGTGAAGGACCGCAAAGGGTCAGCCCAGAACCCAGGGTTCCTGTGAGATGAAAAAGCACAAAAAAACTCTGGGGAAGAAGCAAAGTTAGTGACATGCATTGATGTTACATGAATGCATACAGATGGAGAGGAGGAGGAGAGAGGAGCTCAGTGCATCATGGGAAGTCCCCCAGCAGTCTAGGCCTATAGCAGCATAACTAAGGGCTGATCCAAGGCGAGCCTGGTCGGCCCTAACTATAAGCTTTATCAAAAAGGAAAGTTTTAAGCCTACTCTTAAACATAGAGAGGGTGTCTGCACCCCGGACTGAATCTGGTAGATGGTTCCACAGGAGAGGAGCCTGATAGCTGAAGGCTCTGCCTCCCATTCTACTTTTACAGACTGTAGGGACCACCAGTAAGCTGCATACTGGTGGTCTAGTGGGATAATACGGTACTATGAGCTCTTTAAGATATGATGGTGCCTGACCATTAAGGGCTTTGTAAGTGAGGAGAAGGATTTTAAATACTATTCTAGATTTTACAGGAAGCCAATGTAGTGAAGCTAAAATGGGAGAAATGTGATCTCTTTTTCTAGTTTTAGTCAGAACACGTGCAGCTGCATTCTGGACCAGCTGGAGAGTCTTTAGAGACTTGTTAGAGCAGCCTGATAATAAGGAATTGCAATAATCCAGCCTAGAAGTAACAAATGCGTGAACTAGTTTTTCTGCATCTTTTAGGGACAGGATGTGCCTGATTTTTGCGATATTACATAAGTGAAAAAAGGCAGTCCTT
Source organism: Thunnus albacares (assembly GCF_914725855.1). Taxonomy (NCBI): domain Eukaryota; kingdom Metazoa; phylum Chordata; class Actinopteri; order Scombriformes; family Scombridae; genus Thunnus; species Thunnus albacares. Next base: position 1,653,773 of record NC_058123.1, read on the forward strand.
GAGATTTGATTTATGTGGGAGTTAAAGGACATATCCTGATCAAAGATAACTCCCAGATTCCTTACGGTGGTGCTGGAGGCCAGGGTAATGCCATCCAGAGTAGCTATATCATTAGATAATGTGTTTCTAAGGTGTTTAAGGCCAAGCACAATAACTTCAGTTTTATCTGAGTTTAATAGTAGAAAATTGCAGGTCATCCAGGTCTTTATGTCGTTAAGGCATGTTTGGAGTTTGTTTAACTGATTGGTTTCATCTGGCTTCACTGATAAATATAATTGGGTATCATCTGCATAACAATGAAAATTTATGGAGTGTTTCCTAATAATATTACCTAAAGGAAGCATATACAAGGTGAATAGAGTTGGTCCAAGTACAGAACCTTGTGGAACTCCGTGTCTAACCCTTGCCTCCATGGAGGATTCATCATTAACATATACAAACTGAAATCGGTCTGATAAATAGGACTTAAACCAGCTTAATGCAGTTCCTTTAATGCCAATTAAATGTTCCAGTCTCTGCAAAAGGATTTGATAGTCAATTGTGTCGAATGTGGCACTAAGATCTAACAGGACAAGTATAGAGACAAATCCTTTGTCCGATGCAGTTAGGAGGTCATTTGTGACTTTCACCAGTGCTGTCTCTGTGCTATGATGCCTCTAAATCCTGACTGAAAATCCTCAAATAAACTATTGTTATGTAGAAAGTCACATAACTGATTAGAGACTGCTTTCTCAAGGATCTTAGAGAGAAATGGAAGGTTAGATATAGGTCTTTAATTGGCTAAAACACCTGAATCAAGAGTAGGCTTCTTAAGAAGAGCTTTAATTACAGCTACTTTAAAGGACTGTGGTACATAGCCTGTTACTAAAGACAAATTGATCATATCTAGTAAAGAAGTGCTCACTAAGAGTAAGACTTCCTTAAGCAGCCTAGTTGGGATGGGGTCTAAGAGACAGGTTGATGGTTTAGCTGAACAAATCATTGAAGTTAGTTCAGGAAAGTCGACTGGAGAGAAACAGTCCAAATATATGTCGGGATTTACAGCTGTTTCTAAGGTTCCTGTGTTTGGGGAGAGAACGGTGCCTGTTGAGGGCAGGAGGTGGTTAATTTTGTCTCTAATAGTTAGAATTTTATCATTAAAGAAGCTCATAAAGTCATTACTACTGAGAGCTATAGGAATACATGGATCAGTAGAGTTATGACTCTTTGTCAGCCAAAGTGCTGAAAAGGAACCCAGGGCAGTTTTTATTCTCTTCTATTAATGCTGAGTAATAGGCGGCTCTGGCATTTCAGAGGGCCTTCCTATATGTTTTAAGACTATCTTGCCAGACTAAGCGAGATTCTTCCACTTTGGTGGAACGCCAAATCCTTTCCAATTTTCGCGATGTTTGCTTTAATTTGCGGGTTTGGGAGTTATACCATGGAGCTAACCTCTTATATTTATTATCTTCCTTTTTAAGGGGGCAATGGAGTCGAGTGTTTTTCTTAATGAGCCTGCAGCACTATCAACAAGATTATCAATTTGGGAGGGACTAAAGCTAACATAAGAGTCCTCTGTAGTATTAAGACATGGCAGTGAATTCAGTACTGATGGAATTGCTTCCTTAAATTTATCTACAACACTATCAGATAGACATCTAGTGAGGACATTTTTGTCAAATGGTGTGTAATCCAGTAATAGGAATTCAAGAGTTATTAAAAAATGATCTGATAGAATAGGATTTTGTGGAAAAATTATTAAATGTTCAATTTCAATCCCATAAGTCAGAACAAGGTCTAGGGTGTGGTTAAGACAGTGAGTGGGATTATTTACACACTGAGAGAAGCCAATTGAGTCTAATAATGAGATAAATGCAGTACTGAGACTGTCATTATCAACATCCACATGAATATTAAAATCACCTACTATAATTACTTAATCTGTACTAAGGACTAAATATGACAAAAACTCAGAGAATTCAGGTAGGAATTCAGAGTACGGGCCAGGAGGACGGTACACTATGACACATAGAACTGGCTGTAAAGTTTTCCAGGTTGGCTGAGAGAGACTAAGAACAAAGCTTTCGAATGAGTTATAATTAAATTTAGGTCTAGGGTTGATGATTAGGCTTGAGTTGAAAATGGCTGCAACTCCTCCTCCTTGGCCAGTGTCTCGAGGAATATGAGTATTAATATGACTGGGGGGACTGGATTCATTTAGGCTGACATGTTCTTCATGACACAGCCAGGTTTCAGTGAGAGAAAATAAATCAATATGATGATCTGAGATTAAATCGTTTACTAAAACAGCTTTAGATGACAGAGATCTAATGTTCAAGAGAGAATTATCTTATTTTGTTGTACTATTGCAGTGGTGGTTTTAATTTTTACTAGGTTTTTATGAATAACTCTTCTTTTGTTTACTTTGGATTTAATTGATTTAAGTGGTCAGGGGACAGAACAGTCTCTATGTGGTTTTGGGGACAGACACGGTCTCTATGTGGTTTTGGGGACAGACGCGGTCTCTATGTAGTTTTGGGTGGGTAACTGCTCTAATGGAAGCACAGAGAAGTGTGTAGGACTGCAGCTCTGCCTTCTGGTCTCAACTCTGGGTTGTCATGGTTTTGGTCTACTAATAAACTCAGCCATATTTCTAGATATGAGAGCAGCTCCATCCAAAGTGGGATGTATGTCGTCTCTCCTAATCAGACCAGGTCTTCCCCAGAAAGTCTGCCAATTATCTATGAAGCCCACATCGTTTGCTGGACACCACCTCGACAGCCAGCGGTTGAATTGTGACATGCGGCTATACATGTCATCACTGGTCAGATTAGGCAGCGGTCCAGAGAAAATTACGGAGTCCGACATTGTTTTTGCAAATGCAAAACATAACTGGCAGTTCAGTTAACTGGTCTTGATGAAGGTTATTGAGGGAAAACAGACGTGTGACAGCTGAGATACAGCAGGCATGGATGTAACTTGTCACGTAGACAGGACAGAGCGGGGTTTTCTACCTGCTACACCAACTCCTTTACTGCATGCATATTGAGTTTTGCCAAGTGATAATGCAGTTGGTTATGCAGGGTTTGGAAGCCTATGCTGTATTAACTGGTACTGAATTAATTCACTAGATCATTTTAACTACAGGATCATGGATACACATTGATTTGATTGAGTTATTGTAATGTACAATGAAAAAAAATTCCACAAGGTTGCACTGCCATGTCACATTGCCTCTGGTACAATGAGGTATTTATCATAATCATTTTCAAACAGTCAGTACTTGCTTTTTACACAGCTTCTGTTGATTATAATATACAAGCTCTGCTGCGACCATCCTGAGACAGACGTGTTACTGTATTTTGGCCATGAGTCTAATGGCCTTTGACTAATGTTATGCTTAGCACTGGAGAACACTGCTAACCATCATTACCCACATTATCCTGTACAGCCTTATCTGTACCAACTTATCTTCTTTGTCGATCAGAGTCGCTGAAGTTTTGTAAATTGGTGCTGTGATAGTTGGGTAGCCGGCTACTTTCTGACCCTCCACTTCTCAAACGTTAGTCTGTGGGTAAAGTCACGGTCACAGGTTTTCATTTCTCATATTTATGCACTCTTTACTTTTTGTTGGAAAAGAGGTATTTATCATATGTGTGGCTTGTTAGTAACAGGTACAGCCTTAAAGTTTAGTAATTAAATCCTGTAGACCTAACAACAAATTATTTTACCTGCACTAACTTGACTGTGATAGTAAAAGTGAACATAATTATTAAGTTATTAAATCAAAAATGTGCCCCAACACTTGATTTCATTAAAGATAAACTTTTGGTTTCAGGCCTGCCACTCACTAGTACTAAAACTCTTCAGATTCAAATGTCTGAAGATTCAAATGGTTTAAAATACTTCAGCTAGAATCTGAACTAAAACAAGAAAATCTGACTAAATTACACCAATTCTAGCCTCCCTTCATCGACTCCTTATCCATAATAGATCAGACTTACCGAAGTTATTTAGTGTCCGTCACACCTTCAGGATATTTGTGTTTCAGTGAGGTCTGTCTTGGAAAGATAAAAACATTAACAAACACTGAGCATGTTTTCTCCTCACGCAGTCCGCAGTGTCTGCCCCTTGATGTAATGTTGAAACTATAAACCAGTCTGACGAGTCTGACCTGCAGTTCTATTGTTTTCTGTCTTATCCAGAATCAAACTGTTCCTGTAACTGAACGTTTTCAGCACTGTTCAAAACTGCTGCAGGAACATCTTGGGAGGAAAATGTTTAATAAATTATTTAATCTTTAGAAATAGTTTTTACTAATTACTTCCGAAGTTCTCAAATTTGAAAACCTGAAACCCCCTTTCCTGTGAAGAGTGCAGTTTCCACTGAGGACAAGAAGACGTGTTCAGTGACATTTTAGAACAAAAATAATTTTTTCCAATGTCACCATTAGACTTCAGGTTTTAGATCTCAATCCATGAAACAACATGTGCTACTTAGTATAATTTCTGAATTATTAATATTTATATGTATTAATCTTGGTTTGGTATGAAGGAGATCTTTGAGAGTAATAAAAAAGCTCTGGCTCCATATGCATTTCTCTTGTACTCAGATGACATTTTAGGTCTTCAGCCCTTCTTCAAGATCAACAATCATAGCATTATGCAGGCACTGGTATGTTATGTAGGCCACACCTAGTAACACATCTGATGGTGATTAGATAATCATGTTCCATCATCAGGGTGAGAAAAACAATCAAAAGGCCTTCAGCGAATCAAAACTTTTAAACAAACAGCGTCAGGAACTACAGTCAATCAAATCACTTCAAATAAAGTGACAAGAACCATTATGCCTCATACCACATGTAGAGATTTAAATATTACATTGCAAGTTTTTTGGTTAAGTATATTTAAAATGTTTAAAAAATACATGAGATTTGAGTAGATTTCTAATAGACATACAGAAGACGTTAAACATCAGCTCAAAAGATGAACATCATACACAACTTAACCTAAATATGCAATAAATAGAGGAACATTACAGAAAACACTTCAGGTCATAATCTATATTTAATCCATGAGGTGACCAGGAAAGTAAAACTAGTTACCTCCTCTTGTAGGGAATGATACTTTCTCAATACCAATATATCTTAGAGAGGAAAAAGGATGATTAAATCCAACAGAATGTGCTGCTACTGGATCATTCATGTCTTTACATCTAATAGTGCTTCAATGTTCAGCAATATGAGTTTTCAGTGCTCTACTCATCTTTCCAACATATAACTTTCCACAAGGGAAAGTGATGAGATAAATCAGGGGTTCTCAACCTTTTGTAACTTAAGGCCCACTTCTGATTGTTAAAACATTTCTGAGGACAACCTTCCCAAATAAATGAAAAAAAAACATGACAAAAAACTGGGCTGTAAATATGTGTTATGCCACTGCCAGCTGTAATGACCAAAATAAATACTCTGCTCACCCCCAGTGAGACACTTGGGCTTCTTAGAAATAATGAGATCAAGTTGTGGTGGGATGAGTGAGAGGCTGACCTGCAGAGTAGCATCCAAGTTGCTTTCATTTTGTTCCTTGCCTTTGATTTTGTGACAGTCACAATGGAAACCCCTGACTCACATAAATAGGTGGTGGTGAAAGCCAACAGAAATTTAATTGCCCATTTTGACAGAGAGGGGTACTGACTTGCAGCCAGTATACCTAAGATGTGTTGTGATGATGATGGTGTAATGATATTAAAAATGTGACTGGTCATTAAAATTATGCATTTGAATTTGATCTTTTATATTTATGTGAATTATTGAGCACATTTAGATATAAAAATAATTAGCTTTGTAAACTGTACTACCTCTGCAGCCCACTAGATGGCTCTCTGAGGCCCATCTGTGGGCCGCGGCCCATTGGTTGAGAATGGCTGAGCTAAATGATCAACTTAGTGTGACATGAAATAACTCAGTTAAAGGGATCTCTTTACCTGTGTGAGGATGTTTAAAACTGTTACATCAGTAAATATAGTTACACTGACTACAACAACCATACAGTAGATGTTAAAGTAACTCAGGCTGGTATTGATTGAAGAGGAGGTAAATATGAATGTACCAGGAGGTTTCTAAGGTTTTTAGCTCTTTTATAAACCATAAGAGGTCGTTCTTTGAATGCACCATTTAGCTGACAATCAGATTCAAGTATATGCCAGTGTTTTGTTATTATTCCCTTTATCTGTTCTGCTCTCATAGAATACTCTGCTGTAAACATTATTCATTCATCTGATTTCACTGTAGGTTTATTTTTTAAGAGATCAGACCTTGATCTGTCTTTTATTTTAGTGGCAGCATCATGTAGGTCAGATTTCTTCTATCCTCTTTGTTTTTCATTTCATTCATGTTCCTGACAAAATCACCAGTTTTCTGGCAAATTCATTTTAATCTGCAAAACTGACTAAAAGGAGACTATTATTAACGTTAAAGCATGATCAGAGTCTGCCATTAGTAAAGTATTTATAGCAGTAGGTTTGTTTAACAGATCTGTATACAAGAGATTATTCTCTCTAATGTTGAGGTATGTAATAAATGACTCTAGCTGGGTCTTGGACCCTTTAAACAGACAAAACACATCATTCATAAGAATATATTCTCCTTGAAGACATGAGACACTGACAGCTCAATGGGAAGTCTGAACATTTCTCTTAAGGAGGAATCTTTTACTGCTGCCTCTGAAAAGACTGACTGAAAAGTCAAAACAACTTATTATAATGTGCACAAACGATAATTTACTATGAATTCATATGTGTGAAAAAATTAACCTTTTATTAATGACTGATAATAAGTTATAACTGCAGGCCTGACGACTTCTCAGTGACTGTGATTGATTGATTTACTGACTGGAACAGTGTGCAGTTTGAAAAATTGGTTTTTTGTCCAGAGTTTTTAGAGTTTGTTTGTAAAAGGACTCAAGAGGTTTTATGGCTGTTTCTCCACCTGCCCCCAACATGTGATCAATAAGACATCTGGGAAAGAATCACAGCTGCATAAATATCTTGGCTGCGTCCAAAGACAGACAGTTTCTAATATGTCTAAAATTTGCTAAGTTGTACTTTATGGTTTTAATTGTTTTTTAAACATGTTTCTTAAAGTTCAAATTTGGATCCAGTGTCACACTAAGATATTTAAAATTGGTAACTATGTCAATATTTTCACCTTTGATGAGAATATCAGCATTAGGAGGTTGTACCATAGTCTTAGAGAAAAACATACCCTTTGTCTTGTTTACATTTAGACTCAGACATGATTGATCAAGCCAATGTGTGATCCTTTCCAATGCAATTGTTAGCTTAGCAGCAGCTAACTCAGCTGTTTTTGAATGTGTGTACACAACAGTGTCATCTGCATACATTTGTAGTTCTGCATCATGACACTGTTGAGGGAGATCATTAATATATAGGCTAAATAATAGGGGACCTAACACTGACCCTTGTGGAACACCCATTGTGCACTTCATGTTAGTGGACAGTGTGTCACCAACTTTAACACATTGTCTCCTATTAGATAAATATGAAGACATCCATGCCAGTACTCTAGATGAGAAGTTAAATTTAGAGAGTTTCGATATTAAAACATCATGATTGACTGTGTCGAATGCTTTACGCAGATCTAAAAATACAGCAGCAACTACTCCTCCTTTGTCAAGTCTTGATTTAATTTGCTCTATTAAGTGCAAGGTAGCAGTTTCAGTGGAATGATTTGCTCTAAAGCCAAATTGCATACGATATAGACCAAAATTGCTTGTATTAAGAAATGTTGTCAGTTGTTTAATGACAACTTTCTCAGCAACCTTTGAGAGTACTGGCAGTATACTTATTGGTCTGTAGTTACTGGCTTCAAGGCGGTCTCCAGATTTAAAAATAGGCGTGACAACGGCACATTTCCAGTCATCAGGAAAGGAGCTGTGTTTAAAAGACAATTTAATTAAATGAGCAATAGGGGGAGTTTAAATATCTCTGTGTGATTTAACAAACATTGTGTCAAATTGTAAAGCATCTCTACTTTTGGAGCTTTTTAAGGAGCTGATAGTGCATCTCTAGATTTCATTAGTTTCCATAAATTTTCTTTAAACCACGGTAAATTGTTTTTATTTTTACATTTTATCTGTATCCTCACATTAAATCTTTCCCTCACAGAGTTGATTGTGTGAGTAAAAGTATCACAGCCATAGTCCAGATCATCAGAGGACAGAACATCATCCCAGTTCAAGCTGTTCATTTCATTGGTAAATTCTTCTTGCTTAGCTCTGGGTATGCATTGAAGGATCATTGTCTTAGTTGCTGTGGTCTTAAATCTACTTTTAGTCAGTTTTCTTGCACATAGGGTTAGGTTATGATCTGATGAGCCAGTGATTAAATTATAACTTTTAGTTATTCTTTCCAGTTTGTTAGTAAATGTCAGATCAATTTGTGTACTGGAGCATTTTGTAATCCTAGTTGGACCTTTTACTAGTTGTTCTAGTTGGAATTTCTCTGTGATCATTTTTAGTTCTTTCCTCTTAGTTTTATCCTCTCAGTTCACATTAAAATCACCCATAACTAATAATTCTTTGTTGAGATTGCACTCTTTCAAGACTTCTGTGAGTTGATCATAGAAAGTGTCATCTGCAGACAGGGGCCTATAGACACCTATGATGTCAAAAGACATTTGTTGGGATAACATTATTTTTATCTCAACATATTCTAACATGTTACCCGCATTATAAACCACACGTTCACATTCGATGTTGTCTCTCACATAAAAAAGCACCCCTCTTCCATCAGGTCTGTCTCTTCTTAAACATTAGTATCCGGCACCGTGAACACACTTGCAGGAGTTGTTTGTTTCAACCATGTTTCAGTCAGACAGAGAAAATCCAGATTTGAGTCAGACATAAGATGAGTTAGCTGATTGCTCTTTGCAGTAATTCTTCTGATGTTAAAATGTCCACTATATAGCCCCCTCGGTTTCAGCTTCGGGTCCCATAAGACTTTTGCATGATTGACAGTTTGGAAGGTTTTGAATTACCTCTGCCTCTTCACTGCAGGGTTTCGACACACAGTGGTGTCAGCAGCAGGTTTTGCGAGAGAGACACTAGACCTATCAAGGTTTCCACAGCCCGGTAGCAAAAAGTTATTCATGGAGACATCATGCCTGGTGTTAACAAAGTTTAGTCTGTTAAGGGAGAAGCCCGGCTCAGAAAGTTGCTGCTCATTCATCACTGGCACCAGAGGAGTCCCAGACACACTTGGGCACAAATCAGCATCAAAGTTCTGCAGCGTTCCAGGTGTCACTGGTCCAGGATTTAGCTGAACATCTCTGGAGAGCAGGATCAGCATGAAGAGGAGAGCTGCTATTCTCCGAAATGGGGTGGCAGATGACCGGTCCACTGGATCAGTGATTCGCTCTGATACCTGGGCTCGCCCGTGCCGTAGGACGTAAAATATCCCAGTAAGTTATGATGAAAACTCACTTTAGGAGTGTCAGCTGGCCATGAGCCAGCATTTGACCCAAGCTCAATCACTTGGTGTCCCAGTTGTTTTTCATCAGTGTTGATTGCTCTGGCCAGACAGACACGTGCAGGCAATACAGCAATGAGTACCAACAGTAGTCCAAAGAGCAGCCCATAAAACACAGCCCAGGTGTTTTTGCTGATGAAACACTGCTTTGAACTTGAAGCAGGTTTTGACAGGCATGCTCTGTGGTACGATAAACGTCCTATGTAGCAATGTCATCCAGGATCCCGGTGGCCAGATGGTAGAAGCTCCTCTTAAGCCCCTCAGCACCGGCCCGGTGCACCTGGAACCTCCTTTCGACCTCAGCGGGGAGAAAAGGCCGCCATCTGGGTAGTAAGGAACTCCAGAAGATCCATGTATCCAGGACCGTTTCCATCCATGTTGAGATGGATGTACAGATGGTTGTACTTGATGTTTAATCTGATGTTTATGTTTGAAAACCTGGACTGGTCTGGTAGAAGAGTCGGCAGAGGGATGAGCTGACCATCTCCCCATCCTGATGAGTGACCCCGAGTCATATGCCATCACTTCTTGAGTCTAGGGTGCACAGAGAGGCTCCAGCAAGGTGTGACACATCTAGCTGACTGACTGACTTAATCCTCTTTACCCCGTTGAGGGGCATAGGGCATCCACTAGAGCTCTCAGAGACACATCTCGCTACCATTACATAACGTAACAAAATAAATAGTTTTTACAGCGTTGTATTAGTGTCATTAAGTAATGTACATGACTTACCACAAAGTCTGTATTTATCTGAGTATTTCAAGTTTGTTAAAAGCCAAATTAGCATGCTAAGAAGCGTCTGTTATACGGTACGGTAAAAATTGGTAGAAAACTCTGCCAGTTCCATTAAGTTTGCTGTTTGGTAATTATGGCATCTATTTAGGTAAATTGTCAGGAGTTTATTGTAACTAAACTAATAACAGAAAGGAAACAGTCGAGGTATTGAAACGGTTAGCTGTGTGTTAGCTAGTTGACCAGTAAACCGAAAATGGAAATGATGTTGGGATTTCTGTCTTGCTCGGACGTTGATATAATAGGCTCGTTCAGTCAATGGATATGAGCCGCTGCACAATCACCACGCAATTCGTACTAGTTAGATTCTTTTTAAAATTATTTCTTTATTTTAGAGAACACGTGTACAATAACAGGATGTACACAAACAAATGTCCATACCAGGTGTACATATACAAAGTTATAAAAAATATTTTGAAAAAGTAATACAAATTCAAAATAATGTATCATCGGTCAATAAGAAATTTATCAAAAACACAATTAGTTTTAATTGCCTTCTTATTCTTCAGGACTCTTATCGTGGAACCATATTGATGCGTTCTTGACAAAAATGTCCCAAATTTGATTTGGAGTCCTCTCATCTCCTCTTGTGATAAAATTGACTGTACAAAAAAATATAATATCTTTAACCTTCTCATTGCCTTCAAAACATATAAAAATGTCTTTATTCTGAATATGTATATGTAATGCTGAACATCCACTCAAAATATTCTGGTAAACATACAGTGATAAAACAAATGACACATTGTTTCTTCTACTAGTCCATATTCAATATTAAATCTTAATCTCTCTAATGTCCTTTTTGCTGGATATTCAATGCAAAAGGAAACCTCTTTAACTTTATTATTAAGAAAAAATTTGTCCCCAACTAACCAAATTATCTGCCAATTAATTTCTACATAAAGCAAAGCCCAAAAGAATCTTCCTGGGGGCAGAGTTACAGCTTATATGTAATTCCTGATGTATTTATTCAAGCATTTATTGTTGATGTCAACTTCTCCAAGGAATATACCTCTATTGAATGGATTAATCATTGAAACCTTGATTATTGAACCTCTGAGAAGCTGCAGCACAGCCCTCAGCAGAGCATCAAAAACCACTGCATAACTGGTGACCTGAACTCAGAGAAATTCATTATTTTTAGTAACTTCCCATCAGTATTAACAAGTTGTTTAATCAATAAATACCATTGTAAATCCATTTTTCACAATATAGTGACTTATTTTTATATTGAATATTCTTGTTATTCCAAATATAGTAATTAGTTGGTAAAAAATTATGTTTGTAAATCAGTTTCCAGGCCAGCAGAGCTTGTTCATGGAAATTTGATAACTTAACAGGAAACTTATCAATTCTTTAATCACATTTAAGCAGAAAATATAAGTCCATCCATTAAACTAAATATTTATATGGGGAGGGTATTCCAGATGTTTTCTTCTGTAATCAAATTAGTTAATCATTTCACTTTGAAAGTATTATTTAACATTTTAAAACTTAGTACGTCCAGACCACCATTTATTTTTATGTTGCATAAGATATTTTTTCTTAAATAATGACACTTGTTCCTCCAAATTAAATAAAATAAAATCTTATCTATTCTATTGTATATTTCGGGAGGTATTCCAATGATAAAAACATATAGACAGATCTGATTATTCCCTCAGCTTTAGACAGTAAAACTCTTGCCAGTTGGATTTGTGTTTGACTTGATCCCAACTCGCTCTGACATCATGCAGACGTGGGCAACAACAACCTGACGAGATCAAGTCGGCTGCAGTTCTCCACTGACTGCAAGGATCAGGGCATGATGGGAGAAGCCTGGCTGTCACCTGATCAAAGAGCTGATTGGTTCAGGAGTTTGAACAACAACATGACGTTTTATCTTCATTTTGGATTTCAGTTGTCTGATCTAAGAATTCAGATGTGTTGATGACAACTTTTCAGCCAAAGAGACAGAAAACATTCAATAACCAAAAATTACAACAGACACAATATGAAGATTATATCTGTGACAAAGTGGGTGAGAATACACCATTTGTCCCTACTTTCACCATCAATGCCACATAGCTTACAAATTTAACCATGCTTGGTAATTGTTTGTTTAGCCACATGTTCATGATCAATCTGTAACTTGCAGACACATACTATCCCGGGTTTGTTTGTGGTTTGCATTATGTTTGGTTACAGTTCACATACCAGCAACATTTTTGGTTAAAGTAAAACACCGACAAGTATTGTTAAGTTTAGTTATTGTTTATTGGGTTAAGTCTGCATTTCATAATTCAATCCTATTCTTTCTGTGCTACTTACCATACCCACCATGTGCTCCACAGACAAAAGGAGGAGGCACCCAACAATGGCCTGTATTTATACACTGGGTGACATCATTGGTGATGTCACTGGGTTGGATAATGTGGCGGGGGTGGTAGTTAATTAGGTTAAGTGAGGTATTTACTGTGACTTTGATCAGTTTATGTATGGTTGCAAATGTGTTATATGGTAAGCTATGGTAAAGTGTTTCACCATGGAGGTTGGTAAGATGGAATAACTTTATCTCTGACCTGTTTTAGCAGAGACATGGGATGCACCTGCAGCAATGGTACAGCCTAGATTGACTCTGATGGACTGCTGATGGAAGGGTCTATTTAAGCAGTTGCTTTTTGGCTGTCGGGGGGTTAGTACATCAGTGTGTAGCTGTGTGCACATGATGATAAGTTAATATAAGTTCAGTTGATATGAGTTGAGTTTTGATCAGTTAGGCCAAGTGAACTATTTAGTTGTTTTTTTGTTTTGTACATATTTTTTTTGTTGTTTTTGTTACATGTGTAGCATGGTGCCACTTTTTCTTGTAAATAAACCACCTTGTTATACCTGGATAAGGTTTCCTGTGTCTGCCTCCTACCAAGTGACCAGCCACTCCGGTCAGGCTACACCACAATATCATTATTTAATTATTGATGTGAAGCCCCAGCAGTCTGAATATTTGACAGATAAATGATATGTCTATTTCTGCTTTTTTTTTCTCCTCTTGCATGTTGAGTAGATCCGATTTGTTTTTTACTTTATTTATTTGTGCATAACAAAATACAATGTTTTTATACAATATTTAAACATTTGATATGTACACAGAGACATTCACATGTAGGTAAAAAACACACTTTTACCTGCATAAACTCAACTATTCATTCATTTAAAGTAAATAAACATCTGTGCAGGAGAGATAAGAAGATAAAAGCTGATACAAAGATCTCTCCCAAAAACTAAATTACATAGAAAAAAATAATAATTTCATTTTATTAGAATTTCTTTCTTTCATCAATGAGATGTGAATGAGTTTGATTAGTGTGACATCAGCTGATTACAGTCGGCATGTTGACCAGCAGGTAGTGATCCGCTTGCTGCAACAGT